>NW_028274823.1:82667291-83293882 GCF_037043125.1 Eumetopias jubatus | reverse complement strand
TCTTCTCCCCACTGCAAAATAATTCAGAGTTTCTGGGCACTCTGTTTTTGTAAGTAAGCAACCACAAAAGATGACAGGAGAATTCGGCACAATGAATTTTCTCGGCGAAATAACGTATTAGCTAAATGGTGTCTAGTAAATCACCTGCACCACCAGCAGCTGGTTTGAAGGCTATACAGTAAATGACAAAATGAGCCTCGGTGAAGATTTTTCAATATTCTGCCATGCGGTTATAGATTTCAGAGTTTCTTCCTGTCAATTTCATGCTGCATTTCTTCACAAAACTGACAGGCAGCTGACAAGGCAAGAAAAAGTTAGGATATGTGGCTAACGGTGAAACTTAAGAGGACCTTTCCTTCAGGGGGATAAAGCACTGATTCTGAGTGCACAAAAAATGAGCGAGAACTTTCAGGAATTAAACGAACAATCTCCCTCGGCCAGACTGCTTGGATTCATGTCTGCCTCTTATCTGCTCTAAGACCCAGGGCGGATTCTTTGCCCTTACCTGTGCCTCGGTTTCCTCATCCACCAGAAAATCCTCCCAAGGTTGTTGCGGGGGTGGGTGAGCAATTACGGAGAAAGCATTTGGGAGAGCATGTGGCTTTGTCACTGTAACAGTAATAGTGGGATTCACGAGCTTTCTGTGAGGTTCTAGGGTCTCTGCGTATAAAAGGCCCCTAGAGTTATGTCCTGACACTGTTGTCTATTAAACCCTTAGTTCTTTAAACAGTATTGTGAACAAGCATTAGCGCTGACAATAATTTTAACACACAGATGGAAACGGAAAGACGATTTAGAGAGAAATGAGGACAAGAATGCAGACACACTGCTCCCTTGGTTTATCGTGGTCCTGGCCGTTCCGACCCCGTTCATTAACATGTCTGCTTCTCTCTTATGCGTGACCCAAACCCTCTCCCCCAAGCTAACTTTTCCAGCAGTCTGTTCACCTGCATTCTCACTCAACCCCTTACACCTACTGACAGTTACCTCCTGCATAAAGGAATGGTGCTTCAAAAGGAAGTCACTCCCAAAAGCTCTGGCTTCAGGCAAGCCATCAGAACTGCCTGGGAGCCCCCGGGAGGGAAACCAGAGGTGGCGGGACTTTGTTTCTTTGTTTGAGCACAGAATGTTTTCTACCCAGATGATGGAAAACATACTCTGTACTTGGAGGAAAGGAGGTCAGAAAGAAACTCATAGAGTGGACAACAACCTCAGAAACAGGAGAGAGGATTTTTTTTTTTTTAATGGAAGAGAGTGTACGAATAAGAAAGGCCTTTTTGGGCAACCAAGTCCTTAAAGAATGTGACTAGCTGCTGAGCCCCACAAACAGGACAGCATCAAGGGACCAACACCAGCTGGACCCGACTGTCCCTGGTGAGCAAACTCTTAGGATGCTTCCCTTGTGAACAGTCTGGTGGTCACAGGAAATCTCGTATTTGTGTTGCTTCTGTCAAAATGCAAGTAATATTTACATTTAAACGAGAAACTTAATTTAACTAAGAAATAAACTCGGTCATATTGTATGTATGCTATACTTGAAAATGGCTCTGAAGTGATCATCTGCTTTGTTTGAAGGTTAGAGTTTAAGAACGCTGGAAAAGAGAATAAGCTGCTGGTAGCATCGATGGCCTGGGAACCACGTACCACCAGCCACCAAGGAGCAGGCTTGCCCACACCCCCGATTCCAGCTGGAGAGGTGGAGGGGCTGCCTGAGTTACACTGGCTTTGACTCGGATGCAATCAGCTATAAGTAATAATCCTCCGTCCTCAGGTGTATATGAGCATAAAGAACCCAGCATGGCAAAGACAAAGAACAGCCTTTTTCTCAGTCATAAAGGGGGGAAAAAATTCCTTTTTATCTTCAACCTCAGCAAGAGGGTCAGCGGGTAAACAGCAATTATATTTTTGTTTTCCATACACCTCTGAGGAAATCAAACAAATCAAAAACGCATTTGGAAACTGTCTGCTCCTACCCTGTCTTCTCTCTCTCGTCTGGCAGCACAGAAACCCCTTGCAGGCACAGCTGTTCTGCTACTGCAAAGCTGAATCTCAACACCATCCAACCTCAGTGAAAGTTTGAGATAAAAGCTAATAAAAGTTGCTAGTGAAAAGTGCTACTGAAAGCAGGTACCACATTGACAAGTCCGCATCCTGTCACACTCGGAGCCTACCGTCCACATCACACACGCCTGGTGAATGTTTGCAGAATAGACGCTGAACCCCTTTTAGTGGAATGAAGCGTGAAAGGGTTCCTAAAGACGGATCAGGGTGGTGCTGGATCTGAACCGCATCAGTCCGCTTCCTTCCTGCTGGAGATGCATGCCTGCCCCTGCCCCCCCCGCCCTGGCCCCATCCTCAGACACGTGCTTGCAGGAGGATTTCTTGGAACCCGGGCCCCCCTGTGTCAGTCCTGCAGGTGCGAATGAACGCCCAGCAGCAAGTGCTCAGACCCCAGAGCACTGAACCTGCAGGAAAACCTCAGCCTCCCCTCAGCCTCCTTGCTGGCCTCAGCCGCTCTTCCCTGGACCCCTCACGGGCTGCACAATTCCATTCCCAGAGCTCACAGAAGGCTGAGCTCCAGAAGAATAGGTCATTTGCACCTGCCGGCTTCCCTGCAGGCCTTGCTTTGTCCCCCAGAGCCAGAGGGGGGTTGGCACACATCTTGGAGATGAATAAGGGGCAGTCCTCCCATTGGCGGCTCTGTGAGGAAGAAGGCACAGCCAGCCCCAGGTAAATGGCAGGTGGTCGTGATGACGAGCACAGTCAACCAAGGAATTGTTACTATTTATGGTCTCATTAAACTGTCTAGATCAGAAGTCTCAATATTTTCAGATGATCAATGGAAGAGTTTGATATTTTAAAAATGTCTGCTCTCCCCCCCGTCAAGAAAAATCACACGTTCTATGCAGCGAGAGCTTTCTGAAGATCATGAATGGACGGCTGTTTCTTTACTGCTTTATACCAGGCTGTTTTTTGTTTGTTTGTTTTTTTCCTATCTGTAAATGGGTATTTAAAAGTTTATAGGGAAATGGCCCATTTGGGGAGCTCCTGCTTTGTTTTTGCAGAGACAGAGGGCCTGACTTAGAGGAGTGTGGTGTGCTAGCTCTCCCTGGTGGGAGGCGGATCGCCTGGCTCACGACGGCCCCTCCCCCTCCCAGGGGTAGGCCAGCAAGGGCTCCTTTTGGAACCGATGGGCAACCAGGGCAGATCTTCAGCTGTTAGCAGGATGGCTGGACCAGCATTTAAAATCATTGCGAATCTGCATCTGGTGATACATAGCCACTGTCCTGAGTCTCCCAGTGCCCCCGTCTTGGGCCTCTCCATGGCCCAGCAGGTGCGGAAGGTTAATTCCAGGCTGAAAGGTCTGTAAGGTCCCTCCCACGACAGCAAATTGCTGGGCCTCTGCACATGGTTGTTAGATGGTTTCGCTATCACCCTGGCCTCGGTCCTTTTCCCATATTGGATTCAGTGTGGATGAGCATGAGACTAGAGGTGGGCCTTTAAATTCTCTCTCCCAGGAAGCTGGAATCTGCTCTCAGAGGAATAAATCATTCTCTCTGGGCAAATCTGTAGCAAGTAAATCAAAACCCTGAGGAAGAGCACCTCGAATGTCAAAGGACTAGGGAGAGAAACCAGAGAGATCCGCTTCTTCAAGCAGAGGAGAAATAAAGGTAGAAATAAGAGAGGAGAGAGAGAGAGAGGGAGAGCGTGTGTTAGCATGCACAGGGGAGAGAGAGACAGAATCCCAAGCCGACTCCATGCCCAGCACGGGGCCTGATGCAGGGCTCAATCTCATGACCCGAGCCAAAACCAAGAGTCGGACTTATAACCAACTAAGCCATCCAGGCGCTCCAGTCCTTCTTTTCTTGAAGATGACTGCATTACTACTGCATGTTGTGGATTGAATTGGGTCGATTCTCTCCTCCCCCCACCCAATTCATACGTTGAAGCACTCACCTTGATGTTCATTACTGGGAGGTAGGGCCTTTAAAGAGATAATTAAGGTTCAATGAGGTCATAAGGGTGGGGCCCTAGTCCAACCTGACTGGGGTCTTTAGAAGAAGTGGAAGACACACCAGGAATTCACGCACACGGAGGAAAAGCCACGTGAGGACATGGTAGGCGGGTGGCCGTCCACAAACCAAGGAGAAGCCTCTGGGAAAGCAAACATGGTGGCACCTTGATCTTAGACTTCCAGCCCCCGTGACTGTGAGAGAATTTTCAGCTGTCCAAGCCCCCCAATCTGTGGCATTTTGTTTGGACAGCCGGCGTGCCCCGATACATGGCAGAGCGTCGTTAACAGACCCACACCCCCACCTTTGGCTTCCCGGGGCTGGAGGCCTTGTCCACACTTGCACCAAAAAGTATTAGCGACTGCCTTGCTATAAACATTGGATTTTACATTTTTATCTAATATCTGACCCTGGAGAATCTAACTGCTCGATGGCAAATCTGAAGGGGAGGGCCGAAATAATGTTTCTCCAGTGTGATAACAAATCCAAAATACATGCTACCACACTGACTTCCATGGTGTTTCCATGGCCTCAATCGGGTATTTCACAATAGCCTCTCTCCTGTAACTTGGGATAAATACAGGCTCATTGGATCAGCCAGTCGAGCCTCAGAAGAGTGAGGCCGGCGTCTGAAGGGAATGGCGGTTGAGACGTGTCTCTGAAGTTGGGTATTGGATTGTTCTGGTCCCAGGAAGAAAGGCTCATGAGTTGCTCCTCTTAAACAGGATGTCTTTATTCAGACCCTGCTTTTGGGGCTTGTACTTCTCCACAGTTTATGGGGATACGTCTCCCTCTGTTCTTTCAGGTGACAGCCTAAAGGGAGAAGAAGGGAGCTCTGGTTCTTGTCCAGTTAGTCATGCTTCTCCTGCATTTGAGGAAATGGCCTGCATCTGCCAGGGCACGCTCAAAGGCAGAGGTGCTAATGACATCCTGAATGGGACCGTTCGCTCACAGAGGTACCCGGCGTGCCGGCCCAAGGCAGGGCTGTACCAGCCCGGATCCTCCACAAGTCAGAGTTCAGGCAGGCCCTTCTAATGCAAATGAAAAAGTGGAATGTCAGCCAACTGAATATTTGGAAAAGTGCATTTCAAGGCTTTAGTAGAAGAACCTAGTGAGCACCACCTTGGTAAATTCTCACTGAAGCGTCCGATGGTGTTGAGCCTAAACAGTAGCCATGTTCAACTCCAGACCTACCCCCAGTGACAATGGCCATGCTATCCACACAGGAATCTTAAAATCAAAAGACCTGGTTTCAGGCTGTCGCTCTGCCACTTACTAGCTATGGATCCTTGCGACACTCATTTCATGGACTAATAATTTAAGAGTGTGAGTTCTTAAGTCAAATGATGCGAGCTCAAATTTTTGAAATAAGATAATCTGACAACAGACCATGAGTTCACTCAGGCCAACCCTTCAAAGACAAAGATGAACACAGACACTAAAAAATAAATAGTATTAGACTAAAATTTAAGTCTCTTTGCACTTAAGATGCTTTATCTACTGCTACTAGTTCTGTGTAACAAATGTAGATTAATAATTACAGAATAGGGTGCCTGGGTGGCTCAGTCGTTAAACGTCTGCCTTCGGCTCAGGTCATGATCTCAGGGTCCTGGGATCGAGTCCCACATCGGGCTCCCTGTTCCACGGGAAGACTGCTTCTCCCTCTCCCACTCCCCCTGCCTGTGTTCCCTCTCTTGCTGTGTCTCTCTCTGTCAAATAAATAAATAAAATCTTTAAGAAATATAATTGCAGAACAAATTATGATAAAAATAAATATGTCATGTATCAATACAATGGTCCATAGAGGTGATATCATTCCCATTTCATAGACATGGAAGCACAGAGAGGTTAAGTAATTGTTCTAAGGCTACACAGCTACTTACTGAACCAGGCAGACAACCCAAGTCTCTCTGATGTCAAAGTCTGTGCTCTTAACCCTTTACCTTACTGCCTCTGGATGGGAAATTGGAACATCTAGATCCCGTTACATACTAGGCCAGGAACTGGGCATGTGACTTTGTCAAGTGTCTTGTCTTCCCTGGGTCTCATTTTCTTCATCTATTAAAAAAAAAAAAAAGTGTTGCACTACACAATCGCTTCCAGGGAGAATGTTTGCCTCTTCCAAGCCTCTAGTCCTGGAATGGCATACTCCCTGTAGTTCCAAATTCATGAGGTCTTCCTCTTGCCAATCAAAGCGACTCATCTCTTGCGTCAGTAAATGAAATTTACTATGTATTCCTCTGTACATTGTTGCATATTAAATACATTTAAAGAGTCAGGTGGGGTGCCTGACTGGCTCAGGGGGTAGAGTGTGCAACTCCTGATCTTGGGGTCATGAGTTCAAGCCCGACTTTGGGGGGTAGAGATTACTTAAAATAAAATTAAAAATTAAAAAAAAAAAAGAATTGGGGAAAAACGTCAAAGACAAACCTAATTTGGGGATTGAGAAATCTGGGCTCTCATTTTATGAAAAATGCATTTACTACCTATCTAACCGGATGCTTTAAAAAAATCTGTATGTGATGTTTAACTATAGCCTTGCAAATTGAAAAAAAAAACATTTTCTCAATTGCTTCATTTTTTACACCTTATGGTCCATCTGTTGCCACAGCACTGATAGTGATGTCAAAATTGCAATTAGTTATAACTAATCAATCAGGACAATCAGGAAAAAGGCCAAGGGAGATTGTGTCCAAGCTTTAATGACCCATGATTACTAATTGTGAAACAGGAATTTTAAAATCAAGAGACCTGGCTTCAGGCTGTAGCTCTACCACTTACTAGCTATGTATCCTTAGGAAACTCACTTAATGGAATAATTTAAGAGCTTGGGTTCTTGAGTCAAACGATGTGAGTTCAAATCCTGACCAGTTAACATGGTCACAATAGTGAACTTCTCTTAGCTGTAAATTGACAGGATGACTGCTTATCTCAGGAAGGTTGTCGAAAGGATTAAATACAATATTGCATTTTATAAAGCATTTATCAAAGGGCCTCCTTCCTATTTCGTGCTCAGAGTTAGCTTTCATGAATGGTATCTGTATTTTAAATGAGTCTCTTGTCAGGCAAAGTTCTACGTAACAGTCCCCTAAAATCGGGATACACATGTATGTACCTCCCATGACTGTAGTCCAAACCACATGGGGGGACCCAGGGAAAAGTGTGTCATGAACTAAAAACCCAATCACATTACCATTTGGCTAACATATGTTATCTGTTATTATGAGATGATCTGCTATTAATTTTTGAAAAATATCCCCTGAGTGCTTGGAATATAAAAAGCACTGGGCCAGGCAATATGAGGAATAAAAATCAGACACAGGTTCTGTGCGTCAGGGGGTAACAGGAGAATCCCAGGGCTGCTGATACAAGGTAGAAGGAGATACTGGGTGCTAAGTCAATACTTTAAAAGGAAGTCTCTGAAGTGAGTGTTGAAGGACAGGAAGGATTTAGATTTGAGGGGATGAGAAGAGAGAGAGAGAGAGAGAAAAAAAGACATCTCCAAGAAAGAACGGTGAACAGAGGAGGAGGTGGGAGGCAAGTAATGGGAATGGAGCCGATTGCAGAAGATGTTAAATGTGGGAAGAGTAACTGCCACACTTTAGGTTAAAAAGTATAAGGGATTGGGGCGCCTGGGTGGCTCAGTCGGTTAAACATCTGACTCTTGGTTTCAGCTCGGGTTGTGATCTCCGGGTTGTGGGATCGAGCCCCGAGTCGGGCTCTGTGCTCAGCGTGGAGTCTGCTTGAGATTCCCCCTCCCTCTCCTTCTGCCCCTGCTCCCTGTAGGCTCTCTCTCTCTCTCTCTCTCTCTCTCTCTCTCAAATAAATAAATAAACATAATATAGGGGATTAAAAAGGAGAGTCTGGAGAGGGTAATCTGCTAAGCGAAATAAGACAGAGAAAAACAGATACCATAGATTTCATTTATGTGTGGAATCTAAAAAACAAAATAAATGAACAAACCAAACAACACCGAAAGAGACAGCTATAGATAAAGCAGTGGTGGGGGTGGGGGCGTGGACGCAACAGGTGAAGGTGAACGGAAGCAGGACGTGCAAGCTCCCAGTTGTAAGTCACAGGGAGGTACAGCACGGGGAATACGTCAATAATAGCGCCGTAACTTTGGTGACAGGCGGTGACCACGTGTTTCACGGTGAGCATTTTGTAGTGTCTCTAGTTGCTGAAGCACTATGTTGTACACGTGGAATTAGTATTACATGTCTACTATGCTTCAATTAACAATAAAACTTTTAAAACAAGGAGAGTCTGGGCCTGAAAGAGCTCATGGAGGAGGACTGGAGAAGACTGGTGTTCCTAAACTCAGCTATTATTATTCTGTGTCCATGTTTCAGAAAGGAGGAAGAATGCCTCCTGACTCGTGCATCAAGGTTAGACTCATAAATCGCATCCTCAAAACCTTTCACAATCCGTCCCAAAAGACAACCTTAAATCACACTACTCACCAACTACGTTTTGGGTTTCCTCTGAGGGCATCAAAAAATGTTTTGGCGCTTTCTAGTTCCCGGTTATTTCTCTCCATCTTCCGTGTACACATACCAGATTATAACCCATCCTTTAAATCCGAGTCTTCCTTGATGATCTAGACCTTATCAGTCTCTCTGCACGCTTCATTACATATCTATTTTATCAAACAGTAACATGGAGGAACTATCATTGACCTAGGAATAAAATGACAAGGTCTTCACTCTGATTGGGGACATGTTATTCAATGCCAGGGGATTCCTCTTGTATAAAATGAAGGGTTTGTGCATTAGCTAACTCTAAGGTCACCTCTCATCATTCGTTCAACAAATAAAATGAGCACCTACCTGTGCTAAGCTCTATCCTAGGTGCTGAGGATACAGTGGTGAAGAAGACAAAGTATGCCTGTCTATCTATCTATCTAGGATTGTCTCCCTTGAATTCAGTGGTTCTCAACTTTAGCCTGCATCAGAATCACCTGAGGAGCTTATTACACCCCAGATTTCTGCACAGACACCCCACGTCCAAGAGTTTCTGATACAGTAGATTTGAAGTAGGGCCCCAAACTTCACATTTCCAAGATGTTTCTGGGTGATGCTCATGCTGCTGGTCTGGAGACCACATTCAGCGAAACTCTGTGCTAGTGGAAAGCCTTCATCTTTTTCACTGCTGTATTACCAGTGCTACCAGAATAAACATTGACAGAATAAAAGAGTAAATACAAGGTACTTTGTTAATTGACAAAGGGGAATGTAGTTCTTTCCTTGAATGATGTTATAGCTTAGAAGGAAAATGGGAATTCTACTCCAAGGTAGAAGAGTTACTATCATCAGATAAGATACAGAGAAGGGATGGTGTATATGCAAAGGCAAATGAACTTATTTCCAACTTAGAGGAAGGAGGAGGAAGGTCAGGGAGAACTTCGTGGAAGAGTGCATTTGATCTATTTCTTGAAGGGCCCATACACTTGTTTCAGAAATGCCAGTTAGAACTTGAGAAATATTTTTAGTGCCTCTCTTTGGAATTTGTCTTCTCAATCTATGGTGAATCTTTTGTCTATAGAATCTTCATATTCTGATGTAAGTTTTGGTACGTGGAAATAGCTACATACCATATTTTTGCCAAGTCTGGTCTGAAAGAGAGGTGATTTGGTTGCATAACTCTGTTCTTTGTTGAAAACAGGGTGTACTTTTGAGTTAAGATACCAATTCTCCACTATGACTTATAAATGGAGCCCTGAAACAATGTCAGGGTAGGAGTTTAAAAATCATTTGGAACAATGGGAGCATCAATAGATTAGGTTTACAGTTTCTAAAGGTGATTAGTTTGAAGAATGACCCCCATTTGGCCATATGTTCTGATATGTTCGTTTACTCACTGTCAGTATACTTGGTATTTTGATTTACTGAAAGAATCAACACTGAAACATGCAAGATGCCATGCACGTTTTTCTTCGGATTCTATGCCATGTTACAAATATCTAAAGTGTAAACATTATGGGAGCAAAGAAAGCAATATAAAATGGAAGTTCTTCCAAGTAGATCGGTGAAAACTATGTGTTGGTACTACGACATAGACACAGGTTTCTAAGAGCTCTTAGTTAATTCTGGGCCACTCGGCTAATAATAAATATTAGTTTATGTGTCCTGGGCATTGAGGTATGTGCTTGGTCGGACTGGTCCTTTATGAAGGGGGTCATAGCAAACCAATCTTCCAGTTTGGAATGGGGGACTAGAGAAAATATGGAAGACCGATGGCAAAAAGCATACACCTGACGTCATGTCCTCTCCCTGCCTGTTCAGCCCCAGAGTTCCGCAGCCACTCTGCTCCCCCACCGCTTGAGCCCAGGGTGCCTTCAGTGCGGGGTCAGCGTGTACTACCTCTGCTAGGGCAGCATGAAGATAGTAAGACGTTTTCTCTAAAGACCACCCATATCTCATACCTTTTAACAGAGTGTTCTCAATACAAATGGAAACCGAAGACCACAAAACAAAAGCACTTCAAGTCCATTTGTTCAGATCAATGATTCTTAAAAATAGGCTCCCCAGACCAGGGACATCGGCATAACCTGAGAACCAGTCAGAAATGCAAACTCTCCACTCCCACCGCAGAAGTACTGAGTTTGGAGAGGGGAGGCGGTGAGGCCCAGCCGTCCAACTTAACAGGCCAGGGGCCCAGGTGGTTCTGACACACTCTGAAGCGTGGAGGCCACTGGGTCGGCCACTAGCAGCAGTAAGGAAATGGGCAGAGAAGCCACGCCGCCTCTCATGAACTTGACAATTTACTCTAACAGCCTCTCACCATCCTCCTGATTGCTACCTTTAATACACACACACAATTACACACAGAGTGTGTGTAAAAAAAAGCCATGGCTTCTCTCTGTAAAGAGATGGTACGGAAAAGAGACAAACTGACTAGTGTGTAGTTTTCGTGAATGACACCAGCCTCAGCTCCCCTGCTCCACCCCACTTCACCTCCTATAAAAGCAGCACAGGGGAAAAACACATTACTGGCAGGTGGCTATTCCATTTCTTTGACTAGCAGTGAGACAGAGAAACAGAAGGACGCCATAAAAATCTGCTTTTTACTTCTCTTCCTGCTTCCATTCTTGCTAAGACCTGCACCCCCACCTCGCTTTACACATGCCTCATAATGCAAAAGCGTTATGTCCTCCTCGGCAGGGACCAGGAGTCGGTGATTTCTCGAGAACAGATAACATCTAACGAAGGAGCGGGAGAGGATGAAGCGATCATACGCGTATTGCACCACCCGAGCTAGACATCTCCACGCCAAGACCCCGGGCTCCAAGGAGTAACGCGTGACCCTCGTCTTTGTTCTCACGGCTCCTGGATGCCTGAGGGGCACCCGTACACCAGACCGCGGTCCCCCACAAAACCCCAGACCCCAAACAAAGACGAGACTCACGTTCCTTTCCTTTCTGAGTCTCCCAGGTGCCCGGTATGTACCTGCTCCCTCTGTATCTTCAGTAAACTCCTCTCTCACCTCCTGCTGGCTCACTCTTGATTTCCCATCCTATGTGAAGCCAAGTACCCCCTTGGCTGCTCCTGGAGGACCCCTCTGGGTCCTCAGACCCTCCCTGCTGGCACCAGCAAGAAGATTTTCTGGGGTGGTATAAGTTATCCTGTGTCTCAGTGAATAGCTACGCCCAAGCCTGTTTTGATGAACTATTAAAGATAAACAGATGCTCGGTCTTATTTGTAGCTAGACTGTCCTACTAGTCATTTCAGATCTATTCATCGGACCATGATACTCAAGCTGCATGACACAATTTTTGGATGTGACTTCAAGTTTCACCATCCCCTCAAAAGGCATAGTAGAATAAAATGATTCTGTGCTTAGGAGTTAAGATGTAAACTCTGGAGAAGTGCAGTCCTTAGACATATAATGCGATCCATATATGTAACTTAATTTTCCTTAAGTAACCACATTAAAAAAAATGAAATGAGTGACATTGTTAAAATATATCGTTTAATCCAGTGTATTAAAAATATTTCAGCATGTAAACAATATAAAATGAGATATTTTCACTTTTAAAAAAAAGTCTTCAAAATCTTGCATGTATTTACACATACAGGCCATCTCAATTAAAATGCTAAATTTTTATTTTTTTTTTATTTTTTTAAAGATTTTATTTATTTATTTGAGAGAGAGAGAGAGAGAGAGAAACAGCATGAGAGGGGAGAAGGTCAGAGGGAGAAGCAGGCTCCCCCCTGAGCCAGGAGCCTGATGTGGGACTCGATCCCAGGACTCCAGGATCATGACCTGAGCCGAAGGCAGTCGCTTAACCAACTGAGCCACCCAGGCGCCCAAAATGCTAAATTTTTAACTAGAAATACTTGATGTTTCCATTAAACTTATGAAATTTGGGGGTGCCCGCGTGGCTCAGTCGTTGAGCGTCTGCCTTCAGCTCAGGTCATGATCCCAGGGTCCTGGGATCGAGCCCCGCATCAGGCTCCCTGCTCAGTGGGAGGCCTGCTTCTCCCTCTCCCACTCCCCCTGCTTGTGTTCCTGCTCTCGCTGTCTCTCTGTCAAATAAATAAAATCTTTAAAAAAATAAAAGTAAACTTATAAAATTTGTCATTGCAAAAGTAGATTTCATACCCAAGTTGTTCCAAACATACTAAAAAGGTTTTAGTAGTCTAAGTGAATATCAGTTTTTATTTATTTTTTAAAGGTTTTTTTTTTTTTAAAGGTTATCTATTTATTTATTTGTCAGAGAAAGAGAGAGAGCACAAGCAGGGGGAGCTGCAGAGGGAGAGGGAGAAGCAGACTCCCCACTGAGCAGGGAGCCCGATGTGGGGCTTCATCCCAGGACCCTGGGACCATGACCTGAGCCGAAGGCAGACAACCAAGTGAGCCACCCGGATGTCCCTGGATATCAGCTTTTATATTTAAATAAAAAATAAATAAAACTGTTAAAAAAAAAAGGGGGGGGACCCAGGCCCAAAATGGTGTCACTTAGACCAACTTTCCAAATCCAGGTAATACCCGGTTAGTTGCAATTCCAACCTCCCCAGGAAGGTAGCCTTAACTGGGTCAGCCAGGACATTTTCCTTCCCATCAGCAACAGTGAGTTTGTCACCCGGGTCCTCTCCAGCCTGCTCTGAAAGATGAGGTCATCTGCAGGACGAGACCCCTTGCTCTCCCCCTAGGAAACAGTCTCCTCTGGAACAATCCTTTTCCTTTGCTAAAAACCTTCTTGCCCCATCCTCTATCAAAAACAAAAACAAAACCAAACAAACAAGAAAACATTCTGTACAACTCCCGGGAGTGAATCTGTACTTGCTACATAGGGTGTGGCCTGATTCATGAATTGGTTAATAAAACCAATCGGGTCTTTAAATTTACTTGGTGGATCTTCCTTTAACAACTGAAAGTTCAATTTCTCCGTCAGGCCAGCCACATTTCCAGCATTCAGGAGCTGCCAGGGACGAGTGGCCACCCTGTGGGGCAGCGCGGCTCTTGAGCTAGGACAGACCAACATGGTTAAGAAATCTGGGCTTAGGGGCGCCTGGCTAGCTCAGGCGGTGGAGCCTGAGACTCTCGATCTCATGAGCTGGTGAGTGTGACCCACGTTGGTGTAGAGAAGGAAGGAAGGAAGAAAAGAAGGGGGGGGGAGAGAAAAGAGAGAGAAAGAGGAAAAGAAAAGAGAGAGAAAGAAAGAAAGAGAAAAAGAAAAAAGAAAAAAGAAAAAGAAAGGAAGAAGAAAGGAAGGAAGGAAGGAAGGAAGGAAGGAAAGAAAGAAAGAAAGAAAGAAAGAAAGAAAGAAAGAAAGAAAGAGAAAGAAAGAAAGAAAGAAAGAAAGAAAAAAGGAAAAAAGGAAGAAAGAAAAAAAGGAAGGAAGGAAGGAAGGAAGGAAGGAAGGAAGAAAGAAAAGGAAGGAAGGAAGGAAGGAAGGAAGGAAGAAAGAAAAGGAAGGAAGGAAGGAAGGAAGGAAGAAAAGGAAGGAAGAAAGAAAAGGAAGGAAGGAAGGAAGGAAGGAAGGAAGGAAGAAAGAAAGAAAGAAAGAAAGAAAGAAAGAAAGAAAGAAAGAAAGAAAGAAAGAAAAGGAAGGAAGGAAGGAAGGAAGGAAGGAAGGAAGAAAGAAAAGGAAGGAAGGAAGGAAGGAAGGAAGAAAGAAAGAAAAGGAAGGAAGGAAGGAAGGAAGGAAGAAGGAAGGAAGGAAGGAAGGAAGAAAGAAAAGGAAGGAAGGAAGGAAGGAAGAAAGAAAAGGAAGGAAGGAAGGAAGGAAGGAAGGAAGAAAAGGAAGGAAGGAAGGAAGGAAGGAAGGAAGGAAGGAAGGAAGAAAGAAAGAAAGAAAGAAAGAAAGAAAGAAAGAAAGAAAGAAAGAAAAGGAAGGAAGGAAGGAAGGAAGGAAGGAAGGAAGAAAAGGAAGGAAGGAAGGAAGGAAGAAAGAAAAGGAAGGAAGGAAGGAAGGAAGGAAGGAAGGAAGGAAGGAAGGAAGGAAGGAAAGAAAGAAAGAAAAAGGAAAAAAGGAAGAAAGAAAAAAAGGAAGGAAGGAAGAAGGAAGGAAGGAAGGAAGAAGGAAGGAAGGAAGGAAGAAAGGAAGGAAGGAAGGAAGGAAGGAAGGAAGAAGGAAGGAAGGAGGAAGGAAGGAAGGAAGGAAGGAAGGAAGGAAGAAAGAAAGAAAGAAAGAAAGAGAAAGAAAGAAAGAAAGAAAAGGAAGGAAGGAAGGAAGAAGGAAGGAAGGAAGGAAGAAGGAAGGAAGAAGGAAGGAAGGAAGGAAGGAAAGAAAGAAAGAAAGAAAGAAAGAAAGAAAAAAGGAAAAAAGGAAGAAAGAAAAAAAGGAAGGAAGGAAGGAAGGAAGGAAGGAAGGAAGGAAGGAAGAAAGAAAGAAAAGGAAGGAAGGAAGAAGGAAGGAAGGAAGGAAGGAAGAAAAGGAAGGAAGGAAGGAAGAAAGAAAGAAAAGGAAGGAAGGAAGGAAGGAAGGAAGGAAGGAAGGAAGGAAGGAAGAAGGAAGGAAGGAAGAAAGAAAAGGAAGGAAGGAAGGAAGGAAGAAAGAAGAGGAAGGAAGGAAGGAAGGAAGGAAGGAAGGAAGGAAGAAGGAAGGAAGGAAGAAGGAAGGAAGGAAGGAAGGAAGGAAGGAAAAAAGGAAGGAAGGAAGGAAGGAAGGAAGGAAGAAAGAAAGGAAGAAGAAGGAAGGAAGGAAGAAGGAAGGAAGGAAGGAAGGAAGGAAGGAAGGAAGAAGGAAGGAAGGAGGAAGGAAGGAAGGAAGGAAGGAAGGAAGGAAGGAAGGAAGGAAGGAAGGAAGGAAGGAAGGAAGGAAGGAAGGAAGGAAGGAAGGGGGGAGGGAGGCAGGGAAAGAGAGAGAGAGCAGGCAAGCATTCTAGCTTTGCCCTCTCCCGCCCTGCGCGCTTCGCGGCTCTCACCGGCCCAATGAGGGGGGCAGGCCGCACCCCACCTGTTTCGACCTCTGACCTAGCAGCCGTAAAGCCAAGGCAGCTTGCTTCTCCCTCCAGGGCAGCGGTGGCGAAAGCCCGGCACCCGTCCCCAGGGATCGGAAGCGATCTAGGCTCCCGGGGAGAGCGGCTGAACGCCTTGGACTCCTACCCCGCGGCCATAAAACGTGCTGGGCCAGGAGGCACTCCGGTCAGGACCGGCTGATACCGAGACGGGCGAGGGCCGCGCCCGCGGGGGCCGCTGCCTGCGGCGGCACCTGCCCCAGCGGGGCCTCGGGCAGCTCCTCTCCCCAGCTGCCTCCTGACCCGGGGCTGCTGTAGGTCCCGGAGCAAATCCCAAACTGCCCCGAAACGCCTGCACTTTCACCTCACAGTTTAAACATGGCTTAAATAGACCGGAGGAAGGAGGGAGCGACGGCTGCAGGACACCCCGGCATCAGAGCCCGCAGCACGCCGCCCCGACCCGCCCTCGGGTGGCCGTTTCCCGCCCGGTAAACGGAAGCAAAAGCGCCCCTGACGTCAACGGAGGCGGCCGCTCCCGGCTCCCAGGCTGAAGCCCCCGCGGCCATCTTTACTGCGGTCAGCCCGCACTAAGCTTTTCCCGGCGGCCGGGACGCCTCGCCATGGTAAGTCTTCAGAAGAGGAGAACAGAAGGGGCTCGTCCTTCTCGGTAACCAGCAGCTGACGGAATCACGAACGCCCGGCGGCAGAAAGCACTAGCTGGGGCAGTGAGCGCAACACGGCGGTGGCGCGGCTTCCGCGGAGGAGCGGAACGATTCGCTCGCGGCGCTGAGGTTTCCGCCCGGGGCAGGAGAGCTGCTTCCGTTGCTCAGCGGAAGTGTGGGTCGCCAGAGGACGGCTGTCGGAAGGCTCGGCTCTCCGCTGGGTCCCCACCCGGAATCATGTCGAGTTTGGCGGTGAGAGACCCGGCGATGGATCGGTCGCTGCGTTCCGTGTTCGTGGGGAACATTCCGTACGAGGCCACCGAGGAGCAGCTGAAGGACATTTTCTCGGAGGTGGGTTCGGTGGTCAGCTTCCGGCTGGTGTACGACCGCGAGACGGGCAAGCCCAAGGGCTATGGCTTCTGCGAGTACCAGGACCAGGAGACCGCGCTCAGTGCCATGCGTAACCTTAACGGGCGCGAGTTCAGCGGCCGGGCGCTGCGGGTGGACAACGCCGCCAGCGAGAAGAACAAGGAGGAGCTCAAGAGCCTCGGGCCTGCGGCGCCCATCATCGACTCCCCGTACGGGGACCCCATCGACCCCGAGGACGCCCCCGAGTCCATCACCAGGGCGGTGGCCAGCCTGCCCCCGGAGCAGATGTTCGAGCTCATGAAGCAGATGAAGCTGTGTGTGCAGAACAGTCACCAGGAGGCGCGGAACATGCTGCTCCAGAACCCGCAGCTGGCCTACGCGCTGCTGCAGGCCCAGGTGGTCATGAGGATCATGGACCCGGAGATCGCGCTGAAGATCCTGCACCGCAAGATACATGTCACCCCGCTGATCCCGGGCAAATCCCAGCCCGTCTCCGGCCCGGGCCCCGGGCCCGCGCTCTGCCCCGGCCCCAGCGTCCTGCTCAACCAGCAGAACCCTCCCGCCCCGCAGCCCCAGCACCTGGCGAGAAGACCCGTCAAAGACATCCCTCCTCTGATGCAGACCCCTATCCAGGGGGGCATGCCGACGCCGGGCCCGATTCCAGCCGCGGTTCCCGGACCGGGGCCTGCTGCCTTAACCCCTGGTGGAGGAATGCAGCCCCAGGTTGGAATGCCCGGCGTGGGTCCGGTGCCCTTGGAGCGGGGACAGGTGCAGATGTCGGATCCTAGAGCTCCCCTACCTCGTGGGCCCATGACTGCCGGGGGCCTGCCTCCTCGAGGACTGCTGGGAGATGCTCCAAACGACCCACGTGGAGGGACTTTGCTTTCAGTCACTGGAGAGGTGGAGCCCAGAGGCTATCTTGGCCCACCTCATCAGGGCCCCCCCATGCACCATGCCTCTGGTCATGACGGCCGCGGCCCTTCGTCACATGAGATGAGGGGAGGGCCGTTAGCAGATCCCAGGCTGCTGATGGGAGAGCCCAGGGGGCCCATGATAGATCAGAGGGGCCTCCCTATGGATGGCAGAGGTGGTAGAGACTCCCGAGGGATGGAGACTCGAGCCATGGAGACTGAAGTCTTAGAGACACGAGTCATGGAGAGAAGAGGAATGGAGACCTGTGCAATGGAAACCAGAGGGATGGAAGCGAGAGGCATAGACGGAAGAGGGATGGAGATACGCGGCCCTGGCCCCGGTTCCAGAGGCCCTATGACTGGTGGAATCCAGGGACCTGGGCCCATTAATATGGGGGCAGGTGGTCCTCAGGGACCTAGGCAGGTCTCAAGCATTTCAGGGGTGGGAAATCCTGGAGCTGGCATGCAGGGGGCAGGCATGCAAGGGGCGGGCATGCAAGGAGCGGGCATGCAGGGGGCGGGCATACAAGGGACGGGCATGCAAGGGGCGGGCATGCAGGGGGCGGGCATGCAAGGGGCGGGCATGCAGGGGGCGGGCATGCAGGGGGCGGGCATACAAGCAGTGGGCATGCAGGGAGCGGGCATGCAGGGGGCGGGCAAGCAAGGTGGAGGCCAGCCTAGCAGTTTCAGTCCTGGGCAGAGCCAGGTAACTCCACAGGATCAAGAAAAGGCAGCTTTGATCATGCAGGTTCTTCAGCTGACTGCAGATCAGATTGCCATGCTGCCTCCTGAGCAAAGGCAGAGCATCCTAATTTTAAAGGAACAAATTCAGAAATCTACTGGAGCTTCTTGAAAGGTTTTAGGAAATATTTGGCAGTAGTCTCAAAGTTTTTCTGTAGCATGCAGAATGGATGCAAAAAGCTGACTTCTGCATCCCCTACACTTGAATGATTAGAGTTTCCCTCCCCGAACTTTATCTCATTTCATCTTGTTGTCTTATCTTTTCTTGTTTGTTTTTATCTTTAATGGGGGGGAGTAAGGGGAGGAAGGAGTGGGTCTGTTCACTTTTATTCACTGTAAATACACAAAAATAGCTCTGAACGTGGTTATATTATACCAAATGAGATTACAAAGAATATGCAGCAATATTAAAACTGTCTACAATGAGTAAGGGGAGGAAGGAGTGGGTCTGTTCACTTTTATTCACTGTAAATACACAAAAATAGCTCTGAACGTGGTTATATTATACCAAATGAGATTACAAAGAATATGCAGCAATATTAAAACTGTCTACAATATGTTAACTACATTGTTTTTTTTTTTAAATATTGGGTTAAACAGTGTGAAAACTGCACATGAAGACTAAACTATGCCCTGTTAACATGGTAATGTACTAAGATAGTTTAAGATTTTTGGTTGTGTAAGAAAATGAAGTTTACCTCAAAATTGTAAGATACATGTTTTGGTAAGCGGTTTAAAATACAAAATCCTATTTGGGGGACAATAGAATGCTGTATTAGGTTAAGCGTTGTTTTAGTGTTTTGGAAATATTTCATAATGTTAATGCTAACAGGGTAAGTCTCAACTTGTGGTATTAGATTTTTTTTTTTTTTTTTTTTTTTTTTTAAGCTATGCTACCTGTAAAACCCAGGAATGCGTCTGGTGAGATGTTTCACTTATCCCGCCATTCAGACATCAGCAGTATTCTGGCCTGGCCTTGAGCCAGAAGATTTTGCTGCGACAGTTCTGGGATCAGCCAGGTTACTGAAGGCTGCCCCAATAAGACTCAGCTTCTCTCAATACCTTCCTGTTTCTCGATAGTCTTTATGCCCTGAATATGAATCTAAGTAATTCTCTCATAGTCTTTCTAAAAATCAGTGTCTAAGGACCAGTTTATCTGGGTGAATTCTACACAGCGTTGGACTTCTCTTAAGTAGCAGAGAGCTTCATGCAGTAAAGTTCCCAGGTTCCTGGTGACTAGCCTCATATACAGATGGTATCCATGTGGTCAGCCAGAATCAGGACTTAAAAATCTTAGTCTTGCCAACATTTAACATGCCTTTCAGTTTTCTTATTTGCATATCTACTTACCTATCACTGTGTTAGCAGAATAACTGAGACCCAGGTACGTAGAGAATTCTCTGCTCAGCTAGTTGTTACTCACTTTACTTTTTATTATAAAGCCAGTTAGCCCTAAAATACATACCCATGAGAGATTTAAAAATCAGTAGGAAGGTGGGGCTTACCACATTTTCTTGAGAGCTACTACCTAATTTATTTTTAAGCCTTGAAGTTGTGGACACATAAAAATTTGTATCATAGACCAAACTATAATTAACAGAAGCATAAACACCCAAATAACCAGGTGGTCTTACTCTGGAAAAGAGAAACCAACATCTAGTAACAGGAAAAGTAGCATTTAATACAAGGAGAGAGCTGAAACTTGTAAATTGAATTTTTCTTCTTAGGAGGTGTTGACATCTTAAATGGATACTTGACTCTTTTTACAAAGTTTTCTTCCTTGGGCTATTTCCTGCCACCTGTTCTTCTCATATTTTTCATTGTTATTCATACTGTCTACTTTGCCATGTTTTCTGTATGCTCCCCCCCCCCCCCCCATATTGGAGAGGATAACTCTCCTTTACATGTATGATAGTTCTGGTTAATACTAACTTGGAGTTGGCCTGATTACTTGGAAGTTATAATTGCTTTATCCCAAAGCTTTCACCGAAGGGCTCTAACTGAAAACTTAGATGTTATGTTCTTTGTTGTAGTTAAATCTGCATTGTTCAATGCAGACTAAATAAATGGAATGCAAAATTAAGGATGACTTTAGTATCTGATGTTTGTTTTTAATGAATGAATTATTCAAAAGATATCTATTCTTGAGAGATCCATGGGTCTGAATACTTTTAAATGAAAAAAGGCAAAACCTAAAAAAAAAAAAATTGCAGGAGTGGCTAGAAATCCCTTTCTGAAACCCATTATCTGTGTAGTTTGACAGTTGTACCTGTAAAGACATGTTATCTATGGGTGGTGTCAGTAGCAACATCTTGGTGCATGCCCAGATATTAGGTCTCCTTTTGCTTGTGTCCCCCACAGAGAACTCTCCAGGTCCCAGGAAGACCGTACGGTTACCTTCCTAAGTGACAGCACTTGTTACATTGCATTCCACAATTTTACTTTCCCCTCCATGCCCCCCTCCCACTTTTCACAGACCAGGATCTCTGAACATGGGCTGTCCCTCATTTCTGTATTTGCTATTCCGAAATCACAGGTGAGAAAGGACAAAACATTCTGTCAGTCTCAGGGGGGAGTACCATTTTCCCAAAAAAGATTGAGGTTCCACCCAGAACAAATGAGCTATGATAACGAGATGCATTAAAAACCAAACCAATAACAGATAACAAGCAATCTCCTTTGCTCTGATAGACCTTATAAAACGGGTTCTCCTCACTTCCGGTTCACTGTTTCAGTACTGACAGATAGAACCTCACTTCATTTGAAGGTGATCCAAGCAATACGTGTGCTACAATCAGAATGTTAGGTGTTTTACTACATAATCACTGGTTATAACCCTGAGCATCTCGCATTTTCCCAAATATGGACAGGCGACAAATGCAATCACAAATTCGTTCCTAGTAACAACACTAAAGACCAGAGTGAAACACTGATTTGCAAATGCCTCTTCAGAGCTTATTCCTCTTGAGCAGTAGTTTCTTGGGAATATGAAAATGTCAACTTTAATCAGTGCCTGCCCATTAGCGCTTCCCCTCTTATATTTTAAGAGTTATTTGATAAGCTATAAACGAGTGTGAATCCCAGAGGAAGACAGACTAATCCAAGCGAGATCATGTATGACTTCTCGATACTTTTCACAATTGTAATGGTAGAAAAGCATTAAAAATGACAATAAAACAAAACAACAACAAAAACCCAAACCAAAAACCTTAGTATAATCTCAGTTTGCAAAACGTCTTGCTTTCCCATGCTCTGATGGGACATTAACTAAGCACACAGAGCCTAATTTCCTATGGTGTATTAGGCCTTCCCCTTAGGTCTGACAAGGCCTAAGGATAATTATGTGCAGCAACCCACTGTGGCAGAGACTGAACTATCAGTCACATCTCATGGTCTTCTCACAAAAGAATAAGTCAGCCTCTCACTGCTTTATGTTGTCAGCTAATCTCTAGACAGACTTCTGGTTGGAGCTGGCTTTTCTCATCAGTCTTGTCAATAATACTCTATTGTCAGGAACTAATTCATTTTAAGGGAATTAACATTTAAAACAATATTAATGTTACTATTATTAACTTTAATAGTATGAATGTTATGATACTGGTATCCAGTTTGTTAATATATTTCATACATATATATTTCATACATATGCGTATTCCAAATGTTAAGTAGATCTTCTCATATTTTCATTTGCTTTTATCCACTCTGAAACAAATGTTTACTCCTTTAGTTGAAAATACAGCTTTATAAGTGTTCATATTACAAATCACCTCTCTCATGAGATGTGAACAGCATGTTTCTTCTTGGTATTTTTCTACCACAGTATAAACCCTATGTCAGTAAAGGGCCTATATTGTGTCAAAAGTGACATCAGGGTAGGATTATCAAAAGTAAACTCAGTGATTAAACATTGTACATAAAAACACTAAAGTATTACGCTAGGAAAAAAAGCTGAAGTATTTTAGTAAATGAACAATTCTTTATCTGCAGGAGTTAATGTAGGTGCCAAAGGTAGGTAACTACTCATTAAAGACTTAGAATAAAACACACAACATTCTCAGCCATAGTTGCTTTTGTATGATCCAGTATGCATTAAACCTGCAGACACTTGAAATCAATCTCACGTGTCACAGAGGTCGGTCATTTAAAAAAAGAATGTTTGATTACTTATTTGTTGTCTATCACGGAAGTAGAATGGATTAATCTCTCGGGCATCAGGCAATGAAACCAGCAGTTCCCCCCGAAAATTATTTTGTCTCTTTACTTAATTACCTGTCCTAACCAAAATTCTGTCTCATTACATTACTAATATTCTTCAATAATGCTACTGCAAAAGTCCATGAGCTACTTTGATGTACCTGTACCTGTTAGGCTTTGATTGCTTTACTACCTGGAGGGAATATCAGACAACCTGTATGTTCATGAATCTCTCTCTTTATCCTTGGAAATTTCACAGAACAAGATACATCTGCTCTAACTCAGCCCCCAATTTCCTTTACCTTAGAAATTCACTTTTAATAACATTCAAAACATGAACCATGTTAAAAATCATATAGCTGAGTTCGTAATGGGATGAAAAGGCCCATATAGGGCTTGCTTGGTGCATTAACATCCATAAAATCATATTCTGTGTCCCAAACATCACCCTTGCTCACATGTTAAATAACATAGCAACACAAATAAGGAATTAAAACATTTCCAGATGATAACCTGGCTCTCCGAGGGTAAACATAACCCCTACCTACTAACAGAATAGCTTTCCTGTCTTAAGGTAAGCCTCTATCCAAAATGTCTTCATGTTTCTGCACTTGCCAATTAACATTGGAGAAAATGATCCTCATCTATTTTAAGAAACAGGGAAATTACATTGTTGAAATCTCTAGAATCACATACTTTCCCTTCCCCACCATCAATTTTGTCAGTTTTGTCCTTCAGAAGCTCTAAACAAGGGACCCCGATCTGTACCCTTGGGCCAATTAAATCTGCAGATATTTAAGCCCAAGGGTTTCAAAATTTTGAATTTGAGTGCATGTAGGGACACCATATATTCCTCATTGTGGCCACAGGCCCAGCATCTCCTATGGTCTTACAGTAGGTGTGATTCACACAACTGCTGGCCAGTCCCTGGAATACTTTGAGTTTACAACTCCTGTTTTCCTCTGTATGAAACACTGCTATTAGATTCAATTGAAATTTCTAGTGTCTAGCTTCACAAACGTGAACTAGAAAAACAGTTGGACAACTGTTCAGCAAGTCTATTTCTGCCAAATCAACTAACCAAGCAAACATCCAAACACCCAGAACAAAGAAATGAGCACGCGCACAAACACGCGCGTGCGCGCGCACACACACACACACACAAAGGCACAGCACGTTTTTTATTTCTAGCTTTTCATGAGGTATGCTGAGCAAAGGAATATCCTATAATGCTATCCAATGAGTATCTTTCTCCCACAAATGTTTTGCATTTTTAATAAATATTAAGCCAAAATAGCAATATATTTTTCAATTCAAAAATATAGTTATAAAAGGAGAAATATATGTAATATTAAACGCTAATGGCTCTAGAATGGACATACATATAGGATACATGAACAGGATTCTTTGATGTCCGTATCTGTTATTAAGTAATTTTTAAAAATTTTACCATGTAATTTGCACACAGAAGCCGCACTGATTAAAAAAATAATAACAAAAAATCAGATCATGCCATTCCCTTATTTAAAACCTCTCACGGCTTACACTGCTCTTAGAACAAAATCCCACACCCTCACCGTGTCCTATAAAGCCACAAACCAACCCCACATCCGACCCCTGCCGCCCTGACTCAGGACTGAAGCAGCTTTGGGCAAGCTTCCTTTCCTTGAGTTCATGAATTCCTTTTCATCTCTGAGCTTTGCACTTGGCACTTTCTCTTCCTCTGAGGCCACTCCTTCCCCAGGCCTGTGAGGGGTGAGTTCCTGCTCTTTACTCTGGCTTCAACTTCTGTATCCCTTTACTCAGAGGGGCTTTTCCTGAACACCCCCAGTTGAAATGATTCCCCACTCTCTCTCCTCTCCTTTTGTTTTATTTTTTTAAGATTTTATTTATTGATTTGACAGAGAGAGACCCAGCGAGAGAGGGAACACAAGCAGGGGGAGTGGGAGAGGGAGAAGCAGGCTTCCCGCCGAGCAGGGAGCCCTATGCGGGGCTCGATCCCAGGACCCTGGGATCATGACCTGAGCCGAAGGCAGACGCTGAACGACGGAGCCACCCAGGCGCCCCCTCTCCTTTTGTTTTTAAACAACAGTTCTCTTACCCGAGCACTTCTTAACCATCCATCCATGCTTCCCAATCCTCTGGCAAAACCTATCCTTCTAGACACCAGGCAAACTTGATGACCGTTAATGAGTTACTCTTCATTAGGGCCTCACGACGTCTGTCCTGCCCAGTGTGTTGATTCCCAGCCCGCTGCTGTAAGGTATAGATGAGAGGGCAGGCCCGGGCAGAGCAGTGGGCAAACACGGATACGTAGTACATACCTGTGGAATAGGACTGCAAAAGAACTAAAGGTGATTTCTGTGAAAACTGTTGAGGTTGGGGGGGCTGAAGGGACTCCATTCGAGAGAGGCTCTGTGTCTGTTCCTTTTCCGCCAGGCCCCATTGGCTCCTGTTCGGTATTTTGCCTCCGAAGTAGCCCACGAAGCTTTGTTCCCATTTCAGGGAGGAAGCGAGCGAATCAATCACTCTCTGAGTTTGTTCTAGGCCCTCAAACACCTGATAACATCCAAGAAGAGCCAGATCCTGAACATGTTCTGGGACATTAGCTTCAAATAAACCTCAGTTGACTCTGGCATCCATACCCCTGCCTTGGGTAATTTATGGAAGAATAGCCCCTATTGTTCACCCGGCACTCGCCTTTGATTGGACCTTGTCCTGGATTCCTGGAGGAACACGGACCCTAGACCCTCTTCCAATATAAACCATCAGCCCCAAGCAAATGCGAGACTCATTTTCCTTTCCTTTCTAAGTCTCCCGGATGCTCCGGATGCTATGCTTTGCCTGTCACTCACACTAACAAACTCTTTCCACTTCCTCTGCGTGCGTTTGATTTCTCTCCTTCATGAAGCCAAGGACCCTCTTGGCTCGTCCTATAGGATCTTCCGCTAGATTCTCGGACCCAGCCTGCCTGCATGATGATGATGAATGGATATTCATGTCAGCTCTGTTCATAAACTAGTTTATGACCATTGTACTAATGTTTGTAACACATACAAAGATAGAAATATATTATTTATATGAATGTGAAAAATATTATTTCTACAAAAACGATGTGGGATGTCTCAAGAAGATTCGATAAAGGTAACTGGCTAAAAAGGGATTGTTAAATCTTGTGGGGACAAGATAATTGAAAAAATACTTTAAAAAATCTTGGAGGGGTGCCCGGGTGGCTCAGTCGGTTAAAGATCTGCCTTCGGCTCAGACCATGATCTCAGGGCCCTGGGATCGAGTCCTGCATTGGGGGGGGGGGCGGGGAATCCCTGCTCGCAGGGAGTCTGCTTCTCCCTCTCCCTCTGCCACTCCCCCTGCTCATGCTCTTGCGCTTTCTCTCTCTTTCTCTCTGTCAAATAAAATGTTTAAAAAAATCTTTGAAATCTAGGGGCACCTGGGTGGCTCAGTCTATTGAGCATCCAACTCTTGATTTTGGCTCAAGTCATGATCTCAGAGTAGAGAGATCAAGCCCCCAATCGGGCTCTGTGCTCAGCTGGGGCTGGGGAGAAGATGGGGGTGCCAGGGAGGGGGACTGCTTGATATTCTCTCTCCCTCTCTCTCTTCCGCTCCCCGCTCCAGCTCAAGCACATACTTGCTCGCTCTCTCTCAAAAAAAAAAAAAAAAACCACCTTTGAAATCTGAAACTCATAATCGTTGACAAAGCAATACAGCAGAACCTTCGATTTTCTTGTAGAAATGTTTCAGGTAACAGAGGAAAAATCCTTGAGGAAATTTAATCTGAATTTGGGGGCACCACAGTCCTTCCATCCCTGCAGGGAAATATACCAAGGCGCCCATACCAGACCTTCTCCTCCCGCCCCTATGTGATGTCACAGGCTCAAGGGAACTGAGTTTGCTTTAAACTCTTGCTAATGAAAAGGTGTCTTGGACCAGCAGCATCAGCATCACCTGGAAGCCTGTTAGAAATGCAGAATGTGAGACCCACCCCAGACCTGCTGAATTAAAACCTGCATTTTAATAAGATCAGCCAGTGATTCACATACAAATAAAAGTCTGCAAAGCATTGCGTAAGCCTAATCCTAAAATAAACAAAATTGAAAACAAAAAAGCAATTTAACAATATTATGACAAATAGAAGGAATTTTTTGGGGGGGTATGTTACCAAACCTTTATTTATTTTTTTAAGTTTCTATTTAAATTCCAGTTAGTTAACATACAGTGTAATATTAGTGTCAGGTTTTCAATATAGTGATTCAACACTTCCATACACCTCCCCGTGCTCATCAGGACAAGTGCACTCCTTCATCCCCATCACCTATTTAACCATCTGCCCACCCACCTCCCCTCCGGACACCATCAGTGTGTTGTCTACAGTAAGAGACTGTTTCTTGATTCGCCTCTCTCTCTCTCTCTCTCTCTCTCTCTTGTTTTCTCCCCTTTGCTTGTTTTTATTTTTTAAATTCCACAGGAGTGAGATCATATGTATTTGTTTTTCTCTGCTTAACATAAATACATTCTAGCTCTACCCATGTCATTACAAATGGCAAAATTTCATTCTTTTTTATGGTTCAATAATATTCCATTTTGTGTGTGTGTGTGTGTGTGTGTGTGTGTGTGTGTGTGTGTGTGTATACACATCTTCTTTATCCATTCATCAGTTGATGGACATGGGTTGTTTCCATAATTTGGCTATTGTAGATAATGCTGCTATATACATCAGGGTGCATGTACTCCTTTTAGTATTTCTGTATTATTTGGATATATACCTAGTATTGCAATTGCTAGATTGTAGGGTAGTTCTATTTTTAAATTTTTGAAGAACCTCCATACTGTTTTCCACAGTGGCTGCAGCAGTTTGCATTCCCACCCACAGTGCACGAGGGTACCCCTTTCTCCACATCCTTGCCAACACCTGGTGTTTCTTGTGTTGATTTTAGCCATTCTGACAGGTGTGACATGATCTCTCACTGTAGTTTTGATTTGCCTTTCCCTGATGATGAGTGATGTTGAGCATCTTGTCATGTGTGTGTTGGCTATCTGGATGTCTTCTTTGGAAAAATGTCTATTCATGTCTTCTGCCCATTTTTTAACTGGATTATTTGGTTTTGGGGTTGAGTTTTATTTTTTTATTTTTTTGAAGATTTTATTCATTTACTTGACAGGGAGAGCGCACACAAGCAGGGGGACCAGCAGGCAGTGGGAGAGGGAGAAGCAGGCTCCCCGCGGAGCAGGGAGCCCGATGCGGGGCTCGATCCCAGGACCCTGAGATCATGACCTGAGCCGAAGGCAGACGCTTAACTGACTGAGCCACCCAGGGGCCCTGGGTGTTGAGTTTGATAAGTTCTTTATATATTTTGGATACTAAGCCTCTATCAGATATGTCATTTGCCAATACCCTCTCTTTTGCCTTTTAGTTTTGCTCGTTGTTTCCTTCACTGTTTTTGATACAGTCCCAATAGTTTACTTTTCCTTTTATTTTCCTTGGTGCAGGAAATATACCTAGAAAGAAATTCTTAAAGCCGCTGTCAAAGAAGTTACTACCTGTGTTCTCTTCTAGGATTTTTATGGTTTCAGATCTCATTTGGGTCTTTAAGGCATTTGGAGTCTATTTTTGTGTGTGCTGTAAGAAAGTGGTCCAGTTTCCTTCTTCTGCATGTGGCTGTCCAATTTGCCCGACACCCTTAGTCGAAGAGACTGTCTTTTTCCCATTGGACATTCTTTCTTGCTTTGTCAAAGACCAAATGATCATATAGTTGTGGGTTCATTTCTGAGTTTTCTATTCTGTCCATAGATCTATGTGCCTGTTATTGTGCCATTACCATACTCTTTTGATCACTACAGCTTTGTAGTATAACTTGAAGTCCATAATTATGATGTTTCCAGCTTTGCTTTTCTTTGTGAAGACTGCTCTGGCTATCCGGGGTCTTTTGTGGTTCCATACAAATTTCAGGTTTGTTCTAGTTCTGTGAAAAATGCTGTTGGTATTTTGATAGGGATTGCATTTAACTGTGTAGAGTGCTTTGCATAACATAGACATTATAATGATATTTATTCTTCCAATCCGGGAGGATGGAATGTCTTTCCATTTCTTTGTGTCTTCAATTATTTTCATTAGTGTTTTATAGTTTTCAGAGTACAGGTCTTTCACCTCTTTGGTTAGGTTTATTCCTAAGTATCTTATTATTTTGGATGCAACTGTAAATGAGATTGTTTTCTTAATTTCTCTTTCTGCCACTTCATAATTGGTGTATAGAAATGCAACAGATTTCTGTATATTGATTTTGTATCCTGCAACTCGACTGAATTCATTTATCGGTTCTAGTAGTGTTTTGGTGGAGTCTTCCAGGTTTTCTATTTCATGTCCTCTGCAAATAATGAAAGTTTTACGTCTTCCTTACCAATTTGGATTCATTTCTTCTTTTCTGCTTGCTGGGCCTAAGAATTCCAGTACCATGTTGAAAAAATGTGGTGAGAGGGGACAGACATCCTTGCCTTGTTTCTGACCTTAGGGGGAAAGCTCTGTTTTTCCCAACTGAGAACAATGTTAGCTGTGGGGTTTTCATATGTGCCCTTTATTATGTCGAGCTACATTCCCTCAAAACCTACTTTGTTGAGGGTTTTTATCATGAACGGATGTTGTACTTTGCCAAATGCTTTTTCTGCATTATTGAAATCATACAGCTCTTATCCTTTCTTTTATTAATGTGGTGTATTGTGTTGATTGATTTGCAAATACTGAACCACCCATGCAGCCCATGAATAAATCCCATTTCATTGTGGTGAATGATTTTTTAATGTATTGTTGGATCCTGTTTGCTGGTATTTTGTTGAGGATTTTTACATCCATGTTCATCAGGGATATTGGCCTGTAGTTTTCTATTTTAGTGTTGTCTTTATCTAGTTTTGGTATCAGGGTAATGCTGGCCTCATAGAATGAATTTGGAAGTTTCCTTCCTCTTCTGTTTTTTGGAATAGTTTGAGAAGAATAAGTATTGATCCTTCTTTAAATTTGCATGTGATGCCTTCTGGTCCTGGATCTTTTGTTCGTTGGGAGTTTTTTGATTACTGACTCAATTTCTTTACTGGTTATCAGTCTGTTCAAGTTTTCTATTTCTTCCTGTTTCAGTTTTGGAAATGTGTACGTTTCTAGGAATTTATTCATTTCCTCTAGGTTGTCCAATTTGTTAGCATCTAGTTCTGCAAAATATTCTGTTTGTTTTTCTGTGGTGTTGGTTGTTATTTCTCTTTTCTCATTTTTTATCTTATTTATTTTTATTTTTCATTAATTTTTTAAAGTTTTTTTTTATTTGACAGAGAGAGAGCATATGAGCAGGGGTGGGGCGGAGGGAGAGGAAGAAAGAGAATCTCAAGCTGACTCCCTGCTGAGCACAGAGCTCAATCTTGGACCCCTGAGTTTGTGACCTGAGTTGAAGTCAAGAGTCAGGGCCCTGAGGCCCTCCTGGGTATTAACCCCTTACTGGATATATCATTTGCAAATATCTTCTGTCATTCACTAGGTTGCCTTTTCATTTTGTTGACAGTTTCCTTCCGTATGCAAAAGCTTTTTAGTTTGATGTAGGCCCAACAGTTGCTTTTTGCTTTTGCCTACCCAGGCTGAGGTAAATAAATGAGACAGCCCTTCTGTTAGAAGCCAGACTGAAAAACAAGCAAATAGAAATCCTGTTCCTTCAGAGATAATCTAGTGAACGTGAGGCTTAATAGGAAATGGAACATAAAATACTATAGTTAAAATGGGAAGGTATCTATGTATGACCCTGTTTTCTCGGGGGTGGAGGGAAAGTTGTGGTAAATCGATTAGATGTAATACAGTTATATTTAGTACATATTATCACCAGAAACATCACACATCAAAAATTATTTCAGCCAAGTGGTGACTAAGAGTGACTCTCTCGGATGAATGCCACCTTTTATAAAAAGTCGCTCATAAAACCTGAATTGTTTCAGAATCTGCAAATCTCATAGTCTTCCTGGCAAGATCTACTACGCCGCCGGCAAGAATGTTGAGTTTACATTCGGATACTACAGTTCCTTTGGTAAATGTCTCTGCCTGTAATCCAGGAATATGTCCTACCTAATCCTCACACAGCTTATCATCTAGACAACAGAAGAAATCTTGAAACCATAAAATCAGCCTGCTTATGTTTCAGTGAGAATAAACCCTCTACAGATTCCCCTGCAAAAAAAAAAAAAAAAAAGAAAGAAAGAAAGAAAAAGAAAAAAAATTCTGCCAAAAATTTTTTGAAACTCATCTAACTATTCCTCTGCACCCCCCACAAAAGGACGTACATAACAAAAGCATTAAAAGTGTCTGCCTAGCATTTGCTCTATTATTGTTTTTCCAATAGCTTTATTGGAAATGGTATCAAACCCTGCCGTAATTTATGCTTTTCGACTTTGCCTTTGAACCCGATCATAATTAAGGATACATATTAACCAAATCGATGTTTGTAAATTAAGCAAATTAGAATTTTTGTTTTCCTCTTAAAGGAAAGTTTGCATTGGGTTTAAGTGATTTAATGCACAGCATTTCTAGCACACCCAAATTTAAATTCAAATCAAGGCCTTTCAAGTGGTGACATCAAAGCCCCATTGTGAGCCTATGAGGAGGACCTTGCTTGGAACACAGGAATCTCTCATTTTCACATGTGTTCAGACTACTTGTATTCCATCCTCATTTGAGGCTTTGTTTGCCTAGAGGGGAAACAAAATTTGCTTAATTAGAATGCTTTGTGAATTGGAAGTGAGATGAGCTCCAGGATCTTTGGTTGGTAGGGATTTTGTTGTCATTGTTTTCAGATAAACAAGTTTTAGCAATTTCCCCCCCAGTTCGTGCCTCTGCTGGGACATGAAAACTTACTGAGCCTTGAGCAATAATAACCTTGGTTTAAAAGGGCCCAAATCTGCCTCTCCTGAAGAATTCGAGTTGGATTATCCTGGGGAGAGGAGAAAAGAGGCTTTTCAGTATCCCTTGTCCTTTCTCTTTCACCCAGGATTTATTCACACGGAGGGGAAAGACTGATGACTTGGTCAGGGACACAGCCAGGACCAGCCAAGGCAGGACTGTGAAACTCACCTCTGTCAGGGCCAGCACTGGATGGAGTCTCGCAATGACGAGGGCTGGAATGTGGTGTTTCTGTACAAATTTGCTCTTCAAGGGAGAGAAGGAATAAGGCGGGTTGCGGGAGGTGCTGAATGTTGTTGTTTTTTCACTAAGCCTCCCCAAACCACAGACCTGTTCCACAGACATGATTGTGGCTGCCACCCCAAGCAAGTAGTGTTCTCTCCAGCTCACCTTCAGGCATCAATTTTGTCTTTTGGATCTTGCATGCCATACTACTAAAGCCTTCATTGTTTCCTTTTAATAAGGAAGAAAAATCCACTTACATCCATAGAGCCATGGACTATCAGCATTTGAAATATTTTTACTCCAGTTGACATCTTTATTTACACAGTGATCAAATATTTCGAATTTGATCAAAAGGGCTTCTAATAGTGGGCTTTTAGGCATCAGCCACAATACTGGGGGGAGGAGAGATATTTGTTCTTCAGGGAGGAAGGTGGTGGTAGCGAGTAGGTCTTTCAGGTACTCTAGTACTCACACAGATTTCAGTCCTAAGTTCCATTCCATGCCCTCTTTGGGAAGGCTGCGCCATGGTTGATATCTAAAAAGCATCTATCAAGAACCTGTTAAGGGGCACCAGGGTGGCTCAGTCAGTTAAGCGTCTGCCTTCGGCTCAGGTCAGGATCCCACGGTCCTACACCCTGTGTAGGACTCCCTGCTCAGGGGGAGTCTGCTTCTCCCTCTCCCCCTCCCCCCACTTGTGCTCTGTCTCCCAAATAAATAAAATCTTTTTTAAAAAAAGAACCTACTAAATGCCAGACGCTTGACATACATCACCTCTGATTTGATTAAAACATGGAGGCATTCATAAGAAATATGCTTAGGGCAGCTAACAGGTTGGTCCTGAGTCCCAGAGCTTACAGGAGGTAGAGGTACCACTGAACCTACATTTGTCTGGCTCCCACCCCTATTCACCCCATTACATCATTCTGCTTTAAGAAGGGGTTGGAGAGAAGGCAGAACAGTTTTCACACTTTCAGAGAAAATCAGGCTTGTTTCACCAAGTGAGGAAGGCCATCACGAGTCTAGAAGAGGTAACTTTAAGGCAACAGTGGAAGATTTATAAAATCAACCTTTTGTCCTTACATATGTTTTTTCTTTCCCTTTTAAGAGCCAAGTACTAAGCCGGGGTTTTGACAGAATAGAGAGGGGGAAAAAATGAAAAAAACAAAACTTAAAATGTAAGAACATTTATATGAAATAATAGTTTATAAGAAATCTATAAAACTAAATATGCCCTTGTGGGTTATTCTAGTCAATATCGAAATTAGACAATCCTGAGATCTAATTTTCATCTGATTCTTTAACAAACATTTTACTTATAACTTACATACCATAACATTTACCCATATAAAGCATAAATATTCATAGTTGTGCAACCATTACAACAACCTAAGTTTAGAACATGTTCATCACCCCAATAACGAAACCCTATCATCATGAGTACCCTCTCCCTACTCCTCCCCACTCAGTCCTAGGCAACCACTGGTCTGCTGTCTCTACAGACACTCTCAAGTCTACATAAACGGAATCATTCAACATGTGGTCTTCTGTGACTTGCTTCGTTCACTCAGCATGTCTTCAAGACTCATCCAAGTCGTAGCGTATTGTTTCTATTTTTTGCCTATTATAAATGGTGGTGCTATGGACACGTGTAGGCATGGTTTTGTGTGCCCATGTGTTTCATTTCTGTTGGGTACATACCTAGGAGCAGAATTGCCATATCATATGATAACTCCATGTTAAATTTTAGAGGAACTGTCAGACTGTTTTCCAAAGCAACTGCACCATTTTACCTCCCACCAGAAACACATGAGGATTCCGGTTCCTCCACATCTTTGTCCACACTGGGTAATTTATTTTTGATTGTGGCCATGCAAATGTATGTGAATCCCCTTGAAGCTCTGATTTCACTTCCTTGATGGCTAATGATATTCAGTATCTTTTCATGTTGCTATTCATTGGCTATTTGTATGTCTTTGGAGAAATGTCTTTTCCCTGTAATCTATTTGCGGAAAATAAAATAAAATGTTTTTTGATTTCTGAATTTCTATTTTAGGTAAGCAGATGGTCAGATGACAAAGTCTCTAAAACATGAAATTAGTTCTTTAGTGATTTAAGAGTCACTTAAATGCCTACAATAGGAGGAATCAAATTGCAGTGGTAGAAGTAAGGGTTTGCAATTACATTCTTAAATCTTTTGGGAAAATGTAGCTGATCATTGTCATGGTTTATACCTCTTGAAGGGATTCAGGACACACTACCCCAGAATTTGGCATCTTGGTATATTGAATATCTTAAACTGAAGGAGTCTGAAAAAAAATGGCAGAAGGTCACGGTGACCTTCCCCCTCTCCTAAACCCCAGAAACAGGCCATAAAGCCCTCCGGTGGGAGGTACCTCCCTATACCCCGAGGAAAGGAACATCCTTATCTTCAAAGACTAAGGCATTCTGAGAGGAACGCACAGACCTTGCTAAATTTCCCCCAGTTCACTACACTTACGTCATATTCTCTGACCTATCATATTTCTGCCCACTTTTGATCAAACCTAGCATAACAATACTCAGGTCTGTTTCTCCCAGTCTTCGTTTCCTTATGAAGGGCCCTGTATCATGGAAGACTATCATTGAATAAATGTGTATGCTTTTCTCTTGTTAATCTGTCTCGGTCAGTTTAACTTTCAGACCTAGCCAGGGAGCCTAAGAGGGTTGAGGAAAACTTTGTCCTCCCCTATGCTCTGAAGACATTAGTTGACTCTGAAGGGAATAGAGAGGGTGCTTTTTTGTTGTTATTCCATATAAATGTTCTTACACAGAGTAAGCTCTTAGTCTGTAATTTGTGATAGATACTGATATGACTCCTTAAAAAATAAAACCGTGGCTCAGTTGGGTAAGAGTCTGCCTTCAGCTGGGGTCATGATCCTGGAGTCCCGGATCTGATCAAGCCCCACACCCGGGGAGCCCGCTTCTCCCGCTCCCTCCACTCCGCCCCACTCCCACCCATGCATGCTTGCACATGTTCTTTCTCTCTCTCTCCCTTGCTCACTCTCTCAAGTAAATAAATAAAATCTTTACAAAAATAAAAATAATAATAAAACCATGGACACAGAAGCTGTAAAAGCAACACGAAGGCATGAGCCAGCTCTGTTCATTGCTCCGAATACTCTGAAAGACAGACAGGAAAACAAGATGCGTGGAATCAGCTCAGCTAGGAAGACCTCCACTTCAGGAAAGGAAAGAAAGAAACTCGAAGGGTCTGATAAAGGACCACAAGATCCAGGCAAGGAAAGAAAAATGTGACCTCTCTTATTTACTGCTTTCCTTGTATTGCCTTATGTAGTAAAGCTATATCTTGTACAGGAAATCTAATACAAGGTTTACAATGGTGGAGGCAATCTTATGTTGAAAAACTCTCTAACAGCTGACTCCGTTTGACCCCAGAGGTTTCAAGCTCCTGCAATCTTGTTGCAGACAAACAACAGAAATGGTATCAGAGTTTTATCTAGCTTGAGCTTTTATGCCTTAAACCTTTCTATTCCCTATAGCTTTATCCTGTACAGTAGAGGACAGATTTTTAAAAATACGTTTCCCTTTATCTAAAGCAAGTTGTAATAATCCCATAAAAAACCTTGAGGAAATATTTGCACTATTTGCGATAATGTTAAATATAGGGTACGTGTATCGCAAATGTTTGTCTTATGAATGAAGTGTTCATATAAACTCAGCCCTTTCTTCGTGCTTTCAAAGACGGAATACACACCGCGCTACAGTGTCAACTGAAATTTCAGAATCAGTGCACCAAAATGTTATTTTTTAATGAATCCTCATTTAGTATTTTGTGTTTAACACATACCTAGCATTTCTCAGCCTGACTTAAGAAAATGATCCCACAAAATTATAAGTATTGGTAAAAGCTTTTATGAAATACCATCAGTGTAAGAGTGGTAAAATAACATAAATCCAATAATTATGCTTATTATACCATAACTTGGAAACTATCGCAATACTGAATTACAAACTTATAGATTTTTTTTAATGGAATATGAGTTTTATCTGGGAACCCCTAATGAGTACCTTCTTTAAGATTTACTTGGCATTAATTTAGCAAATGAAAACATTTAATTTCTGTAAGCAGATTTATGTAAAAGTATTCATCATATTTTAAAGAGTATTTCCTTAGGACTACCATATTCTTTTCAAATTTTTACTTAACCAAAATAAAAGCAAATGGGTACATTTCCAGTTTATGAACCTGTCACTACATATCTATCTATCTCATATACCTGAGACATGATCTCAGGTCCCTGGGCTCCCTGCTCAGGAGGGAGTCTGCCTCTCCCTCTCCCTCTGCCCCTCCCCCCTGCTCATATTCTCTCTTGCACTCTCTTGCTCTCTCTCAAATAAATAAATAAAATCTTAAAAAAATAAAAAGCACAGTTACAAGAATCTGAATCTGTAAGCATTCAGAGAAGCGTTCTTGGAACAGAACTGAATTTTGGAGACTGGGGAGTTAGAAGGGAGCCACCCTGGGGAGAGGACTTGCCTGAACCAAGATGGAAGAAGTAGCACATAGCTGTCAGACGACCGCATACACGGCTTGGTGAGGAGAGACATATGAAGGAATAGCAGGAGTTACAGATACTGTGAGGTCTACATCTCCAGTGCCTCAAGGGATAAGCTAAAGAGTTTGATCTTTGTGCTGGAAGACAGAGAGAGAAACGCAAAGGTTTTAGGGAGGGAAATGAAAAGTTCAGAGTGATGTTTGAGAAAGATCTCTCTGAAAGAGCCCAATTATGAAAAAAAATCACAGGAATTGGTGGCAAATACCCCCATGGCTCACAGCAATCCGCAATTAAGACCTTCATGGGATCCAAAGGAGAACGGCTCTGTTTTTGCAAGAGTGAGACACCAAGTCACTGCAACCATCAAGAACTCAGTCAAAGGCTAGTAAGAAAAGGGTAAGAGAAAAGAAAAAGAAAACCATCAGCTTCCTTCTTTGGCTCTAGGCTTGCAAGACAAGTCCTTTTGCAGAGACCACTGATTTGCAACTGCATGTGAACTATGGTTATTGACTTCACAAGATAAATCTTCAGCAAGGTACAGCCTAAAGTGAAGAAAGACACCTGTAGCAATAAGAAATGATAGCTGAAGTGAGGAAAGATTAAGATCGAAATGTTAGAAACCTTATCTCCTGGACGTTTCTGAAAAAAACACGGATTCCTGGGCCCCATCCCCAGAGATGAAAATTCAAATAGATCTAGCACGGTGGTGGCGGGGGGGGGGGGGGGGGGGGTGGTGGTGGTGGTGGTGTGTGCTAAGGATTTTTACTTGTACTTACTTGTTATTTAAAAAAAATCCTAACCCCAGCCATGCTTAGACATTAAAAATAAGTTAATGCCCAAAAAGTAACCTACTCCCTCAGACAGAAGGTAAAATTTATCTACAGTCGACTTGGTTTGATCAGAAGCCTTCTCAGACCCTCCCTATCAATGGCTTCCCTTGCTAGGGGCTTACAGGGAGCTGCAAAATGTCAAGGGCGGCTGTTGAAGCTGGCTGCATAGGTGTTCCCCTTTCTATTTGCTTTGATTCATGTTCTAATTAATGTCTTATCAAACTCCTATGGCCAAAGATGCCAACAGTGGGAACCAAAGACCTCTTCCTGCTCTTCAATCCTCTCCTCGTACTCAAGGGGAACACTGAAATGTTAGTCTGGACCTCATGCAGCAAGATTCTTTTTTACGATTTTATTGATTTATTAGAGAGAGAGAGAGAGAGAGAGAGAGAGAGAGACCATAAGAGGGGGGGAAGGTCAGAGGGAGAAGCAGACTCCCTGCTGAGCAGAGAGCCCAATGTGGGACTCGAACCTGGGAGTCCAGGATCATGACCTGAGCAGAAGGCACTCGCTTGACCAACCGAGTCACCCAAGTGCCCCGCAAGATTTTTTTTCCCAAAAATGATATTCCAGAGAGCACTACTTTTTTTTTTCGAATTTTTTACATCATTAGTTTTTGATGTAGTGTTCCATGATTCATTGTTTGTGCATAACACCCAGTGCTCCACGCGGAACGTGCCCTCTTTAATACCCATCACCAGGCTAACCCATCCCCCACCCCCCTCCCCTCTAGAACCCTCAGTTTGTTTTTCACAGTCCATCGTCTCTCATGGTTCGTCTCCCCCTCCAATTTCCCCCCCTTCATTCTTCCCCTCCTGCTACCTTCTTCTTTTTTTTTTCTTAACCTATATTGCATTAGTTTCAGAGGTACAAATCTGTGATCTGTGAACAGTCTTGTGCGATTCACAGCGCTCACCATAGCACATACCCTCCCCGATGTCTATCCCCCAGCCACCCCATCCCTCCCACCCCCCACCACTCCAGCAACCCTCAGTTTGTTTCCTGAGATTAAGAATTCCTCATATCAGTGAAGTCATATGATACATGTCTTTCTCTGACTGACTTATTTCACTCAGCATAACACCCTCCAGTTCCAACCACGTCGTTGCAAATGGCAAGATCTCATTCCTTTTATTGGCTGCATAATATTCCATTGTGTATATATACCACTTCTTCTTTATCCATTCATCTGCCGATGGGCATCTTGGCTCTTTCCACAGTTTGGCTATTGTGGACATTCCTGCTATAAACATCGGGGTGCGTGTACCCCTTTGGATCCCTACCTTTGTATCTTTGGGGTAAATACCCAGTAGTGCAATTGCTGGATCGTATGGTAGCTCTATTTTCAACTGTTTGAGGAACCTCCATACTGTTTTCCAGAGTGGCTGCGCCAGCTTCCATTCCCACCAACAGTGTAGGAGGGTTCCCCTTTCTCCGCATCCTCGTCAACATCTGTCATTTCCTGACTTGTTCATTTTAGCCATTCTGACTGGTGTGAGGTGGTAGCTCATGGAGGTTTTGATTTGGATTTCCCTGATGCCGAGTGATGGTGAGCACTTCTTCATGTGTCTGTTGGCCATTTGGATGTCTTCTCTGGAAAAATGTCTGTTCATGTCTTCTGCCCATGTCTTGATTGGATTACTTGTTCTTTGGGTGTTGAGTTTGATAAGTTCTTTATAGATTTTGGATACTAGCCCGTTATCTGATATGTCATTTGCAAATATCTTCTCCCATTCTGTCGGCTATCTTTTGGTTTTGTGGACTGTTTCTTTTGCTGTGCAAAAGCTTTTTATCTTGATGAGGTCCCAATAGTTCATTTTTGCCCTTGCTTCCCTTGCCTTTGACAATGTTTCTATGAAGAAGTTGCTGCGACTGAGGTCGAAGAGGTTGCTGCCTGTGTTCACCTTTAGGATGTTGATGGACTCCTGTCTCACGTTTAGGTCTCTCAACCATTTGGAGTCTATTTTTGTGTGTGGTGTAAGGAAATGGTCCAGTTTCATTCTTCTGCATGTGGCTGTCCAATTTGCCCAATACCATTTGTTGAAGAGACTGTCTTTTTTCCATTGGACGTTCTTTCCTGCTTTGTCAAAGGTGAGTTGACCATAGAGTTGAGGGTCCATTTCTGGGCTCTCTATTCTGTTCCATTGATCTATGTGCCTGTTTTTGTGCCAGTACCATACAGTCTTGAAGATGACAGCTTTGTAATAGAGCTGGAAGTCCAGAATTGTGATGCCGCCAGCTTTGCTTTTCTTTTTCAACATTCCCCTGGCTATTCGGGGTCTCTTCTGGTTCCATACAAATTTTAGGATTATTTGTTCCATTTCTTTGAAAAATGTGGATGGTATTTTGATGGGGATGGCACTGAATGTGTAGATGGCTCTAGGCAGCATTGACATCTTCACAATATTTGTTCTTGCAATCCATGAGCATGGAACGTTTTTCCATTTCTTTGTGTCTTCCTCAATTTCTTTCATGAGTATTTTATAGTTTTCTGAGTACAGATCCATTGCCTCTTTGGTTAGATTTATTCCTAGGTATCTTATGGTTTTGGGTGCAATTGTAAATGGGATCGACTCCTTCATTTCTCTCTCTTCTGTCTTGTTGTTGGTGTATAGGAAGGCCACTGATTTCTGTGCATTGATTTTATAGCCTGTCACTTTGCTGAATTTCGGTATGAGTTCTAGCAGTTTTGGGGTGGAGTCGTTTGGGTTTTCCACATAAAGTATCATATCATCTGCAAAGAGTGAGAGTTTGACTTCCTCTTTGCTGATTTGGATGCCTTTGATTTCTTTTTGTTCTCTGATTTCTGTGGCTAGGACTTCTAAGACTATGTTGAATAACAGTGGTGATAGCGGACATCCCTGCTGCGTGCCTGACCTCAGGGGGAAAGCTTTTAATTTTTCCACATTGAGAATGATATTCGCTGTAGGTTTCTCATAGATGGCTTTTCTGATATTGAGGTATGTAAACTCTGTCCCTATACTCTGGCGACTTTTGATCAAGAAAGGATGCTGTACTTTGTCAAATGCTTTTTCTGCATCTATTGAGAGGATCATATGATTCTTGTTCTTTCTTTTGTTAATGTATCGTATCATGTTGATTGATTTGCGGATGTTGAACCAACCTTGCAGCCCAGGGATAAATCCCAATTGGTCGTGGTGAATAATCCTTTTAATGGACTGTTGGAACTTATTGGCTAGTATTTTGGTGAGAATTTTTGCATCCATGTTCATCAAGGATATTGGTCTGTAATTCTCCTTTTTGATGGGGTCTTTGTCTGGTTTGGGGATCAAGGTAATGGTGGCCTCATAAAACGAGTTTGGAAATTTCCTTCCATTTCCATTTTTTGGAACAGTTTCGGGAGAACAGGTATTAGTTCTTCCTTAAATGTTTGGCAGAATTCCCCTGGGAAGCCATCTGGCCCTGGGCTTTTGTTTCTTGGGAGATTTTTGATGACTGCCTCAATTTCCTTAGTGGTTATAGGTCTGTTCAGGTTTTCCCTTTCTTCCTGGTTCAGTTTTGGTAGTTGATACATCTCTAGGAATGCACTCATTTCTTCCAGGTTATCTAATTTGCTGGCATAGAGTTGCTCATAATATGTTCTTATAATTGTTTGTATTTCTTTGGTGTTGGTTGTGATCTCTCCTCTTTCATTCTTGATTTTGTTGATTTGGGTCACTTCTCTTTTCCTTTTGATAATTCCGGCCAGGAGTTTATCAATCCTGTTAATTCTTTCAAAGAACCAGCTCCTAGTTTTGTGGATCTGTTCTACTGTTCTTTTGGTTTCTAGTTCATTGATTTCTGCTCTGATCTTTATTATTTCTCTTCTCCTGCTGGGTTTAGGCTTTATTTGCTGTTTTTTCTCTAGCTCCTTTAGGTGTAGGGTTAGGTTGTGTATTTGAGACCTTTCTTGTTTCTTGAGAAAGGCTTGTATTGCTATATACTTTCCTCTCGGGACTGCCTTTGCTGCATCCCACAGATTTTCAACAGTTGTGTTTTCATTTTCATTGGTTTCCATGAATTTTTTTAATTCTTCTTTAATTTCCTGGTTGACCCATTCATTCTTTAGTAGGATGCTCTTTAGCCTCCATGTGTTTGAGTTCTTTCCAACTTTCCTCTTGTGTTTGAGTTCTAGTTTCAAAGCATTGTGGTCTGAAAATATGCAGGGAATAATCCCAATCTTTTGGTACTGGTTGAGACCTGACTTGTGACCTAGGATGTGATCTATTCTGGAGAATGTTCCATGGGCACTAGAGAAGAATGTGTATTCTGTTGCTTTGGGATGGAATGTTCTGAGTATGTCTGTGAAGTCCATTTGGTTCGGTGTGTCATTTAAAGTCCTTATTTCCTTGTTGATCCTTTGCTTAGATGATCTGTCCATTTCATTCAGGGGGGTGTTAAAGTCCCCCACTATTATTGTATTGTTGTCAATGTGTTTCTTTGCTTTTGTTATTAATTGCCTTATATAATTGGCTGCTCCCATTTTAGGGGCATAGATATTTACAATTGTTAGATCCTCTTGTTGGATAGACCCTTTAAGTAGGATATAGTGTCCTGCCTCATCTCTTATTACAGTCTTTGGTTTAAAATCTAATTTGTCTGATATAAGGATTGCCACTCCAGCTTTCTTCTGGTGTCCATTAGCATGGTAAATAGTTTTCCACCCCCTCACTTCCAATCTGGGGGTGTCTTTGGGTCTAAAATGAGTCTCTTGCAGACAGCGTATCGATGGGTCTTGTTTTTTAATCCAATCTGATAGCCTGTGTCTTTTGATTGGGGCATTTAGCCCATTTACATTCAGGGTAACTATGGAAAGATATGAATTTAGTGCCATTGTATTGCCTGTCAGGTGACTGTTACTATATATTGTCTCTGTTCCTTTCTGGTCTATGCTGCTTTTAGGCTCTCTCTGCTTTGAGGACCCCTTTCAATATTTCTTGGAGGGCTGGTTTCGTGTTTGCAAATTCCTTTAGTTTTTGTTTGTCCTGGAAGTTTTTAATCTCTCCTATTTTCAATGACAGCCTACCTGGATATAGTGTTCTTGGCTGCATATTTTTCTTGTTTACTGCTCTGAATACATCACGCCAGTCCTTTCTGGCCTGCCAGGTCTCTGTGGATAGGTCTGTTGCCAATCTAATGTTTCTACCATTGTAGGTTACATATCTCTTCCCCGAGCCACTCTCAGGATTTTCTCTTCATCTCTGAGACTCAAAAGTTTTATTATTAGATGTCGGGGTGTTGACCTCTTTTTATTGATTTTGAGAGAGGTTCTCTGTGCCTCCTGGATTTTGTTGCCCGATTCCTTCCCCCCATTAGGGAAGTTCTATGCTATCATTTACTCCAATATAGCTTCTGCCCCTCTCTCTTTCTTCTTCTTCTGGGATCCCAATTATTCTAATGTTTTGTCTTATGGTATCGCTAATCTCTCGAATTCTGCCCTCGTGATGCTGTAGTTGTTTATCTCCCTTTTTCTCAGCTTCTTTATTTTCCATCGTTTGGTCTTCCATATCGCTGATTCTCTCTTCGGCCTCATTTATCCTAGCAGTTAGTGCCCCCATTTTTTATTGAACCTCATGAATAGCCTTTTTGATTTCGACGTGGTTAGATTTTAGTTCTTTTATTTCTCCAGAAAGGCTTTCTCTAATAATTTCCATGCTTTTTTCAAGCCCAGCTAGTATCTTCAAAGTCATGATTCTGAACTCTAGGTCCGACATCGTATTAATGTCCACATTGAATAGGTCCCTGGCAGACGGTACTACCTCTTGTTCTTTTTGTTGAGATGATTTTTTTTTGTCTTGTCATTTTGTCCAGAGGAGAATAGATGAATGAGAGAACAAAATGCTAACAGGGTAACAACATGCCCAGAAAATATACTCTGAACAAATCAGAAAAGACCTGAAACCAGGGGAAAATAAAGGGAAAGAAAGAAAAAAGAAAGAGAAAGAAAAAGAAGAAGATAAAAACAAACAAAAACAGAACAAAACAAAAAAACAGAGTATGATCAAATATGATCAGGCTGGTGCATAGATCAGTGCTATACACTAGATTTTGGGTGTATTTTGGTCTGTGAGAATAAAGTGCCTCCCAAAATTTTAAAGAAAGAAAGACTTATATATGTACAAAAATAAAGGTTAATACGATGAAGGGATGGAATATGACTGTAAAGATGAAAAGTATAAAAGATTTTAGAAAAGGAATTGCTAAGTTGTTTGAAAAAAGAAAGAAGAGGATTTAAAAAGAAAGAAAGAAAGAAAGAAAGAAAGAGAGAGAGAGAGAGAGAAAGAAAAAGAAAGAGAAAGAAAGAAAGAGGAAAGGAAAGGAAAGGAAAGGAAAAGAAAGGAAAGGAAAGGAAAGGAAAGGAAAGGAAAGGAAAAAGGAAAGGAAAGGAAAGGAAAGGAAAGGAAAGGAAAGGAAAGGAAAGGAAAGGAAGAAAGAAGGAAGGAAGGAAGAAAGAGGAGAGAATGTGATCAGGCAGGAGACTAGAACAAAGCCATATACTAGAGATTTAGGGTATATTTTGGTCTGTTGGAAGAAACTGTATCTCAAAATTTTAAAGAGAGAACAACTTATATATATATATGCCAAAAATAAGGGTAACTACTATGAAGGGATAGAATATGACTCTGAAAATGAAAAATAAAAGTGTTTTTTTAAAAAAGGGATTGATAAGATGTTGGCTGAAAAAGGGAAAAAGAAAAATTAAAAAAAAGACAGCTAAAAAAAATTAACTTTGAAAGATTAAAGTATCATGGTAAAAACGCTATGAATTCTATGTGCAGTATTCCCCTAGCGCTGGAGTTCTCCTGTTCTCCTTGATCGGTAAACTTGGTCTTGACTTGCTGGCTGTTCGTGCTGATCTTCTGGGGGCGGGGCCTGTTGCCGTGGTTCCCAAATGTCTTTGCCGGAGGCGGAATTGCCCCGCCCTTGTCGGTCCGGGCTAAGCAAGCTGGTCGGGTTTGATCTCAGGAGCTTTTGTTCCCTGCAAGCTCTCGGTACAGCTTTGGAGGACCAGGGTGAAAATGGTGGCCTCCCAATCTCTGCCCGGAGGAGCTGAGAACTCGGGGCCCCGCTCCTCAGTGCGCCCCCAGAGGAAAGCAGTCACTCCCGTGTCCCCGGTCTCCGGCCGCACTCCGTGCTCACCCGGCCTGTGACCGAGCGTTGCTATCTCTGGCCCCCGACCCCGTGTGGAGTCTCCAAACCCAGCAGATCCCTGCGGTGCGCTCCCGCGCCGCTCCTCCCGGGGGAGGAAGGGGAGTCTCCCCGGCTCTGCCGCTTGTTGGGTCCCTGCTGGAGGAGCAGTGCCCCGACTGGGCCGCGGATCACAGTTGATGGCCACCCCGAGCTGAGAGCCCCCGCCTCGGCTCCGTCTCTGCAGCCGGCTCCCCCGCTCCGATACCCGGGAGCTCTGCAGCACTCAGGCACCCCCGGTCTTTCTGTGACCCGGAGGGTCCTGAGACCACACTGTCCCGCGAGGGTTCCACCCCCCGCTTAGCCACTGCAGCGATGTCCCTGCACGGAGCCGACTTCTAGAAGGTCCGATTTTGTGCTCCGCGGCTCTAGCACTTGCCAGAAGCGGCCGACGGAGGCCCCCTCCCCCGCCGTCTATCCCCCCGAATATCGCCTCGGATTCACTTCTCCGCACGTCCTACCTTCCAGTAAGTGGTCGCTTCTCTGTTCAGAGAGTTGTTGCTACTCTCTTCTTCCATCTCCTGTTGAGTTCGTAGGTGTTCAGAATGGTTTGATCCCTATTCTGCTGAATTCCTGAGACCAGACGAAATCCAGGTCTCCTACTTCTCTGCCATCTTGCCGCAAGATTTTTTTTTAATAAAAAATTTTAAAAATCTCTTATCAGAGAGGTTGACCATGAATCAGAAATACGGATCTCTTATGTCCTTTTGTCACCTATGGTCCTACCAAATTTCCTCTCCTTCCAATCAGCAAATCAAGACTTCAAAAGGTACATTTGCTGGAGCACCTGGGTGGCACAGTCGGTTTGGTGTTTAACTCTTGGTTTGGGCTCAGGTCATGATCTCAGGGTTGTGAGATCAAGCCCAGCGTAGGGATCTGTGCTCAGCACGGAGTTGGCTTGGAACACTCCCTCTGCTCCTCCTGCCTCTCTCTCTCTAATAATTAATTAATTAAAAATAAAGATACATTTAACATAAAAATATTAGGATCCTTTTTCTAGGTTGTCCCAAAAGCCAGTGCCTCTCTGAGCACAGATAGATGATGAAATGCCTGGTTCTCCCCCAGTGACTGGCACTATCTTTGGACAGTGTGGCAACAGAGTCTAATTACAGCCAGTGTCTGGTCCCCTTGGGAGCAGAGAGGTACAGATACTGCCCCTGAGTTCGTAGGGTTGCTTCCTTAGAGTCACTGGTGAGCATTTATCGAGGTGCAAAATTCTCACAGTTCTTTTGTGGCAGACTTGCCCAGTCCAAACCAGATGTTCCTGAAAACGCACTCTCCCCTTCTAAAAACTAAAACAAAAACCCCAAAACCCTTATGCACTGCGTTTGTAAAGAAGGGGCAGCTGAACTGTACACTCTGCTCCCGGGTGCTTTCATTTTAAAATCCAAAAAAACCGCACTAGGAGGTATAATGAACAGGAATACCTGCAAATGTGCATCAAATAAATGAAATGGACAAGAATGTTCCTATCATTCCATCAGCCCAGATGTCTATCAACAGGAGGGTGGGTACAATGTGGCATATTTATTCATTGGAATACCAGACTGCAATAGAAATGGGGGGAAAAAATCCAACCCTGTGTAACAATATGCCTGGCAGGAACCTTGACCAGAGAAGCCAAGCACGAAAAACTCATATCCTATGGGGTGCCTGGGTGGCTCAGTCAGTTAGGCGTCTGCCATCAGCTCAGGTCAGGTCATGATCCCGGGGTCCTGGGTTCGAGCCCCATATCGGGCTCCCTGCTCAGCAGGGAGTCTGCTTCTCCCTCTGCCTCTGCCTCTTTTCCCTGCTTCTGCTCTCTCTCTGTCAAATAAATAAATAAAATCTTAAAACACAACTATCCTATGATTCCTTTCCAAAAACAGGGCAAAGTCATGTATGGTGTAAGAAGGGAGGATCATGGCTACTTCCGAGGAGAAAGGAAGAGAGAATTATCTGGAGGGGCACAGAGAGGGCTCGGAGGGCTTCGTCGGGAGTTGGCCAGGTGTGCTCACATGGTGATATTTTACTGAGTTGCATGCTGATGACTTGTGTGCTTTTCAGCATGCTCTATGTTAATAACATGTTTATTTTTTTTAAAGACTTTATTTATTTGTTAGAGAGAGAGAAAGCACAGAAGCAGGGGGAGTGGGAGAGGGAGAAGCAGGCTCCCTGCTGAGCACGGAGCCCGATGCGGGGCTCGATATCAGGACCCTGGGATCACGACCTGAGCCAAAGGCAGACGCTTAACCGACTGAGCCACCGCGGCGTCCCAATAACATGTTTAAAATGGCTTTGAAACTCAATGATTTCAGGATAATCATTTTAATTACATTAGCCTTGAATCAATGCCAGGAGGTAAGGAAGAGAGGATGGGCAACGTAGATTAACGAAACACCTGCTATTATTTTAAAGTAGGTGTTGTCACATCAAGCTCCTCAGCTAACGTTTCCGGAATCGTTTGTGACCACAGAAAGGGGCATGGTGGTGTTTAGTAGGGGTGAGAAAAAAAGCTGGCATTTAGACATTTTTAAATTTAGGAAATTTTTGTTTGAGCAGATAGCATCGTCATAAAGAAAAATGGAGGTAGAATCCTCTTTAGAATAAAGGAGTCCTGGTGACAGGTGCCCCTTCTCCTCTTCCACCGACTGCTGTGTCTACCACTCTCAGTTCAAGGAAACACGGAGGGTAGTAGTGCGACAGATTTTCTTTTTTCCCTTTAGCTCATTAGTGACTTTTTGAAACACTGAGTAACAAATAATGGTTTAAAGGAGGCTTTACCATGCTCATAAATTCCAGCCACAGGGTTGTTGGGTTTATTGGGTCTGAAGGGGTGCTTTCCCACAGAACTTTCTGCGATGTCAGAAATGTGCCTTTGTGACGGTTACGCTATCCACTACCACAGGGGCTACCAGCACCTGGAATGTGGCTCGTGAGACTGAGAAAACATGTTTTCACTCTAACATAATTTAAGTTAATTTAAATCTAAGTAGAAACAGCCAGAGAGGTCTAATTGTCGTTCTGCTGGACACTGTGGGGCCCCATATCCATCTGGTCCCGAATCCTCTCGCAGTGGGACTTACACAGTCACCAGAAGGAAATTGATTTCTCTAGAAAACTTGCCAAAGAACTACACTCTCAGAATGTCTGAGTGGTTCAGTTGGTTAAGCGTCTGCCTTCAGCTCAGGTCATGATCTCAGGGTCCTGGGATCGACTCCCCCATTGGGCTCCCTGCTCAGCGGGGAGTCTGCTTCTCCCTCTGCCCCTCCCATTGCTTGTGCTCACTCGCTCTCTCTCTCTGACAAATAAATAAATAAAATCTTTAAAAAAAAAAAAACAAGAACAAAAACTACACAACCTCAAAATCTTTAGGAATATGAAATGGGTCTCCAGGGGAACAAAAATGAAAACAACTTTTAACACCTTAGCTGTAGCCTGTTAAAAAACAAGACAACAGGCCCCAAATGGAGTTGCTCATGCTAAGTCCCAGGACACCAAGCAGTGACTTAACTGCAGTTTCAGCTCTCCCAGAAACGGCATCTTAAACTAGTGAATCAGAAATCACTTGATAAGTGCTAGTAAGGAGATCTACCTGAGAGACCCCTGGCTTCCCCTCAACGAAAGTGACCTCACAAAAACTAACCTGCTTTTCTGCCTAGTAGAACCTCCTTGTCCCGCTCCCCTCTGCCTACAAAAGTCTTTCCTTTTGAGCAGCCCTTCAGAGCTCCTTTCTGTCTGCTAGATGGGATGCTGCCTAGCATGAACTGATTTTTGCTCAAATAAACTCTGAAAATGTTTAATATGCCTCAGTTTATCTTTTACCAATCCAAATTAGCAAACATCTCACACCCACCGAGAGGAAACAGAAGGTAAGGTCTACAAGCCATAGAGTAGCAGGCCAGAAAATGCGGGACCAGGATTTGCTAGGTAAGTATCCTCAGCACACCGGCCATTGCTGAGCCCAGCATCTCTCAGTGGGACCGCCCACTGTCTCAGGTGGACTAGAACACAGTGTTTTCTTGGTTTGGGGACTTGCCAGTGTTTAAATTTTTCCCTTGATGGATTATGTCTGCCCTGAGCAAAACTGCAATTTTACTTCACTTTTTTTTTATTTGCAGAAATTAGTCTTTCTCAACAAGGTCAGCAAGACATGACTCTATAACTCCTATTTTCCCCATTTCTGCTGTGCGACGGTGACTATCTTGGTGTACCAGCTCACCAGCATTTTCCAGCCATCTCTCCAATAGCTGTGAACGCAGTAGACTTAATAGAACAGTGACCTTTTAAACCACTTTTGTGATTTCTGGGCAGCGCTATGATTCACATGCTATCTACCAGTAAGATTGATGTACCATGTCTGAAGCATTACAGCTATAAAGAGACTTGAAGAAAATCTTGTAAAACTTTTTGCTCACTGAACACTGCTCCATCTTCCTTTCATAAAGTAGAACTTTGTCTCTCCGTGTTTGGTAACTTCAACATTTGCTTCACATGCACACATACACACACAATTGGAAAGAACTTAAAGCCAACTCTGGATAACCTATTCTGTTTCTTCAACTCTCAGATCTCTCCACCTTCTCTTTTGATACACATACTACCATTTATTCCTCGATGTAGCTTAGAGTCAACACAGAAAGGAAACTTGCCAAACCTCTAAGCTAAGAAGCCAGTTTTGACAAACTTAGTGTTGCTCGTCCAGGTTAATTATATTTTAGTGACGCTGGGATGTAACTGGTTCATCCACATTGTCCCTTTGATTTGATTACTTACGCTGATAGTCACACACTTAGTTAAATTTCAACATGCACCTGGATTTCTAATCATCTTTTAAAATGTCTTCAAGAAGAGTACGCTGTAAAGCAGAGTTGAGATGGAAAGTTACTTCTTAGTCAAAAGACTGTCATTCACCAAGCAGCATAATTAAAGGCAGTGGAAACTGCCAAATTTCTCAGAAGTTTTCGCCAAATTTTTGAAGTTAAAATAGGCAACCAGAACTGACTGCTGCATCCTGATGGACCCTCAGTCAGGTGCCGAATATCTGTTAGAAACTTCCAGCCCGCTTTTAAGAGAGGCGGTTTAAATCCTAGCACTGCATAATTTAATTAAGCAAACAAATGAAATCAGAGATCGAACTAAACAGGGAAGGGGGACAGTTTCCTGGTATTCGCCAGTATACCTCTCCACATTCTAGTCAACTCTTAAAGCACGTCAAGGTCAGTAGCACAGTGCAGGTTATGAAAAGAAGTGTATCACAAGGATGGTATGAGTAGTTGCTTAGGGCCAAGAGTATATTAAAATAAATCACTAGCCTTCAAATGTTAAATACATCTATTCTCCAATTTTGATCACATATACAATATAGACAAAAGTGGTGTGCAATTTGATGAATATATATATGGATTTCTATTTCTGAAAGAACACATACACTGAAAAATACTATATCCACAGATGTATAACAAAAACATCCTTCAAAAACAAAGTGAGATAACGAGGTAAAAAAAGAAATTGACAGGGGACAAAACCAGAACTGCAAGTCAGGTCATATCACTCTGATTTAAACACACCAGTAGCTTACAAAACCATTCAGTATAAAACACGTAACAGTGGTCCACAAGATTGTTCGTAATCTTCCCCTTCCCGAAACCCCTCAGCACCCTCACTTCCAGCCTCCTCTGTCTGACTTTATCTCCAACCAGTTTCCTCTCTGCTCTTTTCACAGCTCCCCTCCCAGGAGTTTGCGCTTGCGCCAATTCACCCAGATATCCACTTAACAATGCCCTCACTTTCACTGCTTGTTGATCAAAATTCATCTTATGATACTGACCTTCATAAAACATTATTACTCTTTATCTACTTTGCTTTGCTTTATTTGTCTTCATAGCACTCGTCACCACCTTTCATGTTTAGTTTCCCTTTTGTTGGTATTCCCACAAATGTGAACAAAGTGGGGTGTAGACTGGTTTGTGTAGTGCCTGACCCCTGGCAAGTTCTCAAGGCATGTTTATCAAAGGAATGAGTAAAATTAGAGTGGTAAACATGAAATGGTCTGGGGGTGTCCTGAGGGCTTTCTGCAATACAAGAACCAACACGAGTCAACATGGTAGATAAGAGACAAAGCCTTGGGTCTGTGCTGGGTGGAAGTTGCCACTGGGATCCTCGCATAAATTCTGCACCTACAAAATCTACCAGCCCGAGAAGGGGATCACCAAAGTCATGGACGGATCAGGTCTGGACTCAGGATATTGAATAAAAAAAGAAGAGGAGTCTCCCTTCAGTATCTGTAACTAAACGCTATCCTCTGATTGGCTGCATATCATAGTAAAACCACAGAAAATAAAAAAATTAATTTAAAAAAAACAGTTTTAAAATAGCCATAAAGAAAAGTCATGGCATTATACTGGGTTGAATCGTGTCCCCCCAAAATTCATGTTCTTCTAGGAACCTCAGATGTGACTTTATTTGGAAATAGGATCTTTGCAGATATAATTAACTAAGATGAGGTCACCTTGGAGTATGGTGGGCCCTAAATTCAATTTTACTGGCATCCTTATAAATGAGGAAAAGAGACAGAGAAAGAAAGACACAGAGTTCTGACGATCTTGTGAATGCAGAGGCAAAGATTGGAGGAACACCAACAAGTCAAGGAACACCAAGGATTGCCAACAACCACCAAAAACTATGAGACAGGCATTGAATGGATTCTTCCCTAGACGCTTCAGAGGGAACATGGCCCTGCTATGTTGGGCTTCTAGCCTCCAGAACTCTGAGAGAATATATTTCTGTTATCCTAAAGCTGCAGAGTTTGTGCCACTTGGTCATGGAAGCCCTAGGAAACGAATACAACTGCCCATAAAGAAACTAATTAGACTGCCATCCTATCAGTAACAGTGCAACCCAGATACCACTGTCACCCTTCACAGGCTAAATGAAAATAGTTTCTGACTTAGGATGGTGTAGCTGGCTTGCTCAATTTGGGAATGACAACAAAATACATACGTTTGTGGATTAGCATGAACAGACCCTCATTGATTAAACTTTTAAAATACTTCACAAAATATGCTTCAGGAAGAAGGTAAATTACCTCATTAAAAATAAATCTGAGCTACAAGACAGAATGGTAAACAAACAGATACACGTGTAGGAAATTCAGGCAAAAATAGATTGTATAGAACAACAAAAATAACACTCTGATTTGGGCACATAAAACAAGATAAAGCCGGGGTGCCTGGGTGGTGCAGTTGGTTGAGCATCTGACTCTTGATTTTGGCTCTGGTCATGATCTCAGGGTCGTGAGATGGAGTGCTGCATGGGGCTCTGAGCTGGGCGTGGAACCTGCTTAAGATTCTCTCTCTGCCCTTCCCCCCATCTCTCTCTCTCACACACACAAACAAACAAACAAAAAACACAAGACGAAGCAAAATATTGAAGGACGTTATCAGAATTAAATTACTCAGTATTATTCAGGAGTAAGGTAGAAATGCCAATTAAGTTGAACTTTGGTTGATTTTAAAATTCTTGTTGTATAGTCAATGTTAATTGTCAAAAGAACAGGTATAGAGTTATAAGGGACAAAACATAGATAGAAATAATGGAATATAAACAATAAAAGTAGGTATGGAAAGAACATAAATAGAAAAAGCAGGGCGAGTACAAAGCTGAAATGATACTATAGGAATATTTCTAAATATATTGGTAATACCGTAAATATAAATGGATCAAATACACCAGGTAGAAGACAGATTGCCACACTGAATTTAAAAATATACCATATGTTATTTCAAGTTGACCTACCCAAGGCTCAAAGACATATTAAGGTTGAAAATAAGAGGTTGAAAAATATGTGCCAAGTAAATAATAATCAAAAACAAACATATCTTAATATCAAAATATCGGCTGGAAAACAAAAAAGCAGGAAAGAGATGTGGCTTACTTTATAATGATAAAAGAGACAATTAACCAATAAGATTTGGCAATTCTAAACTTGTTCACATCAAATAATATAGCTTTTTTTTAAAGATTTTTTTTTTAATTTATTTAACAGAGATAGCATAAGTAGGCAAAGCGGCAGACAGAGGGAGAGGGAGAAGCAGGCTCCCCGTGGAGCAGGGAGCCCGATGTGGGGATCGATCCCAGGACTCTGGGATCATGACCCGAGCCGAAGGCAGCCGCTTAACCGACTGAGCCACCCAGGTGCCCCTCAAATAATATAGCTTTGAAAGATATAAAGCAAAATCAAAATAATTATCTGCAGAAGTAGGAAAATCCATCATAACAAGAGTTTTTTTTGATTATTCCTGCCTCTAAAATGGACAGATCAAGAAAAATATATAAATATATAATATATATTATATATAATATTATATATTATATATTATATATAAATATATATAAAATAAATATACAAAAATTAAATGGCATTATTAATAAGCTTGATTCAATAGCCAGAGATGGAACACTACCCCAAAATTAGAGAATTCTTATTCTTTTAAAGCCTACATGCATCATTTAAGCAAACTGAGTAGATTCTAGGATATAAACCCAGTCTCAATGAATTACAAAAAAGGTATCAACCATATTCCCCAACCACAACTTAATTGGAATAAACAAAAATCAATCGAAAAATAGATACAACTTTAGAAAATAAATTATATAACCCCTGGATCAATGAACTGAATTTCCAACTTATTAAGTTAAAAATAGACAGATCAGACACTGTTAATAATTTCAAAGTACACACTAACAGTGCTAATTAACTGTTCATTTCCCCCTAAAATCTATTATTAAATCCATATGATATAATAATATTTAAGTGTTTAATTTAAATGGAAAAGAAAGAATACATAGAACACTACTTTTTTTTAGTAATTATATATCTCTCTCACTCTTTGATTCATGTTGTATACATATCAATTTGTCATTTTATTAAAGTATAACATACAGTGTTACATTAGTTTCAACAATTCTATACATTACTCAGTGCTCAACAGGGTAAGTCCACTCTTAAGCCCCTTTCCTTCACCCCTCCCTCCACCCCACCCCACCAGCAACCATCAGTTTTTCTCTGTATTTGTAGGTCTGATTCTGGTTTTTGCTTGTTTATTCATTTGGTTGTTTTCAGATTCCACATATGAGTGAGATCATATGGTACCTGTCTTTTTCAATCTGACTTATTTCACCTAGCATTATACCCTCTGGGTCCATCCATGTTGTCAAAAACGGCACAATCCCCTCCTTTTTTACGGATGACTAATATTCCATCTTATACATTGTGTTTTAAAAATTCCATCACTCCTTTTACATTTATAATTAGAATTCCACTGGAAGAAAGAGTTGTTCTTTTGCAGTATTTATTGTCTATCCAGTGACTTGTTTACAGCAGCGTGGACTCAAGGATATTTATTTGATGCTGTATAATCTGGTATTTTCCATTATTGATTTTATCACTGGTATTGTCCAGGGTTTAGTCATTAGCAGTTCCTTTAGGTTGGCTTCTGTGGTCTTTCATCACACCACTGCCAATTTTAAAGCATCCCCTTTCTTTCTGGTGCTAGGAGAGATTTCAGGCTCATCTCGTTCTTTCTCTGTGCCGGCACCGAGTCGTTGATTTCTCCAGCAAGCCCTCCTACCTTTTGTTGGAGAACAGGACTGAGAAATCAGAATCTGGGTGCTAGGTGTACTTGTTGCCGAACCCGGCATATATGAAGAAATAGAAATAAAAGCGTATCTTTTTTGCACCTTCTGGGGCCAACTGTGATGAAAGTAACTAGACTGACAGCTGACAACACGGGCAGAGCAGAAGGCATCCGGTTGTAACTTTCGCCCGCATCCGGGGGCCATATTTGCATCTCTGTTCCCTGCTGGCCCAGGAGACCCAGAAGCCCTGGGTGTTCTGCTCCCACCACCTGACATGCTTAAACAAATCACAGAATGTAGGTCTTGCTCCTGGATCACTTCTATGAAGCCAGAATAGTACCTTCTATGCTTACCAAAATATATAGCTAAGTCCTGAACCGTAACAAGTGGTGTCCAATTTGGCAAAGAGATTCACCCTTGTCACTGGAGGCTGTGCTCAGTTCAGCCCTGAGTCAGAAAGCAGACTCCCTAACCTCCCTGACGAACGTCTGCAGCTGATGTCCGAGGTAGAATCCCAGCCCCAGCTCCCTAACTGGACACACGGTGCTCTTCTCTCCCAAGAGCTGCAAACAGGAAAGTGGCAGCAGATTTGAAATGTAAATGACCCTAGGCAATGTGTTGACCTAAATTTTCTGTCAGTGATTTAAGAGGCATTCAATGGCTCTGGGCAGGAACGAAAAGAGAGTTGGAAAATTCTCCCCATGAATAATCTCCAGCAACTTCGGGGCCAGATTTTGACTTCAGGTCTCTGCACATAACTCAGTAATATTTTCATCTTGGGGAAATCAACAGGACCTCTGCACTGTGAATACAATATTGAGCTCAAAATAGTCAGTGCTTAGGAAAAGACAGATGATGCCAGAGCCCGGAATCTTTAAAAGATTTAGTAAACAGAAACCTCCTTCGGAGATACACAGAAAAGACAAGTAAATCTTAATAAATTTGAGAGGCACAGACATATAAATAACACATGGACAGAAAGCCTAGATAAATAAGATCAATACTCAGAGGGGCTGCTAAGATGCTCAGTGTTCATAGTCCCAGAATCCATAAAAATAAAAGAAAATCGAAGCTCTAAAAACACAGTTTGTGTAATGTTGAAACGCTATACCCTCCTTTTTTTTTTTTTTTCCCTCAATGAAGACTTTTGGTTATTTCCAGTCAGCCATATAATCTGAGTAATCATTATTTTACACAATTATCACACCCAAGTTAAAAATTCCAAGTTAGCGTGAATAAAAGGATTCTCATTTCTAAATAACAGCATAAAGGCTATACATATTTTTTTAGATTATGTCTTCATATTATTTTACTTTGGTATGAATATTATCGATATGTTGCTCTTCGTAACATCCTGGTTTACAATTAATTATACTTCACAGCGTGTAGTTATGGATGTTATCTCTGCTAATCATAGAAATAAATTTCCACAGACATTCTACTAAACTGCATTTAACAATAGCTTTTCAAGAGTGAGCCAAGGGGTCATAAACTCTGCGCTTGTGAAATAATGAAGCAACAACCATATCCATTATGGAAGTATGGTCCCAGCCAAGCCTTGAATGAGCACATATTTCACATGGAGGGTAAGAACCACTTAGAGTACATTATTGCACCACCAGCAAGAATCAAAGGTGATCTGCCCATAAAACAGCTACTAAGTTAAGCATAGTGGAAGAGGGAAAAGGCCACTCTTCTACACCAAAATTCTGCCTGAAGGATTCACTTGCTCTTGCTCTTCACACCACGAAAGAATCTTTAGAGGGAGTCATTTCAATCTAATCCCAAGCTGGTGTCATCTGTTCCTTATGGAGGTTTGCTTATATTCTTCCGTAGGTGACAAAAGCCATCAAGTGGTCACTTAAGAGCACTGGGCTGGTGGTAGGTAAGAGGCCGGGAGAAATCGGGTTTCTGTCGATACCCGCCTTCAAGCAACAGAGCTTGTGTCCTGCCAATGCTTGCCAGAATAAAGAGGAGCTAAGGTTTAAGGCACAGGACGAGAGATGGATATCATGGAACTTCTCCTAGACAGAATAAAATCCAGCTGTCAGACGGTACAGGAAAGCAGAAGAGTTTCACGGTCAATGCCATACCTTCTATTCATTTCTCTGTCTTCTCGAACTATTGAAGACTTAACCTCACTGAAAGGTTATTTTCTCCTCTTTTGCGATAATAAATATGCTGCTCTAATCAGGGCTTCTTGGGAAATGGCTCCCCCTTACACACACAGACTCATAAATATTTCTAGCTCTCTCTATTCTATTTACCTGTCCACAAATTAATAATAATTTTTTTCTCTTCTACCAAAATAGAAATTCCTTAAGGTCAAGAATTAGGTTTCTTTTTTTTTTTTTTAAGATTTTATTTATTTATTTGAGACAGAGAGAGAGCAAGCACGAGTGGAAGGGGCAGAGAGAGAAAGAGAGAGAGAATCTCAAGCAGACTCCACGCTGAGCGCAGAGCCCGATGTGGGGCTTGATGCCAGGACCCTGGGATCACAACCTGAGCCGAAACCAAGAGTCGGACGCTTAACCAACTGCACCACCCAGGTGCCCCAAGAATCACATTTCCTATACTTTACTTTTCTCCTTAGACTAGAAGCTAATATAATGTGTGTTACAGAGCAAACATTGAAATGCTGGATGAATTTCATTTACAAAGTGAGGAAGGAAGGGAGAGAAGAAGAAACACAGGGAGGGAAGGCTAGGAAGAAAGAAAAAACTGTTGACACACTCTAAAAATCACAACACTCATTTGCTAAGCTCCTCTCTCTTCTTACCCTGGGTATAAAAAACATAACGAAATCTGTATGGCTAGGTGCAGAAGAGATCCTTGGCTTAGGAAAGAGAAAAAAAAAATTAAACTTTCTTCTATGGTTGGATATTGGTTTATTGATTACATGGTCTTTAAATCAGGATTCAGATGATTAGGCGAGAAAACATGATCAGCTATAACCAGTAAAACAGCAATTCAGCATAATATGGAACTTTAAAATTCTTAATATTAATCAATTATATCAGGCAAGGCAGTGTAAAATGACTTCATTACCAAATAATCAAATCATTTCATGCTGCAAATAAAGTATCTTGTTAATTTAATTTTTCTCTGTTAAAACTTAACTTTTCTTTCTTCATGAAGAAAGAAAAGATTTTTCTTTCTTCTTAGATTTTTCTCTGTCGTTTTGATTTTTTTGTTGCTCAACCCTCCTATAGCTTCACATAATACAAATTAATTGTATCCAAATAATGATTCACATTGTCATAAATATGAGTTTCACGGGATTTTTTTTTTTTTTTTAGTTAATAACGAAAAGGGGAAAACTTAGAGGCAGAAGTGGCAGCTGACTCGCACAGCAGAACATTCATGATTTAAGGGGTTGAGGACATACCTGGAGCATCACTACCTTCTCCTCCCAACTATGGGCATCTTTTAAATGTCTACAGCTCAGAACGTTAAGCCCATATGCTCTTATAAGATGAAAGAGTCCATATTCAGCACTTGCCCTATTAAATGTCCACAAACATCATTGCAAAGGAAGATACTATTTTTTAGGCCTCCTAAATATCGCTTGAAATAGGCACTTTCTTCATTTTAAAAATCAGAGAATTGATATTCAGGATTTAAATCAGTCTGTTTGGCAATTTCTCTGATATCAGCCATGGCAACATTTTTATAGCTACGTCTCCTCAGGCAAAGGAAACAAAAGCAAAAATAAATCATACGTCAAAATAAAAAGCTTTTGCACAGCAAAGAAAACCATCAATGAAATGACAAGGTGACCTTTAGAATGGGAGAAGATACTTGCAAATGATGTGTCTGATAAGGGGTTAATATCCAAAATATTTAAAGAACTCCTACAACTCATCACTGAAAAAAAAAAAAAAAACACAAAACAAACAATCTGATTAAAAAATGCACAGAGGACCTGAATAGACATTTTTCCAAAGAAGACATCCAGATGGCCAACAGACACATGAAAAGATATTCAGCATCACTCATTATCAGGGAAAAGCAAACCGAAACCACGAGGACATATCACCTCACACCAGTCAGAATGGCTAAAATCAAAAAGAAAGAAATAACAAGTAGGCCAGGATGTGAAGAAAAAGGAACCCTCTTGCACTGTTAGTGGGAATGCAAACTGGTGCAGCCATTTGGAAAACAGTATGGATGTGGCTCAGAAAATTCACAATGTAAATATCATATGATCCACTAATTCCACAAAAACAAAATACTATTTGAAAAAATATATGTACCCCTATGTTTACTGCAGCATTATTTACAATAGCTAAGATATGAGAGCAATCAAAGTGTCCATCAATAGATGAAAGGAAAGGAAGATGTATGTGTGTACATACATATATATACATACATAAAATGGAATGTTACTCAGCCACTAAAAAGGATAAGATCTTGCCATTTCTGACAACATGGATGGGCCTAGAGGGTAAATAATGCAGACTGAAAAAGACAAATACCATATGATTTCACTTATATGTGGAATCTAAAAAGCAAATGAATAAACAAACAAAAAAGCAGATTAGAACCTGTAAATACAGAGGACAAATTGATAGTTGCCAGGGAATGGGAGATACGGGCTTCCAATTATGGAATGAGGAAGTCACGGGAATACGAGGAACCGCAAAGGGAATAGAGTTGATGCTCCTCTAAGAGGGTTGTCAGTTGAGAGGTGGCAGCTACATCGGTGGGGAGCCCACCACAAAATGCATAGAGTTGCTGAATCACTGTTATACACCTGAAACTAATGTCAACACTGTGGGTCAACTACCCAAAAAGAAATGAGTCAGTCTGCCTGGTTCCAAGGCTCACCCCATTTTTGAATGAAGACCCAGTTTTGAAAACTTACTGAACCAAGACCCATTTTCAAAGAAGGCATCTCATTGACTCCCAGGATCTAGACCTCTAAAAGGGAAATAAAAATACAAAAGCCCCACGATGGGACTGGCAGTGCAACAGAATAACCACAAAAATGCTCTAAGCTCAGTGATAGTGGAAGAGCTGAGCAAGGAGACTGTGTTTACTTCCGAAAGACTAATAATTTAGCAATAAGAATAGGTATTTCAACTGGGTAGCAAGCCATCAAATGACAATGCAAGGACAGTATCATAAGAAAAGGGATTTCTCTGAAAAAACACCGATACTTATTACTTTTCTAAAGAAAAATACTTTTATTTTAAAAATTGGCTCTGGCTATTAATTCATGAATTAATGGGCCGAACCACAGAGAAAAATAATTTGCTTTTTTCCCCTAAATAATGTTATTGTTTCAGGTTTTCCTACAATATTGATGAGATCTTGTCACATCACGTATTTTATGAAATCGAATGAAATAAATTCCTTAGTAATCCTGAAATGATTCTGCTTTAATTTTGTAGTTTACTTAAAGAATAAGACAATATAAATCACATGCCAGCAACATGAGCCCACTAAGGTAGCTTCTCTGAAAAATATTAATAACATTTCTCTGTATTAAAATTCACAAAATATTTAGGGGTGCCAAACTGAAGAAAAACAAATGGCCAGATTCATTTTCAACTGGGTGTGTTTTCAACCTTTCTTTGAAGTGCAGAAAACTTGATAACTAACTAGAGATCTAATAACCCTCTACCATTTCCGCAGTGTAGACCAATGCTTCACCTAGAGCGAGAAAGAGGCTTATCGAAAAGTCAATTTCTGAATAGCTTTCGGGTCAACATGAGATTGACGGAAGGAATACATTGTTTTTTTCTCTGAAACTGCCATGTGCATCCCAAAGGTAGAGATGGAAGTAAGCTATGGGAAAGAAGCCTGAAGTGAAATGTGTAGAACAAAAAACTGGTCTTTGGTTGTTTTCCAGAGTTCCCTGACATAGCCATTGCATCTACGATATTCCTCAAGTCAGAAGGATCCGCACTGTCTCCGATTCTTCTCCAATTACAATCTGGCTCCATAACCTGTCCCGTAACAAGGTCTTTACCATTTATTTCCCTTTATCACTGCTGTTTTTCTGGTTCTGTTTCGTAACTGTGCACCTCTCCTGCTTCACCAGTTAAAATTTATCACCTAAGGGGTGCTTGGGTGGCTCAATCAGTTAGGCGTCTGACTCTTGATCTCAGCCCAGGTCATGAGTTCATGCCCCACATTGGGCTCCAGGCTGGGCATGGAGCCTACTTTAAAAAAAATTTTTTTTAAATAAATACAAATAAAAAAGAATTATCATCTAAGAACCAAATCTTATCACACCACCGTGTTACTCAAAAACGTTTGATAGTTGCCTGTGTTCCACAGACTAAAAATCAAACTTCTTAGTAGAGCCCACAGTTTTTTCAAAAGCCAGATCTAACTTACTGTTCTATGCTGTTTCCAGCACTCCACCCCAAAGACTTCCTCCTCATTGCCCCAGTATATTCCTTGCTAACCCCAAGAGAATCCTGTGTCTTCACCTTTGAACTTGCTATTCCTTTCTCTTCCCCCATTTTCAGTCTTCCATTTTTCTAGGCTCAATGAAAATATCCCCATCTCTGGTTTTCCTCGATCCCTCAATAAGACTTTATGACCTTCTCTATTTGTTTCTCATGCACCTGACTTCTTCATCTACTGCACTTTTTATAATCCACACATACAGTAGTTGTACGCAAGGAGAGTGAGTTGAGAAACAGTCTTTCCCAACTATATTTTCCAAGGCTAAGCACAGTAAGTGGCACACAGTATATATTACACGTTATTTAATGACCAGTGTCTTAAACCACAATGAGATGAGTCTTAGACCACATTTTGGTGTCAGATCACGCAGTGCAAAATTTTCTCTGTGTGTGCTCATTGTTCACAAAGGACCAAAGGAGGATACAGTATATGAAGTTATTTGAAAGGTTATTTTTTATTTATCTTTTCCTCCTTGAGAAAAGGATACTCTAAAGACATAGAAGACCATTTTCACATAATTTATAATGCCCAGTCCTTGTCTGTTTATGCTCTTATCTATAGAAATAAACTCTTGATTAGATCAACCAGCATTAAAAAGTCAACCTCAACTTTTAAATGTCAAGTAAATTAGGGGCTTCACTGAAGTGACTGGTTAAATTAATCAAAGTAACCAAACATATCAAAAGCAAGCAATGGTTTCTGGATCAACTATAAGTATGGGAAATAACCATTGCATTGCCACCCACCCATCCATCCACCCATCCACCCATCCATCCACCCAACCATCCATCCAGCCAGCCAGTCAGCCAGCCAGCCATCCACCCATCCATCCACCCATCCACCCATTCATTCATCCATCCATCCATCCATCCATCCATCCACCCATCCACCCATTCATTCATCCATCCATCCATCCATCCATCCATCCATCCATCCATCCATTCAACCATCCTTGTGGCATTTACTGAGTACCAAGTATGTTCCAGACATTGATCTGATTATGGGAATACAAAGTTGCATACATGGTCTCACATGTCTGGGTTTTCCTTTATACACAGAAGCATCCAGTTTGCAAAATCAACCAAGCACTTTTTGGAAAAATCCATTCTTACAACATCTTTGCTCATAGAATGAAACAGGCTTATTTTAGCCCTAATATGTCACTGATATTCCAATGAAAACCATTTACGTCCCCTTAAATCCAAATAAAAATAGAAGATATCGCAACAGCAAAAGTGACTAAATAACATTTGCAACAATAATGAGAGATGTTCCTACAATTAAATACTTTGCAATCGCAGAAGTCAGGAAGCTTTGCAAAAACTGTGCGCTCTCTTGTCAAGCCACTGTCAGCCATAGCATGCATCACTAACCAGGCCACAGGCAGAAGGGTGTTCAATTCAGCAGTTCAAGAAGGATCATTTTTCATTTCTAGCTGTGAGCCCACATTACAAATTTTTCAGTAATAAAGTTTCAGAACTGTTCTAAATGTATTCTGAAGTTGCTGTGTGATCAGAGTCACTGTTATGCAAACTGGAGTATCAAGGATAGAACAAGGGTAAAGGGGAAGCCTTCACCATGAGCACTTCATAATTCTGCTCCAATATCCCTGCAACTCCTGCCTGGCTGATGCGCTCTTGTTTTCATACACCACGACGATCCTCATGCCTGGGATGTGTTTCCTTTTCATGGCCCAACAGTAATCTAAACTTATTTTATGACCCATCATTAGCCCTTTCACATTCAAGTTCTTTTTTTCTTTTTAAGATTTTTTATTTAGTTTTTGACAGAGACAGACCCAGCGAGAGAGGGAACACAAGCAGGGGGAGTGGGAGAGGGAGCAGCAGGCTTCCCGCGGAGCAGGGAGCCCGATGCGGGGCTGGATCCGGGGGGGCTGGATCCCAGGACCCGGGATCATGACCTGAGCCAAAGGCATACGCTTAACGACTGAGCCACCCAGGTGCCCTCAGGTTCTTTTTTTTAACCTCTCTCCTAAAACTGCTCAGTTTACTAATAGGCTACAGAGAATGATGATGATGATTATGATGGTTGTGATTATTCAGTTATGATTCTGACAATTGTCAATTCTAATCCTCTTTTTTAAAGATTTTTTTTAATTGAGTATGGTTGACACACAATGCGACTTTAGTTTCAGGTGTACACGGAGTGACTGGACAACTCTATACGTTATGCTGCGTTCCCCACAAGTGTCGCTACCCTCTGTCCCCACATAGCACCATACCATAGACTGTATTCCCTGTGCTGTACCTTTCATCCTGTGACTTACTCATTCCCGAACTGGAAGCCTGTGTCTCCCACTCCCCTTCACCCCTTTTGCCCGTGCCCCACTCTCTCTGGCAACCATCAGTTTGTTCTCTGTATTTATAGGTCTGCTTCTGCTTTTTTGTCTGTTTATTTCTAACCCTCTTTTTTTTATGAGTTTATTTATTTATTTGAGAAAGAGAGAGAGCATGAGTAGGGGTCGAGGGAGAGGGAGAAGCAGACTCTCCACCGAGCAGGGAGGCTGATGCAGGGCTCGATCCCAGGACCCTGAAATCATGACCTGAGCCAAAGGCAGACACTTAACCGAGGCAGTGACTCAGGCGCCCCTCTAACCCACTTCTTCAACCCTGCTGCATCATGTGTCTGCTGTCCTCTTGATCGTAGAAACCATCTCCATTTCTCTTTTTTTTTCAATGCTGCTTCTTTTGGGGTTTGAGTATTTCTTTGTGTCTTCTTTCTGTAAGAATTCTGTCAGAGACTCTATTCTTAGTTCCCTAGAGCAGCACATTTCAAACCTTAACGTGCACATGAATCATCTGGGAACCTTACTGCAAATGCATATTCTGATTCAGGAGGTCTGGAGTGGGGTCTGCGATGTTCCATTCTAACAAGATCTTGGGTGATGATGATGATGATGCAGACCCTCGGATCACACGCTGAGTAACAAGACTCTAGTCATGTGTTAATATGGTACCTCCTGGACACATGAGGCCCCTGAGTACTTGAAATGTGGCTAGTCCTCACTGATATCTCTTGTCTATATAAAATATTCACCACTGGGGCGCCTGGGTGGCTCAGTCGGTTAAACGGCTGCCTTCGGCTCAGGTCATGATCCCAGGGTCCTGGGATGGAGTCCCACATCGGGCTCCCTGCTCAGCGGGGGGCCTGCTTCTCCCTCTCCCTCTGCCTGCCACTCTGCCTACTTGTGCTCTCTATCTATCCGTCAAATAAATACATAAAATCTTAAAAAAAAAAATATCCACCCCAACACAAAGATCTTAGCATGGAAAAAATGTAAACTATCTCATTAATGTGTTATATTGATTACATATTGAAATGATATTTTACATATTGAGATATTAAAATATCTAATATTTTAATAATAGTACTAAAATGTTTTAATATAAAATATTTTAATATATTATAAAATTTCACATGTTTTTTACCTTTTTTAATGTGCATGATAAAAATTTTAAATTACACATGTGGCTCCTATTATATTTCTATTGGTCAGCACTGTCCAGTCAGAAGCAGACATTCCAGAAACGAATGAAGTTTAAGATTAAGAGTCTCTTATTACATTGGCTTCCTCCAGTGCCCCTGATGGCCTCTAGCGAGTTTGCGTTTGTAATTTTTGTGCATTCTTTTCCTTTTACAGGACACTCCAAATTGCATGAGCTTCAAGCCTCATAAACCTGAATGTGCTCTGTTGACACCACACAGGATAATTCCCTGCCGGGGCGTCTGCTCCCAATATCGTGCACCGCGTCGGTTGTCCTCGTACTCGTAAATTTTCTCTGCCCTCTAGCCTCATGTTTCCAACTGCCTGAGTCATCCCATTTTAGTCATCCCATTATCATAGCCTTTATGCTGCCTGAAAGCAATTATTCTTACTTGTGGCAGATTATTAATCTCCTCGGGTATTTGCTTATGCTGTTTTCCCAGCCAGACGGCTCAGCAGCTCCAGGCCTACAGGAATCCTCATCATCTCCTGAAGGCTACCTCAAGACTCACCTCGAAATCGCGCCTGACTCTTCCAGACCATAATGATCACTCCTCTAGCACCTCTGTATTAACTCTCCTTTTGCGTTATTTTTTCAGGGAATATTGCCATTCTCGGGTTTCTCTATGTTGACTCTTCATTGCAGCCCACGCCCAGCCTTCGAACTCGACTATTTTCTAGGACTTTCAAGGATATTTAAGTCATACAATAAGCACACTTACAAAGCAAGCACTTTTATCCTGCATTGTACTGACAACTTTAATGGACAGAAAGCAACAGAAAACAGCCACATCAAATGTAAAGTGGACACGCTGCGTAAGGGATATGGGGAATCCTCCGGTGGTCTCGTTCCAAAAAACCCATTGCCCACTCATGCTTTCCACAACTGTCCAAGGGGGCACGGGAGACAGCAGAGGACACCTGCTTGCCACCCACAGCCCACGGCCCAAAGCAAACACAGATCTCTCCTGCTGGCACGTCAGTTCTGAGATGGTTTGATCCTCTACAATATTCTCCACACCATCCTCGGTGAATATGGAAAAGGGAACCATAATACTTTAGCTGCTTAGCCTCTAGCTCTGCTCCTCACTCGCGCTACACCAGGGAATCACTTTCTGTGTCGTTGTCTCTTCCGAGGGTCCTAGGACATGTTTGTTCTATCCTGCCCCACTGTCTATTAGATTATGTTGGCTTCCTAAACTTTAAATTTCAACGCAGTTTTTTAAATTCTTGTAGGAGTTTTAGCTCCCTCAGGAGGTAGTAAGCTTAAAAAAAAAAAAAAAAAGGAAAAAAGAAAGGTAGGGTCATAATTTGCACACATTTGAATCCGAAGCAGAATACTGTAGTTGAGAACCCCAGTATTACATGACTTGGATTCAAATCCTGGCTCTGTCACCTGCAAACTACCTGACCTCGGGTGAAGGCTTAATCACTTTTAAAGCACTTATTTGTCAGGGCACCTGGATGGCTCAGTTATTAAGCGTCTGCCTTTGGCTCAGGTCACAATCCCAGGGTCCTGGGATCAAGCCCCGCGTGGGGCTCCCTGCTCAGCGGGGGGCCTGCTTCTCCCCCTCCCTCTGCTTGTGTTCCCTCTCTCACTGTGTGTGTGTGTCTCTCTCTCTCTGTCAAATAAATAAATAAATAAAACCCTAAAAAAAAAGCACCTATTTGTCTATCGATTCAAAGGGATACATGCTCCTCGATGTGTATACCAGCATTACCAACAATAGGCAAATTATGGAAAGATCCCAAATGCCCATCGACTGAAGAATGGATAAAGATGTGGCACACACACACACACACACACACACACACACACACACACACAATGGAATATTATTCAGCCTTCAAAAAGAATGAGACCTTGCCATTTGCAACAACGTGGATGGAACTAGAGGGTATTATGCTAAGCGAAATAAGTCAATCAGAGAAAGATAAATACCATATGATTTACTCATGTGGAATTTAAGAAACAAAAGAGATGAATGTATGGGCAGGGGAAAAGGAGAGAGAGAGAGACAGAGACAGAGGGAAACAAACCATAAGAGACTCTTAACAATAAGAACAGATGGCTGCTGGAAGGAGGTGGGTGGGGGATGGGCTGCATGGCTGATGCGTATTAAGGAGGGCACTTGTTATGATGAGCATTGGGTATTATATGTAAGTGATGAATCACTGAATTTTACTCCTGAAACCAATATTGCACTGTGTATTAACCAACTTGAATTTAAATAAAAATTGAAAAAAAAAATAAAGCACCTATTTACCTATATATACAACGGTTGTAAAAATAACACCTCCTCATAAGATCTTTGTGAGGATTAATAAAACAGTACATAGAAAAGTAATCAAAACAGTATGGTACCAGCACAAAAATAGACACATTGATCATCTGGACAGAATAGAGAGCCCAGAAATAAACCCGTGCTCATATGGTCAACGAATCTATCACGAAGGAGGCCAAGAATATCCAGTGGGGAAAAGACAGTCTCTTCAACAAATGGTGTTGGGAAAACTGGACAGGAACATGCGAAAGAATGAAACTGGACACCTTTCTAACACCATTCACAAAAATAAACCCAAAATGAATTAAAGACCTAAATGTGAGACCTGAAACCATAACAATCCTAGAAGAGAGCACAGGCAGTAATGTCTCCTACATCAGCCATAGCAACATTTTTCTAGAAATGTCTCTTGAGGCAAGGGAAACAAAAGCAAAACAACAACAAAGACTATTGGGGCTACAACAAAATCCCAAACTTTTGCACAGCACAGGAAGCAGTCAACAAAACTAAAAGACAACCTACTTATTAAATGGGAGAAGATATTTGCAAATGAGACATCTGATAAGGGCTTAAAATTCAGAATATATAAAGAACTTATACAACTCAACACCAAAAAAAAAATAATGATTAAAAATTGGGCAAAGGACCCAAATAAACATTTTTCCAAAGAAGATATCCAAATGGCCAAGAGACACATGAAAAGATGCTCAATATCACTCATCATCAGGGAAATGCAAACCAAAACCATAATGAGTTATCACCTCACACCTGTCAGAATGCTAAAATCAAAAACACAGGAAACAACAAGTGTTGGTGAGGATGTGGAGAAAAAGGAACCCTCGGGCACTGTTGGAGGGAATGCAAACTGGTGCAGCCACTGTGGAACACAGTACGAAGGTTCTTCAAAATAATACAAATACCATGTGAACCAATAATTCCAATACTGGGTATTTACCCAAAGAAAGCAAAAACACTAATTTGAAAAGATACATGCATCTCTATGTCTACTGCAGCATTATTTACAACAGCCAAGATATGGAAACAACCCAAGCGTCCACTGATAGACGAACGGAATAAGATGTGGTATAAATATACAATGGAATATTACTCAGCCATAAAAAAGAATGAAATCTTGCCATTTGCAATGGCACGGATGGAGCCAGAGAGTATTATGCTAAGTGAAATCAATCAGAAACAAATAAAAAGCAGAATCTATAGATACAGAGAAGACACTGATGGTTATCCCAGGGGAAGGGGTGGGGAGATGAATAAAACGGGCGAAGGGGAGTGGGAGGTACACGATTCCAGTTACGGAATGAATCAGCCATGGGTCTGAAAGACACAGCACAGGGAACAGAGTCAACAGTATTGTCATAGCGCTGTAGGGTGACAGAGGGTAGCTAAGTTGTGGGGAGCACAGCATAACGTACAGAGAGGTAGACCCGCTACGTTGTCCACCTGAACCTGATGCCACATTGTGCGTCAACTAACCTCCCTCCAAAAAAGATTATTTAAAAAGTACATACAAAGTACCCAGCATAATTTCTGATATGTAATAAGTATTTGATAAATATTTATTTTTATTATGTAGAGTAATAATGGAAATGCCTAACAGAAGTCGTGAATATAAAAGGAGGTCACTAAACTATGGTTTGAGCAGCTTGCATTTCCCACATCTGCACGCACTGCTATACGGGCATACTCCATTTTACTGTGCTTCGCTTTATCACACTTGGCAGATACTACATTTTTCACTAATTGAAGGTCTGTGCCAACCCTGCAGGGGAGCAAGTCTATTGGCACCATTTTTTAAAACAGTATTTGCTTGCCCGTGTCTGTGTGTCACATCTTGGTGATTCTCACCATACTTCAAACTTTTTCATTATTATAATGTTTGTTCTGGTGATCTGTGATCAGTGATCTACGATGTTACGGTTATAACTGCTTCAGGGTGCCGCAACCGCACCCACGTAAGACAGGGAACTTAATCCATAAATGTTATGTGTGTTCCGATTGCTCTACAGACCACTGCGCTTCCCTGTCTCTCTCACTCTCTTCTCAGGCCACCCTATTTCCTGAGACACAACAGTATTGAAATTGGGCCCATTAATACCCCTACAATGACCTTTAAGTGTTCGAGTGAAAGGAAGAGTTGCACGTGTCTAGCTTTAGATCAGAAGCTAGAAATGATTCAGCTGAGTGAGGAAGGTATGTCAAAAGCTGACACAGGTCAAAATCTAGGCATCTTGAGCCAAACAGTGAGCCACGTTGTGAATGCAAAAGATAAGCTCTTGAAGGAAATTAGAGGTGCAACTCTAGTGAACACACAGACGATAAGAAAGTGTAACAGCCTTACTGCTAATTGGGGAAAGTATCAGCAGTCTGGATTGAAGGTCAAACCAGCCACCACATTCCCTGCAGCCAAAGCCTGATCCAGAGCAAGGCCCTGACTCTTCTTCGATTCTATGGAGGCTGAGGGAGGGGAGGAAGCTGAGGAGCACAGTTGGAAGCCAGCAGAGGCGGGTGCAGGAGGTGTAAAGAGAGAGGCTGTCTCCATAACATCAAAGTGCCAGGTGAGGCCGCAGGTGCTGATGGAGAAGCTGCAGCAAGTTCTCCAGGAGACTGAGCTGAGATGATTCAGGAAGGCGGCTACACTGAACAAGATTATCAGTGTAGACAAAGCAGCCTTCTATTGGAAGAAGTCGCCATCTAGGCTTTCCTGGCTGGAGAGAAGTTAATGCCTGGCTTCAAAGCTGTAAAGGACCGGCTGACTCTCTTATTAGGGGTCCATGCAGCTGGTGACTTTAGGTTGAAGCCAAAGCTCACTCGCCTTTCCGAAAATCCTAGGCCCCTTAAGAATGATGCGAAGTCGACCCTGCCTACGCTCTATCAATGGGACAACAAAGCCTGGATGACAGCACATCTGTTGACAACATGATTTACTGAGTATTTCAAGCCCAGTGTTGAGACCTACTGCTCAGAAAAAAAGATTCCTTCCAAAACATGACTGCTCATTGACAATGCACGTGGTCACCCAAAAGCTCCGATGAAGATGTCCAAGAAGATGAATGTTGTTTTCCTCCTGCTAAAGCAGCATCCTTTCTGCAGCCCATGGAACAAGGAGTCATTTTGACTTTCAAGTCTTATTGTTTAAGAAATACATTTCCTAAGGCTATAACTGCCATAGATGGTGATTCCTTTGATGCTTCTGGGCAAGGCAGATGAAACACTCTCTGGAAAGGACTCACTGTTCCAGATGCCATTAAGAGCATTGGGATTCATGGGAAGAGATCAACACATCGACATTCACAGGAGTTTGGAAGAAGGTGATTCCAACCCTCATGGAGGACTGTGAGGGATTCAAGACTTCAGGGGAGGAAGTCACTGCAGATGTGGTGGGAACAGCACAAGAACTAGAATCAGAAGCAGAGCCTGAAGATGGGACCGGATCGCTGCCATCTCATGATAGAACTTGAACGGATAAGTTGCTTCCTGTGGACAAGCCAAGAAGTGGTTTCTTGAGAGGAGGCTATCCCCGGTGAGGACGTTGTGAAGATTGTTAAAACAACAACAAAATATTGAGAATATCACATAAGCTTAGTTAATAAAACAGCATCAGGGTCTGAGAGGATCGACTGCAGTTTTGGAAACAAAATTCTACTGTGGGTAAAATGCTGTCCAACAGCATCACATGCCACAGAGAAATTGTTCTCTAAGAGGATGAGTCAATCAATGTGGCAACCTTCAGTACTGTCTTATTCTGAGAAATTACTGCAGACACCTCAGCTTTTAGCAACCACCACCCTGATCAGTCAGCAGCCACCAACATCGAGGCAGGACCTCCACCAGCAAAAAGATTTCAACTCCCTGAAAGCTCAGATGATGGGTAGGATTATTTAGCAATGAAGTTGTTTTCTTTTTTTAATTAAGGTATGTACATTTTTTTACACATAATACTACTGCACACTTAATAGATGGCAGTACAGTGTAAACATAACTTTTATCTGTGCTGGGAAACCAAAAAACTTCATTTGATTTGCTTTGCTTTATTGTGATGTCCACTTTATTGCTGGTCTGGGTCCAAACCCACAATATTTCTAAGGTATGTCTCTACTGGTTTCCTTCCTCAATTCATTAAGTTCCTACTATTTTCACATTTTGTACCATATATGTGTAGCATGAAATACACAAACTATAGGTCTACTCAATTACCAATTTTGTCAGTCTAACTAGAAATGTCCACCATGCAAGAATATATAACTCTAATATGTATTTTCAAAGAGAATTCTCTGGGCTATTCTTCATCATTTAGTTTTTTTCCTAAGAAACATAAAACAAGCAATTAAAGAATACAATTTTGTAAGTAAGTACTACACCCAATTTTGTTCACTAGGAATGTAGCTTTGGGGTGTGGAAGATGTGGAGGACAAGCTCCTGCTAAGTAGATCAGATCATTAGCTACAGCGAGAAATATTTTGTGTCTCACCCTGCTATGCCCTAGAATGAGAAGCCATCAACATGGTTGGAAGTAAGAAAGGCTTCAGAAGAGCCTGAGTACATTTACATGCATAAAAAATCAAACAAAACAAGGAGCTATCAAGGGAAGGGGACACTGCAAATACCCAACCATGCTATCCCTGCTCTATTACCCACGATGAGAGACCACAACAAACCTAAAAAGTGACACACATACGTACGCGTCTAAACTACCACTCGACAATCAATGAGCAAGACTTTGTAGGAAATGACAAATGACGATTTTTGGATTAAAGTCAAACTTAAAGGTAACAGGGAGCCCACATGGAGCAAACACAAAACACTTAAAAGAGAATCACAATAAGATTTAAATTGAGAAATTCAAAAGTTTCTCAGTCTGTGGTTATTGAGGAAGCGATCTGTGCCTACAGTTTATCCCTGAGAGATATGGATGTTTCATGTGTAAAGAAGACATGATGAGGGGCGCCCGGGTGGCTCAGTTGGTGAAGCAACTGCCTTCGGCTCAGGTCATGATCCCACAATCCTGGGATGGAGTCCCACATCGGGCTCCCGGCTCATCGGGGAGCCTGCTTCTCCCTCTGACTCTCTCCCCTCTCATGCTGTTTCTCATTCTCTCTCTCTCTAATAAATAAAATCTTAAAAAAAAAAAAAAAGACATGATGAATGGGTTGTCCAGGAGCTAATCCCTTCTGATGTCCTTTAGTCCCATTTCTTCAAAGTCTGAGATGTTTTCTCATTGATGGAAGTCAAATCTCACTTCTAGACGGGGTCACACCTGGGTGTCTGGTGGTTGATGGAAGAGGAAGCACACATTGCCAGTTGCACCTCAAAAGAGATTATTCTCACCTGTTTTGAAGTTACACAATCCAGGCCCTGAATTTAGAGCCGGAAAAGACACAAAGCATTCTTCCTTTCACTTACAGAAACATGGATCGTGAAGAGCGTATCATGAGAGGTCAGGATACAGGATGGCGAGAAGGGATGGGGACCCCATCAGAACCAGGGAAGACTCCTGATTCTGTCTCCCCAACCCACTCGGATCAGTTGCTTCTCTTAGTTTAGCTCTAGCTAATCTTGGAAGATGGGGAAGGGGGGATGAAATGGTGGGGGAAGATGTGATAGAGGACATCAAGAGGATGTAGGAAATGACACTGGACTAGAACGCAGGCCCCCTCATCACGAGCTGCGTGACCTAATCATGCTCACTCGTTTTAAGTTGGCAGGTTTCCCAAGCAAACACCATGAAGTTACCCAGAAGTGGAAGACAGAAAAGGGACAGTGCTTTTCTCGGGTGTAAGAGGTTTACCTTGTGTACATGGAGTCACAGAAAAGATCAATTATTCTGCCCTAGTTTTAGTTTAATACATCCCGACACTGAACTGTCACTAATTCCCTTGAAATTCTATCTCATTATTGGGTCCTTATATTCAAAAAAATGAACCAAATAATTAACCAAAAAAATTCTATTGTGTTTGATAGTTGAAAGAACATCTGTTAAAATTTCTTTCTCTTTTCTTAAGTCATTTTATTTTTTTCCCCAACATTTTGGGGATGTATATCCGGTGGGCCAGAAGCTAAAGGGGCAGACACTGTCCTCCCAAAGTCCAGAAGATGACCAGCTTTCATTCTGTCCAGTGGTACTGTTGTCACTTTGGCTCCTCCCGTCCCAGATGACTATAAGAATCTCTGAGTTATTTTTCATTTGGTTGTCTGCTCTAGGAAAGTAAAGATTTGGGTCAGCTTGGGGTTATCTTCAGAATCAGGCTTTGAAGCAATTCTTTGAAACTGCAACTGAGAAATGTGACACGTTTCAGCTAATGATTGCTATTCTCCCCCACCCACTCAAAAAAAGAGAAAGGGAAGGGAAGGGAAGGGAAGGGAAGGGAAGGGAAGGGAAGGGAAGGGAAGGGAAGGGAAATGAAGGGAAAGGAAAGGAAAGGAAAGGAAAGGAAAGGAAAGGAAAGGAAAGGAAAGGAAAGGAAAGGAAAGGAAAGGAAAGGAAAGGAAAGGAAAGGAAAGGAAAGGAAAGGAAAGGAAAGGAAAGGAAGTGGGGGAGGGAAGGAGGGAAGGAAGGAAGGAAGGAAGGGGGAGGGAAGGAAGCAAGCAAGGAAGGGGGAAGGGGGAGGGAAGGAAGCAAGCAAGGAAGGGGGGAGGAAGGAGGGAGGGAAGGAAAGAAGGAAAAAAGGAAAGAAGGAAGGAAGAAAGCCCTTCAGCAGAGAAAGGTTGAGAATGTACAGATTCCCATAAAACCAAAGTCAATTAAGCTGATTGAGACCCCAAGGCCTAGTGGTTTCCAAATTATTTTTCTTTTAATTAAATGATGTAGAAGCTGATAATATTATTATTCATGAGTGTAGTAAATGTAACCAATTATTTTGTACCAGTCACTGTGATAAGTACTTTATACATATTTTCTCATTTTTCGTTACAAACTGCCATATATGCAGTATTATTATTAATATCTCCATAGCACTTTTTGCAAAACTTTCCACTCAACTTTCACTACAACTTCATATACACACAGGTGTACTATTATCCCAGTTTTACAGATAAGGACACTGAGGAACAGGCCCAAGGTCATAAAGATGATAAGGCATGGTGCAACTGGAATTTAAACCAATGAGTCTGAATCTAGAGTCCGTTCTCTTAACTATTATTTAATATTGCCTCCTGCAGAAAATCTTACATAGAATCCCCTTATATAAAACTGTTTAAAGCAGACTTCTCAGCTGGAAGCAATATTGGGCTGTTCTGAGCTCCTACCTGGCCATATCTACAATTCTGTCCCTTAAGTGTCCTCAGCTGAACTTTTTAGATTCTGCAAAATACAGTTTGAAAATCACTGATATAATCTGAATCTCATTTTATGCTATATTACACTGTAAATCAGGAGTCAGCACACTACAGCCCTTATTCCAAATACAATCTGCTATTTTTGTAAATAAAGTTTTATTGGAATGGAGACACACCCATTCATTAATATCTTGTCTAAGGCTACTTTATCTCTACGAAGACAATACTGAGTGGGTGGGACGCCACCATTAGGCCCCCAGAAACCTACAACATTTAGTATCTGGTCCTTTATAAAAAAAAATTTTTTTTGCCAACCTCTGCAAACTATGGTTAAAATATATACTTTTGAGGTTAAATACACTTGGGTAGTAAAACTTAAAAATAAACAGAATAATTTTAAATGACATGTTTTCCTTATAAAGGGAAAATATAATGGCACATTCCAAATAGCAATGTTTCCCCTATGAATGGTCCAGACTATGTTTGGTTGATATGTTTTGTTTTGTTTTGTTTTGTTCTGAGTTCTTAGATCTCCTTAAACAAATTCCCCATCACCCCCTTTTTAATAATTTTAATGAACTTTTATTTGGAAGAAAAAAATGCAAAGATAGTACCAAGAGATATACCCTCTACCTAGTTTCTCCTATTAAATTCCAACATTAGCATAATGCATTTGTTATAATGAACCAATATTGCTACAATATTACTACCTAATGCCTATACTTTATTCAGATTTCCTCAGTTGTTACCTAATATTCTTATTTTGTTCCAGAATCCCATCCAGGATACCTCTTTACATTTAGTCATGTCTCCTTAGGCAACTCTTGACTGGGGCAATTTCTCAGCCTTGTTTTCGATGACCTTGACAGTTTTGAGGAGTAGTGGTCCTCTACGTTGTATAATTTTTCTGGCATTTTCTTCCTAACTCAGCTGAGATGAAGGGTTTTTGAGAGGAAAACCACAGAGGGAAAGAGCCATTTTCATCCCGTCATACCAAGGGTACATACTCTCCACTGTACTTATCACTATTGATATTGACCTTGATCAGCTGGTTGAGGTCACATGTGTCAGGCTTCTGCACCATAAAGTTAGTTCTCCCCCACCTTTCCACACTGTATTCTTTTGAAGGAAGTCACTATGCTCAACACATGCCTAAAGACTAAAGAGTTACATTCTATCTCCCCAAGCATAGATGATCTACATCAATTATTTGGAATGCTTCTGCATGGAAAATGTCTCTTCTCCGTCACTTATTTATATCAGTATGGATTCATGTTATTTATTCTATACTTTGGGTTATAATCCAATAATACTTTATTTTGCTGAAACTATTGACGTTCTGATACTACAAGATGATCCAGGCAAATCTTGAGTATTTTCCGCCCCACCCCCATAATCAGTCATTTCTCTAAGGAGCTCTGGTTCCTTTCATTGGAGAATGGTATTAGAAACCAAGATCTGGATACTGGGTGTTCTCTTCACCACTGGAAGGTCATTGCTTCTAGCTCCTCTCAACTGACAGAGCAAGGAAATATACACGCATATACAAACCTTTGTATATACCCGTATCAATAAATGTGTCTATATGTAACCATGTGTATCTACATTAAAATATGAGTTCCTACCGATGCCTCAACTCCTCTGTTGCCACATCAAACACTCTAGCCTCTTCCCCCTGCTTATCTCCGAATTCCCACTCTTAACGGTGAGAAATATGGCTCCCACCACCTGCCAGCCATTTACTTAACCGTACACCTTCAATACACCTGCCTAGAAACATCAGAACTGTTACCCCATTCCTTCATGCCTCCTCCTTTTTTCACACTATTTACTACTTGATGAAGCCAAGATTTAGGTTTCCATCGTTTACCCTAATAATGCAGTATGTGCCTTTTCCACTTAAAGTTTAAATCAGTCTGATTCTTGACCACCAAGACCACGGATGTGCACATCCACCATCTAACCTCTCTACTCTTTAAAACTGGAAAATTTGCTCTCTTTTCTGTATCCTTGAACAGTTTGACCCAACTAGACGTAATAAAGAAGCGAAAGAGAATTTTCTTCAAAATTATGGAAAAACAATGGAATATTACTCAGCCATCAGAAAGGATGAATACCCAACTTTTACATCAACATGGATGGGACTGGAGGAGATGATGCTAAGTGAAATAAGTCAAGCAGAGAAAGTCGATTATCATAGGGTCTCACTTATTTGTGGAACATAAGGAAGAGCATGGAGGACATTAGGAGAAGGAAGGGAAAAATGAAGCGGGGGGGAATCGGAGGGGGAGACGAACCATGAGAGACGATGGACTCTGAGAAACAAACTGAGGGTTACAGAGGGGAGGGGGTGGGGGATGGGTTAGCCTGGTGATGGGTATTAAGGAGGGCACGTTCTGCGTGGAGCACTGGGTGTTATAGGCCAACAATGAATCAGGGACCACTACAACAAAAACTAGTGATGTAATGTATGGTGATTAACATAACATAATAAAATAAAATAAAATAAATAAAATACAATTATGGGAAAACATCAGAGAATTCAGGCTGAACTTCTCAGAATAATGATACTCTCTGCCACTAGTTGCATCATAATTTTGAAAAACAGGTTACAACCCAAAAGGAGGGGGCAGCTCTAACTTGCTTGCTTACCTCACTAGGGTTGGACCAAGCCAGGCCCCCCCTTTATCTTCCTCAGGACTATGCTGACATGGCTAGAAAGAAGAGCCAGGATTTCATTCCACACTACCTTTCTTACTGTTTTTCTTTTGTACCAAGGGAAGGGTGGTGGTGTTGGAACACTATCAAATAGATTTGGCTTCAACATAATGCACTGAGCTTGAGAGAATTTAATAAACATATGAATCATTGACAACATCCCTATAATTTTATCCTGAACAGTAAGGTTTCTTAAAAAAGCAAACAAAAACTTCAAAGTCACAGTATTTTTATCTTAAAAACAATACCATTAAGTTTAAAGAATTATGGAAGGAATGGTATGCAATTAAGCATTATCTTTGTTTTACAGGCTCATCTATGCTGTATTATTGCGAGGTTGAGAAATGACATGCCTACAACATAGATGTTTTAATGCCAATCCTCATACATTTTCATAATGATGGGAGAAGAAGATTGGCTCGATTTCCCAGGCCAGGGTCCTCACCTTTGCTCAGGACCTTCCCCTTCTTGTCTCTTTCCATCTATCATATCCCATCCATTCTTTGGGATCTGGTTCAATCCCCTGTCCTCCAGGAAGCTTTCCTAATGATCTCAGACCCCTGAGCTCTCCCTTCTGGAAATCCCATAGCAGAGCTATGGGATTAAATACCTGATGGTTTTGCATAGCTCTATTTCATGATATAAATGGGAGGTTTTATGACGTGGTTTAAATTCCTAAGGAAGGGAATGGTATTACATTTTCTTTCCTTCTCCACAGCATCCGACATCTTGCCAATACCACAGACAAATTATCTACATTAGTTCAGTTGGGTTTGACGAAATGGAATTTAGACAAAGTAATGCTTGAAAAAGCTTGGGGACTTCAAAGACTCTGTGGCAAGCCAGAGAGCCCTTCCTGGGAGAAGGATGGTTAAGACCAACTGATTGATTTGCTAATGGTGCCACCTGCCACGGGGGAGCTCTTCAAACGTCCCTCGTCCTACTCCACTCTCACACTCTCATTTCCATCATTTTTATTTACTTCCTCCTCACAATTTTTTCTCCAACTGTACTTTGGCAACATGGAAAAAGAAGAAATGAGATATATGTTTTTCAAAGTAGGATGATTTGGACCAAAAAAAATGTAAAGATTCTGTACCTAGACAAGTAGGAAAATAAATGTTTCCAGGGAGAGAGAAAACGGAGATTTTCTTTTCTGCTTGTATGTCAAGGAGATCCTATTTTTTGAAAACTATAAAAGAAAAAAAAACTGTAATTAGGAAAACTATTCTGTAGAAATCGGTGGTGAAAAGCTGTTTTGTGTCAATTTTGTACTCTGTTGTTCGGTTAGAATGTATTTCCATTCAATGGTTATGCTCATTGATGAAGATAAAGCTGGATAAAGTTTTCTGTCATTTTTCACCGTGACAAAGGATCATGTTTGGATCTAAGGCAAGGTCCTGGGGGATTTATGACATACTGGTTGGGCTTCTTTTCAATTCCCCTGCCCCCCAGGATCTAGGGTAGACATTTGTCATTTTGTGGCTGCCCTATGTCCATTCTCTCTTCCTTATACCGCTGTGACCACCCTTGGGGCAACTACTTCTGCCTTATGACGATGATTCTGGGGTGGGGAGGGGTGTGCTAATCCACGTGACTCCCTTCCACGTTGGATGTCAGAGGGGCGAGTTCCCCCAACTCCCTTTGAGAACAGAAATGGGGAACGGGCACATAACTTAGACTTATTACAAAGAGCTGTTCTCTTACAAGGGATGGAATTTTGGTCCAATAATGCAAGAAAGAAAGAAAGAGTTAGATATCATTCATTGTACATTAATGGGATAATTTTTGTTACTAAATAAATCCGTACTTCTGCATCTGAGGATCTCACATTCCTTCTGATTCTTCTCCTAACCTCCTGTTGATCCCATTAAAGCTTCCAATATTTTCCTTTTTGCATATTAGCTAGAGTTGATTTCTGTTTCTGCAATCAAGAAATTTGTTTAGAAGCCTTTATTTATCTTCCCCCTTGACAAATAATTGGTTTGCCTTTTACTGGAGCCCATTACAGTAGAGTCTCCAGGTCATAAGAGCTAATGTCTAACTCCCTGCAAAGGAGGACAGTCCCTTCTGCCGAATTTCAGCAGGAAGTCTCTTCATTCTCCTTTTGGAAGCCTGTTTTGAAACGGGTTCCAGTGTTACCTGAAACTCATGCTTGAAAACTTCACAAACCACCTTTTAATGAATCAGAAACGTTCCACTCCATTAACTGCTTACTGGAATGTTGAGTGTTTGAGGAATGGGCCATAATTCTCAAGGTTAAAGAAAGGCACATGTCAATGTCTCTTTGACCACAAAATAAAGAATGATGATGACACTTTACTGCAAGGCCTTCTGCACAACTCCATAATCCTGGAGCCCAAGGACAACTTGAGTCTTAATAATTAAGACTGGGGTTCAGAGACTGAACTTCTACCTTTTAATTTCACGATCTTTCATTCAGCATTGCCCTGCATATCATGAGCATTGTTACTGGAATTATTCCATAAACCACAAATTTCTATCTCTCTGCTTATATTTATCTGAAAACAAAGAGATTTTTATCAAAAGATTAATGTTTATGTTACTGTGGCAGAGACCATTCAGCTTAGTGGTTGAGTGCAGACTGCAGCCAGATCAATAGAAAGACCATTTGAACTACAGTATGAGCGGTAGGTAGGATTTGGACGTGGACCTAAAATAGTGAGAGTAAGGGGGTGAGGTGGGCTTCCCAAGTAGAGGAAATGACAAGAGTGAAGCATAAAAAATAACAGCAGATATCGCCTGTCACAGGGGGCTTAATATGTGCCCAGCTCTGCTCTAAATGGTTTACCTGCATTAATCCTTTTCATTATCACAACAACCCTATGGAGCACAAGCCATCACTGACCTATTTCACAGATGAGAAAACTGAGACTCTGGGAGCTCAAGTAGCTTGCTCAAGGTCACACAGTTAGAAGTCGGAAAAACCAGGATGCAGAGCCAGGCAGCCAGGCTTCACTGGCTCTATTCTTGAACGTTCCTCCAATACTACCAGTCAAACTGGCACTACAGTGTAGGGTGTGTTAAGACAGATGACGAGGGATGAGGTTGGAAAGGTTTATTGGATCCCAGCTGCCGAAGGCTTTGCATATGCAGAACGAGGAGTAGGAGTAGTATTGTTAAGTCATTACAGGGTCGTCATCAGGTGGTTGAGCGGTGGATGACGTGATCATAGAGTTATGCTTTAGAAAGAGTCTGGCGGGGGATATAGGATGAACTGAAGGGAAACTAGGTACATGAATAGAGCCACATGAATAAGGCCACTCCCTTCATACTGAGACCAGGGCTGAGAAGAGTCTGAATTGCACAAATTCTTGAAGCAAGAGAATCAGTTCAGGGTAACAAACACTGAGGTCTTCCAACATTCCGAGCACCGGAAGTACAAAGATGGATTTTGTTTCTGCAGCTTGGTATCGCCCGTAACACTCCGTACCTGATGGGCCTGCTATACAGAGTTTGTTGAATGAATGAATGCACACATATTGGGGACAACTTCAGAGAGCAAGACTAAGGACAGTCAAAAGCTAGAGGCAGGGGGACTATATAGACAATATCCCTGATACCCTGTGGGTCATTGCCTACTACACTCACTGGGTAGTAGGCAATAATGCACCCTTAACACTGGGTTAAGAGTGCATTATACATCAAACCAGCATGCTGTGCACCTTAACCTTAGACAGTGGTGGGTATCTATCATTTCTCAATAAAACTGGGGGGGAGAAATCACTCTATTTCCTAATCTAACTAAAAAAAAGAACATATCATACAATCATACCATGATATTTACGATGGGAAAAAGTCATGTAAGCACATTTAATTGAATATTGTAAGAATCCTGAGGTCCAGAATAAAACCTGTGGCCAAAGACATCTTATCATCCATTCTGGTGGCAAATGTGAATTTGAAATAAATATGGTAGATGACTTTAGCTTGAACATCTAAAACCTCAGTGCCAAGATTCCACTTACAGCCTATGATATTCAAGGCTCCATTCCGAAATAATTGCCTATATTTGTATCTACTTTTTACAAAGGAATCGTGCCTCACTTGAAAATCTAAACAGCATTGCAAATAAAATCGACAGCATTCACAGGTCCCCTACTCAGAATCTGTTCATTACACCCATATTTCATGACAGGATTTGTGTCTCAAAATCCCACCATATTATCCCCATGCTTCTTCTCCAGTAGTGAGGTTATTGCTGTCTCAGTGAATGATCTGGAATAATGAAAAAAATCCATTTTTCTCCTTTTATGATTCAGAGTTATAAAGGAGTGAGCAGCACAACCGTCTAGAACAGGAAACCAAGAAGAGGCCTTCGTCAGACACAGAATCAGGACGGGCCGTGTTCTGTCTTGACCTGTTGCTGTCATTTGAAATAAAGATTCTAAATGTGCTAAAGGATTTCCGTGTTCTAATTCAGCCTTGCAAATATTTTCTCAGTATCCTTAATGGGAAAAGCAAACCCAGTTTGACTTGAAAAATATCCTTCCACGCCATGTTTACCAAGCATCTACTATATGCTGCACGTAGATTCCCACCTCCTTAACCCTTCTCTTGGTTAGTTTTCTCTGATCCCCAATCTGCTCTATAATCAGCATGTATTCAGACTCTCTCTCCCTCCAGCCCCCAAACACAGATTTCTACAAAACACAAAGCCATTGGAACCAGAAAGTTGAGATTGAACAAAGTAAAGTTCTTCTAGGCTCACAGCCTAATTCCAATTAAGCCCTTCTGGACTTGGTTTAGATACTGGGCATGTGGCCCAGGACTTGATTTCATGGTTATCCTAAAGCATGAACACCATCAACAGTGTTCTCTTTGGCCCAGATTTATACACTTGTGTAGAGTCTCACAAGTAACCCAAGAAGGAAGGAAAAATGCACAGCTTCCAATCTGTGATGAAATAATTTCCTCACCAACAATTGATTGTTTTGCTTTGAACAAGTCGCTGTGCATCCAATCAGAGACTATTTGTGTGTATGATTGGCTTCCTTGTCCTTAAAATACGTGGAGAAACTTAGAACTGGAAGCAAAGAAGATAAACCAAAACAAAGAAAAGTTTGAAAATTAAAGAATTTGAGATTATCCAAATCTCAGTAAAAGGAAAAAAGAGGTGATTTATTAACTGAAATACATGGGAAGTATGAAGAATATATCCACTAACTTTCCAATTTTGTCAGACATAACTAAATGGGTTTAAAGTCAGAGAAATTACACAAGGAAAACTTATCTTTTTTAATTTTAAAAAAGTAGTAGCTTCTGTTTTTCACCCAATGCCTAAGGTGGGTTGTGGTTTTTCTTTCCTTAAGAAAGAAGAAGACAGAATTAAGTTTTGATCTTGCCTAGAGATGGCCTGATTCTTAAATGGTATAACCTCGATAAAAATGTTTTCAATCTGTGGGACATAAAATAATTTAGTAAGAGTCACAAATTCTTATTAGATATGTGCCTAGGTCTCAAAGATGATCAAACATGATAAAAGCAATCCAGGTAGTTAGAGTATATTTTTTGTGGATTTCAGGTGACATAGAATGTTGCTTATTGAAAGGCCTCTGGAGAAACCCTGGGAGCCTGTTAGAAATATAAATTATAGGACTCCATCCCTGACCTACAGCATCACATTTTTTTTCCCACTCCGCTTAAAACTTTCTTAAAAATTATTATTTATATTTGCGTCTCATTGGCACACCATATTACATTAGTTTTAAGTGTGCAGCATAGTGATTTCTCACGTTTATACATTGGGAGGCTACACTCACAAGCGTGTCTCCCATCCGTCACCATGCAATGCTATCATGACGTCACTGATGTATTCCTTACGCTCTGCCTTTCATCCCTGTGACGTGTTCGTTCCGTAACAGGAAGCCTGTACCTCCCAGTCCCCTTCACTCATTTTGCCCATCCCCTCATCTCCTCCCCCTCCGTCAATCACTGGTTTGTTCTCTATATGTATGTCCGATAAATACCATATAACTTAACTCATGGGGAATCTAAAAATACAAATGAACAAACAACAAAAAAGCAAAATTAGACCTATAAATAAATAAAGAATGTTTATTTCAATAAGAAATGTGTGCTTAGAAAACTAAGCACACTCAAGTCTGGGAAGCACTGACTTGGAAGGTCCAACTGACTGGATCAACTGAATCTTTCACATTCAATTCTGTTTGCATCTATCATTACCATACTTTGGAAATACTCATGATTCAACCGTTCATTTGTACTCCCTTTATTAGGAATTGATGTTTCATGTCCTTGTGGCTTTCAAATCATAGGTTCCTCAAGCCAAAAAAAAAGAGGTTAGCTGCCCTGCACCACTACCAATTTCCCATTAAGACAAGCGTTTATAGAATTTGAGACATTTTATACTGTGATGCCATGAAGACAACAACTATACCAAAATACAATGACCCTTATGGCATACTCTAGGGTCAATCGGCAACAGGTGGTTAGGAAGCCTAAATGAAACCTTTATAAATGAGCTTGAGCAGATCTTTGTGATTAAATTTTGCAGCACACTATTTTGGTAATCTCTGCATATTCTTCCCCCCCCCCCTCTTTTTTTTTTTTTTACTGTTTTCAAGTTTAAGGTACAGGAGTACACTAAAATGTACCCATTTAAAGCATATAATTTATCACTGTTATTAACAGTAATGTCTGTCACTATTCTTTTAAATTAAAAGTATCTCTCCTACTATGGACTCTGAGAAACAAACTGAGGGTTCTAGAGGGGAGGGGGGCGGGGGGATGGGTTAGCCTGGTGATGGGTATTAAAGGGGGCACGTATAACACTGGGTGTCATACGCAAACAGTGAATCAGGGAACACTACATCAAAAACTAATGATGTAATGTATGGTGATTAACATAATAACATTTAAAAAAAAAGAAGGAAATAAAAGTATCTCTCCTATTATTTTTTTTTAAAGATTTAAATGAATATCTTATTTAATGTAAGCAAATCCAATAGTAACTCCGTGAAAGCAACATTACTAAGAGTTCCATGTAAGTTTCATTCACCTGCCAGAGGGAACACACTGCATTATTGGTGATCAGATGGCCTGAGCAAAGATTATCATGTAATCTCGGTTTAAACGTGAAAGGAAAATCTTGGCGTGTTTTAGCTTAAGCATTAGTATTTACGAGGCTTCCACATGGGCTCACGTAGGTGAGAGTTGTGTGGGCTACACACTGATATTATATTGTCTGTTACAGCATCATTTAAAGTATGAATTTAATGGTGTAGCGGCTTTAGTATTTCCAACTTTATGCAAAGTTTTGTGTAATAGTGTGATTTTAAGATAGCATTTGGTGTTAAGATTACGACTTACATTAGTTATCATGGAGCGACACACTGAAACCACTAAGGCAGAATATCTAATACAGCCTATTTCTCAGAGATCATGTGGGTTAAATCATTACACAACTCTAATTAGTTTGCACCTAAAAAAATGGGTCTGAATTCCGGGAGGCAAGTCTGATTTAAAATTAATCCAACACAGAGAGAGACACAGCGAGAGAGGGAACTAACTAACTAACTAACTAACTAAATAAATAAATAAAATTAATCCAACAATTCGCAAGTAATCATTGGGGCTGTTAATCAATAGGACGATCTACAGTTTGCATTCTGTAATGCATATGAGTTGTGCACCCACCCTCTGTTTCTCTCGTCCTCCTAACACACTGATTTTGCTTCAGGGCCCATCCCTCCTCCTGCTAGCCAGATGCCACGGAGGGAGGTGAATTCCCTGCATGATTGTCTAGGAGTTATTCTATTTCTCGTGTCAATGACTGGTTCAGAAAATGGACCAATGGGATGAAAAGTACTTTACTAGGAGCTTCTGGGAAAGTTCTTCCTGTTTCCCACAGTGTCTGGTAATGATTCTCTCCCTCTTCCTCTGGACGCTCTTGCCCACAGATGAGAAACGTACTTATTCAGCCATGTTTCTGAAGACAGCGTGGGATGGCACCAACAGGGCAGAAAGGGGACCTAAGCTGGAACCCCGAATGCTCAAGTCTCATGCTCCACTTTCCACCTACCCCAATTTCCTTATTCTTTTCTAAGTTTAAGCCGGGTTTTCCTTTACTTGCCTCAAAAAGCACTTAACGAACCCAAGTAATAATTTCCTTAGCCAAAATGCATAAGCATCACTTAACTGGCGCTATTTGAAATCAGAATCCCTTTTGTGAAACAGCAAAGGAGCAGTGATAGTCTGCGATCTATTATAGTTCATGTGTGGCCAGTTTTATATTGAGAAACTTTCTTTCTCAAAGAAGATAGCTCTTAAAAACACATCATTGCTAAGAGCAGGATCTCAGTTCCTGTTACACATACAGGTAAATGTAAAAGCAATTATAAGGTCTGATCCAGAAATCTCTCCTCAAAACTAGGGAATTTAATTCAAGTCTTTATTGACCCACACTTATTAAACTTTATAGGACACAAAGTTGTTACTGTTTTTAATGATGTTCTCTCTCTCTCTCTCTCAAGAATTTACTATTTATTAGGAGAAGTAAGATCTGTAAACACTCTGTGACCATCGTGTGCCAAACAGGAGAGAAGTACAAAGTGCTAAGGGGGTCCAGAGAGGAGAGAAATCACTCCCATCTTGGGGAGTGGTAGGAAGAATATCAAGGAAGACTTCCCGGAGGAGGTGACCTGTGAGCTAGAACAGAGAGTTCGTTCCTAGAGGTAAAAAGGAAGAGAGAAGGGCCTTCCAACCCAGGCAAAAGGTAATATGCAGGACAAAGGGGTCAGGGAGTACAGGCTGTGTCTGGGGAGGACCGACTCACAGGTTTCAGTGGCGCACGGTGTGTATGGAAAGGAACTGTGGGAGATGGCTTGGAAAGGGAGGCTAGGGTCAGACGGCGAACAGCAGGCTTGAGGGCAGGAAATTCCTTAGGTATGAGAGAGACAACCAAGGAAGCTTCCCATGAGCCAGCGGTATGATGTCGTATATAGTACTGATACTTTTTTTGGATGACTCTTTGTTGTGGGGGCTGTCCTGGATGTCGTAAGAGGTCTAGCAGCATCCCTGGGCTCTAGCCACTGGGTTCCGGGAATACCTCCTGCTCCTGCCTGGGCTGGGACAACCAGAAATGTCTGCCGACACTGCCAAATGCCCTGGGGAGGTGGGGGGGGGGGGGCAGAGGTGCAAAACTGCTCCACGCTGAGAACCGCTAATGTTCAAAGTTGCCTGAGGAGAAATTCCTGTGGCAAGATCACAGGCAGCAGTGACGACATAGTAGGTACTGGGTGAGTCCAGCTGAACTGAAGTTCATTGATAGGAGTGGGGACAATGAGAGGTGGGGTAGGCAGAATCTCAGGCAGTAGACGCTTATCTAGTGAAATAACAGTGGAAACGGGAAACACATATTTATTTAGCTGTGTTACTATTCTCTAAAATATTCCCAAGCTTATTTGGTCATAGAAACCTACATAATGCTCACCCATGTCCCATACAACACACTTTAAGAAACGCTTTGTTATGCACCTGGGCTTAAATTTAAAATCAATCACCTTTCCATTCCAATATTTTAAAAAAACAATAGGGCCAAGGTAGCATTTTGATACTCTATGCCTTATTCTTTAATACCCTAAGATCTAAATGTACTATGTATCCACTGACCTTACCATTGCTCATTAGTTCTATTAGTGGGAATATAAAAACGATTTTTTTGGCTGGGGCTTGCATCTAAGAAATCCTGTGTTTGGTCTGTGTGAGCAGAATAACTCAAGGGCAGGGACTCTTGTCGAGGAGCTCACAATGGAATGAGACAATGATAAACATGTGAAAAACACAACAGTGTAAGAGAGAAAAGATTCTCATTCAACATAAAGAAGATATTCCTTGTAATGGTATATGATGAAGCAGCAAGGGCACTGGGGAGAGAACCACTCTAGATTCCAGAGAATCCAAGGAGAAGGCCCTGAGGGCTGGACGGGTTCACTCCCCAGCGCTCACACGAGGCCAAGACCATGCTGCGTGTTGGCGGGTAACATTCCTCACTTCTGGGAGCTGTGGGTCTCTTCCAGCTTTACAAAGAGAAAGGCTTTGAGCCAGATCCTGAGAGACGAGAGAACATTAGCCCCAGAGGAGAGAGGGTGCCAGACTCCGACTCCAAGGTCAGCATTCTATGGGCATGAGGCCCGCTCCAAGTCCTCTGCTTGGCTTCGCGTTTTGTCTGCTATGGCGGTCTTGGAAGTCTTCATAATCGGGGAGCCAGGGGCCCCATGCTGGGGCTCCCTTTGCACTGGGGCTCACAATCCAAACAGCACCTCTGCCTCATCATCTCTTTGGCTGTTTGTAGACAGACTCCTCTGAAACCTGCCGTATTTCCCTCGACACCAGGACTCCCCAGCCCAGTACATTCTGCTCTCCCTTGAGTGTGCCCTACTTACGGCTTAATTTACCTCCAGAAGGATAGTGCAGGAAGGAATATTTTACTTATCTGTGGGGAAACAAATTCAGCAAGCAGGTTCCTTAGCAACTCAAGAGTTCACCTTATACTGAGAATGATTATAAACATACTTTGGGGATCATTCTTGAGAGAGAAAAGGAAGTTTAAAAATCATTATGCTCCATTTAAATGGGATGGGTCATAGAAAGAAGACATCCAAAGTGCTTAATATATGAACAGTAAATGTACTATCTAGTGCTTATTTCTTCTCTTTAAAATAGGGATGATTCATCACAGATCCCTTTTACTTCATACATAATACAAGTGAATTACTGGTTTGCTGAGAGTGGTTCCCATTTTCTATGGCTGTTGTCGACGGAAACTTGAAATCTGCATTTTGAATCCTGGCAAAAACAGAACAAAAATGTAGGGAGCTAGTAATCATCCTCAATTGATATATTAATGAATTAGGCCTTCTATATATAGTGTAGGCATTCTTCTTGGTGGATATAATTTACTGCGAATATAATAAGAAAATATGTCTATTGAAATATTATTCCTGCATGTAATATTGTTAACGCCTAGAAATGCTCTATTTTTCCTCTCTGTTCCACTTTTTCTTTTCTTTCTTTCTTCGTCTTTTTTTTTTTTTTTTGAGGGGCATAGGGGCTGGAAATCAAACTGACATAGTTTTCTGCAATTGAATATTAAATGTCAATGAACAAAACCTTCATTGATAAAGCAGAGGTCACTTGGCAGTTCAAGGCAAATGATCAAGAAAAAGTGTCTGTAGGGAAAATTGACATTTTCAGTCAGTTTGGGTACAGCAGGAAAAGATTATTATGACAGAGAGAGAAAATCGAGTGCCACCTGCTTTCTTTCTATTCGCAGAAAAGCAGGGAAGATAATAAGTACTCTGAGTTATAGGGAAAAAAAGGGAAAATAAAAATTAACGTATCATTACCATTGTATTAAATGAAGGATCCATCCTTTAGATAAATTCTCATTACCTGATTATGATTTTCAACTGGACTAGTCTCTACAGAGTGCTGTATGACCCAGCACCACGGGTTAAATTCAAAGCTAACAGTCTGTTGAAAATTATTGTTTCAAAAATTTATCATTTTCTTTGAATTCTCCTTAGGGGTTAGAGATAGAGATACGTAGATCTCATTTCACTGCCACGACTGTCAACTTTCTGAGTTCTCGGTTTATGTATGATTCATCTGTGTCCCCCAAAGTTCTTGGAATTGGGCCTTGTTCAGAGGAGGACTCAATCAGTACTTAATGAGTGATAAGTAATAAATGACGGAGGTAAGAGATTACATGGTTTTAAAATGATCTTGACAGATTTAAAAACATTACATATAAATATGTGATTTCCTAAAGTAGAACTACGAGGAAAATGATTTTTTTTATTACAGAGAAAGATAATTTCATAACAAAGTATAATGCGGTTGAAAATGAGACATGGACTTTTGAATCTGGACTAAGCATCACGTGAAAACATACTGCGCAATGTGGCAAGTATTTATAAATGATCAAATCAGTTATGTAATAAACGTTGGGTGGTTTCCTATAATGTTCCAAAATATTAAGCAATACTTAAGATGCAATAGAAGTTAAGTGTATCTTTCAAAATGGATTGAAATTTTTATTATCAAGAGTGCTTCCTTTATTGAAATAAAGAGTTCTTCCTTTTTTCTTTTCTCTTTTTCTTTTTAAGCTCCCAATGAGCTAAAAATCATCAATGAGGAATGTCAGAATTACAGTGAGCTCTTCCAAAAGTCAGCAATATTTTCAGATTGTATATAACACTATTAAATAATTTCACGGCCATTGAAACATTGATTTGGGAGAGCAAATAATGATCATTAATAGTCCAACTCTCTTTGTCATTGAATAAACTAGAGACACAGAAATGGTATGTGGTCAAGACAAGTTCCCTTAGTTATTTCGTGACTGAGCTCAAAGTACCCTTGCTGTCTTCCTACAGCCGAGGACACTCCCCTGCCTGCTCCTGAAAATACCTTCTCTCTCTCTCATTTTGTGTCTTCAGTGACTTGCTTTCTGTTGAGTCATCCCTGTTGGAATACAAACATGCCCCAAGCTCCTCCGTCTTCAACAATTCTCCCTTGGCCCTACCTTTCATTTTAACCATGGCTCCATTTTTATGTTCTACGTGACGGTTGAACTTCGAGAGTCTTCTGTTGGATCACTGTCTCCACTTTCCATCTTCCTTCCTCTATGCTTTGCTTCCCTCACCAGTAATCAGCATACTAGTGCTTACAGGGTTGCTTTGAAGATTGAATATATTAATATATACAAAGGGCTTAGAAACGTGCCTGAATCATGACAGGATTCAACACATATTAACTACTATTATCATTACCAACATCATCATCTTTGTATTTCTATACTAAGAACCTTGTTAAAGTCCGTGCATTTATTACCAGAATCTGCAGCACTCAGGAAACGCTGTTTTAGGATAATAATCAAAACATAATGGGTTAATAATTATTGAGTACTTTCTATTCAGTAGGCCTTTTTGTTAAGAGCAAATGCAGTCCTCATTTTTTCTTTCCAGGGAGCTGCCTATGGGTGCATAGCATTGCTAACTTCGTTGTATAGATGAGGAAACCAAGACTCATTTGAGCAACGGTAATTTTCCAGGCAATGGGGAATGATTCCTTAACACACACAGACGTGAAAGCTTGATGTTGCATTTCTATGAATTGGATGAAATGTTTCTTCTGTCCAGACATCACATCCTCTCATGAAGCCATCTGACACCCCAGAATTTTTCCAATTCACCCATCACTGTAGGATTTATGCAGGCAGTTCCAAAATGGACTATATAGGGGGCTGAGAAATAGGGGAAACCACAGAAATTGGGAATGTGTCTTAAAGCTGGGTTTTCATAAAGGTGTACACAAATCTCTTTAGCTATACCTCCAACAGAAGAATATGTAATATATAAAGTGATTGCTTCCTCCCCTTTTTCCCCTTTAACAGATTTGCTTTTCAGAACTAACCACCTTTTAAGTTTACAATGTTTCCTTCCATAAAGTGGAAGTCTAAAAGTTTACATACGCAGGTAAAAATCCATATGCTTTTATCAACACAAAGAGTACCTGCCTTAGAAACATTTATATAAAGCTTTTATATGTCACTGAGTAAGACAGTGATGATCATAAAGATGACAAAAATGTGAAGGAGGTGAATGAGGAGGAGGAGAAAGAGAAAGTTAATGCTCACAACCATCAGAGGTGTATGTCAATGTAATACTTATGTTCCAGATGAAGAAACAGAAATGTAAAAAGATCAAGCAACTTGCTCAAGGTCAGTCGTGTCGGGATTGAAGTCTGGTGGGCTAGCTCCACAGACCATGTTTTTAGACAACAAAGTATATGAGACTTTGGAGATTCCCATAGTACCACATGCAGATCTGCCTCTTTCTTTTCAGTGGCTGGCCAGAATTCAGTCTCCTGCTATATCCATCATGATGTCACCAGGCTCCTAGCGGTGGGCACACATTCCCCCGCCCACGTACCCACCCACAGCGGTGTTCAAAGTATTCTGAAAATTATAATATATGAGAGTTCAGGCTTGATAACTGATTTTACCCATATTACACAAGTCAAGTCAGATGAAAGACTTGCTGAATTTGTTTTAATTTTTCTAAAAAAAACCCGAATAATTAATTTCAATTACCTATCTTCTTCGCTGCAGACATCAAGATTCCACTTTTCTTAAATATACATTTTTCTCAGCCCTTAATCCTAGAAAGCCTAATAGACAATACTCGCAATACTAATATTGATATTGATGTATCTGAAACTTGCATTCATACTTTATCAGGTGCTCGGAGGATTTTGAAGGCAAAATAATCAGTACTTGTTTTTCTTTTGTTTTTGTTTTGCCTCTTAACTGGTGCTTTTTATATTACAATGCCCATCAAAACAAGTTTTTGCAAGAACACCATGACATAGCTATTATCAGTTAATCATACTCCAAAAAATTAAGATTTCACACTCTAATTAGAAAAACTGTGACTAATTCGTCAGTGGATTCTGATTCACTAATATATTCACATCATTATTAAGCTGCTGTTTATTCTTCAGCATAATCTATTTCCTTGAAATGATTTTCAGAAGAAATTGAACTCAAAAGAGAACACATTTATATACAGTTCAAATATGAAATACATAAAAATGTAAACATATAAAACGCTATTGAAAAATCTTTTAATATGGTCTGAAACACTATACCTAACTACCAAGTGTTTCATGGATATCAGTAAACATCCCTGCAAAATGTAAGCTTCTTTAAATCTGCCCTGGATCCAGAAAGTCATAAAAGCAAAATCTATGCATGTGAATAGAGAGCTGATTTTTAATTTATAAATAAAATGGTACAGGAAAAAAGATAAACATTTTACAACTCTGTGTGCTAAAAAGCCTTAGAAACAATGGTCAACTTAGGGGCACCTGGGTGGCTCAGTAGGTTAAGCATCTGCCTTCGGCTCAGGTCATGATCTCAGGGTCCTGGGATGGAGTCCCACTTTGGGAGCTCCATGCTCAGTGGGGAGTCTGCTTCTCCCTCTCCCTCTGCGCCTCCTTCCTCCCCTCCCAGAGACTCATACTCTCACACACACACTCGCCTGAGCAGGGAGTTTGCCTTAGGGTTCCATTCCTCTGCCCCTCCCCCTGCTCATGTTCTCTAAATAAATAAATAAGTAAATAGATAGCTAAAATCTTAAAAAAAAAAAAAAAAAAAGGAAACAACGGCCAACCTAGTAGCAAAGGGCATCCCTAGGCCTCAGACTGTGGGTCTCTAAACAGAAGAAATTGCTGATTCCAGTGTGGGGCCATGAAACATACAAGATGAGCCTAGACCACCTATCATATCTGATAATAAGAAAACTGTTCAAGACTCTAGGTCTATGTCAAAAAAACTCAGAATTAAACTTGAATAGGCTCCCACTGGCATAAGTTGAGACAATTTGATCATTAATAGGAACTGCAATGAATTAAAACATAAAAACTTATTTAAATCCATAAATTCTCTTGGTAGAACTATTCCATGTAATAAAGAAAGAAGGATAGAATTAGAACATCTGAACTTCCAATATCTATCAAATGTTAAAATTTTTAAAGGTCTGATCAAAACTGCTGATGGATACGTGTGTAATAAATTACCATGAAAATTCAGAAAATGAGAAAGTCAACAAGTCTCAGGACACTTATATTTCCTACACTGGAGCTACATCTTTTTCCCATTAAATCCATGTTTTACTTAGAATAAAATTATTTTTATTAAGTGAAATAACATTGAGAGAAAACATAAAAGCAGGTAAAAGCACCATCGGATAAAATCACTGGTGATATATGCTTAAATATGACCCTCGTGAGGGGAAGACAGACTATCTAAAAATTATCCAGCATTCCGTTGACTCACACACAAACATTTAATTAGAAAAAAATTAGTTTTCATCACTACATCTTGGTAGTTCTGAAATCCCTGGCCTTTTTTGCCAGAATGAATTAACCGATGGCTTTAAAAAGGAGGGGCGAGAAAAAACCTAGTGATATTAAAAAAAAAAAAAAAAAAACAGAGAGTTAAGATAAGAACACGGATTACTTTAGTTTCAGAACCTGTTTTTTATTGTGATTTCAGGGAGCTCAAAATGCAATTTGGATTGAGGATAACTAATTCTTTCAGGGTCAGACAGAAATCCAACGTTTCCAGACAGCCCAGTTTGTTTGATCAAAAAGTTCCGGCTGGTCCCATTGTGATAGCCATTTAATTTGTTTTATGTCCCACATGGCTCTTTGTCACAATATAGCCCATCTTTAATTAGTCCTAGGTGAGATATAGACCCCTGGGTCCCTCTCCCATTCTCCAAGAACTGCCGTGACTGAAATATTATCAATATGCACAATCAATAAATCCAAACTTCTAAGAAAGATCTTGGGATTATTCTAAGACAATACTATACATAAAATTTGACTGCCCTGCATTCTACTGGCGGGTCTTAAAAACTTACTGGTATATCTAGTAGAGATGCAAATTAATTTTTATGTCTTTGTCCAAAGAATGGGGAGCTGATTTCTTAGCTGGTCGCTGTCCATGGAGGGATTCATGGGGCAGAAGAGTGAGGGGAATAAATTGATGACTGAATGAATGAATGAACGAATGAAATCAAGGGGCCTCATGTGAACTGAAGATAACGAGGTGTCATGACCCCAGGATTATAATCAATCCAATGCTGTGCATCATCACGGCAATGCCTTGCCTTGAACTGTTGCTTATATATATTTACTTAAACCTGTAGTTCAAGTCTTCCCAGTAGACTGGAAACTCTGAAAGCAAAGGCCTTCCCTTCATAGTCTTCCCATGTGCGACAATCTGTATCACATAAACATTTACAGAAACAAACTTATTCTCAATTATGATCTTCTCTAATCAACAAATATTATCACTAGAGGCCATGTTTCCATGGTAACCATTACTCTGTATCAAGATATGAGCATTCCTATTGTTGGGCTATGCAAATGCAATTGTTTTGCTTTATTTTTACTTTTTGTTGTTGTTGATTAGCAGAAGGCTCTACAGAAAAGTGGGGAGTGTGGGCTTCAAAATCAGACTCTCTGGGGGCACCTGGGGGGCTTAGCTGGTTAAGTGCCCGGCACAGGTGATGATCTAAGGATTGTGGGATCGAGCCCCGCGCTGGGCTCCACACTCAGCTTGGGGTCTGCCTGGGATTCTCTCTTTCCCTCTCCCTCTGCTCATGTGCATGCTTTCTCCCTCTCTAAAATAAATAAATAAAACCTTAAAAAATTCAGACTCTCTGGATTTGAATTCTGATTCTTTTAGACATCAATGTCTATATGCCTCAATTTATTTATAAAATGGGATAAACATAGAAACTTCAGAAATTTTTGAGGTTTAAATAAGATATAAAATGTAAACCAAAGTAACCGGCAAAGCACCCGCTCAATAAATGCTGTTATCATCATTGATTTACCTCAAGTTTGGAATGCAAATATTTCCCTTCCTGCCGTCTTAAAATTTGAAGAGTAAGCCCTTCATTTAAGTACAACAGGACAGTTTTTTTTTTTCCTGGTTGATTTTAGCCCTAGTCTTAATTAGCAATCTAGATCAACTTCTAAGAAGAAAGTTTTTTGAGTACAGAAAAGGGAAATAAATACCTCTGGGGAAAACACGTTATCAGTGTGGGCCAATATGGCGAGAAGATCACTTGGAGGTTGTCTAAGAAGAGAGAGTTCCCAATGTCTCCAAATAACCAGTGATTGGACATGGCAAGAGCCTGCCAAGATGGGAGGTATTAGAAGTCTGAGGACATGCAGGAATCACATCATCACCCACGGAGTATCCAGTTCAGACTCCAGCAGGAACACTTTCATCCCCTGGAGAGGACATTATTACTTTATCATCTACTACTTTACTGGTACACTGAAAGATCCATCACCCAGGAGTTGGCTCAATTTCTTTTTCATTTTTTTTTTTTTTTTTTTAGAGAGGGGAGGGGTGGGGCAGAGTGAGAAGGGGAGGGAGAATCTGAAGCAGGCTCCATGCCCAGCATGGAGCCCAACATAGGGCTGTATCTCATGACCCTGAGATCATGACCTGAGCTGAAATCAAGAGTCTGATGCTTAACCAACTGAGCCACCCAGACACCTGGAGTTGATTCAGTTTCTAATGACTTTACGTGGACCACTCCCTAGCCCCCTCCATGAGCCAGGGCATTTGTAAACCCAAGAAAGGGAGATTCAGGACAAGTAATGGGGGGGTGCGGTGATGATCTCTACTCATGTACTCTTGAAAACCAAAGTCAACCAGCTGCAAAGCCCTTGCCCATTGTTTCACGTCTTCCTTCCCTGTCACTTCTGGGATGCTGACCTAGGATAATTAAAAAAGAAAAAAATCTTGGCAGTCATTTGTGACTCTTTTAATTACCCACATAGCAGTATTGTAAAGATTCTTTTTCTTCTGGTTTCTCACCCATATCCTTCATTTATACTTTGGCTGCATATGGCATGCCATTGCCAAATGTGACAATCTATTACAGTAATGTAAGTACACAAATTCAATAAACAAAAAGGACGAACATGTGGAAAATACAAAAAGGAAATTTGTATTTAGAGAGGAGACAATATTTTATCTCATATTAATGTCTTTTATTCCAACAGAATGTAAAAAAGAGATGCAAAAATCTACTGACGAGTTGCTAAGCGCAGAATCAGAGAACTTTGCAAGTTTAAGAGCTATATGGAGCATTTGTAACTATTCATTTGAGAGCACCCTAAGCCTATTTCCTTAAACTTAAAGGACTCAGTAACCTGAGGGGGAAAAAAAAAAAAAAAACAAAGCTCAGACCTAAATCTCCAGAGACACTCTAAAAAAGTAGTCAGATGATTTTCATATTTTTCTTCAAGCATTCTTTTCTCTTTAAGAAAAAACCCAATTCATAGCTGCAACAGGACAAGTGGGAAAGATACCTAGAGTAGTTAGTGCTAGTCAATCCTTGATGCTTAATTTTTTTTCCCATTTCAGCCAGCTAACATAATTTTTGCATATACAAACTCCAGCAAATCAGAGAAGGAGAAAATAGGAAAAAAAAAAAAATCGGGACTTGGGAAGAATACAAATCAGCTTTCATCTTGTAGCTTCAGATTCTCGACACTGTCCCATCTGCGGGAGTTTATCAGGACCTGCTGCTGGTTGAGCAACTTAAGTTTTGGATATCCCTTAATACATGTGATGGTATTAGAAGCAAGATAGCTTCGTGCACTGAAATAAGACTCCATTTCCCCCTCTGACGGCTTCTCCTGGCTGAGAGATACATTGCAGGTCATGGAAATGGTAGAAATGAGCAAGGCCAAGTCGAGGGTGAAGACCATGTCTGCACCAGCTCCACCTCATTTAATCCTCATAAGGACACCCTGAGGAAGGTACACGTAGAGCCATTTTGTGGATCTGAGGCTGAGAGAGGTCACTGACCCGAGGCCACAGAACTAGGAAGAAGTCACAAGCAAAGGAAATATACTCCTGAATAGAAAAATGATGAATTTAGTATGTTACCTAAGACTCAGAAGCTTTATCAAGTAAATCAAATGCTTTATTACGGAAACGCCTTTTCCTCATGAATTCTTCATAAAATAATTTAAATAAGAATCCCTACATTAACTTTGATTTGGAATGAGTAGCATAAAAGGCTTATTTCTCATGAGTAATTTATTCAGCTCCTTTAACTGAAAAGTGAAAGATAAGAAGTCTCTGTTTTTAAAACTTGGCTTCCAGGAAGCTCAGAATTAACTTTAGGTTTAATTTTTTTTAATGTTTTTTTTTAAAGATTTATTTTTTCGAGAGGTGGGAAGGGGCAGAGGGAGAGAGAGTCACAAGCACACCCCACACCGAGCGCAGAGCCCCACATGGGACTCGATCCCGCGACCTCGAGATCATGACCTGAGCCGAAACCAAGAGTCGAACGCTTAACCAACTGAGCCACCCAGAAGCCCCGATTTTAGCTTTTAAAGAGCGTTCTCTGTCTTGCTCCAGTCTTTTTTCTCCCTCCCCCTATGCCTTGTTTTATATATGGCTTACTTAAAGCTTCAGTCCTCGCTCTCCTAAAATAATTTTTAAAATATAACTGCTGAAAAAGTCCAAGGCAATTTCTTAAGATAAATAGGGTACACCGCTTAGAGGCAAGCTGCAGTTTACCTTCCCTGGTCTGTGATGTGTAAAGACAGCTGCTATTCTTTCTGGAGAACTTGAGATAGTCTTTGCAGAGGCATGGCCTTCTCTGCCCCCACGAGCCACTTAAGCCATGTCTGGTTCATTAAGAGGGGGCATATCTGTCTTATGCTTAATCTTAGTTCACTCTCTTCTTTTCATTTAAATAATGGGAAACTGTGCTTCCAAGGTGTCATTATTTCCAATTAATTACCTGAACTGAAAAATTAGTGCATCTTGCTTCTTTCCTGTCTTCAGGATTCTATTCTCAACAGAGACAGGCTCTCTGGCCCAAACTCATCCTATCTTAGCTCTCCTGCTTGTATTATAACACGGCATTGCTTGCTCATCTGTTAGGCCTTTCAAAGGAAGGTAGCAGGAGAAACACATGAAAACCAGGGACAGCTCAGTCCAAAAAAAAAGAGTCAGTGTTCTGTTTTTTGTTTTTTATAGTTTCTAGGTTAAAAAGCATTTAGCACAGCAATGATTTGACGAATGAATAATAAAACTCAATCACATATCAAATATTGAAATGTCAACAATACATTTTTTTCCATGTGACTGCTTAATGCACAAAGGGCACCTTTCTGCTCACCTCCAAGCTCTAGACATCGCAAACTTACTCATTTTAGAGACACTTAGCCCTGCAGGGATTGCTTGAACTACGTACTTGAGCCTGGGGTTTCAAGAAAGGACTTCCATCGTTATTCTAAGAAAAGGATTCAAAATGGAGTATACATATCTAAAATAATAAACCACCGCTTGTCGATTTTTCAAATACTTCACAGAAAAAGAGACACAGTAAGACCATGGTATTCTATTGTTCAGCTTTGTAAAAAGTTCATTAGTACTAGCCAACACAATTACAACCGTAACTCTAGATTGTTTTGATCACTTTTTAAAAAGATTTTATTTGAGAGAGATAGAGAGAGAGAGCGCATGAGCAGGGGGAGGGGGAGAGGGAGAAGGTGAGGCAGACTCCCTACTGAGTGGGGAGCTGGACATGGAGCTCAATCCCAGGACGCCAGGATCATGATCTGAGCCGAAGGCAGTTGCTTAACCAATTGAGCCACCCAGGTGCCCCCATTTTGATAATTTAATTGGTGAAAAATGCACAATCCTTACCTCTGGGCACATCAGTGATCACTCATCTTTTTTCCCTTCTCAACTGCCCACATTTAGCTACCTTCATTAGTTCATATTTCCAAGAGCCCAGGCTGACAATCACTCTTCGTTTCAGAAGGAAAGCCTGAAATATGGATCCCCATATTGAATCATCACAAGATGCCCAGACGCCAAGCTAGGCACTATCTATAGCCAATTCAACTTGTTTCTACCTTAGCATTTAGCAAAGGGCATCTTGTTCTATACATTCAAGCTTTCCCTTGAAAAGAATAGAACTCAAAGAAAATCGCTAACTAAATCACACCATCCTCCCCATTTGCTACCTATCACGTCAAAGGCTTCAATACAGTTGAGAACAGCCTAGAAGAAAGAAAAAAGAAAAAAGAGGGAAATCTGGTAAGTAAAAAGTCACAAAGAGCAACAAAAAGAATGAACCAGGAATGAAATAGATCCTTCAGTTCAGGCTGGGCAGGTGAGTGAATAGAAAAAGCTCCTTTCACGTGCTTGGGTGCAGTGGTCCCAAAGCACATCCCAGTGCCCAAAGCTTATCATCCCACATGCAATATCCAAATCACTCTAGGCTCTTGAGGTAGCCTAGAACCATTAGTTAACTAAGTATTTATTGAGCATGGTTCTATGCCAGCCATGGTTGTGTTCTCATGGAGAAGGCATTCAACACCAGCCAGCTCACTCTTGCAATTTCCATTCTAATTACTGAGTACTATATGTGAATAAAGTATAAAATGAATAACTAATTATATAATGAATAGGACTCAATATAGGATGAATATTGTTTCATCTAACCCTGTTAATTTACAGAATTAATTATGACAAATCAATGGCTTTGATTTTGAATACGGCTAACTACTGGTGAAGCTCAAGGCAAAAGCTAAGGTCTCCAAGGTCCCACAGAGATTTATCAATTGTGAAATATATTCATAAACCAATAAGAAGGGTGTGATTGTTAAAAAAAATATGCAAACCTGCACATTTAAACCCTTTTCCCTTCTATAAAGAACATTAGGTGCTTAGAGTTTAAAGACAAAATGAAAATCAGACTAAGCCACCAAACAGAAACTCCCCATCATTCACGACTTAATGAATTTCTCTTAAATGTTGAATTTTCTTGTGTGGTACCATCAGGTATTGTTTTTACCTAAGTATGAATTTGTTTCAATAGACTTATGAAATTCATTTTTGCCCTGGTCTATGAGCCATGCAAATGATTAGGAGCTGAAGATCTGTTATTTTTACTCTCTTTATTTTGTGACCTTGAACTATTTATTTAATATTGTTTAGCTAAATTGTTTCCTTGTCTCTGAAGTATCTAGAGAGGCCAGATTGAGCAATTGGCAAGTGATAAACCAAGTGATTAATTTAGACCCATAATTACTACTGAATTGATGAACAGGAGTCACATGCATCCTACACTGAGTTTCTTGGAAGAGAGAAATAATGTGTTAAAGCAATTCACATGAATTCATACATTGTTTATACCAATTGTGCCAAAATGGCCATCTGTCTAGGGCGTTTTTTTTTTTTTTTTTATCTAATTATAATTTGGCACATTGGTTGGTTTTTCTTGACCACCGCTCAAGTACCGGTCAACAAGTGTCTTTCATGGCACATTATCCACAAGTGAATTTTGACCATTGACATTTTAGGAGGTGGAAAAAAAAAAATCTGTCCCTAAATCCTGACTTAACCTTGTATTTTCTTTTTGATCTATGGCAATTTTTACATAATTGTGAAGTTTCTCTACTCACTTCGAATACGTATCTTTACATTAAAAATGGTTTTTTTATTGGGTTATGTTTACATACTGTAGTTTCATTCCATGATCATATTGTTGGCGACTGCATACAATCTAACCTCTTCTATGAAAATAAAGTCACTATTGCATTTTCTTTTCAATCTATTTCAATCCAATTCCATCTATGTTTTCATGATTTCTATTAGTTGCTCCTGATAGAGGTATTATATTCTCTGCACAGTATCCAAATGCAGGACAGGCTGCTATATTCTGCACACCAGCACAAATTCCCTGTGCTTTATAATCTTACCTGGAAACCACACAGTTGTAATTTATTGTGACTAGTGCAAAGCTGATCATTAAGGATTGTCAGTGCTGCCCAAAATGGAAGGATCCTTATTTTAACCAACTCACCGGAGAAAATGTCTAAGCACATTAAGGGGAAATACTCCGGGATTTGGGAAAAGAACACAGAAAACAGACCAGATCAGATTAGGTTATGTCTCTTCCCGGCTCTAAGCCTGCCCTCCGTAACTACATAACCAAGTTTCACGTCTGTAGACTGATATCCAAGGTCCCCCTTGACCTGGTCCCAATTATAGTTCCTCATATACTCAACGCTCCAATCATACCCAATTAGACCACTTTAAGATATATCGAAGCCCACAATATAACCATAGAGTTGCTTATACTTTCCCTTCCCTTACAAATGTCCCCTTCCTTTTCTATCAAAAGGCTATTCATGCTACATTGTCTCATTCCTTACCACTACCTCTGCAAAGCTTTTCTAGTACCTAGGTTAGGTGTATTGCTCTCACAGACCTTTTTAAAAATCCCCATTAAAAGCATGTATTTCATTCTGCCTTACTGTCACCTCATGTACTCCCTTCTCTAGTCTGATAGGTGACCAACCACAGAAATCTTCACAGGCTCTAAAACACCACACACTGGTGAGCAATATATTGCTATTAAATTAAGAACTGGGGATGCTACTCCCTTAAAAGAGGGGTTCCAGAGCACTTCACAATTCCTCATTAGCAATGAAAAAAGTTCTGTCTGTTGTTGTTTTTGGAAAAATCTACAGCTGAAGGGTCATCAGTTGGCCAAGTTAAGTTTACAGATAAATTTTGTTTGGCTTGTGTCGTGTCCAAAAAAAATACTGAGCCAACATTTTTCAGCCAGGAGATTTCTCGTTAAAAAATCTGAATTTTGCTTCTCCTGAAAAAAATCTGAAACCACTGGGCCTGACTTCCCAAATAACAATCATCTGGGGAGGTGGGTTGGGGGGAGGGCTGGTTAGGCGGGTCGTGCCATCTCCATTCTGCTGCAGATAACACCAGTCTCCTTTGTCCCCATGATGAAGGGCCAGTTGCCATTTTTTATCACATGCCCTCCTTTAATTTTTGTTGTTGTTTGTTTGTTTGTTTAAGATTTTATTTATTTATTTCAGAGAGAGAAAGTGAGCGAGAGGGAAAGGGAAAGAGAATCTCAAGCAGACTCCGTGATGAGTGCAGAGCCTGACACGGGGCTCGATCCCACCACTGCGAGATCATGACCCCAGGGGAAACCAAGAGTCAGACGCTTATCCAACTGAGCCACTCAGGCACCCCGCCCCCGGTAACTTTTTAATGGTCCATAAATATGTCTCTGTAATCAGAGATCTGTTAAAAGTATTTTAAAAATCTTTTTAAGAATGCCTGACCAGGAATGCCATGTGTTTTTTCTTAATTCATTATTTTTATGTGCCTTTGAGTTTGCAGTGATTTATATTTTCCTCTGCCTCAGAATGTTCAGCTAAACTTTTTGAAGAGCAAGAATTTGTTTGAATAAAGAGTAAGCCTACCGTCATTAACAGGTTGGTAATACCATGATACTGATCGTTTTCTCTTAAGGTAGAGTACAAACAGAAAGTCAACAAAGTAGGTGTGGAAGGATTCAAGGGAGTTATTCTTCTAAATATGTGAGTGGCTGCCTCTGGACCTTCACTCAGACCACTGGGTGTGAAGTCAACCCTGTACCCCAGATGGGCAACAACTGGAAGCTCATAACCTCTGTCTGAATCTAAAGGTCTGCTGCCAGCCAGGATCCTTTACTCATCAGAGCTAAGCAAAACTGGTCCAAATGTAGTGATAACAAACTAAATGCAAAGATTACATGATCTTTAAAACATGGCTTTTTACTTGGACGTAGTCTCTAAAAGAAGGACTTGGATAGAAGCAGGCAACATTTGGAAATTATTAAGGCTCCAAGCATCACCCTTATAATGGAACTAATTTAACCATTCTTTTCTAAAGGAAACACTCTGTCTGTCATGAAGGACTCATCACATTCTGAATTACCTGTACCAGCCAAAAGGGGCATGCACACATGGATCAGTATGCACAGCTCCACCACATGAGAATTAGAGACCCCGCATAAGGCAACGAGCCCCAGTTCCACCATTAAAGAGAGCACGTTTTTACCTACAAGCATAACTCTGCACTCAATTTTACTTTCCACCTAAAATGTTTTATTCACGAAGTAATTAGAAAACACCTTAAAGTGACGGAAAATATCAACTCAGTAGGGGAGCAGAGATAGGATTAACCACATAGGAAACAATTTGAACGGATGATAATGCGAGAACGGAAAGAGAAAGCAAAATCTGATCCTGAGCTTTATGCTCCTAAAACTGTCTGTACTTAATCGTGGTGGGTGTACATGCGTACATGTGCACATGTTCACAAAGGCATCACAACTCTACATAATTCAAAGACCAACTAGTTTCCAAGTTTCCTACAGACAGAATATTTGACTGATAGCATTTTTCTCCCATTGCGTCTTAAAAATGACTTATATATCCTTTAAAATCATATGAGGGGGCGCCTGGCTGGCGCAGTTGGTTAAGCGTCTGACTCTTGGTTTCAGTTCAGGTTGTGATCTCAGGGTCGTGGGATCAAGCCCCGAGTTGGGCTCTACACTGAACACGGAGTTGGCTTACGTTTCTCTCTCCTTCTTCCTCTGCCATTGCCGCTCATGCTCTTTCTCTCTCTCTCAAATATATAAATAAATCTTAAAATCGTGTGAGGTAACTCTTTATAACAAACACACCATTTCTTCTCTAATCTGCTAGATTTTATCCAAATAGTAAAGCAATCTGGGATTCTAGGGCAAAAAAAAAAAAACAAAAAAAAAAAAAAGGAGGGAATTCTAATAACCTGATTTTCTGTCCTTTAGAGCAAATACTTTTGTGACCTAGACCTCCAGCACGAAATAGATTTTACACAGTGATTTAATATACACATAGTTGAAACTGAATTTAATGAAACAATATTCTTAGTGATGCTACATTTCTATATTTCAGTTATGTTCCATTCTATTTCATGAAAACAAAAATGCTAGCTATTTTTGTATCCCCCACCCACCCAAAAAATGATTTTGTGGCTCAGTAACATATCATAATTTGCAGTTGGAAAACCTTAAAAGTGTTTTACTCTCAGGCACTTACCAGCATGGTCTATTTAATTTATAAGGTCATTCGGGAAAACAGGAAAAATTAAATGTGGTGAATAAAAATATACACGGTAGGTGCACCTGGGTGGCTCAATTGGTTAAGCATCTGCCTTCGGCTCGGGTCATGATCCCAGGGTCCTGGGATCGATCCTCACATCGGGCTCCTTGCTCAGTGAGAAGTCTGCTTCTCCCTCTCCCTCTGCTGCTCCCCTTGGTCCTGCACCCCCCCTCTCTCTCTCTGTCAAATAAATAAATAAATGCTTACAAAACATAAATAAAAGGGGAGACTGATGGAAAGCCTTCTTCTGATAAAATTATCCAGGAGTGAACTTAACTCTGATTAGTTAATCCTCGAGATGGTGCCAATACCAGGTTTAGCTGAGCTGGGAGTAAATAATATGGAAAGAAAGTATTGCAGAAGAACAGGAGAACACTAAATAGCTCAAAAGAAGGGATGGATTGTTTCTCTTATAAAATATCAAAAGCAGAAAAATATGAAAGTCTACAAACTAGTGCTTATTGTTATTTGCAGATTTTTCATGGATTGCTCAGATAAAAGTTAAATTCAAAAGAAACAGAAGTTTAAGGAGAAAATTTTCTACTTAGAGATTGTGACAGAATGGCTTTCAACCATTTTGTTTTAATTACAATAGGACTCTGTTTCCCTAGCAATATACAAGCCAGATTTTTAAAACAATATTGCTTCTTTCTTGAGCACACTGTCTAATAATATGCTTTGTGCTGAGGAGCTCCTAATCACCAGAACAGAAAAGGTATTTTCTAAAACAAAATTATACATTTCACACTTCATGCTCAATATCAGATTATATATGTAGATATAATACTATTTTTAAAGAAAGATTTTATTTATTTGTTATTTATTTATTTTAGAGAGAAAGCGTGAAAGAGTGTGTGCAGGGGGAGGGGCACAGGGAGAGGGAGAACCTCAAGCGGACTCCGCATTGAGCGTGGAGCTGGAAGCAGGGCTGAGTCTTACCACCCTGAGATCATGACCTGAGCTGAAATCCAGAGTCGGATGCTCAACCGACTGAGCCACCCAGACACCCCTATATATATAACACTGTTTATATATAATATATATTATCGAAGTATAATTGACACACAATGTTACATTAGTTTCAGGTGTACAACACAGTGCTGGACAAGTTTATACGTTATGCTGCGCTCCCCACACCAGGAGCTCCCATCTTTCACTGCACAACACTGCTACCGTGCCTTGACCACATTTCCTGGGCTGTGCCTTTCATTCCCCGGGACTGATTCATTCCATATCAGAAGCCTGGACCTCCCACCCCCCTTCAGCTCCACCCCCTCCTGTCTGGCAGCCATCAGTTTGCTCTCTGTATTTATGGGTCTGTTTCTGCTTTGCTTGTTCATTTGTTTTGTCTTGTAGATTCCACATATGAGTGAAATCATATGGTATTGTAAATGCTCACTGAAGAATGTGTGACTCTCGGGCATCCAGTTTTCCCAGGGAGTCTTGCTGCTTTATGACTCGCATAACTGGTGACCAAGTCATTCCCATGACCGTGGGGAACACTTCTGCCGTATATACCAATAAAATGTGAATTTCCTTTCCTTTGTGACAACTTGGATCATACAAGATGCCTGTAAATACCAAGATAAGAAACAGCATTTGACTTCAGCAGTGTTGCCGTTGCCAGTAAAATGAAACTCCCGTTATAGTTTCAATCTTAGTGGTAAGCAGGTTCTCAGTCAATTTCAACGGGAAATAGATTTCATGTTAGACAATCGACGAACTCTATGGGGATTTAGGTGGAGAGAAGAGCGACATAAACTGATGTCGGCCTGGCAGAAAAGCTGCTACCTTCTGATTAGCTCTGACTATTGCTCATGGATGAGGCTCCTGGAGGTTTGTCTGATCATAGTATCTAGAGACGACAAAGAAAACATAGCCCATGTACTCCCTTAAAAAGATCTAATAGCAGGGCGCCTGGGTGGCTCAGTCGGTTAAGCATCTGCCTTTGGCTCAGGTCATGATCCCAGGGTCCTGGGATCGAGCCCTACATCGGGCTCCCTGCTCAGTGGGGAGCCTGTGCTTCCCTCTCCCTCTGCCTCTCCCCTGCTCATGCTTGTGCTCTCTCTCACGCGTGCACACTCTAATAGATAAATAAAATCCTTTTTAAAAAAAGATCTAATAGCTTTATCAAAGCAGAATTGACATAAGCTTCTCCCATTGTAAGTGATTCATGATTCAATGATTTTTAGTGAATGTACAGACCTGTGCCACCATCACAATCGCCAATTTTAGAGCATTTCCATCACCTCTAGGAAACAACTCTTGCCCATTTGGAATTAATCCTTATACAGCCCCCAGGAAACCATTAATCTTTCCTCTGTTTCTGTGGATTTCTCTTTTCTGAGAAAGCATTTTACAGAAATGGAATTATATAATCTGTGATCTCTCTCATCTGGCTACCTGCACTTAGCATAACGCTTTGGAGGGTCACTCGTTTTGCGGCATGTATCAGTGAGTCATTATTTTTTATTGCCAAATAATATTTAAACCTGTGGGGTATCACACTTGGTTTATCCATCCAGCAGTTGAGGGACATTTGGATTTTTTCCAGTTTTTGGCTACAGTTAACAAAGGTGCCATGAACATTCTTGTACCATTCTTGTACAAGTGTGGACTTCTGTTGTCATTTCTCTTAGATACCCATAAGTAGAGTTTCTGGGTAATATGGTAAATTTATATTAAAAATTTTAAGAAATTGCCAAACTCTTTCCCAAAGTGGTTGGACCACTTTATAATCCCACCAGCAATGTATGAGAGTTCCCTTTTTGCCACATCTTCTCAACATGGTTATTGTCTTTTCTTTTTTTAATATTACCATTCTAATCCACATATTCTTAAGACTTCCTCTTAAGTATTTTCCTGTAGTCTAAATTCTGCAGTATATAGTATACCCTGCCTCTCTAAGAGCCAATTAAACAAACACAGCTCTGTCCTACCCCTAAATTGATTTGGGGGATAAAGTATGATAAGAACGAGAAGCTTCCAAGCAATAAAATAAAAGGGCCTTATTCCAAATACATCCTCTTAAAGACAATCTGAAATAGGAAATGCCTTTGGTTTCTTTAAAAGAAGCGGTACACAGACACCAAACGGGGGTTATGATCCTTTGCACTCTATGTGTATCATTTCTCACCTGGTATATAAGGTACAGTTGCATGGATGATCTGTGCCTTGTAGAAAAATAGAAAACGATGCTGCAGAAAATAAAAACCCACCATAATCCCACCATTTTCATTTTGATAAATTTCACTCTTTCTTTTATTGACATGTACATGCATTTTACATATACTTTCATCACAACAAAGATTATGCTTACATGCTCTTGAGAATCCAGACATATAATTTGGGCACTTCCCAGAGTTAGAAATTTTTGTGAAACCTGGTTTTAAGATGGTATAGCAGCTTGTCATGAGAATATACCATAATTTAACCATTTCTTTTTGTTCAATATGTTCTAATTATTCACTGATGCATGGGACGCTTTGAGGAACATCTCGTACCCACGACTCCAAACCCCAAGTGAGGAGAGGCACTGGGAAGTCAGATCTCCTCCAGAAAAGGACAATGCCTGGGGATCCTGATAACGCTCAGCTGGAAAAGAAAAGCCTCGAAAGACTCTGCCGAATAGAAAAATTTGAAGTGGTGACACAGAAGAGGAATTAGATCCTAAGAAGCTTCGTAAATAATAAGCAAAAACGGCAGTATTTATTATAAGGAGGCAGATTTCTGCTCATTACAGAGAGTAACAAATGGAAGCCTATACAGAAGGCGCAGCTTAACTGAGCAGTGTCCACCCTCCTCAGCATCAGGGGCATTTGGCAGAGAATAGGATCTCTTCTTACACCATAAATCCTGAAAGAACACTTACACCCAAATCCGTCCATGAGAGGAATTGGTCCAGGACCAGGTGTGCATCCATCACTCCTGGCAGCCCTTGGGCTCCCTCCTCCATCTTTGGGCTTGTAACCATCTCGTGACAGAGTGGAGCCCCAAACCTATTAGGAGTTTAAAGAAACTTCGATTCTCCAACCTATGAATCACAGGCCAGGCGTGATCTAGTCAGGGAGGCACTTTTCTGTCATTTTATGCCAGATTAGGGAAAAATGAGTGTTTGATGGACAAACCATGGAACTCTCACAAAGTTTCTGAATGACTCATCAGCCCACAGAGGTCCACGGTCTGTGGAATGAGGTACAGGATACATTTTTAAAAGAGAAAAAAAGCAAGCATAAGAACAACAGAAATCGCATGGCAATTCTTGCATTGCTTTTCCAAGGGCACAGAAACAAAACACCCAATAAAACAAAACATCAGCACCATCCGTCAGAGTGGCCAGCAGCTTTGGGGATGCACAGGGAAGAATAAATTCTGTAAAGATGCAGAAGAAAGTACAAGAGGCTTAGCAGATGTCTGTATGTGAAGCAACGTGAAAATAAGCAACTCTTGGAGAAGCATTTCCCCTTTTCTTCTGGCTTTTCTCTGGCAACAGGATATGCTTTGTATGTCACTGACTGTTCTACAAATAATCCCACAGCATTTTTTCCTTAAGAAGTGGGATTCCGTCATAAAACATGAAAAGTGACATCGATTATAGCAAGCTATGGTGTCACCTTAGGGAATTTTACTAAAAGTTGGCTTCCAGAGTTGAAATCACATCAGCTCTACTGTGTCTAAAGCAAACTTTTTGAGACACCTATAATAATCAGACAGATTTCAATGTGATCTGACAGACCTCTACAGGTATGGAAGTATTTGTAAATGTTCATACACACGACAGACAGGGAAAATGTTTCTCTTGACGGCGGTGTGTTACACGGGTGTTTTTAACCGAGAGAAAATCGAGTACTTGTCCTTGTCATTTACGGAGCCAGTTGTGGGATGCAGTCTCTGTCCCATACGTCCTTTTTACTTTGAAGAAAACATATTTCATTTTCTGGTAATGGATGAAAAGAATCTCAGCCATGTAGGTGAAATGGGGTAGTAAAATCACATTGAAAAACTAAGGATATGTGTGTTCAAGACCTTGCAGTTTGGGAAAGTGAAGCCCGAAGCAAATAATTTCCTCAAAAAAATCTGATTAGCTTTCTGATACAAGTCAGACAGAGAGCAAGCACTGTCCTTGCCCACACCCTTTGATAATTATGGCCAGATTTTCCATTTACGCGTCTCCGTGGAGAAGTATACTATATACACTTACTGAAACGTTCTTATGTTAAATCTAGGACTTACCAGCATCTTACTTATAAATTAGAGTTTACCAATTTGTCTCAGACATAAACAAAATATTTCATTTCCATGACCATTTTTAATTAATGACTAAGTCTATAACCAGCAAGTGATGCTAGTGTAGACTCCCGGGGCGGTCCTGAAAGCTTAAAGTTTTGATGACTGTTTGTCTTCAAACAGAGTTTCCACGGTCTTTCAAGTTGGGGAAAGTGTGGGATCTGTTGTGAATATAAAGGCACTCCCTTAGTAGCTGCTCAGGATCCATTGCTGTCTGAAAATGCTGAGTAGGATGTTTTCTCCATGAAGGTGAAGAATCCCAAAGGCATGGGACCCAGGCCTCCAATTTCCTCCTTGTCACTGACGCAAGCCCGGCATGGTGACCTGAATCTTGAGGACAGGGTTCATCCTCATTTTCAAATGGATATGACACAGAATATAACTCTGCAGGGCATGGCAGGCATGCCTGTGAATGGATTTTGTATATTTCCTGCAGGGGCACACATTTCCTACACTTTAAATGGCATCAGATTTGGCGTATAACAAATAGTTGGAAAAGAAGCAAATCCAACCAGAGTGAGGAGAAATGGAAAGGAATTTTCAGGGCTGATGGCAAGGGAACCAAGCTGATCAGGGTAAGTCACATTTCAAACATTTTCTTTTCTTCTCCAAACATTTTCAATCACTTTTGATTCTAGTGCCTAAGCAATAAACTAAATAAATCAAGAGCCCAAATCTGACTTAGAAAGCTGTGGCTAAGAAATTTCAGTTAAAATACTAGTCTCTCTTTCCAACAAACAGGCCACAAAAGAAGAAAAGGGTTTACCAGATCTTAGGAAGTATAAATACACCAAAGGTGAAAATGATTCATTCGTGTAGCTTGGATGAAATCAAATAAAATTAAACAGATGTAGAGAGCATTCAAAACAGCAGACCAAATTGACAGAATTCTAGAACAAAACGAAGGTAACACTCCAAGTCAGGTTATTAAAGAAAAAGAGAGAGGGGGAGGTTTGATTTTTCCCTCATTTCAAAGAGAGGTTTAGGTATCTGAAGGGATGAAAACCTTGGCAAGATCCTTGCACAGATGCTGAGCGAGAGAAACAATGTTGCTCTAGAGGCTCCAGGAGCCAGCATTGCATCCATCTGGTTAATTCCCTTAGCTGTCCCTGAAATTCTCAAATGCCTTTCCAAGACAATGCATCAGGAGAGAGTACATAATTACATGTATAAGATAAAGTCTGAGATACAAAGACACAGACATAAGGAAAATATTCTACAAAGTGATACAACACCAAAAGATTTTCAGGTCTTAAAAAAAAATTTTAAGTAGGTGCCACACCCAGCATGGAGCCCAATGTGGGGCTTGTACTCATCACCCCGAGATAAGACCTGAGCTGAGATCAAGAGTTGGATACTCCACCGACTGAGCCATGCAGGTGCCCCTAAAAAAAAATTTTTTTAAGTGTAAAGGCGTCCTGAGACCAAAAACTCTGGGAAGTGCTGATCTCTAATTTCAAAACTCCCTGATCTCTGATCTCACCCACCCAAGAGAGTTAAAGCCATTCAGCTTTAGGAGAGATCAGTCTGAATGCAACAGCTGAATGCCCTTGAGAAACAATTAATGAAGCGTCCGAGGATTCGAGCCACTCAGTAGAATTTCAGCCAGTAACAAAGAAAAGTGGGTTCCATCTTAGCATAACGGTTAAGAGCACATTCTCTGGAGTTGGAATCGATTTCAATCTATGATCCATCATGTCACAGATGAGGATATGGGGTCATTTCCCCTAGCTTACTTAGGACAGTGAGATGCCCTGACTCAGTCTGCGATCGCCGGCTTGCTATGCGGCACTGAGTAAGTTAGATAACTTCTCCGTGCTTCACCTTCTCAGAGGTAACACTGGAATAATAATAGAATCCAACCCATGGAATCATTGAAAGGATTATCTGAGTTATTTGATGGAAAGCTCTGGAGCAGTGCCTGGCACAAATTAAGTACCTAATATGTACAAGCGACAGGGATGAAAATGAAAGTCATAAATGATAGGGTGTGATGATGGTCCTAGAAATTATGGCCTGAGAAATACAAGCCTTTAGGCCTGAAGTGGCTTCAAGGAGGAGAGCTGAGGGCTTCATCATCAATGCATTTTTTCTTTGAGCTAACACTGTACCCAAGATGGGGCAGGGAGAATTCTTCATGCCTCTAAGCCAGGCAGAAGGAGATGGTCAGTGACCTATGACTTCAGCATCTTTGCGAGAACAGAGAGTTAATGGCCATATATATTTTTTAGTTTTTTTCTTTTATGTTCAAAGCCATTTTAGGTGTTACTGTCCAAGATTGCCCCCAAGAGACTCCTCAGGTTATTTTTCGAGACTTTGTACAATCTTCAGTTCACTATGACAAATACTCACAGAATATCTATTATGCCAGACATGATGCTAAAATTTGGGATACATATTTCCCTATACTCCAAGTTATTTTCAAGGATTGATCTACTCAAATCAAGTGTGTTAGTGTTTGTTGAGACAGAAAGGGGGAAATGGCATCTTCTACACATAACAACCGTTCAGATAAATACTCTGCTTGTGAAAAGATTTCCATGAAAAGATTTCAACTTGTCACCCTTGAGTTTGAATTCAAAGTCCCACCTAAAAGCAACTTCCAAAGTTAAAGAAATAACTGCAAATAGGACACGTAGACGGCAAAGTCAACTGATAACTCTCTGGTAGTATCTTACTAGACGACGGTATGTTTCTTTTCTTCCCTCTCCTTGGATACACCACCAGCACGTGACAGGAAATGACCCACTTGCACATTTATGAATGCGCTGTAGGACATTCCTGATAGCAAATGGCAAGTTACCCATTACCTCTAAACTCCTTTCAATCTTGATTGCAGGGAATATGTAAACGGTGTCCTTCTGCCTGGTTTAGGTGTCCTGTCTGTGATGATAATGCAATCATCTGCAGAAAACATGCATTCCCTCATTAGCCCTGGGAGACTTTCCCAGGGAAAGGCGACCCAGGGGGATCCCTACACAGCCATCAAAACAAGAGGGTTAGGCTTGGCTGATTTGATTGGATCTCATGTAAATGTCTTATGTCCCCTTATATCTTATTTGCAGAGTCTTCAAGGCAACGTCTCCTGACTCTTTCAAAGAATCCCCCCAGTCTGGCTCTAAGCAAAGAGAATGTGGAAAAATCAGACCCGATCAGAATGAGGCTTCCTGCACAGGGCGGTTAGCACATTAATGGCAGGGCACCAGTCAGGGATCCATGACCTGGCATTATCATACGCCCACCTCCGTCCTATATGTATGTATTTCACTTGGGACACTGACTTCTTGAACTCCGCCCTTTTCCCCAAACCCAACCTCCCAGCCCTGTTCATTTCAGCAAATGATTTATCAGGTCAATCCCCTTTTCTTGTCCCCTCCCTCACCATTTCCTCTGTAGCTCTTCTCACATCTAGCCTGCTTTTCCTTCCCCTCTTCTCCCACTGATTTTAAACACCCAAATTATTTGAAATGCAAAACGGGCCCCTCGCTTAAAACATTCAAGGGCTCCCTAGTTCCCAGAAATCCAAAACTCCGTACCATCCCTACATCCAAACCTGCGTAGTCTTCAGTTCCTTCCTGCACCAAGTAGGGATGGCAGTAGGACTTAGTCACAGAGTTGTTATTAGCACTACAGTGAGGTTATACACACAAAATGCTGACAACAGTGGTCAGTGTACATTAAGAAATAGGTCTCTCTGCTATGATGATGGAGAGGAGGATGATGATGACAGTGTTGACCATTTCTCTTGGAGGTATGGCTATGGGCTCTGGGGACGGCTCTCTCTCCCCATACTTTTTTTTTTTTTTTTGTAAGCCATTGTATTTTGTCCTGAAGCACCTGGAATAACCAGACTTTAGCTTCTATGACCTAAAGATATCAGTTCCTGGACCATGACCATTCCCAGTGTTATTGCAGAGCTCAGAAAATAAAGGCCAATTGTCCTAGGGGCATCCAGCAGAGCGGCAGCATAAACCTCAAGTAGAAAAACCAAGCTTTCTGCTCTTTTGCCTCTTGCCAGCAATCTCTAGGTTTCCTTAATCTCCAGAGCTAAGGAGGAGTCTCAGTTTTGAGACCATTCCACATTGACAAAGCTGCTATAATGAGGGACTCAGAACCAGCAAAGACACCTTCTCTTGGAACAGATATAACTGCGTCGAGGACAGAAAGGTCACTGATTCAACTGCAGAAAATCCTGGACTATCAGACACAGCTGAGTAATGATCCTCTTTCCTGATGCTGAAATATCCCGTGTCTGTGGTTTCACACTTAGGTTGCCTGGGTGAAGGTTAAGCCTTTTGCCCTTTGAGCTGGATGTGTTTCCACTTTGTAAGCATCACCACTACTTTGCTTGATTAAAAGAAAAAGCAGGCAATGTATAGAGGAACAGGGACTTTTATCCTTTTCATGGGTTTCAAAATAGTTGGACCAAGCCATTGGAACTCTCAAGTCCTTGCATTAAAATGCAGTCAGAACTAATATTTTACTGATAGCGAGGAGAAGGTGGGAATAAATTTTTGAAAAACTCAAAGTGAAAAGATCTTCCAGCAAAGTGTTTGAAATTGTTACCTGAATTTGTGTATTAATTGGGACAAACTCTACAAAACACTATTTGGAAAGGGAAAGAAGACCAGTAATATTTTTTTTTCTAGTTGTGTACTCTCAATACAAAGAAACATTATGGGCAGTTACTAATTATGTAAATGGGTTGGTTCCACAAGTTGTTGGGGTTTATTTATTTGTTTTTTCGTTTTGTTTTTTCTGTATCAATTATCTGGACTTAGAATTCTCCATGCACCTTCCCTCCCCAACTAAGATGGCAGATCAGGAATCAAAGACCAACAGACACTGCTACAGAGGCAAAGCACAATCCTAACTTCAACTGGAATTTCAACGTTTCTCTCTCTTCTTCCCTTTACCTCAAAAGCAGGGGGTGGGGATCCAACTGGCTCAGAGCCAGTGGGGTAGCTCCTGATTAATATTCCTCAGTGGTATGGAGGGAGACAGGACATGGGGCTGAGAGCCAGGGTGCCCGGTGGAGGCTGGAAGCCCTAGGCAGAGCTTGCCAAGTGAACACTGCCATCAATGTTCCTTTTCCTCTCACTCGGGTGCTGTTGTGAGAGCACACTGCTTTCAGGCAAACAGGGAAGGGCAGTTGCCCTTCCTGTTTTAGAAGTACCTCCAATCATACCTTCAATTTTGCTTCTTCGCCCACAAGGTCTGAAATACTACAGAGCTCTTTATAGAAACATATGCCCAGCCTGTTCTAGATCAAACTTACAAAGGACATTTAAAAATTAACTACCTCTCAGGGCACCTGGGGGGCTCAGTTGGTGAAGCATCGGCTGTTGGCTCAGGTCATGATCTCAGGGTCCTGGGATCGAGTCCCACCGTGGGCTCCCTGCTCAGTAGGGGAGTCTGCTTCTCCCTCTCCCTGCCCCTTGCTCATGTTTTCTCTCACTATCTCTCTCCCTCTCTCCAATAAATAAATAAAATCTTAAAAAAAAATTAACTACCGCTCTACTCCTATGTCCCTGAAAATAAGCAAAAGCTGTTTAAGTACTGGCATGAAATTAGTACCACATGCAGAAACCCCTTCCATTACTAAGGCATTTCAGCGAGAGTATACTAAGTGAATATGCATATTTAAAGGCCATTTTTACCATATAGGATGTTTAGGACAAAACTAGTTTCCGATCTCTGTTAGAATTACTGGACTTTTCATCAGCAGAACACTAAGGCAAAGGCCACACCCACCAGGGTCCTCTTTAGAAAGCTGCCCGCTACTCCCTCTCTGGCAGGAATCTGGGCCCCTCAATTGCACGGAGGGGGGCGACCCAGCGCCAACCGAAAAAATTAGCCATGAGCGGACTCGCCTGGGGAACCCTACCTCTCCCTACACATTTGCAGTGAAGCTACTATGTTTTAGTCACAACCATTCTCTTTAGCTTGCTCTCTTCTGAATACAGGATCTCATTCCAGGAACACTTACTTACCTAGGAACACGTGCAGAAAGAACCTACTTTAGTGGTGCTCATCGAAGATAGGGTGACAGAAGAACGTGCTGTCCCCACACAAAACACCTCTCTCGGGCTTGTTGAAGACTCCACACTTTAAAAATAAACTGCTATGCAGGGCGCCTGGGTGGCTCAGATGGTTAAGCATCTGCCTTCGGCTCAGGTCATGATCCCAGGGTCCTGGGATCGAGTCCCGCATCAGGCTCCCTGCTCCTTGGGAGCCTGCTTCTCCCTCTGCTTCTCTCTCTCTCTCTCTCTCTCCGTCTCTCATGAATAACTAAATAAAATCTTTAAAAAAATAAATAAATAAAAATAAACTGCTATGCAGACATCCTTTGATTTGCGTTCTACACTGAGTATTTTAACATTCCCTTTCATCCAGGTAACTCCCGCAGCCTCTGATGTACCCTTTCTAGATGGGGCTCATGTGTCACTAACTGAACATTTCAGCAGACCTTCCTAGATCGAAACTTAAATGCAAAGGCACCATTAGTTCTTGGCAGGGTATGACTTACACGATTATGCTGCCTCCAACTGGAATCCCACCACCCTGTTAGCCAGAACAAAATAAAGTAAAATAACACTATGCACACACGTCTCATATGTCCACAGCAAAACACAACACTGAAAACGGTCATGGCTGCATAATAAGCCTTCAGAAGAGCATCTTCTTTGCTTCTCTAGCAGTTACCTATTGATTACTTACATTAATCAAAAACCTTTGAAATTCATAGGCTATCTTTATGCAATTGTTAGTTAACCAAGTAGGCTAGAAAGAGCGGAGGGGTGTGGAAAACATTTTTTAATTTTTTTATGATTTTTTTTTTTTAAAGAGAGACACAGAGCATGCAAGTGGGGAGGGACAGAGGGAGAGAGAGAGAAAACCCTAAGCAGACTCCACGCCCAGCACAGAGCCCGACGTGGGGCTTGAGCCCAGGACCCCCGAGATCATAATCTGAGCCAAAATCATGAGTCAGATTCTTAACCCACTGAGCCACCTAGGAGGCCCAAAAACATTTTTTTTAAATGGGAACAAAGCAATAGACGTGAGAAATACTAAATCAAACCAATAATGAATTAACTTATTTACCGAAGAATTACTATCGAACTAGGTAGAGCCCTAGGAAATTATAATATCAACAAAACATTATTAAGTGCTATGTGCCAGGTCTTCTACTAAGCGCTTCACATCCAGTCCTTCAAACAGGCTATGGGGTAGATGCTATTCACCTTTTACAGAGGAGTAAATGGAGGCACAAGATACTTCATAACTTTGTCCAGGATGACAAAAGTGGCAAGTAGATGAGCAATGTGCTGAACTCGGGTCTGCTGACATTAAGACCAAGCATTTTAGCTGCACACTCTACTGGTTCCCACAAAACTGTATTCCTGAATTTTTATTTATAGTAAGTCTATGGAGGGAAGGATAAAAAATGTTTTTTGACAGAAGTTGATAAAGACATACTTTAAATGTTTACCAAAGGCTGACCCTGTTGTCATTTTTTTTTTTTTTTGAGAGACAGCACGCTCACATAAGTGGGGGCCTAGGCAGAGGGAGAGAGGGAGAGAATCTCAGGCAGACGCCACACTGAGTGCGAAGCCTCACGCAGGGCTTGATCTCACAACCCTGAGATCAAGACTTGAGCCAAAATCAAGATAGATAGATAAATCATGTTTCCCAGGATAAGCCCGAAAGCACCGTGCCTAGCGATGTAACATGTGCATTTGCCATGAGATAGTTCTGGATAAGGTGCTCCTCTGTGCTATATGGAAATATGACCATTTTATTATTTTACATTGCATCTACTTTCTTTTTTTTTAGATTGTGATCTCTGTGGGTGAGAACCATGTTCTGGTTGTGAACCAGACTTATGTGGGGCCCTTAAAGAGCTCATGGTCCAGCAGGGGAGAAAGAAGACACAGGTGATTGTGAGTGACCCAGTGGAATGTATGGGCTCAAACAACATTTCAAAGGTTAAAAGAAATGACAGTATCCAACCCGTTCAAAAAAATGAAACCAAACCAACTCACCTCTCCCTCTGTAAGAAAGAATCAAAGAAATGTTCAAATGGGAATTAGTGATTTCAGATGCTATTAAAAAAAAAAACAACAAAAAACAAAAAAAGGAATCTGAAAGGTCCAGGCCAAGAGAACCACAGTCCTTTTAAAGTCTTGAAATACCTTGAGAAAAGAAACAAATTCAGTTGTAACGGCAAACAGGGTTCTGGAAAGTAATATGGGAGGGAGAACGGTTGAGAGGCTGGGGGGAAAAAGGCAGAGATGAAGTCTTCTTAATCCTGTGTAGATATGATGCCTCTCATTTCAGAGACACACAATACTGAGTGTCTCAGAAGGGACACAGAATTGGGGCTGGCACCCAGATCTTTGATTTATAATCCAGTGTTCTTTGCACGGTGCCATCCCAAAATGACAGCTTCCCTAGTAACTGAGGCGATCGCGAAGACAACAGGGGCCGCGTACAAACCTCTTCCAGGAGGCCTTCTCCGATCTCAGCTCCCTCCCTGCAGGCCCCTCTCTGTCATCACATCAAAGACCTTATCAGAAAAAAAGTGTGAAAATTACTGAACTAGTGGATTTCAAATTCCCCTCCACCTCTGAAATTCCATGTTTCTAAGTGTGTCTTCTTGTCTATTGAGTTAAAACATCTGAATTCTTTCAGCCCAAGAGTTATAAGCAGCCTTTAAAAGAATGTTTTGCCCAAGGCACTCCACATTTTTTAAATTCTACCCAGGAACAAAAAAGGAAACGATCATCTCCTCTGTCTCCAACTTTTAACTAGTGTCGATTGGCCAGAGCAAAGCTAACCTAATTCATCTTCTCTCCCTATTTTCCAGTAAGAATAAGAATAATCAAGAAAAAAAAATCACAGAAAGAAAGAAAAATGGACAATGGACACCTTCTACAGATAAACATGAGTCTATGGTGAATAACTTGAAGGGTTTCTGGGCCATTTTTTTCAGTGCCCAGTGATGGCCTACATTATAATTTAGTGTTGTATGTAAACAAATCCTCTCAAGGTAGCAATAGTTCATTGACCAATGTGGAGAGAAATGATATGATCACAGAAACCTAAGGCTGTTCCCACTGCAAGTATATCCTAATGTTTGTGTTGAGCAAAGCCCTCGGCTAATGCAGAAACATTGCTCACTGTGGCATTCTGACTATAGCAAGGATTCTAAAATCATCTCACATCTTAAACTCTGAAAGGGAAAAGTGTTGAATATAATTCCAATTTATAAAGGCCAAAGAGATAGGAAATGCCAGACATTACGTTACATTACTGGAAAGAGGTAAAAAAGAAAAAAAAAATCTGTGACAAATGATGGAGCTAGTTGAAATGTTTTGTAAAACGAAGAGCTGTCAGCATCAAACATTTTAATTCACAACTCAGATTACCATCTGCAACCTGATTTGGAAATCGGCTCAAATTGTAACACTGTTCTCTTATTTCCCAATCAGATTAGATCGTCCAAACCCCTGCATTCCAGGCAAAATGGCTCGGCTTAAAAAACAAAACAAAACAAAACACCCAATCAGCCACTTTATTTCTAAAATAATGGTGATAAAAAATGACACCTGGTTAGAAAGAAAACAGAAACTTCCTTCACGGCACAGGCTACAAGAGTCACATGGCTCACTTTGATTTGGCTTCTTCCAAATGAGAAGAGGCAGGAGAGCAATAGAAGCAGCAATGTGATAAGAGATGTGGACACATCAGTGATGTCCTGCCAACGTCACCTTCAGCATGGCGCCAAAACAATTTAAGGCGATCATGTGCTTCTCCTTGATTACTTATAGACAGTAACGTGCAAACCACAGGAAAAACAGCATACAGAGCGAGAACAGTGGTCATTTACATGATGTCCCTTCGTTTTAGACCGTTACTCCCCTTCTCTTCATTTTCCTAAAATATGCACGTATGGTTGGACTTTTCAACTTAATTAAATTTTCCCCTTGACAGTAACATTCTTTCATTTGGGTCCAGTCATGTCTTTTGACAGGAAAGGAGATCCAATTCAATAAATGTATGGGGAGCGCTTAATCTGTCCCAAGTATTCCTCAAAAGGTTGGGGATGGAATCGTGAAGAAGTCACACCAAAGTAGTGGGGAACTGCCTAGCTTACACCGATATTTCTTCATTATAATAAAATAGAATCAGATTACGGATTGTAGCACATTAATAGCTGGAAACGACTTAAAAGAGAACTTGTTTCCTTTTCCTTCGTTCCCTTCTCCCTCCCTCTCTTGCTCTTCCTTCTCTCTAGTTCATGATCTCTCTCTCTCTCTCTCTCTCTCTTTCTCCCTCTCTCTGTCATAAACTAAGAGTTTCCCCAATCACCTATACATTTGTAAGATTTCACGAAGGACCTGGACCATAGTAAGTGACCAATAGACAAGAAATGTTATTGTGTGACCAAATTTAATGAAGTTAAAGCTAAATGCATCCAATATGGTAGCCACCAATCACGTGTGACTACTGAGCACTTGAAATGTGGCTGGTCCATCCAAAGTGACATGTATACAAGTATAAAATACCCCCAAATTTCCAAGATGATGGAAAAATTTACAGACTGAAATGACAATATTTTGGATATACTGGGGGTAGATAGTAATTATTAAATGTAACTTTCTTTCTTTTTACTTTTTTAACTTGGCTGCTAGAAAATGTTAACTTATCTATATGGCCATGTGTTATTTGTATTTGATAACACTCCTCTGGAGAGAGAAACTAGCTCGCAAGTGCTCATATTGCTAACTGTGACCGAGTTAATAACAGAATCAAAGTGTCCTAACTTCCAGCCCTTAGTTTTCATGTTTTCAAAATTTGAATGAGAGGAACTCTTAGTGATGGAAATTTTATTGTCATCTATGACATAAAGGAGACCATACTTGGCAATGTTGTAAAATAGATTCCATCCACAATCACGAACATATTAAGACACCACATGCTTTCACATGCTTCAAGTTCAAACAACCCACCAAAGGCCATTGAAAACAGGGAGAGGTTATAAAATGGAGGACATGATAAGTAAATCATGAAAAAAGATGGAGAGCCTGTCATTGAGCTGTAATCTAATCTGAAATCGGAAAGAGCTTCTGTAATCTGAGGTCATCCAACATTATGAAAATCAGTTTAAGAATAACAGCACACACTTGGGGTGCCTGGATGGTTCAGTCGGTTAAGCGTCTGACTCTTGATTTTGGCTCAGGTCATGATCTCAGGGTCGTGGGATCGAGCCCCGAGTCAGGTTCCGCACTGAGTGTAGAGTTTGCTTGTTCCTCTCCTTCTGCTCCTCCCCCTGCTCTCTCGCTAAGATAGATAGATAGATATCTTAACAAAGAAAAGAATAACAGTACACACTTAAATAAATGAATTGCCGTCTTGCCTCGAGAGATTTTAGACATTGGTTTGACTACACGGTAGACTCCTATAAGGCATGTTAGGAGTACACACACACATATGTACACACACATGTTTTGAAAGCAAAATCACAAGAGGGAAGAAAGCTTGCTGGAAATAAAGCAGGATTTTGTAGTCATAGCAACCTCAACTTTTTAAAAGCAACATTAAGGCAAGAAGAGCTCATCAAGAGCTACATCAAGTTGTTATAGCAACCAAAATATGGCTTTATAAAAACAAGTGTGCATTAAAATAGCCAGAGGGTTATAATAGTAAGAGACTATTATAAAAATATATCTGCGGAAAAAAATCTGTTAAAAAAAAAAAAAATATATATATATATATATCTGCAGAGACCAAAGGTTTAATTTTTACCCTGTTTTAATCAGGATTTGTGTTCTCCGCTTCATGAGAACAAAACATTTTCTCAGGCGACTCTCCTAACAAACACCTAACTTGCTGTGGCAAGCAGGCAGGATTACAGTTTTGACACAACTAATAATAATCAGTGGGGCCAAAATTAGTTCATCAGTACTAATAATTTGATTCTTTCTGGATGATGAAAACTCTTAAGTCAAAAACAGAGTGGGGCGCCCAGGTGGCTCTGTGGGTCGAACCTCCGACTCTTGGTTTCAGCACAGGTCATGACGTCTGGGTCCTGGAATCAGCCCTGCAGTGCGCTTCATGCTCAGCAGGGAGTCTGCTGGAGATTTTTTCTCTTGCTCTGCCCTCCTGCTCACACACACTCTCTCTCTCTCTCAAATAAATAAATAATAATAATAATAATAATAATAATAAAAAAGAAGCAGAGTAAAAAGTAGTCAAATTGCGTTGTCTGGAATGATCCGAAGAGAATGGGTCTAGAACAAGGTTTCTCAACACTGGCACGATTGACATTTTACATTAGTTCATTCCTTGTTACAAGTGCTGGTCCCATACATTATAGGATCTTTAGCATCATCCCTGGTCTCTGCCAATAGACACAAATCGCAGCCTCCCACCTCCACCTCCAGGTGTGACAACCAAAAATGTCTCCATATATAGTCAAATGTTTTCTCGGGGAGAGGATGGTAACCAGATCACCCACGACTGACAACCTTCGCTCTAGAAACCATTCATCCCTTTCATTCATGCCATCCTGAAACTCGTGGAAATTGAGCAAATGTGGAAGAAATGAAGCTAGTGAGCCAGTCATAATCCCTTTCAAGGGAAAACCAATCATAATCCCTTTCAAGGGAAAACCGCCCAAACTCCTTTAAGTCTCTGGAACTATGCTTCACCTGGCTTACTATCTTAGAGCAAACATTTTATTCTTTCTTTCTCTTTTTTTCCCCAAGATTTTATTTATTTATTTTTGAGAGAGAGAGCACGAGCATAGGGGAGGGGCAGGCAGAGGGAGAGGGAGAAGCAGATGCCCCCCTGAGCAGGAAGCCTGACGTGGGACTCGATCCCAGGACCCTGAGATCATGACCTGAGCCGAAGGCAGATGCTTAAGTGACTGAGCCACCCAGGTGCCCTCTTTATTTCAACTCTCAACACACGCAAGGCAGGAACCCTTTCAGCTGGCCCCTTCCTCCTCCTCCCGCGTCCCCAATCAAATGCACAGTGCTTTCCCATTTGGCCAAAGACTGTATTTGGAGAAATAGATGTACATAGTATCCCAACTGGCCACCTCCCCTTTTGGTCAACTACCAAAACGCTCCAAATCAATCCTTATTGACTTGAATGTCACGTAAGTGCTATAGAGCACTTAATGTTCCATTTAAGCATCATCCAGGCTGGGACCATTTAATCTTTTATCGAAGCCCAGTGAGTTAAAACAAAATAAGAACACATGTGGTCAACGCTTATTGAGTGACTGACCAAATAAAAATCAGAGGCAAGGTGAGAAAAAGGGGAGAGAAGTGAAGATACAGCTTCTTGCCAAAGGCAGTTTTCAGTATAGTTATTAAATGTGGGTAGATGGGAGCTCCAAATGGTAAGCTCATACAAAGTAGACACTGTTTTTGTAACCTTGGAGGTACCATAATACTTGACCCAAAGTCAACAAAAAATGACCAGGGCTAGCCTCTCTGATTTAAGGCCTGGGCAATTCCCTAAGCTCAGGTTTTTATGTTTTCTTTTGAGTTATAGCAATTCAAGTTATTATCATTAGCATAAGACATGTGCCTATGAAGACTTGAGGGGCGTATCTTTTTCTAGTTCTTCCATGAACTTTACTATTGTTCTCTCATATAGCTAAATAGTTTTATAAAGCAATTTTGGAGAAATCTAATTTTTGAGGATTTCCATTTCTATTTTTGTTCCACATGGGTCTTCTATAAAACCCTAGTCTTTTGAGGAACGGCAGAATGATTCATTGGATATATAGCAATAAAATAAATAAATATGTATATATCTTCATAAAATAAATAATATATGTCTCTACATAAAATATGTATCTTTTGATATATATCTTTTCCGTTCTATGTTCAAACACAATTCTTACACCTGCATTACTTTCTGGAAGGTCACACATACGGCTACAGACCCTTGTACCTTCTTGTGTGTGTACCCATTATTGATTTTCTTGCCCCAGGAGCCTGAGAGATTGGCAAACATCTGTAGAGAAAGCTTTTGAAAAGTAAATTGTGAACTTCTCTGTCACTCTTTTCCACTGGAAAAACTGACAGTCTACCACCCAGAAACTCCATTCAGTACCATTTAAAAACAGAGTTAGGAAGAGACTTGAGATACACCAAGGGATTGGCCATAATACAGAACTCTCAAATATTCCATTTGTTAATCAAAACAGATCATTCCCTCACCTTGCGAATACTGCTCTTGATGGCACTTACATAAATGCGTCCTCGAGAGCTGGAATAACCACAGGAAGTTGTCAAGGGTGATGCTAGAACCTCATGTGATTGGTAACGGCTGCGATGAGACCTCACACAAACATTTGCAAACTTGGACACATGTGGTACATGGTTTCCTAATAATGAATTAAAGAGTAATTCTCAAAAGGAGCGTGCAGTGATACATGCTTTTGATTCCATCCTTACAAATACAATTGGGATTTGCTTTGACCTCTGAAAGGTTATCTTAGTCTTCCAGCAAACAAGAAACCATATACCAGCTAGGGTAATAGTGATTTTGAAAAGAAATTTAAAAATCACAGTTTTCATAGGCCAAGGTAAGTCCCATTAAAGGAGGCTGATTCACCACAAGCTTGATCAGGGGACAATGCTCTTTCCACTGGCAGACAAACTAGATAATCAGTCCAACCGTATAAACAGTCCTTTTTTTCATACACCACATACCCCAAGCAGCGAGGTTAGTTGCTGGAGTCTGGTAATGTGGTTGGAATAGCACTCACCCCTGCTAGTCAGCTTCATTAAATTCATTAATTCAACTTGGATGGGACTTCACAGTGTCTTTTGTAAAAGGACATTGGAGAAGCAATTTAAAAAACCAGTTGGTGATGTTTGCTTTTATTTTATCCTTCCACTAGCTTTTCAAATCACCCACTTACTGCTCTAAATGGTATTTCCAGCTTGGAAAACGGAGAGAACATGATTCAGAATAGCCAAGTGGTAGAAAAACGACTTTATTGGACACTACCTTGAATACCTTAAAAATATCCCATGCATCTACCGAAAAACAAAGATCTGGATCAAAATTATAGGTAGAGACGGGACTGAGCTGTTTGAAGGGGAAGGAGGGACGAGAACATGAGCAGGGGCTCAGGTGTGTGTTTGCTTCCTGCACCCTTCCCAAACGCCTGCCTGCAGAGCTACTGAAGGACCACGGAGTCAACATAATTTAAAATTATCACGCCCCTTGTTCTTCTTCTGTTCCAGATTACTTTTCATAGAAAAATGGGTTCCTAAGACCCATCATGATTGCGGTAGGCCACACAGGCAGACGATCAGGAATGGTTAAGAGGAGATGGTATCACCGGCAAAAGTTTCTGGATTGAAATTGTGTTTTGTTGTTTTTTTTTTCTTTTGGAAATCCGCTTACTCGGTTATGTTCAGAGTAGCGCTTCATGCCAAATATTATGCTTGGTGCTAGGGGTAAAAAAAAAATCATACCCTAGCAAAGAAACAGAAATCAGTCAAACAGTGACAAGTAAAGGATATGGCGTAAGTACTAACGGCAGACAAATGTGTTGCCATAAGAATAGGAAATTGGTGAATTTGACCTGGCCAGGGGCGTCCAGGGAGAATTAAATAGAAGGGAGAGGAGTCAGATCTTTTATGAAAAACCACTTGCCAAAATTAATGTAGGTTTATGGGATCTATGTGACTCCATTTTCACACATTCAAGACTATGGCCTCATCTCATAACACCAAATCATTTTAAAACTACAAGGTTGTTAAGAATAAGATCAGCCAACATTTTTATTCTTCTTCCAATCCAAGTTTTATAATTCCACAGCCATGCCCTTTTGACTGAGGACAGCAAGAGGCCAAGGCAGTCCTGTAGTTACTCCAGCTCCATATTTACTCTACAGAACAAACCTGAAGTCGAAAACATCCACATCTGTCCATTTAGGTGATTACGAGGTAGATGAAGTCACCTGGTGGTGTCAACAGCATGACAACCACTCATTTTCGCCAGAGTGGCCTTGGAGTGGCTGAATGATAATTTGCAGAATGGGACTGGATGAGTTGGCAATGGGGATGAAGCGAACGGTACAGGTGTTTTGTTTTGTTTTGTTTGTTTTGTTTTGTCTTAGTGAAATCTGACGGAACACACCACCTGAGGGAACATCTCACACATGCATGTGCGAAGATGAACGGAAATGCAGCGGATGTGTCCTGAACACTGGAAGTATGTGCACATTGTGCTGAACAACGCATTCATAATATGGGACAACATATTGACTATGACATGTATTATGATGTAATATTAACACAGTGTTTATTATGTATATTCAACTGTTTCCAGACTTAATAGCCACCTGCAGAACATACTCAAGAGTCAGATGTCACATGTCTTTAGCGAGGAAACAGACTTCTTTTTGGTGCCATTTTTCCCCCTGGTAACATGCAATATCACCCTAAGTTTGTCTAACTCAAATGAAAATAAATTGGTAGCTTCTGATGACGTCACCATGTTGAATTATAATTTCCAAGACAGCTCCCTGACCAACTGCATGTAAATCATTTAAGTTGTTGGCTAAAAATGGAGATTTCAGAGCCCTATTCCAAATCTACTCAGTCAGCAGTTTGAAAGCCATGCATCCACACAACACTAGCTAGTTTCATAATCAGCACTGGCCATGTTGGCAGGAGGCTGAGGTAAACCAGCTGGCAGAATCTGGCACTAAACTTGTTGACATAAACTAGTGTCCAGGCCCTCTGTCTGCCCACTAAGTTTCTTGTTTGCCCACTTTAAGGAACGGAGCTCCTGGCTTGGTTCCTAAGACTCCAGTTTTGCCTCTGGAAGCAGAGCTCCGGGCTACCTCTCTGGAAGAATGTTTGATGTCCAAATAACTGTCCTGATTCTTGGTCACTCCATCTCCTAGACGTTTCACCCCATCCCCTCTGTCCCTTGCTACGTTTCTATATCTCTGTGAGCACAGTTCTGCTCTGAACCAGATACAACACGCTCAACTTTGCAGACTGATAATCCAGCCATTTGTCAATTAAGTGTTATGCACTGACCAACAGCATCAAAACACCATCTGGGCATCTGTTAGAAATTCTGAATCTTAATGCCCACCCAGACTCACTTTGGTAGGTTGATAATGGCTCTCAAATATATGTCCATGTCCTAATCCCTAGAACATATAAATATTCCCTCACCTGGGAAAGTTTTTGCAGATAGGATAAAGATTTGGGGATTATACTGGATTATCTGGATGGGCTCCAAATCCGATCACAAGTACCCTTAGAAGAGGGAGGAAGAGGGAGATGACACATACAGAAGAGAAGGCGATAGGAACAGAGACACCACAAGGAATGCTCGCAGCCACCAGAAGCTGGAAGACAAGGAGCAGATTCCTCCCACAGAGCCTCCAGAGTGCAACCCAAATAACATCGGGATCCCAGCCCGGTGAAAGTGATACTGCACTTGTCGCCTCAAGAACGATGACGGAACCAGCTTCGAATGTTTTAAGCCACCCAGTTGGTGGCGATTGTTGCGGCAGCTGTGGGAAACCAATATACTACTGAACCAGATCTGCACTTTTTAAAAAGATTTATTTATTTTAGAGAGAGAGCGTGAGTGGGGGGGGGAGGGGCAGGGGGAGAGGGAGAAAGAGAATCCCAAGAAGATGCTGCACCGAGCACGGAGCCCATCTCGGGGCTCGATCTCACGACCCTGAGCTCATGACCTGAGCCAAAACCAAGAGTCGGACACATAATGGATTAAGCCACCCAGGCGCCCCCAGATCTGCATTACAACAAGATCTACAGGAGACTGATACATACACTGAAATTTGAGGATCAGTGACATAACCACACCAAACCTTCCAATCAAGCCCAAGTTTTTCCCCACCTCTGGTAATTTGGAGAGCCTCTTTCTCAGGGGTCAGTCTAGAGCTGGGTCAGTTTTCTCACTCAGTTCTGTCCATTCACCACTAATTTCAATTCCAACTTGACCACCTGTATGCAAAGGTGATTGCAGCTAACCCCACCTAAGATATGAGAAGGCAAATACTCAATAACTAATTATCACTGATCATTTGGAACCGGGAATGGGGGCCAGTTTTGGCCTCAATATAGGGTATTACCTTCTTAAATAAAATCAGCATTTCTTTTGAAGGCGATCTGCCCTGTATATGAGGAATACATTATCATGTCCTGAGCTGAAACCAAGAGTCAGACGCTTCACTGACTGAGCTACCCAGGTGCCCCTTGATCGTGATGACTTAATATTAAACTGGAGAAAGTTCATTTTTGAGGAGCAAAGCAGTCACACTTTAGGACAAAAATAACTGCCACTTTTCCAAGTAGCTGTATCCAAATTGTCCTGTCTGAAATTTATTTTGCAACACTTGCGAGGATCCTATGGAAAAATGCACATTTCCTTCATGAAGCATGTTACACAGGCAATTTGAGCTGAATGTTAGTCAAGGTTAATTACCAAAAAAAAAAAAAAAAGAGAGAGTGCTCTTTTCAAGAAAAAAAAAAAAAATGGCAGCAATTCCCAAACTCCATGTGCACTGATATGCCAAGTTAAATACAATCTGGGCTGGGAGGAAAGGGAGGTAGCCTGGATCTAATGCAAATGTATGATACCTGCTGTTCTTGGCTAGTCCTGGAGACAGAATCCTCTCCTAGAACTCTATTCGATCATTCAGGCAGGCAGGAGATGGGCCTCACACTGGCCTTGACAATAGGTAGGTATTGATCGTGACACAATGATACAGCGAGTAGGTCTGAGCTATGGTGGAGAAGCACTTGGTCCCTGCTCCCAAAGACTCTTACCTTCTAGCCTGCTGACTGATTAAATACCCAGAAACGGGGAGAGAACTGGTCGACCCCGCCTGTCCATCATGGCAGGCGCGAACAACGTGTTTCATTAACCATAGCTCCTCAACACACTGTTCAAAAGCAACGGTCTGAAGGCTTTACTCCTGGTTCATCTCATCATTTAATCTTTACAGCAATTCTTGATAGAGAAAAGGCAACAAGAAAACCTTCTTTTACCTCATCTCTAACTTCAATCAGATGAGAAAAAGTCTCTGTTCAGTTTTTCCCAGTTTGAGTCCTTTTCCAAGAGTTTCTCAAGAGTTTTCAGCAAGAGAAATAATGTTTCTTTGCAGACTAGCCTCCTGCTAGAACTGTCCAGTGGCTCATACTACACTAATCAAAATTAGCAAGGCAAATTGGAAGCTTCCCTGGAATGCATTTTTGTCCCCTAATAGGGGGAGTAGAGGTAGTTGAGCTGCTGTTTTTCAATTTGCTTATGATCTTAAAATGGGCCATTAGGTGTGAAATGAAAGCATGTACCTGACCCAATGCAATGCAATCTAATACAGCTTTCCTGGGCATATTTAATTACTGGGCTCCCTAATCACAAAAGCGGAAATGTTTCTCATAAGTGGACATTTCTGGATCTGTTTTGTTTTTTTTTCTAATTGAAAATCAGGCTTTTGGTACGACTGTGTATTGAAATATTCAAAGGGGAAGGAAAGTTGATGTCAGATGAATTTTTACTGAAAGAGGCTTTATAACCACCCCTTGCAGACTGCCTCTGGTTTGGACATTACAATCCTGTACAAACTTTGTTATCAGGTGCAATCTTATCTCCTTTACCAGTCTGAACCACTTTCTGCAGGCCTGATGAAGACTCACTCACTCTCTTTTGTTTCCTTTACTTCTAACAAAGCACTAAAACCAGTCGCTGCTTAATGGATATTTACTGAGTAGAAGCATATTATGAGAAGATCCTCAAATATCCAACGTCTAATCTTTCAAATGTGCTAGTTAACTTACAGGGGTTTTCTTCTGTCCAATGACAGAACTGATCTTGAATTTCTTGATAGGTTCTATTAGGTGAGGGGCTTTGATTAGTGGTAGTATAGAAATATTCCATGAATGAACCGAAACCTATTAGTAACCGACAAGTTTTCTGACACAAGGCTGCGGATGTCCTCTCTTTTCTTAGAACTTCAATACAACGACTCTCCCCGCCCCCCACCACCACCACACACACAATACTTTTGCCTGATAATTCCTAGCTATTCGTCAAAACAGTTCAGGCAAGTTTTTCACTGTCCCTTCTGTGTACTTGGATAACACCCATGCACGTTCACTATTGTCAAACCATCCGTCATTCTCAATTTTAAAAAATCAATATCCAGTACACACCCAGTTATTTCAGGGCTGGCAATTACATGGGTCCACACACCCAATACCTATCAATGTTTGGCCCAGAGGAAGTTTGAATAAAGTTTAGAAAAAGTGAACCAAGACACCTCATTTCCTTTTCCCTTCTCTACTTCATACTGGGGAGTTCATGCCACTCCCCGCCCTCATGTCTATACTTTGGGTTACTGGAGGGGAACTGAAGACAAACACAATTACCTAGAGCTCACCAGCTGCAAAATCAGCCCTACAGTTAATCCACGGGGCCACTCTCTATAAACCTTTGTGGCTTTAGACATCAGCTTCACAACCAGAGTGCCGACAGACAGAATGGCTGAACAGTACTAGAGAGAGAATTGATTTTACTAATTCATGAAACAAGGGCAGCATTTTTATGCTAAGCCATTATTTTCTGGCAAGGAAATCTGTGTCAAAAGAGGAACCTTTTTTCGTGGTGACAGAACAATTTTCTTCACTGGAATTGAATATTCTCTTCACAACCTAAATGTGTGGAGAATGTATGAAAGTAAAAAGAACAATAATGTCCTCTTTAGATGACTTGTGACATCACAACAGATGCCATGTGGAGTGGAAAGGAAATTAGCCAGAGGGTCCTAAGACTTCAGTTCTGGGTCCACATTTGGCACGTATCCTCTGAGTAGAAAGGGTGATGGGGGATAGCCTCCCCAGCCTGGACTTCCTCGTTTCTGAAAGGAGAACACCCAGAAGGAAAGCTCATTGCTGACCGAGGTTTTTCTGCTCTCCTACTAACATCTGGATTTACAGTTTGACCTCCTGAGTGTATTTGGGACAGATGCTAAAAATAAAATCATTTCTCAAAATCAGTCATGGCTACATTGATCTGGTCACCACGGAACAGAAGGAAAAACAAAAACTGCAAACACACAGAGCACTTCACGGCTTCGAGAAGGTATCTGACCTGCTCTCCCCCATCAGAAGCAGGGCTGCACCCAAACCGATCCTCCGCAATCTTCACCTCATCCCATTTCTGAGTAATTCCAAGGACAGCTCACAAGGCTACGACATTCTGACTCCTAGAAAATGTCTTTCTTGAATTCAAAGGCAGTAACTCCAAGTTCTACAATTTTCTCTTCTTAGGGTGAATGATAACATTTTTTTTCTCCCTTTGTGACTTAAGCATCATTCTGATTTCTTGACTCCAAGTTTTGCACTTGAATGTACAATAGTATTTCCAAAGGGAAAAAGAAAGGCAGGGTGCCCAGCCTCATAAATGCCCATTTTCTACTACAAATAACCCGGAATAAAGTGTCATATTATTCTTTTTGTTACATATTGCAATACGATTCATTTTCCCTCTAGGTAACTCATACCTTTGGCTACGGAAGCTGACCTCCTAGGAGAGGTGCGGGGTTTATTTTGTCTTGTCTTTCTTGGCACCCTCACCAGCAGTAGCTAGAAAAGCGATAAGTACATAGCAGATGATTAACACATTCTTGACAGTTGACTGACACGCTGACAGGGTACCCCACTTCATGAATATCCAGTTAGCAACTCACCAGAAGAATATCATCCCTTTATAGCTGAATAGCAAGGGAGGGTTCTGAGACAAAACAGCTCAACTAGATGATCTCAGATTGAGTTCATATGTTCATACCTCACATACCTAACACCACCAACCAAAACACTTCTATAAAACTGCAATTTAGAATTTATTCAAAAGTCGTGCACATCTACAATATTCACAGCATCATTGGGAACAAAGGGAAATAACTATATTCTCGAGCTACTATCAAAAGATGATTGATACACCTGATGTTATAGATTTCTTAGTCCCCTGACTGAAAGTTCAACTCATATATCTGTTTAGTTGAGCTGCAGCTTGGATGGCACAGAAAAAGGGGCAGATTTTCTGATTACCTTCTTACTAACCAACCACTATAGAGCTGAGCACTTGAATTTCAACCCTTCGTTACTTTTCTCAAATAGTGTTACATACGTTCTTTACAAAGTCTGATTACAGCAAGATTTTTTTTCCCCAAGAAGAAATCACATATAAATCCTATAAGCAGTACCCCTCGTTAAAAATACTAAAACCCACTTATATGAGAATACTTTGGATATAAATACCTTGAGAAAAACCAGGGAGTACAGATGTAGACTAGCTTGCTGGTCAGAACCTTCTGAGCACAGGACTGTACGGACTATATCCTGGTCCCTAGCTCAGAACTTGAATCCTTATCTCCAGAACCAGGACTCAGGAAATAGCATTTTAAACTGCAGGTGATCCTTAAATTTCCAAATCTCTGCTCTAGAATAAGTTTCAAGATGCTCTGACCCAGAGGGACAGATGGAATGAGTAGAATTAAGCCAAACGAGTGGGCAACAGTGCTTTCCAAGATGCACGAAAACCAAAGTATGATGCTAAGGAGAATGTACCCTGTATACTCAACACTTCAAGCAGTGGGTAGCACCCACTTGAAATCAAAAAATGAATGAATGAACATGTTCTAGTCTCCGTTAAGTTCGTCAAGAAGTAGTCCCTCCATGATACGACCAATGAACTTTGCACTTAAGTTGATCACCATCTCTGAGTCATCGTGCCTAGTAATTGTTACCTTGGGAAATTACAACAGGACAAGAATCATATATAAAGGAATAATTACAGCAAATGTTCTGGGTCTGTATGAATCCCTATATATTGTGTCTAGTTAGGATGACACGTGAAGAGCCTTAACAGTTAATGGGGACGCTCCTGGGTGGTCTGTGGTCTCTCAAGCAATCCTCAAAAGTCATTCTGTGAAGTAGAATGTATTATCACCCCATTTTTCACCTGGGACTGAGGCTCAGAGATGTCGTACAACTTGTCTGGATCGAACCCAAAGGTTTCTGGAGCCAGGATTAGTACATCCAACTTATTCAAGGCCACTTCTCTGTACCAAGCTGCCAGTTCATTAGTATTTAAATAAAAACAAGCTATGTATGCATAAATCTACTACGTGATAGTAATTTCATTACTCGAAACTGCATGCTATTTCATACTAGAGCAGTACTTTACAAATATTATGCATAATTTTTGAAGATTAATGTATTGGAATTTGATGGCAGGGAAGGGTCTCCAAAGCTTCCCTACTTTATCTTTCCGTATAAGGCAAGGATTACCATAGAAATAGGGACTCTCTGTGGACTCATTATAATGTATGCATGGCTTTGGACAAAGAGCTAAATTCCTGACACAGAGTGAGGATTCAGTGTTTGAAATGGGTCATTGGCTTTTCGCAAACTACATAAATACACCTTCAGGAAGATTCAAACTGCTGCTATTCATTACAGATTTCCTTCAGGAAAATTCCCTTGCTGCAGTTCCATTCTTCATTTTTTTTCCTTCTGGAAATGAAGCGCATGGTTTTTATATTGGTTAGAAGTGGAGTTAAATTACAGAAATTTTCTAATTAGGAGAAAGCAGCTCCTACATCACTCTGATGACAAAAAGGAGACCTCTGAAAGCAAAGACTTATGAAATGAGCATTGAAGGACAAAGTGAGAACCTTTTCAGTGATTTGGGGGCAGAGTTTGTGAATTAATCGAAGAGCTGACTCTCATACCCATATGAGAGTCATAAAACACGCCACACCTCAATGACTATATTTCTCTTGAGAAATACTTAGTCTATCTCGAGACATGAATAATGATGTAAGTTGAGGAAAAGGGACCATAGGTACATCCTTTTCCTCATGCCTGAAACAGGTGCTAGAAATTTAAATATATTCATTGAATTCCCCTAAGATTAGGAATATATATCATCCACTATCTCTACTTTGTTACTAATATTTAAATCGTTTAAAGAATATGAACATAATGTGGGGAAAATAGCACAAATACTATCCATTATGAGTAAGAAAATTACTTTCTTTATAAACCTGTGCTCAGAGATTCTTTTTTTTTTTTTTAAAGATTTATTTACTTTAGAGAGAGAGCATGTGTGTGCTCAAGTGGGAGGAGGGACAGAGGGAGAGAATCTTGAGCAGACTCCCCACTGAGCGCAGAGCCCTGGGGCAGGGGGGGCGGGGGGCGCTCCATCCCATGACCCATGAGATCATGACCTCAGCCAAAATCAAGATTCGGACACTCAACGGACTGAGCCACCCAGGTGCCCCATGTGCTCAGAGATTCTTAGAGTTATTTTTAACAACTTATAACTCTGAACTAAGCAGGGACAGAATGACTTTTCTTGAGAGGCTTTAGCACAGCTTAAGAAAGATTATACTTTAGAAAGCTTCATTAGATATGAAGGGAGAAGAAAAAGGAAATTGTGCCATTGCTTTGGCCAACACACATCGCCCCCTCCACACCCCCACACCCACCATCTCAGACCACCTTACAAAGAAACAAAGAACAAGTTTTCAATCCAACAATTCATTGCTTATTTGGACCCAAAGGCTGGGAACCAAACCCCTGGACACTTTTGCTTTCTTTGCCCTGCCTTCACATTGTAGGGAGCCATTTTGTCATGCGACATGGACCGATTCTCATGTCTAGCTTGACCCATTTCTGTTACTGTCAAAAGAGCCCAAGACAAACTTTCATGACTCCCTTGAGATGGCCATTATATTTCCATGTGGGATTGGCAGTACAGACCATTCCTCCAGCAATCAGCGGGACTACGGTGGTTGTCATCACGAGGGGAAACACTTTTTGTGGTCTCTAAATGATGCTAAAGTTAAAGCCCATCCCTCTGTAGACTTACTGCGTGCATTGATCGTACTTCTTTTTCCGGTACACGTACACAAGTGAGGGTGACCTGCTATTATGGAACATGTCCATTGTTGGCCTCAAGATAACAACACATCTCAGGCATACCTCTGATGTCCACTTCTTCCTTCTGTCCTCATTCCAATATCTTACTACTATGGGTCCTCATTACCTTTTGCCCAAACAGCTATAGCAGTAATTAGTTTCCTCATTAGTTTCTTCCAATCTGAATCCAACAGCCGTCATTTTATACTAACTTTCCAAAACTACAGTTCTGGAAGGTCTAAAAGTCTTCAGTGGTTCTCCATAAGCTAACAAGATAAATAATTTGCCACCCTGGCATCCAAGGCATCCACAATTCAAACATCAACCTGTCTTTTCTACTTGCTTTTTATGTCTCTGTTCTGGGTCAGCTGGATACTCACTCTTAGCTGAGTGACACCTTTCCTTTCCCACTGTTCAGGGTGCTTATGCTATTCACTCCGGAGAGCCTGGTCTTCTAACCAAATTCTTTCTCCTTAAATCCTTAATAAAATTAGGTGTCTTCCCTCCTCTGTCTTGAAGCCATGAGACGCTTTGTCTTTTAGAACTCATTACTCATCATGTCTTGAATTAATGTTAAATGGATGCTTGTCTTACCTAGGAATTCAGACGGACAGAAGAAGCTCTCTCTTTTTCCATCTTTGCATTTCCTGATGGATGACAGGTAGATAGTGACTGTGTTGAGTGAGCTAAGATGACCTGGCCATAGTTATAACCTCACCTGCTTTGTTTTCCATGCCATAGGCTTTAATTCCAAGGTTACAGGCAGTAAGAATCAGTATCAAGGTTTAGGAAGGGGTGTGCCTCGTAAGCTACAAAATTTCTGTCCGGTAGAAATAGAATGTGAGTCATATGTATAATCTTAACTTTTCCAGCAATCATATTAAAAGAGAAAAAAAACGTAAACAGATGAATTTTTTTAAAGATTTATTTATTTTAGAGAGAGAGAGAGAATGAGCACACACATGAGTGGGGGGAGGGAGAGAATCTTCAAGCAGACTCCCTGCTGAGCACGGAGCCTGGAGCAGGGCTCGATCCTCAGGACCCATGAGATCATGACCTGAGCTGAAACCAAGAGTTGGATGCTTAACCAACTGAGCCACCCAGGTGCCCCTGAAATTTTAATATACATTTTCTTTAAACCATAGTGTCCAAAATATTTAAACATGTAATCAATATAAAATATTCATGAGATGCTGTGTGTGTGTCGGGGGGGGTGGGTGTGTATTATGTTCTAAGTCTTTGAAATCTGGTATTTTACACTTATAGTACATCTCAATTGGGACTAGCCGACACTGCAAATGCTCAGTAGCTACAGGTGGCTAACATATTGGATAGTGTAAAAGCTAAAGGATGGATGATCAGAGCATTGATAAATCAATTTTTCATTTAAAAATATATTGTATTCTTTTTTTTTCCTCTCCAGACTTCTCTTTAGATATACATATGGTTCTGAATCTTCCTAGGTATTCTGTGGCATATGTAGTAAGTAAATGACTACAGAGGGATTTCCAGAAAGTGGGCAAATATGTGTATGACACAGGCATTACGAAGTTCCCTTATATAAATCTCAGTCATTTGTAGGCAATATTAGAACTATTTTTTTAGTTTTGAATAAATGAAGCAAAGCAACAAATTGGTATCCCTTGAGAAAATGTATGCAAATTAGATCTACATGGGAAACAGATTGTTAGAGTATTGTATAACTTCACCAAAATGTCTTAACAACATGAATTAGCTATTAAATATTATTCTTTTATAAATGGTACACAGGAGCATAATCCTGTTTTAATCCTCTCAGCTTTATTTTGCTTAACAAACTGCTCTTTAATGAAAGAATTTCAGTGTCAATGAAGGAGAGAATGATCATGAAAAAAAATTCATCTCTTGAATTTTACCGTTGACACTCTGGGTTTTATAATTGATAACATTTATCTGTATCCCACCGCAGGGCGAGAACTTTTTGAAGACACGGACCATAAGTTTTATCAAATGCAGATGTTATTATAATTTTATACTGTACTTGGCTAAAAAGACCCATTCTATCATGGATTATTCTTAGGCTCACTGGAGTAAATCATTCAGTAAGAAAAACTAATTAATAGAAAATATTCAAATCTCCCCCAAAATACCTGCAAAAACCCTTCTTTGTATTATATTGTTGTTACAGATTTTTTTCAATCCAATAGGGTTATATGATGCTGCAGAGAGTACCTTTAGAGAGCGGAGCCAAAAATTCTGTCTCCACCAATTCTGAGCTGAGCTATCTGGTGCAAGTACTTACCCTTCTCTGAGCCTGTTTCCTCAACATGAAATCTATTTTGGAAGATAACACTTAAGATTAAATGATGAAACATATGGTCATATCGAGTTGAAATTCACCAATCACTCCTCAGCGACTTGGTCTCTCATCCTCAGTCTGCCCCTTCCCATTCCCCCTAGACGCTCCATACACGTTGACTGTTGAATGTTGCCATTCTTGTAATTATTTATGGTTTAAGAGGAGCCCCTGAAAACCAAAGGACTATTCGGATTTGGAAACAAAATAACCAAGAGTAGACGGTCTGGAATGATGATAAACGTGCAAACTTCTGATTCAGTGGGACTCTGACAGTGGAGCTCTGTGGAACTCTGCTATCGTTTACCCCAGGCCTTTCCTCTCACTCATTATTCATGCTACAGATGGTGAAAGCTTAATTAAATATTGCATTCATTTTATTTTGTTAAGTTTGTATTTAAAGATTTTATTTATTTATTTACTTGACACAGAGAGAGAGAGAGAGAGCACAAGCAGGGGGAGAGGCAGAGGGAGAGGGAGAAGCAGGTCCCCACTGAGCAGGGAGCCCACCTTGAGACTCGATCCCAGGACCCTGAGATAATGACCTGACCTGAAGGCAGCTGCTTAACCGACTGAACCACCCAGGTGCCCCCTTAAGTTTGTATTTACATTCCTGTTAGTTAGCATACAGTGTAATATTAATTTCAGATGTACAATATAATGATTCAACACTTCCATACATCACACTATGCTTATAAAACAAGTGCCCTCCTTCATCCCCAGCACCGATTTCACTCATTCCCCCCCCACTTCCCCTCTGCTGACCATCCGTGTATTCTCAAAAGTTAAGAGTCTGTTTCTTGGTTTTCCTTTCTTTTTCTCCCCCATGCTCATTTGTTTTGTTTATTAAATTCCACATATGAGTGAAATCACATTCCATTGTGTATAGATATCACTTCTTTATTCATTCATCATCATTCATCAGTCTATGGACATGGGGGCTGTTTCCATGATTTGGGTATTGTAAATAATGCTGCTATAAACATCAAGGTGCTTGTATCCCCTTGACTTAGTATTTCTGTCTCCTTTGGGTAAATACCTGGTAGTGCAATTGCTGGATCCTAGGCTAGTTCTATTTTTACCCTTTTAAGGCACCTCCATACTGTTTTCCAGAGTGGCTGCACCAGCTTGCATTCCTACCAACAGTGCATGAGGGCTCCCCTTTCTCGTTTGCCAACAAGGAGAAAGGGGAGCCCTGTCGTTTCTTGTGTTGTTGATTTTGGCCATTCTGACAGGTGTGAGGTGGTATCTCATTGTGGTTTTGATTTGCATTTCCCTGATGATGAGTGATGTTGAGCATCTTTTCATGTGTCTGTTGGCCATCTGGATGTCTTCTTTGGAAAAATGTCTTCCGCCCATTTTTTAATTAGATTATTCATGCTTTGGGTGTTGAATTTCATAAGTTCTCTTCATATTTTGGGTACTAGCCCTTTTTCAGATATGTGATTTGTAAATCTCTTTTCCCATTCCGTAGTGGCCTCTTAGTTTTGTTGATGGTTTCCTTTGCTGTGCAGAAGCTTTTTATCTTGATGAAGTCCCAATAGTTTATTTTTATTCTTGTTTCCCTTTCCTCAGGAGACATTTCTAGAAAGAAGTTGCTATGGCTATGTTGCAATCAATTTTAGATGGTCTTACAAGTTACTCTTTTCTTCGCAACTAGATTTTAAAGTTTTTGAACGTAGCACCCTAGTAGTCTACTCTTGGGAGTGCCTATAGGGCCTTGGGTCCAAAGTGGCTCACAAGGTAGGCATTTAAAAACCACTTTAGTTAACTGACATCAACGGAAGAATTCTATTCAAACAAAGGCTATTGTATTGCACTTGGGAAACAAGGTCCACACCACTACAATGAGTAACTCTGAGGTGCAACAGAGTTATTAAAGCAATAATGGAAACTAATTAATTAGTGGAAACTAATTAAGTCTCTAACAATACCTGGGAAAAGTTACTTCTGTGTGGAGGAAAAAAGGAAATGAAAGTAATTTGACTACAAATAAGTGCTTAAGTGCTAGAATAGAGTGTCTTCCATAGAATTCCAGTTTCTGCTCTAACTGTAATTTACGTCTCATCAAGAGATTTGCAAAGCCTAACTAAACAGAATGCTCATTTCAAACAAGAGAGTGAGAAAAAGTTTCTGTGTTTTACAATATGCCAGACCATTAAGTATTGTGAATTAATCCTACAAAACATGAAAGCTTCACTCGACATTTAGTTGGGCTTGGGCTCCCTTAGACTATATATACAAACCTTAGGGGCACTTAAGGAATAAGTCATCCTACTCATAGTAAAACTATTTCCTGCCTCAGTTACCACTGATCCAGTAATTGTTTCAAAATTAACTTGACATTTGCCCATGAAATTTTAAACCACTGAAGACCAGAGTAAATGGTATACTCCGTGCAGCACGTTCCACTTAGGAAAAGCACAACTCTGTCACGCCCCCAACCCTGCTTTATCTACACCTCTCTGTGCTCCTACTTGTAAGTTTGTCCAATACACCTTTATCTCCTCTTTTGTGCCAAAAGGTTGTCTGATCGACTTTGTATCCTTCATAACAAGGAGTACAGTTACCTGGAAACACACACACACGTATTTATGGAAAATTACTAGTGCCTATGATTTCCATACTTATATACTGAGTGCCCAATCAGTGCTGAGCACTGTTCCGGGTGTTGCATATACAACACAAACAAGACTAACTCAACACTTGCCTTCATGATCCTTTATTTCTTATTTGTACTGGGCAGATGATACTGATGGCAGTTGACAATAACTCAATGGTAACCAAATCAGGAAACCAACTTTAGTTATTAAGGGCTGCTGTAAGGAATGTGAGAGAGGTGGATATTTTAAAGAATGACATGTGTTGGGTAAGGTGTACTTTATAAACTGGTTAGGGAAGACCTCTTTGAAGCCAAGATAATGAAACTCAGAAATGAGAAGTGAACCATGAGAAGATCTAAGAAAGACCATTCCGTGTGGTGGAAATATTCTGTGCCAGGGCCTTGAGGCAAGGAACAAAAACAAGAATAAGGAGTAAGTGTGGGGATAGCATAAGGGAGCATTAGGTGATGAGAAAGAGCAGAGACATTGAAACTCATAAGTCACTGAAGGGATTGGATCTGAATGAGGTAACTAACAGGGATTAAGACTGTAGTACCTGAATAAGGTTGTTTAAAAAGGTTTCTCCACCTGCTATGTGAAGACGGAACTGAGGGAACACCAGCCAGTGGTCTAGGTACAGAAGGCGGTAGTTTGGGTTTGCACAGAATGCCCAGGAGGTGAGGAAAAGGAGATGCACTGAGGATATGTTTTGGTGGACTGGGTGTCACACACTGAGGGAACCAAGAGGAATCAGGGTGATTCTGTGGTTTTGGTCTGCCCTGTAGGGCAGAGGATGCTTTTGTTTACTGATGGGGACAAATGAAGAAAGAAACATAAACATCACTGTCCAAGACTGCAGTGGTAAATGCCTCTTCAAAGTGATCTTATTATTTCACAGGCAGAAAGAAAGAGAGACTCGGAAAAGTTAAGAAATTGGCCTGAATTCCTACATTTGAGTTGGAATTTGAATAAACTCCCTGATTTTAAAGCCCTTGCCTTTCAAATTCTATTCTTCTGACCCTCTATGCACTCATTTTTGAAAGGATGAAAACCTGAAAGGACAAGTGTTCAAATTATAAAATGGATCATTGCTGGGGCGCCTGGGTGGCTCAGTCGTTAAGCGTCTGCCTTCGGCTCAGGTCATGATCTCAGGGTCCTGGGACTGAGCCCCACATCGGGATCCCTGCTCAGCGGGGAGTCTGCTTCTCCCTCTGCCCCTCCCCCTGCTTGGGTTCCCTCTCCTACTGTCTCTCTCTCTGTCAAATAAATAAAATTCTTTAAAAGAAATATATAATATGTATGAAGATTTCATAAACCACTATATAGAGTGAAGAGCAACTATAGCTTCCACGGAACCTAAATCTTATGTCATTACAGATGAAATAGGTTCAAACACTGAAAAGGTAAAATAAGTGTGATCCTGATCAACCATATGCAAAGAGTCTGAAAACCAAATGGGAAAGTATGCTGATTTCTCATATTATGAACTCAAAATGATAACATCGCAGGGAATTACCAGCAAATTACCCAGTCTCTGTCTTATAGTTTACTTGTATTTCTAAGCCACTGGTCTCCATAGCAGAGGTCACAGGTGAACTCCTTTTGGAGCTCTTACAGCAAGAAGAGAGTGCATTTTCTCGGAGAAAAGAATATTATAGTATAGTGATCAGATGTTCCCCGCCAACCCAACTCATTGTTTTCAGTTGCTTTAATTTCAAAACTTACCTGACCAGTTACCTGACTGACTTAATCTCTCAATTTCAAAATGTTGCTTCTAGGGAAATATTTGTTCCAAATTCTAAACACCATGATTTTGTGGGCTATTTCAAGGTAGGATCAGCTTGCTCTTTTGAAAAATGTTCCTACTGCTTTGTTGGGGGGAGTGAAGGGTAGATAAAATAGGTACAGTATTAAAGATATTAAAGAAATAGTAGAGACACCATCCTGTGTGTCAAGCAGGTGATGATTTAATCATCTCCATCTACTTGGTGTATTTTTTAAAATGCAAAATTTAAAAAAGCCAAAGGGATAAATCCTATTTACAAGGAGCTAATTTAGAAGGAGTGTAGTTCTAAAATATACAAAGAGAATGTGGGGCGCCTGAGTGGCTCAGATGGTTAAGCGTCTACCTTTGGCTCAGGTCATGATCCCAGGGTCCCGGGATCGAGCCCCACATCGGGCCCCTGGCTCAGCGGGGAGCCTGCTTCCCCCTGTCCCTCTGCCTCTCCCCCTGCTCATGCGCTCTCTCTCTCTGTATCTCTGTGCCTCAAATGAATAAATTTAAAATAAATAAATAAATAAAATATACAAAATAAAATATACAAAGATTTTCTATATTTAAAGGGAAATACTGGGTTTCCAAAGTTAATCTCTTTCTTCCTATGAAAGAAAAAAAAATGCTGGTTAAAGATAATAAACTAATGTAGGTAAGTGTTGGACAAAAGCTCAATTCTGTTCCATAAAAATGACACTTGTAAGGCAAGGCAAATGAAAGCAAAATAAACTATTAGGACTACATCAAAATACAAAGCTTTTGCACAGCAAAGAAACCCATCAACAAAATAAAAAGGCAACCTACTGAATGGGAGAAGATACTTGCAAATGATATCTCTGATAAGGGGTTCAGATCCAAACTATATTAAGAGCTTAACACAACAACACCAAAAAGCAAACAATCCAATCAAAAATATGGGCAGAGGATGTGACGAGACATTTTTCCAGAGAAGACGTCCAGATGGCCAACAGACACGTGAAAAGATGCTTAACATCACTCATCATCAGGGACATACAAACCAAAACCACAATGAGATGTCGTCACCTCACACCTGTCAGAGTGGCTAGTATCAAAACAATAAGAAATAACCAAGTGTTGGCAGGGATGTGGAGAAAAAGAAACCCTCGTGCACTGTTGGTGGGAATGCAAACTGGTGCATTCACTGCGGAAAGAGTATGGAGGTTCCCCAAACCGTTAAAAATAGAACTACCATCTGATCTAGCAATTCCACCACTATTTACCCAAAGAAAATAAAAACACTATTTTGAAAAGATCTATGCACCCCTGTGTTTATCACAGCATTATTTATAATAGCCAAGAGATGGAAGCAGCCCAAGGGTCCACTGATAGGCAAACAGATAAGGAAAATGTGATATGTGTGTATGTATACACACGTGCACACACACACACACACACACAAACACACAGGAATATTCCACAGCCATAAAAGGATGCCATCATGCCATTTGTGACAACATGGATGGATCTAGAGGGTAAAATGCTAAGTGAAGTAAGTCAAAGTAAAAAGACAACTATCATATGATTTCACTCATTTGTGGAATCTCACAAAAATGAATAAACAAACAAAAAGCCGAATCAGACCCACAAATACAGAGAACAAACTGAAGGTCTCCAGAGGAGAGGGGAGTGGGGGATGGGCAAAATGGCTAATGGGAATGTCTCTGATAATTGAAAAGGACTATCCTGATCTCCAGAAAGAATTCTAAGTGTGAAACAAAATCTAAAACAGTAGAATTTCCGAAGCCAATAATCACATTTAAAAATTCAGGCTATTAACTTGGCAAGACTACAGGGTGAAAAGGCAATTTTTATAAGAATTGACACTTACCGATAGTCTAGGTGAATCATGCTTGGACTTATCTATTAGAACCTATCACAAAATTTGAAAGAAACATGGAGAGAAGAGACTAGGGATGAAGGGCACCATATCACTCTTTCAACAACTCTCTAGAAGGGGGGATATAACAGACTATATAACTCATAAGCCTCTAGATGGTTTTTATATCTTAAAGGTGAACATGATAGAAGAATCCTAAGAAACACCAAATCTGCCCATCTCAATGTGAGCTAATAGTCACTGAAAAAAAAAAAAAATTCCAAGTGATTTAGCATCTCCATGAATAAACCAAAGTAGAAAAATCTGGATGTCAACTGAATATACTGAAAGGTAATCCAGGAAGCATGGAACATACACAGGAAGGGAACAGAGCAAGTGACCAAAGGTAAAGTGTAGATGAGGCAAATAGAAACGAGCTGTGGAACCAGAAGAAACACTGCTAATCAAACATAAAAGAAACAAATCCACTGACATCAGGTTTTGAATATTTTTTATAGGAGGGCACAATTTTCCAAATATCTTACTCTGTCAAGCCTGACAGCTCTCAACATCCACGTGTAAGTGGTAAGAGTGATGGAAATGGGAAAGCTCAAAAGTTCTTATCTATATCCCCTATCAAGATGAAATGTCTAGGAGAGCCTGGGTGGCTCAGTCAGTTAAGCATCCGACGTAGGCTCAGGTCATGACCTTAGGGTCCTGAGATCAAGTCCCACGTCAGGCTCCCCTCTCAGTAGGGAGCCTGCTTCTCCGTCTGCTCCTCCCCCTGCTGTGCTCTCTCTCTCTCTCTCAAATAAAGAAATAAAACGTTAAAAAAAAGATGAAATGTCAATAATGTGCCTGTTTTCCCCTGAATAGTCAGCATTTCAATGGGAGCATCTCACTTAAGGCTTCCATTAACATACAAAAATAAATGCATATAACTGCAGGAAGACCAAACAAAATTAGCGCTATTTCAGAGTGGTAAAATAAAATGACTGATCTGAAAGTTCTTTTGTCTTCAAATTTAACCTTTTAATGAAAAACACTAGAGATTATCTGAAACTTTAACATATTGTCTTAAACTTGTTGGTAGCAAACTTTATAGGATTCAAGCATGATATTTCTATTTTTTTAAAAGGCATCAGATTTTTAAGTGAGCAATATTAAGTGAAACAATAAGGCATCTTCAAATTTGCTAATGCTACAGGATTCCAAATGTTCAGGCTTGAAAATATACCCATCTGATCACAAAGCTACTTAAAGGCAACCTACTGAATGGGAGAAGATACTTGCAAATGATATCTCTGGTAAGGGGTTAATACCCAAACTATATTAAGAGCTTAACACAACAACACCAAAAAGACAGAAGACAACAAACATGAAAATAACTCCAACCTGGGCGGAGCAAGACGGCGGAGGAGTAGGAGACCTAGATTTCGTCTGGTCTCAGGAATTCAGCTGAATAGGGATCAAACCATTCTGAACACCTACGAACTCAACAGGAGATCGAAGATAAGAACAGTAACAACACTCTGAACAGAAAAGCGACCACTTTCTGGAAGGTAGGACGTGCGGAGAAGTGAATCCGAGGCGATATTCGGGAGGATAGACGGCGGGGGAGGGGGCCTCCGTCGGCCGCTTCTGGCAAGTGCTAGAGCCGCGGTGCACAAAATCGGACCTTTTAGAAGCCGGCTCTGCGGAGGGACGTCGCTCCAGTGGCTAAGCGGGGGGTGGAACCCTCGCGGGACAGTGGGGTCTCAGGACCCTCGGGGTCACAGGAAGACCGGGGGTGCCTGAGTGCGGCAGAGCTCCCGGGTATCGGAGCGGGGAAGCCGGCTGCAGAGACGGAGCCGAGGCGCGGGCTCTCAGCTCGGGGTGGCCATAAACTGTGATCCGCGGCCCAGTCGGGGCACGGCCCCCCCAGCAGGGACCCAACAAGCGGCAGAGCCGGGGAGACTCCCCTTCCTCCCTCGGGAGGAGCGGCGCGGGAGCGCACCGCAGGGATCTGCTGGGTTTGGAGACTCCACACGGGGTCGGGTGCCAGAGATAGAAACGCTCGGTCACAGGCCGGGTGAGCGCGGAGCGCGGCCGGAGACCGGGGACACGGGAGTGACTGCTTTTCTCTGGGGGCGCACTGAGGAGCGGGGCCCCGAGTTCTCAGCTCCTCCGGGCGGAGATTGGGAGGCCACCATTTTCACCCTGGTCCTCCAAAGCTGTGCCGAGAGCTTGCAGGGAACAAAAGCTCCCGAGAGCAAACCCGAGCAGCTTGCTTAGCCCGGACCGACAAGGGTGGGGCAATTCCTCCTCCGGCAAAGACATTTGGGAACCACGGCAACAGGCCCCTCCCCCAGAAGATCAGCGCTAACAGCCAGCAAGCCAAGACCAAGTTTACCGATCAAGGAGAACGGGAGAACTCCAGCGCTAGGGGAATACTGCACATGGAATTCATGGCTTTTTTTACCATGATTCATGACTTTTTAAAAGTTAATTTTTAACTGTTTTTTAATTTCTCTTTTTCCCTTATTCAACCAACATCTTATCAATCCCTTTTTTTAAAAAAACATTTTTTATTTCTCATTTTTAGAGTCATATTTTATCCGTTCATAGTAGTTACCCTTATTTTCGGCATATATATATGTATATAAGTTGTTCTCTCTTTAAAATTTTGAGATACAGTTTCTTCTAACAGATCAAAATATAGCCTAAATCACTAGTGTATGGCTTTGTTCTAGTCTCCTGCCTGATCACATTCTCTCCCTTTTTTTTTTAAATCTTCTTCTTTCTTTTTTCAAACAACTTCTTATCGTATCAATTCCTTTTATAAAATCTTTTATAATTTTCATCTTTACAGTCATCTTCCAACCCTTCATTGTATCAACCCTTATTTTGTACATATGTAAGTCTTTCTTCCTTTAAACTTTTAGGAGGCACTTTTTTCTAACAGACCAAAAATACGCCCAAAATCTAGTGTGTGGCACTGATCGCTGCACTAGCCTGATCCTATTTGATCATACTTGGGTTTTTTTGTGTTGTTCTGTTTTTGTTTTTAATCTCGTTTTGTTTTTTTCTTCTTTCTTTCTTTTCTCTTTCTTTTTTTCTTTCTTTCCCTTTCTTTTCCCCTGGTTTCAGGTCTTTTCTGATTTGTACTGAGTATATTTGCTGGGGACGTTGTTAACCTGTTACCATTTTGTTCTCTCATTCATCTTTTCTCCTCTGGACAAAATGACAAGACGAAAAAAATCACCTCAGCAAAAAGAACAAGAGATAGTACCAACAGCCAGGGACCTACTCAATACGGACATTAGTATGATGTCGGACCTAGAGTTCAGAATCATGACTTTAATGATAATACCTGGGCTTGAAAAAAGCGTGGAAGTTATTAGAGAAACCCTTTCTGGAGAAATAAAAGAACTAAAATCTTAACCAAGTCGAAATCAAAAAGGCTATTCACGAGGTTCAATAAAAAATGGGGGCACTAACTGCTAGGATAAATGAGGCAGAAGAGAGAATCAGTGATATACAAGACCAAATGATGGAAAATAAAGAGGCTGAGAAAAAGAGAGAGAAACAACTACAGGATCACGAGGGCAGAATTCGAGAGATAAGCGATACGATAAGACGAAACAACATTAGAATAATTGGGATCCCAGAAGAAGAAGAAAGACAGAGAGGGGCAGAAGGTATATTGGAGCAAATAATAGCAGAGAACTTCCCTAATGTGGGGAAAGAAACAGGCATTAAAATCCAGGAGGCACAGAGAACCCCTCTCAAAATCAATAATAATAGGTCAACACCCCGACATCTAATAGTAAAACTTACGAGTCTCAGAGACAAAGAGAAAATCCTGAAAGCAGCTCGAGAGAAGAGATATGTAACCTACAATGGTAGAAATATTAGATTGGCAACAGACCTATCCACAGAGACCTGGCAGGCCAGAAAGGACTGGCAGGATATCTTCAGAGCACTAAACGACAAAAATATGCAGCCAAGAATACTATATCCAGCTAGGCTGTCATTGAAAAAAGAAGGAGAGGTAAAAAGCTTCCAGGACAAACAAAAACTAAAGGAATTTGCAAACACGAAACCAGCCCTCCAAGAAATATTGAAAGGGGTCCTCTGAGCAAAGAGAGAGACTAAAAGGAGCATAGATCAGAAAGGAACAGAGACAATATAAAGTAACAGTCACCTTACAGGCAATACAATGGCACTAAATTCATACCTTTCAATAGTTACCCTGAATGTAAATGGGCTCAATGCCCCAATCAAAAGACACAGGCTATCACACTGGATTAAAAAATAAGTCCCATCCATATGCTGTCTGCAAGAGACTCATTTTAGACCCAAAGACACCCCCAGATTGAAAGTGAGGGGGTGGAAAACCATTTACCATGCTAATGGACACCGAAAGAAAGCTGGGGTGGCCATCCTTATATCAGAGAAATTAGATTTTAAACCAAAGACTGTAATAAGAGATGAGGAAGGACACTATATCCTACTTAAAGGGTCTATCCAACAAGAGGATCTAACAATTGTAAATATCTATGCCCCTAACATGGGAGCAGCCAATCATATACAGCAATTAGTAACAAAAGCGAAGAAACACATTGACAACAATACAATAATAGTGGGGGACATTAACACCCCCCCTAACTGAAATGGACAGATCATCTAAACAAAAGATCAACAAGGAAATAAAGACTTTAAATGACACACTGGACCAAATGGACTTCACAGACATATTCAGAACATTCCATCCCAAAGGAACGGAATACACATTCTTCTCTAGTGCCCATGGAACATTCTCCAGAATTGATCACATACTAGGTCACAAATCAGGTCTCAACCGGTACCAAAAGATTGGGATTATTCCCTGCATATTTTCAGACCACACTGCTTTGAAACTAGAACTCAATCACAAGAGGAAAGTCGGAAAGAACTCAAATACATGGAGGCTAAAGAGCATCCTACTAAGGAATGAATGGATCAACCAGGAAATTAAAGAAGAATTAAAAAAATTCATGGAAACCAATGAAAATGAAAACACAGCTGTTCAAAATCTTTGGGATACAGCAAAGGCAGTCCTGAGAGGAAAGTATATAGCAATACAAGCCTTTCTCAAGAAACAAGAAAGGTCTCAAATACACAACCTAACCCTCCACCTAAAGGAGCTGGAGAAAGAACAGCAAATAAAGCCTAAACCCAGCAGGAGAAGAGAAATAATACAGATCAGAGCAGAAATCAATGAAATAGAAACCAAAAGAACAGTAGAACAGATCCACGAAACTAGGAGTGGTTCTTTGAAAGAATTAACTAGATTGATAATCCCCTGGCCAGACTTATCAAAAAGAAAAGAGAAAGGATCCAAATCAACAAAATCATGAATGAAAGAGGAGAGATCACAACCAACACCAAAGAAATACAAACAATTATAAGAACATATTATGAGCAACTCTGTGCCAGCAAATTAGATAACCTGGAAGAAATGGGTGCATTCCTAGAGATGTATCAACTACCAAAACTGAACCAGGAAGAAAGGGAAAACCTGAACAGACCTATAACCACTAAGGAAATTGAAGCAGTCATCAAAAATCTCCCAAAAACAAAAGCCCAGGGCCAGATGGCTTCCCAGGGGAACTCTATCAGACATTTAAAGAAGAATTAATACCTATTCTCCTGAAACTGTTCCAAAGAATAGAAATGGAAGGAAAACTTCCAAACTCATTTTATGAGGCCACCATTACCTTGATCCCAAAACCAGACAAAGACCCCATCAAAAAGGAGAATTACAGACCAATATCCTTGATGAACATGGATGCAAAAATTCTCACCAAAATACTAGCCAATATGGTCCAACAGTACATTAAAAGGATTATTCACCACGACCAAGTGGGATTTATCCCTGGGCTGCAAGGCTGGCTCAACATCCGCAAATCAATCAACGTGATACAATACATTAACAAAAGAAAGAACAAGAATCATATGATCCTCTCAATAGATGCAGAAAAAGCATTTGACAAAGTACAGCATCCTTTCTTGATCAAAACTCTTCAGAGTATAGGGATAGAGGGTACATACCTCAATATCATAAAACCAATCTATGAATATCCTACAGCCAATATCATTCTCAATGGGGAAAAGCTGAGAGCTTTTCCCCTAAGGTCAGGAACACAGCAGGGATGTCCACTCTCACCACTGCTATTCAACATAGTATTAGAAGTCCTAGCCACAGCAATCAGAAAACAAAAAGAAATCAAAGACATCCAAATCGGCGAAGAGAAATCAAACTCTCACTCTTTGCAGATGATATGATACTTTATGTGGAAAACCCAAACGACTCCCCCCAAAACTGCTAGAACTCATACAGGAATTCAGTAAAGTAGCAGGATATAAAATCAATGCACAGAAATCAGTGGCATTCCTATACACCAACAACAAGAGAGAAGAGAGACAAATCAAGGAGTCGATCCCATTTACAATTGTACCCAAAACCACAAGATACCTAGGAATCAATTTACCCAAAGAGGCAAAGGATCTGTACTCAGAAAACTATAAAATACTCATGAAAGAAATTGAGGAAGACACAAAGAAATGGAAAAACTTTCCATGCTCATGGATTGGAAGAACAAACATTGTGAAGATGTCAGTGCTACCTAGAGCCATCTACACATTCAGTGCAATCCCCATCAAAATACCATCCACTTTTTTCAAAGAAATGGAACAAATAATCCTAAAATTTGTATGGAACCAGAAGAGACCCCGAATAGCCAGAGGAATCTTGAAAAAGAAAAGCAAAGCCGGCGGCATCACAATTCTGGACTTCCAGCTCTATTACAAAGCTGTCAGCATCAAGACAGTATGGTACTGGCACAAAAACAGACACACAGATCAATGGAACAGAATAGAGAGCCCAGAAATGGACCCTCAACTCTATGGTCAACTCTTCTTTGACAAAGCAGGAAAGAATGTCCAATGGAAAAAGACAGTCTCCTCAACAAATGGTGTTGGAAAAATTGGACAGCCACATGCAGAAGAATGAAACTGAACCATTTCCTTACACCACACACAAAAATAGACTCCAAATGGTTGAAAGACCTAAACGTGAGACAGGAGTCCATCCAAATCCGAAAGGAGAACACAGGTAGCAACCTCTTTGACCTCAGCTGCAGCAACTTCTTCCTAGAAACATCACCAAAGGCAAGGGAAGCAAGGGCAAAAATGAACTATTGGGCTTTCATCAAGATAAAAAGCTTTTGCACAGCAAAAGAAACAGTCCACAAAACCAAAAGACAACCGACAGAATGGGAGAAAATATTTGCAAATGACATATCAGATAAAGGGCTAGTATCCAAAATCTATAAAGAACTTATCCAACTCAACACTCAAAGAACAAATAATCCAATCAAGAAATGGGCAGAAGACATGAACAGACATTTTTCCAAAGACATCCAAATGGTCAACAGACACATGAAAAAGTGCTCCACATCGCTCGGCATCAGGGAAATCCAAATCAAAACCTCCATGAGGTACCACCTCACACCCATCAGAATGGCTAAAATGAACAAGTCAGGAAACGACAGATGTTGGCGGGGATATGGAGAAGGGGGAACCCTCCTACACTGTTGGTGGGAATGCAAGCTGGTGCAGCCACTCTGGAAAACAGTATGGAGGTCCCTCAAACAGTTGAAAATAGAGCTACCATACGATCCAGTAATTCCCCTACTGGGTATTTATCCCAAAGATACAAATGTAGGGATCCGAAGGGGTACGTGCACCCCAATGTTTATAGCAGCAATGTCCACAATAGCCAAACTGTGGAAAGAGCCGAGATGTCCATCGACAGATGAATGGATCAAGAAGATGTGGTATATAGACACAATGGAATATTATGCAGCCATCAAAAGGAATGAGATCTTGCCATTTGCAACGACGTGGATGGAACTGGAGGGTGTTATGCTGAGTGAAATAAGTCAATCAGAGAAAGACATGTATCGTATGACCTCACTGATATGAGGAATTCTTAATCTCAGGAAACAAACTGAGGGTTGCTGGAGTGGTCGGGGGTGGGAGGGATGGGGTGGCTGGGTGATAGACATTGGGGAGGGTATGTGCTATGGTGAGCGCTGTGAATTGTGCAAGACTGTTGAATCACAGATCTGTACTTCTGAAACAAATAATGCAAGATATGTTAAGAAAAAAGAAAAAGAAGAAGATAGCAGGAGGGGAAGAATGAAGGGGAGTAAGTCAGAGGGGGAGACGAACCATGAGAGACGATGGACTCTGAAAAACAAACTGAGGGTTCTAGAGGGGAGGGGGGTGGGGGGATGGGTTAGCCTGGTGATGGGTATTAAAGAGGGCACATTCTGCATGGAGCACTGGGTGTTATGCACAAACAATGAATCATGGAACACTCCATCAAGAACTAATCATGTAATATATGGTGATTAACATAACAATTAAAAAAATGAAAAAAAATAACTCCAACCTCGACAGACACAATCACATTGGCCAAGGTTAAAAATTATTTATGTAACCTAATTTTGAAAAGGACATTTAGGAATGGGATCCTGCTTGTTGAGATCATGGGCGGGAAGATACATTTGCTCAACCTTTCTGTTCGGCTGCATAGAAGGATGTGCCAAAATACAAATGGGTATATATCATTTGCCTACTGGTCCTCCTACTAGCGCTTACCCTAAAAACACATCTCAGAGTGTATAAATGGATGTTCATAGTGTATAAAAGGATGTTCTAGGAAATTTATATTTATAAATAAGATATAACACATATTCATCAATAAGACCCTTTATAAAAAAATATACAGAATGTAATATTATACAGCCCTTAAAATTAGGTACCTCTATCCTTTTTTATATAGGCAGGGGCCCATCAGATACTGTTGAACAAAAAGTTTGTTTACAGAACAACCTACAGAGTAAGATGTACATACACAATTTCATACAAATATATATGTACTTGCATACAAATATTTATAATGTCTTCCAGACTGTTTACAGGGAGTTTTAAATTTGGGTTGAATTTATGCAAATACTGTGTTTGGGAATTACAGTTCTGAGGTCAGGATGCATAAATTTATTTCAACTTCTCTCCTAACAAAGGGTTTGACTATGGGCAAGTCATTTAACCCCTCAAAACCATTGCATTCTCATCTATAATACAGAAATACTACTACCTACTTCGTGATGTCAAATTTTAGCCAAATACATGACACACGGTAATATCTGACATCAGTTTCTTTGGTTACGTTCTTCTTTATTGTACTCCTTTCATAACAATGGACTTCTATTTTTTATATAGTCTACCTATAAAATATTTTACTCAAATACAGTTTCAATGAAAAATTAGATTATTTGCATAATTAAACTTAAGTGTCAACATATTGATTTTAAAAATTATTCTTATGACTAGTGTTAGCATATTAGAATTAATACACTATTAATCTCTGAAATGGCCCCTTTCTCAAAGTTGTGCAATCCTTTAGGAGTTGAAGAACAGTCCTGTGTGTGGGGTCATATAGGAGAAGTGGAGGGTTACACACATGTAAATGTTCTGTTATGATTATGATTCAGTACAGGGCTTTCTTGGCTTTTTAAAATTTTATTTTATTTCCCAGTAGTTAACATACAGCATAATATTGATTTCAGGTGTACAATATAGTGATTCAACACTTCCATACATCACCCCATGCTCATCACGACGAGTGCCCTCCTTCATTCCATCACCCATTTCCCCAAACCACCCCCCCACCTCCCCTCAGGTGACCATCAGTGTGTTCTCTAGAGTTAAGAGTCTCTAATGCAGTTTTTATATATTCACTTTACCATAGTTTTCCTGGCAGCCGAGGATGAATGGAACGGATCACAATGAGTTCTATCCATCCCCAGAAAAAAAAGAATCGACTCTTATCGAGGAAGTTAAAGTTAAACCACCCCAGGCCAAATACAAAACATTTTTCTGTGGTGTGCTGGAAATAATATCTCGATCCAAGAAGTAATTCCTATGGCAGAGCTGTTGGGTAATTAAAAAACGATCACAAAACATTAACATCCTTGGAGCACACCCCAAACTGCATACTCTGCCCTTGGGTAGTGTTGGTCTTATCTCAATCTTACCGCAGAAGATTATTGTCTGGAGGGACCTAACCAAGAGGCTAGCTTCACACTGAATGAGTAAATAAAATTGCAGAGAGAAGGCCAGGAGAAGCACTTTAATCTTAAATTGTGCTCCCTCTCGTCACTTTGAAAAAAAGCAAAAATCTTTGCTGATATCACAGTCGCTGGGCACTTTGCAAAATACGGACAGCCTGTATTTTCATAAGCTTCTAGAGCTCAGCTTCTTTTCCCGGTCCTACGTGTCACCCTGCATATAGTGCTCCTTTGGAGATCCACAGCTCCCCCCAAATAGCAGGAAATCTAGCCATGAATGGTAGGAAATTTAATGAGCCACCAGCTCTGAAAATAAAGCATCAAGACAGAATGCCACCTCTTCCTTTAAGTGACTGTATTATCAATAACGTTATATGGTGGTGAGTTGCCCCTCCTGTCTTCACAGTCACTCCTCCAATAAAGTCAAGCCTTACAGTGCTCATCTTCACTCTGCTGTTACCCAAATGTCAACAAGTATAGATAAAAGGTACTTCATTTTCAACCCAGATCCCCCTATGAGATCTCATGCATACAACACTTTTTCACTGAAAGACCTATAAAGTTTGTTTTGTATGCTTGTTTTAGTATAGTCGGTGCACCAGGGCTCATCCTACAAGTTTAACAGACAAAGAAACTGAGACTCGGAGAGATTAATGAACTTGGACAAGACAAGACGACAACTCCTTAACAATAAAGCTGAGGAGAAAGATAATGAGTATAAAGCCCTCAACTAAATGAGTCTAAAAGCTCTAAATATGCACAAACACAGAGGACCAGAAGGTCGAGCGTTATCACTGCCACTATGATGTAGAGATATCAAACGATTCATTTCTCCATCATAACTTCCCTTCCATACGAGTGATTTAAAAGCATTGCTGGCAAAATTTCAACTTTTCAAATGCCAACCACAAAAGGCCATAGTAATCATGAACCTGCCCATTAGGAAATTTGAAATTAGTTATAACATCCACACCTACTTCAACTGGGGCATATTTACAATTGAATCATTTTTTTTGTCTCCCTCAATGATGAAAAAAGTTCTTTCACTAAAATGAAGATGTAAATCATGCTGTCATTCCGAGACATCAGAAATGTAAGCCACACAAACAAGTCAAAAGATCTATTCAATCAGCCTTTGGCATTGATTTTGGGATTGAATCAAGATGCTTTCCCTTTGATTTTTTTTTTTTTCTTTAAAGTGTTTCTGAATCCCTGGAGCCAGAATTGACCGAAAGTAAAGTTGCTCTTGTTCTGAAAGCATTGAGACACTTATATTTATAGGTGTGTGAATCCACACTCCACTGCCTAATAACAGAGTAGACTGCTGGGGGGCTTCTTGTCTATTGCTATTCAAGAGAAAGGAAATCTAAAATGCTAACGCAGTGATTGACAACCCAGGCTGACGCAAATCTAAAACCGGTAGCAACTGTCAAGGCGCTTACCCAGAAACAATATCTATCTGCTTTAAAGCTGCCACGGGAGCTCATTTTGATCGAATGTTCATCGAGCATAATGGAAAAGCTTTTACCCGCTTCAACGTGTAAGGCGTTTCTGTGCACTGACAGAGTACCTAACACTCCATCAGCCAAAGAAGATTCTAGATTTTGTGGGGCCTGAAGCTTATACCATTTGGGGAACGCTGCTGAAGTCAGAGAAGACAAAATTACAAGTCCAAAATGCAACACTGGGTTTTGGAAAGTGCCTGCGCAAGTGACGGGCTCTGACTTGAAGGTTTATTAGATTCATGAAAAACTGGCTTCTGTCTCCTGCAGAAGATTCTCATTGCGTCTTCTCACATCCGTTGATGAAAAACACGCACCTGATTTGTTTGCAAAAGAACCATTACAATTATTTTATGGGAGAATTATAATGAATCTAAGCCAATTTAAACCAATCAAAGGACAATTTACATGTTATTCAGAGTTCAATAATGGCAATCTACTTTTAGTGATTAAATACGTATTCATTCTTACTTGGTCCATACTCAGCACTTGAAAACATGCATTAGGAATTCAGAGCACTATACATAAGCTTACAGGGTAGTTACTGATGGCATGGGTTTGTATTTGCTGGATCGGGGAAAGGGTTGCTCAGGCTCTTTGCAGTTTATTAATCTGGATGCAAGACAGGTGAAGGGATGTAGGGTTGACTCATTTCAAGATGTTAAGGTCTTTTCTCAACAATGTGAGGCTCAAGTAATATCCCTAAACACCTCCCAGAAATTCTAGGAGAATCAGAGTTCTATGAATTAGGGAAAGGAGATAATTATCTGTATTGTGAAAATCTGAAGAATGCTACTTTTGTCAAAGATTCATAGGTCACACAAAGGTATTTTAGGATGTATATTAAAAGTAATATCTTCATTTTTCACACTGTGTTTGGTGCTTGTGTACACAATGGAGTTTAGAGTGGCCCCTTCCCTCAATTCCAAAGAGAAAGGAAAAGAAAGAAAGAAGTGAAACTGCATTCTACAATAAGAAACCCCCTGGGAGGGGCACCTGATGGCTCAGTCAGTTAAATGTCTGCCTTTGGTTCAGCTCCTGATCTCGAGTCCTTGGGATGAGCCCTGGGTCCAGCTCCCTGTTAAGCAGGGAGCTGGCTTCTCCCTCTCCCTCTGCCCCTCCCCGGTTGTGCTTGCACTCTCTCTCTCTCTCTCTAATAAAGAAATAAATAAATCTTAAAAAAAGAAAAAGAAATGCCCTGGAATAGGGTAAGAAAAATTAAAATCTAGTCCAGTGGTGGTCAAGCTGTGGCATGCATCAGAATCATTCGGAGGGCTTGTTAAAACACAGATTGCTGGGCCCCATATACAAAGTTTCAGTAGGATCCGTGAACATGCATTTCTAAAGCATCCCTAGGTGATACACACTGATACAGCAGAAACACACTCTGAGAACCATCAGCACAGCCCATCATGTGGGGATACTGACCTCGATGATGGTTAAGGTACCCTTCAGCACTGCATTTTATAATTCCCAGATTCCAACACTGACCAGACCTACAGCCAGGAATCCCGTGCTTTGGCATTCATTAAATTTCCCCAATACACTCTGCAAAATAGGGAAAGCCACTCAGTCTTAAACTATGACTTCATTTTGTTACTCTATAAGAATGGTCCTAAAGCACTCTATTTTTGTTATTGATTGAAAGACTCAATATAAATGCAAAATATCACACAGCACAATCTATGGTTGACATAATGATTTCTGACAGCTTAGATTCTAAGATTGGAAGCACTGTCGGGAAACACAAAAAGGAACAGGCTTTACTGAGAAATTGACAAAAGTAAAAATGGAAACCATCAATGTAGCAAACTGCTTTCTGAAAAAGAAAATTAAATTTGTGTGTTCAAATGTGACAATCACAAATCACTTTACACTGTTCTCTCTTTTGCTAGAAAGTGACAAATTCTAAACTGTGATGCTTGCTTTCTTTTTTCTCCCTCCTCCCAAATTTCTACCTGCCTACATCTGAGACTTCATGAAAATATCCTTTAATTTCCCTTAAAGTAGACTTCCCCTCCCTCACGGGAAACATTCCTCCTCTCCTTCTCCTAGGCTCACCTTTTGATTTAACACCAATATCGCTTTGTGTTTACACAACCAACCATAGCATATTGGCTACACAGCTGGTCCTACTACAATTAAACCGAACAATCTAATGCGTAGTCAGGCAAGTAATATTATTGCTATTTTATAAATGAGAAAATCATAATTCTGAGACACACACTTTTAAAGATTAAATATAGGATTTGTCTATTCATTATACTTTTCAATAAACTTGATATTTTCTAAAAATGAGAATAAGGATGATGATAAATATTTTTATAATAATTATAAATATCAGCTAATATTGATTTGGGATTGTTACATGTCAGGCATATACATTCCATTATTCATAACAACCTTAATTATTTAGGGGACTAATTATCTCCATTTTACAGGCAGGGAAGTCAAGGGCAGAGAATCTAAATAATTTCCCTAAGAGTACATGCTAGGAAGGGATGGACCCAGACTCAAAAACTCTGATGGTATCATCCCAGAACTAGAAAATATTAGTGACATACTCTAAGTTATAAATATATTTCTACATAAATTACATCACAAGTAAAAATGTGCATGTGATTCTACAAAGCTGGAGGATCCAAGTTTGGTAGATCGAACTTCTATGAGGAATCTACCTAACCTCAACACGTTATAGGTAGTGTAAAAAAATGACAAAGTAGGGCGCCTGGGTGGCTCAGATGGTTAAGCGTCTGCCTTCAGCTCAGGTCATGATCCCAGACTCCTGGGATCGGGTCCCGCATCGGGCTCCCTGCTCCTTGGGAGCCTGCTTCTCCCTCTGCCTCTCTCTCTGTCTCTCATGAATAAATAAATAAAATCTTTAAAAAAAAAATGACAAAGTAGAATTATCTTTTAAAAGATGTATTTAGGGCACCCGGGTGGCTCAGTTGATGAAGCGTTGGCCTTCGGCTCAGGTCATGCTCTCCGGGTCCTGGGATCGTGCCCCACATTGGGCTCCCTGCTCAGCGGGGAGTCTGCTTCTCCCTCTGCCCCTCCCCCTGCTCATGCTCTGTCTCTCTCTCAAATAAATAAATAAAACTTAAAAAAAATAAATATTTATTTATTTTGGGGGGGCAGAGGGGGAGAGAGAGAGAATCTTAAGCGGACTCCCCACTGAGGGCAGAGCCCGACATGGGGCTCAATCTTAGGACCCCAAGATCATGACCTGAGCCGAAATCAAGAGTCAGCTGCTTAACCAACTGAGCCACCCAGGCACCCCTCAAATTTTTTTGAAGAAGCTTTCTAAAAAAAAACGACTTAAGAGAAAATCCAGCAGGTCAAAGTCACAAATGGCTTAAGTATGTAATTTGGGACCCACAACAAGAAACTACGCAAACACGTATGTGTATACATATCCACATATACCATTACACCCCTTTATACCTCACACTTTTATAGCATATATATTCCAGTTTGGGTGACTGTATCTGGATTAGAGTCTTATTTATCACATCATCTTGCCAGATTCAAATTCATCTATTCAAGGCGACATCAAATTGTTCTAGAAACATCAGAGTTTCAAGTGAGCACCTGCCACTTAAAGGAGTTGTAGTGTAAATAGACCTTACTACCAAGTCTCCCAGAGAGAGCTACCAGCATTCATGTGTGTTATTTTATTTAATATAACAGCCCCAACAGGGAGCCTTTTAAAAATAATAGCTAAAGAAACAGACATGAAAAATTATACGGTTTGCCCAAGGCTATGTAACTGCTGTTTAGGTTGATTTCTGAAGTGCAAACTGCTTTGTTGCGAACCCTGGACCCTCCATTTACTAGCCCAGTGACTGGTGAGTTCCCACACTTCTTGACCTAGGCTTTCTCATTTTACACAACAGCACCTGCCTCGTGCATTGTGATTGAGCTTAACTGGGTTAAAGTACACTAAGTATGTAGAGCACTCAGCACAGTGTTCAGGAGACAAAGTATTCTACAAAGAGAAGATATTATTATACTTATAACTTCCTGGTTCATGAGCTAGCCCAGCATTGGAAACAGATTATCTTTGCCTGTTAAGTATTCAACAAATACTGCGTAATGGAGCATCTTTTTCCTATGTCTTGCCATCTTAGGAAGTAAAGACAAAGTACATCAAAGACATCGATTTGGAAGAAGTTATCCTAGAGAGACAAGTTTTTTTAATTTTTCCAGAGAAAACATCTCTTTCCCTTGGCTCTCAGCCCCTCTGGTCTTCTGGTCTTAGCCCAGAGCAAGTAGTGGGGCTCTCCAAATATTTGGTTAACTCCCAAAATAAAACATGTATGGGCTTGAACAAGAAGAAAGTTCAACATCAAATCAAGACTCTCGTAAGTATACAGAAATTAGGTCCAGGACTAGCAGTGTTTAAACACCTCAAGGTCTTACGACGCTGTCGCTGGTCTCTGAAATGACACGGTTTTCCGTCCCAGCCTGTGGGATCTACACCTGAGTCAGCTCAGCCACACCAGCACCACCCGCTCCCCACCCAGCTGCTGCCACCTCCTGGCCCTGCTCATTCTACCCTAGCAGTGGGTATAGTGCCCCGGGCATTGTTCACTTGCTTGTTGGTTTCTTCCTATTATACCAGGGTTGGGGGGGGGGGGGAGGAGATACCAAAGTAAAAGTCACTTTACATATCAGAGTTAACTTTTACCACTCAATAGTTGTTTCAAAGCCACTGAAATATAAAGATTCCCTACTTCCTAACAGAAAAGTCAACAACTGTGCAAGCTAAGTTTACAGCTGAAAAAACACAAGGAGCTAGGACGAACATCCTTCCTACCGTGTCCTACCTACAACCCGAGGAGACCGTGAGTCAAAGGATCCTCTCCCATCAAATTAAGGGATGCATTCCTTGTATATGCATGCACGTTTGAGTCAGAAAAAGCTGCAAATAAAATAAATTGTGATCTTGTTTGACTAACTAGCCTAATATCCTGATTATCCACGAGAGGATGATGAAAAATGGTCACCAGAGAAAAGAAATAAAAACAACTCTGTCCATTTTTCAACTTTCATGAAGGATTTTTTTCCTCGAGAGAGCAAAATGTGACTCTCCTTCTCAACTTCATCATCCGTTCTCTTTCCAAGCCAGCAGTCTTTGTCAATTTGCCATGGACAAGGAGGCAGATTCTCCAGCAAAGATGCTGCCAACATGCGGAAAGGCAAGAGAGCAGCCCAGAAAGCCTCTTCTCCATCGAACTTAAGGTCTAATACTTGCCAGTCCTGGAAAAGCTTCAAATGAAATGCACCAGTGTGATGTGTGGTGGTGTGTGCGTGCGTGTGCGTGCGTGTGTGTGTGTGTGTGTGTGTGTGTGTTTAATCAGTTAATGGCATTTTGCACTACATCTGGCTGAATCCTGTAATGTAAAACTCTTAGCTTCTCCTTTAGGAGGATGTACCCTGCTAAGTAAAATCCCCCTGAGAACTGTGGTCTCCCCGAATGCTCTGATGTACAAAATTCAACCCAACCATGTAAGTGCTGCCTGGAAATCAGCCCTTGCTGACTCAGAGAAGTGCCCAGGAAGGCAGATGGGCTCTGACAGGAAAAAGTCCCAGGGGCCTGCACTCAGCAGCCTGACACAGTGATCCCCGGCGGCTTTCTCTTGCTTTGGTGATGCCGGTGTGAGCGTGAAATGACTCATCCCTCCCACCCAGATCATCAGCCTACTACGCGTCCTCATAAACTCAGGAGGGAGGGACATGCATGTTAAGAAAAAATGAACAGACGGGCAAATTCTAGTTACAAATAGACAAAACTTTAAAAAATGAAGTAGGGTTGGGGCGCCTGGGTGGCTCAGTCGGTGAAGTGCCCCACTCTTGATTTCCACTCCGGTCATGACCTCAGGGTTGTGAGATCGAGCCCCGTGTGGGGCTCCATGCTCAGCAGGGGGTCTGCTTGTCCCTCTCCTTCTGCGCCTCCCCGCTTGTTCCATCTCTTAAATAAATAAATATGAAAATAAGTAAAAAAAATGAAGTTGGGTTGAATCGCATTTATGACACTTTCTTTAAGTTGCCTGTGGTAATCTTTGTTTTTTTGGTTTTTTTTTTTTTTTTTTTTTGTCCGATAGGATGGTCTTTACCAAACTGAGGTGCCAACTTCTGTGAAGAGGAAGACAGTGAGTAGTCATAGAATTCCTAATCCCTAACTCCGTACCTTTGTCAGAGACCGGCTGCCCTCTCAACGTCTGCGACCTCTCATGCCTCCAAATCCTCCCCTCCCTTATAATTTTGGTACATATCACATGACATCACCTCTCAGCATGCTCCCCTCTGGTTTTCTCCCTGAGAAAAGCCAACCAACTTGCCCTCTTTGCTGTTTCTCCATCCAATCAAACCTTCCCTTCCTCAGAGCTACGGATCTGTGCATTCTTTCTGCTGGCCATGATGTTTACAGCCATGGCTAGCTCCTTATAATTTATGATTTAGTTATCTATACAAATGACAACTCTCCAGGCAGCTCTTACCTGCCCACCCCAACCCCATCACTCTGTTGCCACCAAGAAAATATATTTTTAAAAATCTGAACTCCCTCTGCCTATCACCGACTAGGATGCTAGTTCTGTGTTATCAGTGGATTGTGTGAATTCTTTTTAATTTTTTTTTAATTTTTGGATTGTGTGAATTCTGCCCACAGCTTGGTTTCCAAGATCCACGATGGTGCCTAGAACACAACACATGCTCGAAATGCTTCCCCGTTGAATCCTTGATTGAGTAAATGAAAGAAAAAGGAATTACTTTGTCTAAGCTTTGGGCCCTGCATTTTAAATTTTAAGCCGTGTGTGTTTCTCTACTGTGACAACAGGAATTACTCTGTCTAGAGCTCAGATCTCAGCTGTAGTTGGGCCTGTTTGCGGCTGTATGGATCTGCGCAATTTCCAACATCTGTCTGCAAGAAGCTGGTCCAGACAGGCTCAATGCTTGTCCTATCTTTGACACTGCATGAGTCAAGTCTCATCTTGAGAGACAGAAATTTCCAGGAATCGTCAGTCAGCCGTAAGCTCTCCCTCTCTGGGACTCAAAATTACGTATTCTACACTTGACACTGAAGTATTTTTTTCTGGTTCACAGTGATAATTATCCTTAAAACTCTCTCTTAGTAAGCCTTATCTTTACAAGGTGCTCTATTGGAAAGAAGCCTGTAACATTTTCTCTTTTTAAAGATTTTTATTTATTTGACAGAGAGAGAGAGACAGTGAAAGAGGGAACACAAGCAGGGGGAGTGGGAGAGGGAGAAGCAGGCTTCCTACCGAGCAGGGAGCCCAACGCAGGGCTCAATCCCAGGACCCTGGGATCATGACCTGAGCTGAAGGCAGACGCTTAACGACTGAGCCACCCAGGCACCCCGAAGCCTGGGACATTTTATCATGTCCCCTGGTGCCAGATACATAGCAAATCAGTTGAGTGCCCAGTTTGAGAGAACAATGAGAACATCGCCAACGTCACTTGAACTTCACCTTGTCAGGTAGGTGACATTTCCTAAATGCTGTATTTACTAAACGCCAGAGTTCATATTCCAATCCATAGATTCTAACTTCCTAGCTGATGAATTTTGCATCAAACAAAATCAAATGTCTTCGTATTTAACCAGAAGTTCTAAGAGGCTGGCACTCCCCTAGTCTGAATGGTGGCTATTTCACAGAAATTTGTGGGAACAAGTACCTTCCATTTTTGAGGCTAATTTTAGAACGTGCTAGATAAAATGACTACCATTAGTTTACACATTGGGTATACTCGAGTCCAAGTTCACATCCACTTAAATGCTTAAATTGCTGGCTAATTGCCCTCATCTGAACCCAGCAGGATAATTCACCTTCAGGCTTCTGAATCCACGGCCAGTCAGTGTGGAGACTGAAATGGGCAGGGGGGCACTTGGGCATTTTCAGAACCGACTGTCCTGTTTTGTGTGTGATTTGTCCCTGTTATATCCACGAAGAACACAGACACTGGCTCTCTCAGTACAGAGACCGGAGAAACGAGAGTCTGTCTCCATGCCACTCAGAAAGGGGGTCTCCACACCAGCATAAGAGAACCATGCAAAGGCAAGCTTCTCTACGTAGCAGGGCCAGCCTCAAGACTAAGACCCTTGGGGAATGAATCCTTTAGAATTGTAGATTCGTAAGAGAGATGCATCCTAATTTGAAAGGGCGGCATTAGGTTATTATTTGAAAGAATTCGGTATCCAATTTATTTGTGTCCATTATCAGTGATTATTTGGCAGGCGGGATTTTGCTTTCAAGTATTATTTACTCACTGAACTTTTATCAGGGAGCTGGCGATACAACAAAGACCTTTTGTGTGTAATGTTTTCAGGGATTTTCTCTTCCTCTTCTGGGTCAAACCATTCAACACAGAAAAAGATGAAGAGGAACAAGTGAATGCTTTTCTCCACGAAGTGTAAATTTTTTTTTTTTTAAAGAGTGCAATTTCACAACCAATTACACTCCTAGCAAAAGCAATTTACAACTAATTATTAGAGAAAGTCACAACCTTTTAAAACATTGGTGTGAAGAGCTAAGGAAAAAAAAAACAAAGCATTGGTGGTGAAGAGCTAAGGAAAAAAAAATAAGGCTTGATATGGAACCCTACACATTAGGCAAATAGTCTATTTTTATCATGTGAACCATTTTTTTTAATATTCATGTCAAATCCAAGCATTTTACTTGTGGGGGGGGAAAAACCAAAATCATTGAATTCGATCATAATGTACCGGAAAACGTTTTAAATATCTTGAAGCCTAATATTATTGATTGAAATATGTTTGATGCTCCTTCTGTGTTCAAGGTTATGTGTCAGGTCTTAAACCTCCAAATGTGCCATTCTCAGAGCTTTTGCACCTATTGCCTCAGGGCCTTTGCACCTGCCGGTGCAGGGTCTTTGTATGTGATTACTCATACCTGGATGTTCTTTTGCTCTATGCCTGCATGACCTTCCTCTTTGCCTCCCTGAAACTTTTCTCCAACTGTTCTCCTCTTCAGTAGGCCTCCCTGACTTCATTGAGAACTATAATCTTAACCCCACCCCCAAACTCCAGACAATTTTATTTCTCTCTACAGCATTTACTGCTTTCTAACACAGAATTGAATTTCTTTATTTATTTTACCTGACGTCTAGACTCAATGAGCACAGAAGGGAGAGAGGGTTTCTGTTTTGTTCTTGTTTTCTAGTTTTTCATTGTTGTATCTTTAAAGTTATTCCTGGGTGTCCCTCATGTATATTACCTTTGCAGAAGTTAACCCAGTGTCTGATAATAGTCTCTGGAGAATCATCCACATTCTTCAAATGTTATTTGGAAGAAAATAAAGAACTTTGTAAAATTATGATTCCTTCTTCTGTCACTAAAAGCATTTCTACTATGCATGTGCTTCTCCAGCTTTGGGGATGGGGGTTGGAATACCAGCAAAGATACTCGTTACTATGAGTGTGGCAGCTATGATGTATCAAACCTCAATGCTACTGTGTTTCTTTAGACCCAAACGTGAAATCTGAGACTATATATCTGGTAATTAAGAAGAAAAGATTCTGAGTCCAAAGTGTGAGAAGCTTTCATCTAGAATTAGCCCTAGCATACTTTTTGGTTTAGAATTGTACTTTTTACCTAATAACACAGTGAGTGCAGGAACAAATATGCTCTCTGAAGATGTTTTTTAAAGTATGATGCTTACATTTGAAAATAACCTTGATAAACCTGGATTATTCTCCACACTTCTAAATAGGCAAGAGCACTCTGTTGGAGCCCCCAAAATTCAAGGCACTCCAGCTATGACAATCAGATAGAGAGGTTTCAGTAATCAAAGAGAGATAATACATTTTCGGATGATGTCCTCTGATGTATTTATCTTGTCACTCTCTAATCAAGAAGGAAATTCAGGGTCGGCGGTATAGCAGAGCACCAAGCGTCGTAATACCCTATCTCATACCACACATACACACACACACACACACACACACGCATGCACGCATATAAATTACTAAACAAACAGGAAAATTTTCCACTATGCCTTACTTAGAAGTCCTGGCTAATGGCAATTCATAACTATGCTAGCATAACAATATAGTTATTTTCAGAGGCCTAATATCAACCAGTTCGATATAATTTTCATAATTTTCATCTCTCCGCCTTATTAAAAATAACCACCAAAAACATCTCCTTGTAAACAATGAAAGCCTGTGATATAAACTCCATTAATATATTTCACACTTGATAGTAGCTTTTGCTACTAAACTAGGGCCATATCACTTCCTTGTATAAACCTCCTAGTGATGCTATTTTTAAAATAACCTATTTTTTAAACAGCAGTTTTGACCAATCTCCTTTATTTACATAATGCAAAAATGACTAAACACTCCATTCTACTAATCAGGATTAGGATTTAAACACTACATCTCCTGACTGCTATAAATTAGGGATGGCTCTTTATACTTTATGCCTTAGATTACTTTCCCTAGATTTTTTTTCTTTTTTAAAAAATCTGTATCACTCACTGTCTATGTAACCTTAAGTTAATTTGTTTTGTCCTGCTGAGTTTCAATTTCCACATCTAAAAGATAGAGATAATGCCAGCAACTTTGCAGGACTCTTGATAGGATTGATGACAGTGTGTATCAATTACCTTGCAAAACATCTGACATACAGTAGGCCTTCAGTAAAGGGTTGTTATTATGGAGATGATTGACCTTGCAACATAATGCTTAATTTTTTTCAAAAGTCAAGCGGGAAATTGTCTTTCTGTTCAGGGCTTTCTAAACACACAATGTTTCTTACAGAATTTATTGCAGAAATGTTTGTCATACACTACTATGTAGACACCTATCTCGAAGAGCAAGACCATTTTTTATGAATTGGCATAGCATGTTATTCTTGCCGCATATGTTTTCTAATTGGTCTTTATTTTAAAACAAACATTTAATTAGTTATATATACATTGTTTTGGGGATGCCTGGCTGACTCAGTCGGTGGAGCATGTAAGACACTTGATCTTGGGGTTGTGAGTTCAAGCCCCACGTTGGGTGTGGAGATGGCTAAAAATAAATAAATAAAATCTTAAAAAAATATTTTCTTTTCACCCTAATGTATTTTTTTTTAAGATTTTATTTATTTGACAGAGAGAGACACAGCGAGAGAGGGAACACAAGCAGGCGGAGTGGGAGAGGGAGAAGCAGGCTCCCCGCTGAGCAGGGAGCCTGATGCCGGCCTTGATCCCAGGACCCTGGGATCATGACCTGAGCAGAAGGCAGACGCTTAATGACTGAGCCACCCAGGCGCCCCTCACCCTAATGTATTTTAAAAACTTCAGAGCTGGAGCTCAGTTAATAATAACATGCCCATATTGATTCCTTCGTTGCGACAAACGTACATAGTAACAGAAGACTTTTATAGCAGGGGAAATGGGAAGGGGCATATGGGAAATCTGTAATTTCTTTGTAACTTTTCTGTAAATCTCAAACTATCCTGAAACAAAGAATGTATTTTAAAAAATTAGAACTAACTCTAATACTATTAAATTTCAAGAGGCAAGTCTGTTAAAGCATCAGTGAGAATTGAGAATGGACTTTTGAAAAGCAATAACATGTCCTGTCTCTTAAATCAGAAGTTTACCTTTCCTTACAAATTCTAGGCACTAAGCTTGGTTTTGTACAGAGGCCATGGATTTTGGGGTCATCAACTTGCCATCTATAAATCCCATACAGCGCAGCATCTTAACTGAAAACTTAATCAGCATTCTGGGCTTTGGGGACAGGTCTCACTCAGAGGAAAGGGAACTACCCACCAAGAGACACTGAGTTTGTTTCATCCTTGAAAATGCTGCCTAAAGCCCGATATCGAACATAATGCAGAAAGCTGGAGGAGACAAAAAGGCTGCAGAAATAGATTATACAAGGACCAGTGGCCCTAAAATTAATCATTCCTCTGTTTTGGCAAAGTGAATGTGGTGTTTCCTCGTGAAGATGCTATTGGAAGAAAAAAACAGCTCAAGTAACATTTGTTAGATCACATGCAAATGTCTGATCAAGGGAAAGATACATTCAATTATTTATCATTAAAATGGAATTATATGCAAGAACCATCCTGCTTTTTATTGAAGGTCTACCATGGTTAAGCAGAAGATCTAGTAATGGATTGAGATATATAATTGTTCCCTAGAGGACGCAAATTGTTGAGACGATCATATATGGCTTGTAACATCAGTTTGCTTACAATTATCTTGCCTACATTAAAAAAGAGAGAGAGAAGAAAGAACCATGGACTTTGGAAGGATCATGGGAACAATTTCATATTCCTTTATGAAGACCTTTTCATGTCTTCTCCTATTTAACAAAAATGTCATGCATTAAAACAAAACTTCCATTTGTTCCATAAACTCCTTTTTTTAACAACGCAAGGGAAGGCAATTTATGAGACAAGCTCTGACGATGGTTTTGTTTGGTCTCTGGCTCTTGAATTCCTCATTTGTGACAGTCATTAGGCAAAGAGACTATGCAATCTGGACCTGTTCCCCAGCCTCTAATGCACTAATCATACCTTCTGACTTATGCATGCACTAAGGAGACGATCATCTCTAATGCAATCTGTTGTATGCATTATTTACACCCTCCAGTGCATTAGTAAGGAATATGAGGATCCGGGGCAGGGGGGAAATCAATGGAGCCTGCTTTTCTGTCCTGTGGGTATTGCTGCATGCTACAGCATATAGAAGGCATTTTCCCTGATAAAGTAATAATGCATGCCACGCTTTCAAATTGTCAGTATATATATATTCATCCCACTCTCTCCCCACCCCCAGTTCATTGATGTGTCCAAAATGTGATGCTGGAGACAAGACAGAAGTCCTTATCTAGCTCCTTGCCCAGAGGTCGGTTTACAATCTCTCTCTCTTCACCACAGTGACTCTGCTAGCCAATTCTGTTCCACATCACCTGGTGTCTCTTCAAATAGCAGCAAGTCCTTGTTTCTCTTAAACCAAACATCATTTTATCATTAAACCATTTGTATTAACCACTGAGGTTTCTTTTTTGTTTTGGGGGGGTTTTTTGATTTTTTGTACCTCTAATTCAGCTGAGCCAATATTTGCTCTTATTCCACTGGGCTGACTCAACACTTAGGCTGACTCAAATTACTGCTGTTGTTATCCATACATATTTGCTGGTACCGGATGAAAAACATAAATCTGCTGACAGGGACCCTCATATTGAGATTATCCTAGGAACATGGCAGATATATTGCAACTTGGGGAAATAGGAGTAAATAAATATATATATTTTTAAATTAAGCATGATCCTCATTTGATAACTTCTGTATTTGAATAGAAGTCTGTGACTTAATTTGAATTTTTTTTTCCTTGTTTCTTTGCCAAGATTAGCTCCTTATTCTAAGCACAATTTGGCTGGGACGCACAAAAGATTGCTTCAAATATTTATATACTTAACGACTTAAAATTCCTTTCATTTTTTTATTCTCTCAGCTTGAAAACATCCCATACAACCGGAGATGGTTCAAGGATTGTCACATTAGAAATTTAATTATTTGTGAATAACTAGGCACTGTGAATATAGAAATTCAAAGGTTTGGTCTCCTGGTAATTTTTGTTCAAAAGTTAGGGATTAAGAAACAACAGTTCTTTCAAATAGGCCTACATCAAAATATATTATTTTCAGTACAAATACAGAGAAGGATAAAGAAAAAAATACTTTTTTGAAAACACAAAATAGAAAGCATGGTAGGAAATTAAAAACTGCAGATTAAATCTAATTTTTCTTTTGATTTTTATGTTAAAATTGGAAGTAAATCCCAAAGGCTGTGTTTCTAAAACACCCTGGTGCCTAAGCATCACCCAGAGTCCTTTTTAAACCCACCCTCTGGCATCACTCATAGAAGTTCTGATGCCTTAGCTAAGGTAGATGTAGGTAAGCGGAGGACCACACTCTGGGAAGCATGGTTCTTTTTTTTTTTTTTTTTTTTTTAAGATTTATTTATTTATTTCAGAGAGAGAGAGAGAGCAGAGCAGGAGGGGCAGAGGGAGAGAGAGAGAGAGAGACCTTTCCTCCTTCCCTCCATCCCTCCCTCCTTCCCCTGCTTCCTGATTAAGGGAATGAGGTACGGTTGAGGTGAGGAAAGTCGTTAGTTGTATCTGAAAATATAAAAACTAGGATTGTGGGGCACCTCGATGGCTCAGTAGGTTGAACATCTTTTACTGAGGTCGTGATCCCGGAGTCCCAGGTGGAGCCCCAGTGGGGCCCCCTGCTTGGCAGGGGGTCTGCTTCTCCCTCTGCCCCTCCCCTGCTCTCGTGCTTTCTCTCTCTCACTCTTTCTCAGTAAATAAATAAAATCTTTAAAAAAAAAAAAAAAACTAGGATTGTTTACAGTCAGGTCATTTCAAAACTAGGGGCCATCAGATAACAGTAGGTTATCTATTGGACAGATGAACACATGGAGACCAGTGGAGTGAATTAACCCCCCCCCACCCCCCCCACCCCCCCCCCCCCCCCCCCGCAAAGTCCCCACGTGAAGAACTAAAACCTGGTAATTCTGGCTCTTGATTCACAGAACTTTCCAATATACTTGATTTTGTCCTCAACGGCTATTCTGCCTGATGTCCTATCGGGGCTACATTCAGAATCAGGGTTCTATCATTTCCAAATCTTAAAACCTGATAAAACAGAGAAACTTCAAGGAATACACCCTGAGAGACGGTGATTTTTGTGGCCTTCCCAAATAAGTAACTTGACTTCCTGCTTTATAACATGGTTATAGTCATTTTTCTTTTTACTTTTATCTCTACCATTCCTTCTTCAATAAAGGCAGTCTCTAGTTGTCTTCCCAAGTTTAGTTTCCCAAGTGAACTGAACAACCAACAAACAATAAAATTTCACTCTAGCAAATAATGAAAAATAGATAATACCAAAAATGTGTCAACCATAGGAATGTGTTCTGTTTCAGGATGTCATTTTGGGGGCAGCTAATCCATTTGATTAGTGAGCTTTGATTTGAAAATATTCCTGCTCCTATGGTAAGGGTGTAGCCTTGTGTTTCTGTAGCAACAGAATGGTCCTAGGGAACTCGGAAAAAGTGAAAAAGATATATCGACTTCAGTTTTTTTCTTTCTTTACTATTCTCACACAATCATAAATACCTTAAATATTTTTGCTGCAAAAAGAGTAACAGTATTATCACCTTATCTTTGTAATTTTTTTTCTTTTTTTAACAGTTTGGGTACTGAACTCCCCTTAACAGGTGTAACAACGCACATGAGGCAAGAATCTTGTTACATTTAGATGAACGAGGTAGGCTCAGGGACTCATGGGTATTTAGAGAGTGCACCGAAATTCACACGGCGCATTATTGCCAGGGCCTTGGTTGAGTACAGTACCCTTATCATCCACGGATCCTACGAAGATTCATTCCCTGAGGATCCAATGTTTTCAAAGCTGGGTACCTGGAACATAGTGATGAATACAATACCCTCTTTTTCTGTACAACACACTTAGTCTAATGCAGGGAGAAACAGAAGTAAACCGATGATTATAGAACTCTATGAAAAGGCACGGGTGCTACTGTGTCATAGAAGCCGGATCGAGGTGGCGTCTCCTGGAAGGCTTCCTAGAAGAGACGGCTCACGGGCAAATCTGGAAAGACTATTTGAATGAATAAATGATTGGGATTTAATCAGTCAGAGAGCAGAGAAGAAGGTTTTAGGCAAAGGAAGATAATATGCCGGGATGCCACAGTGAGGGGGAGCATTTCCTCAGGGAAGAGCAAGTCATTCTGTAACTCAGGAGCCGAGCGGGTGAGCGGGGGCACAAGGCAAGTCTGCAGACTCAGGAGAAGGACTTTCTGTTCAGAACAAAGCAGTGCGCAGTTTTCCCTAGAAACCCTAGAGTACCACATGAGAATTTTAAGAAGGGAGTGACATGGTTACACTTACATTTTCCAAGATCACTTTGGCTGCCTGTTGAGGTGGGAAGGGGATGAGGCAGGATTTGAAGCAAGGAATCCATTTGTAGGAAGCCGAACAGGAAGCCAGTGGATCAATGAGACTGATTAGACTATCTCTTTTTAGAGTACAGTTTATTATTTCAGACCTTCAACTCTAACCAATTCTTTTCCTATTCAGCTTCCTGATTTTGATGGCACATGAAAGCCTGGAAACCGATGTCATTTTCCCCGGTCAAAGAAAACAGTTAAATAACTGACTCCAGAAATTGTTGTGTTTTTGTCACAGCAGAAGACATAAATTGAGGTTTTACTTGGAGAGTTATAGCTTTTATCACCCATTATTCCTTCTCCTTTTTGCAATTCTTAAATAATTAAGTGAAATCCCAAAATAGAACAAATAAAAGGGCAAAAAAGATTCCAAACATCAAAAGTAGTTCCACAAAATGGCCGACTTTGAGCAAATTTATGCACTTAGACACTAAATAGTCTGGTGTCATATTAGTTAAAATGTGCCTTCGAAGAAAGAAAGTGAGGTGAAACTTAAAAATTTTAATCAAGTTATTATGCTATTTTAATGTTCATAATTTAATGTTCATAATTTGTTGATTTTAGCTATGCAACCCCCTTCAGTGATTTAGATGAAGAAAACCTAAAGTAATTTTAGATAGAGCTAAATTGTGTCTTGGAGTGTCTATATAGTCTGTCTGCCTGACGATACTGAGCCACACTGACAATAGATTTTTATCAGTAAAAATACTGCAGAAGAAACTTCATGGTCAATAATGGATGAGATTACCACAATGCCAAAGTTTTTCAAAGCAGAGAAAAAAAATTCGATTTCAGAAGATCAAATGAAACATTTCATACCAGTTTTTAATTGATGACCTAGGCTGAGTGAAAATTAATTGGCATTTTATATGATTTCTTGTGAGCTAAGGGAGTTTGGTCACAATAAGTAGGGGAGAGTTGATTTGATTACATAAAGTGATTTCCAGGCAATCTTCTTAACTAAGAAACTTATTTGTTTTTGTGAATTGTAATATCTACAACTATGGTGATCTACATCAAACGACATTAAGAATTAGTCTCGCTATTCCATGTGGGAGGTATAGAGCTAGATAAGTCCGCCTGCATTCAAGGATTGGTATGCCTGGGTATGGTGTATTAGAACAAACACTACCATCACCAACAAAAAGAAGATGGATTGCCCATTATTATCTAGTTCAAGGCTTTGAATATTCCCATTAATTACTAAATGTATACAAAATATAAGTGAAATAGACATTTTAAAGATGACTTACTTTATGGTTTTTTTTCAATCTAAACAAACATGTTGCTGAACCAGAGGAAGGCCATTCCATCTAACCATCCAAATCCATCTAACCATCCAAAATTAATGTCATTTATATTAAAATAGAGGCAACCTTGGGTAATGGCGACCTTGCAAACTGGGATTCGGCATCTACAAACTACATCAAAATGATTTAAGAATTCCCTAGATTGTTTACATAATCGATCCTTAGCATAATCATCCTCTGAGATAAAACTGACAGTATTTTCTTCTTCTTAAAGAATCACTGGGTTTTGAGAGTGTATATTTGTCCAGATATGAAATAAACTATTTCTAAAGTCAGTCAAAGACGGGAAAATGACATCTGGCCAAGTACTCAGAAATATTAGCTTATTCACAAATTTATTATTTCTCCGTTGTTAATAAAGAGAAAATTGATCCTCAAATCATTGTCAAGGGGAGAATAAAATATACAGTGACTAATTTAAAAGCTGAGGCCCAGGCACAATCTTGAAAAGCAAACTGAGGCTTTTACTATGGTTTATCTCCATAGAAGAAAAAAGAAAGTGCTTCAAATAGCCCAATAGAATCTTTCATTATTAAATATGAAAAATTATCCATGATACAGTTGAAAGAACTTCACTCATTTATTATTTTCTTAATGACAGAAGAGTCTCTAAATAAATATTATAAATAGATCACATGTATCAATGGCACCCTCTCCCAGGCTCTCAAATATCTCACCTATGAATCCCTGCATCATAAAGCATATAGTGAATATTAATCTGCTATAGCAAATGGAAGAATTCTCTGTCCAATAACTGAGACACAAAGACATGTATAATTTATTCAATTGGATTAAAACTTCATCCTCTTACTTACAAATTGCTCATGAACAAATTCTGACTATTATGTTATCCTTATAGATCAGTAGCTCTGTTACTTTGCTAATTCAAGATAATCATTAATGATCATCATTAAAAGTTTTAGTAGATAGCAAAAATCAATTTTGAGTTTGAATAATTTTCTATAATTTTAATAGCATTGCTAAAATAAATTTAAGTTCTTTGACAAAGGATCTTTGTACATTAATCACAAGTAAGGTCCATACATTTGAAGTCCATAAAAATAATCCAAGGAGCATGACATGGAGAGTTGTCAATGTGAAATGTGTATCGGTTACAAGTTAAGTATCTATCATGTGGTGTCAGCCTTGTGATGAATTATTAATAATGACAGCAAAAGGAATGCTCGCTGGGAAATGCAAATTTTTTGTGGGGAGGGGGAGCTGGCGGAGGGTGAGAGAGAGAGAATCCCAAGCAGACTCCATGCCAAGGGCAGAGCCCGATGCGGGGCTTGATCTCACGACCCTGAGATCATAACCTGAGCCAAAATCAAGAGTCAGACACTTAACAGACTTAGCCACCCAGGCACCCATGACATGTGATTTTTTTAAATGAAGGGATAGTAATAGGGATTTACTGGTATCATTAAGATGCATACTTATAAATCATGATCTTACTTTTCATATGCCTGAATTTGAACATTTCTTCATTAATAAATGTTTTAAGAGCCCTCCTACAGACTCATTAGTTGACCCCAACATGTACTTCCTAACAGAAAACATTATTTTTAGGTTCACATTTTCAATGTTAGATTCTTTGGCATGATCAATTTGGGGTTCATGTTTGAAACCATAGTTTGCCCATGAATATATGTAATTGATCGCTATCAGCAGTTGCAAAGTTTTCCACAATACCTCTGTTTCAGCTCCTACCTGTGGATGCTCAAATGTTCTTCAACTGAGTATCTTACTTGGTTGCATTAGAGTTCATATTTTACAGCTGGCCACTCCGTTGTCTTCATATTGAATTTTATTTTCATTTGTCCAGGAAAGGGACTCTAAATTAGATGTTAGGTGATTGTTCCTAAGATTCTACCTAGGATCCCAGAGGGTGATTTTTGTTTAAGCCATGGAGCCTATCTTTGAGTAAGACCATTACAAACATACCCTAAAAATTTGATGAAAATCCATCTAACCATCCAAAATTAATGTCATTTATATTAAAACAGAGGCAACCTTGGTTAATGGCGACCTTGTGAACTGGGATTCTGCATCTATAAAATCTTCATTCCTGGGCATTTGGGCAAATCAGGAAGAGGAATAAGGACCATGGACAGATAGTATAAACCTATCTCAGAATGATCTCCTGTTGACATCTGTACTAATTATAAAAAAATTTAATAGAGCTTTCATATGAAAATAAATTTAAATAAAAGAAAATAGCAAAATAAAAGGCAAAGCATAGCATTAGCACAAATCTTGTTTTGAAAATGACATCCTTAATTAGATGACTATTTTTTTTTTTCCAAACAAATCTAGACAGGAAAAGCTCTTTCTAACTACAGCTGAGACATGACAGGAATGTTGAAATGATCAGAGATTAAGGAAACTTCATACTTTCCCATGTTCAAATTCAATAAGATAAAAATTGCATTTGATAAGCTTTGCATTCCCTTAGTTCCTACCAGGGACCTCGTCTTGAGAGGCGCTCATGGGATTTGTGTTCATTTGATGACACATAGGGAAGGGACAAAATGCTATAGAAGGTGATAAAAGTCCATCATGTTTAGTAAAGCACAATCTTGGCTTCAAATACTTCTGGTAAAGTCTGACAACTTAATGTTGTGATTCGGAAATAAATTAGTGATGAGTCTGCACAAAAATGATAACAAAACCCAAACCTCCCCTGCAAGGACATTTTCCCCATCCCAACTCATAGTTTATAAAAGCCTCTCCCAGAGTCCTGGGCAGTGAGCCTTATCAGAAGGATAAGAACTTGGCACTTGCTCAGGAAAGGTCAATAAGGCCACTTGACATAAACCACGTCACCTCAGCCTTATCACCTTAAACTTTAAATACCGTGATGCCTCCTCATTCAAACAGGAAAAGCCACAAGTTAATGACTCCTTCGGGCAAACAAGGGCAACTTAACTAGGTCACAAGAAAATACAAGACGTACAGCATCTTCATGAAGAAAATAACTTTCAAAATAGCTGTCTAGTGTGAAGACATTGTAATGGGGCATTTTTTTTTCCCTAAAGTGCAAAAAGGCTTTAAAAATCAGAAAATAGAGTAAATAAATCCATAGCAAGTACTAATTAAGTTATTGTAAGCCAGGAGATGTCACAACAGACGTATGAAGTTGAGTGAATACCGTACATTAATTTAGGCAAGGGCAGTGAGGGAGTACAAATTATGCTCAACTTAAGAAAACTTGGTGTCCCAAAGCCTGAGTGGTGAAAAAACATTCATTATCAGAAGCCCATGAACAAAGCGTCTCTAGCGTATTTCTTAACTTATTCTTGGGATGACACTATATTTTCTTCTTGAAATAAAATTTTATAAGGAAGTTTTCTGACAGGTAAAATTAAAACAAGAAGTGAGTATTTTGGAGAGGTGTTATTTTGGACTTTCACACACAAATACAAGATGTTTGTTTGTTTGTTTGTTTGTTTGCATATAACACCCAGTGCTCCATTCAGTACATGCCCTCCTTAATACCCAGCACCAGGCTAACCCATCCCCCAACCTCCCACCCCTTTAGAACCCTCAGTTTCTCAAGAGTCCATAGTCTCTCACGGTTCGTCTCCCCCTCCGATTTACTCCCCTTCATTTTTCCCTTCCTACTATCTTTTTTTTTTGTTTTAACATATAATGTATTATTTGTTTCAGAAGTACAGATCTGTGATTCAACAGTCTTACACAATTCACAGCTCTCACCATAGCACATACCCTCCCCAATGTCTACCACACAGCCACCCCATCCCTCCCACCCCCCACCACTCCAGCAACCCTCAGTTTGTTTCCTGAGATTAAGAATTCCTCCTATCAGTGAGGTCATGTGATACATGTCTTTCTCTGATTGACTTATTTCACTCAGCATAACACCCTCCAGTTCCATCCATGTCGTTGCAAATGGCAAGATTTCATTCCTTTTGATGGCTGCATAATATTCCATTGTAAATATATACCACATCTTCTTCATCCATTCATCTGTTGATGGACATCTTGGCTCTTTCCACGGTTTGGCTATTGTGGACATTGCTGCTATAAACAGTGGGGTGCACGTACACCTTTGGATCACTACATTTGTGTCTTTGGGGTAACTACCCAGTAGTGTAATTGCTGGGTCGTAGGGTAGCTCTATTTTCAACTTTTGGAGGAACCCCCATACTGTTTTCCAGAGTGGTTGCACCAGCTTGCATTCCCACCAACAGTGTAGGAGGTTTCCCCTTTCTCCGCATCCCCGCCAACATCTGTCGTTTCCTGACTTGTTCATTTTAGCCATTCTGACTGGCGTGAGGTGGTATCTCACTGAGGTTTTGAATGAGAACAAATACAAGATTTATACAAGATTCTGCTAAGCCAACAAACTCTTGTAGTTTTATGTAAATCAAAGAGTTGGGCCTGTAGAGGTTTGTCTAAAACTGAACACAGAGTTCCAAAAAGGTGTTATAATCAATCTCAGGCCAGCATACCGAAATGGAAACTGAAGTAGATAACTCAAATAGCTCAATTAATATAAATTGGGATGCCAAAATGCTTTTGAGATGTTTTATTGTGTAGAAGCACAATATAAAGCTATTGACTGATGGTCCCAAAACTTATATAAATGCTAAGCCATAGGAGAAAATAAAAGATAAGAGTAAGAAAAGTAAGAATAACTCATTCACTAATGATTTCTTATTAGGCAGGATTTAAGACTCTCTCTTTTTTTTTTCTTTAATATCCTGGCTGGTGACATGCCAAAATCCTTCTTAGTGTAGTCAAATGAGCCTTGGATTAGGGCTTAGTTTCTGTTCTTAGCTTCTTCCTGTGGGCTCCTTAATGAACCTGGAGCAAAATCCCCCAAATCCTTGGCTTGTTTTCTTCTCTGTAAATCTGAGCATAAGAACATTACCTCAATCTACCCAACAGGGCGGCTATAAGGTATAAGAAATGTGATAGGGATTTGGAAATTTTTGTGTAAGTTGACTACAATTAGTGTAGAAGATGATTTTTCATGTAGACATATGTAAGATTAAAAACTCAGAAATAAATTAGCCCAACTCATACTGTTTAATGATGCCTTCTGACTTAGCAGTTAAGACACAGAAAGGCTATGTTCTATTTTCTGGAGACAGAAGCTCTTCGTGCTGCTCTGAGTCAAAAAAAGCCAGCGACATGACCTGACGGTTACCATCAGGAGGACAACACAGAAAAGTCTCTCCAAGTCTTACACTTGTAGAGACCCATGGGTCATCAGCTACTGCAACACTGTGTCTCATTCCGGCCGTTGCTTTTCCAGAAGGGCAAGAGGGAACTGCAAACAACATAGACAGAGCAGGTGTCAGGGAAGACAGCCTAGTTTCTCTGCAAGGATAAATACTAAGAAATCAACCTCTTTTGTTCTGGATAATTAAAAGGCTAAGGAAAAAAAACTGATTTAAGCCTTAATAATCAAGAAATGCATGAATATGGGAACTAATTGACCAACTTTGAGGTGATAGCACTTAGTCCCACTGGGTAAAAGCAGTAGAAAGAGGGCAACAAAAGGAAACAGAATAACCGCACACAGAAAATTCTTAAAAATTAAGCTTGCTAATTTAAGAGATAACACAAGGTGTGTTCACAGGCTCGGGGGGGCTATAGAAATGGACAAATGATAAAAATTTAATGGATCAGTAAGAGAAGCTAGGGCATATCTCAACTTTTTCAGATTGATTTAAAAAGATTCACTCATCAAATATCAATGGGAACTATGGTAAGACACTGGCTATTACGAGGATCGGCGTCCAAATAAAGCCAGTCATAAGAACATCTAGATGAGAATTAAAACTCTCAATGGCCTAGAAATATCAAAGGCTGGACTATATATACGAGTTGACTATATGTATCTAGTTGACTATAAATACTATAAGCTCCATAAAGGCAACCTCTATTTACCAGAAGGCTTGAACCATGTGTGTTTGCTGATGTTCAACCATATTTGAATTATAAAATTTGCAACTTTCTATGGTTCAACCAAAGAGTAAGAGCCTGAGTTCCTATTTAAAATACATCGATGAAGTGGGGCACCTGGGTGGCTCAGTCGTTAAGCGTCTGCCTTCGGCTCGGGTCATGGTCCCAGGGTCCTGGGATCGAGCCCCGCGTCGGGCTCCCTGCTCCGCGGGAAGCCTGCTTCTCCCTCTCCCACTCCCCCTGCTTGTGTTCCCTCTCTCGCTGTGTCTCTCTCTGTCAAATAAATAAATAAAATCTTTAAAAAAATATATATGTATATATATAGATGAAGTGAATGAATTCACCCAATTGTTTTGACTGATGCCTTTTGTGATATACTAAACATTCTGATTAATATGGAAATATGTGTGTACTCACGAACATTTTCATATTCTCAGTTGCCGTGCTTTGATCGAGCCAGACACTTTCAGGTTTAAAGCCTCCTGAACTTATAGGAATCATTTATTCTCTACCCAAGTATACATCCTGGGATGAATATAAAACTGGTCTGGGATGAGCAACATCGTTCTCAGGGTACCCTGCCAGTAGAGACGAGACCTCTGCATCTGAAACACGCAATGTTAGCCACAGTGATTTGTACCCATATAGAAATTGAGCCTGTCTTGACTTATGAGTAGATTTGTAGACAGAGTGTAAAGGAAAGGCCTTTTTAGATGTAGGACTGATGCGAGAATGAACATGTGTCTGGGGAGTGCCCAGGCAATCATTCTAGCCACAAGAGAAATTTTGTTTTGGAGAGTACAGGTAAAAACTTTGATTAAAAAAAAAAAAGAGAGAGAGAGAGAGATTTCTGTTTCAAGGGCCCAAAGTCTGGGTTGAGAACATGAAATGCATTCTTTATGCATAGAGAACCTCTGAGGTTTAGGAGTCCTCAGAGGGCATAGGAAGCCACCAGAGATTTTAAACCAGAGATAAACTGAGTTTAAAGAACATGAGTTTTAATTACTAAAAGACTACGCTTTCCAAAATAAAGCATTTGTACCATATATGGGGCTGCCCTAATTTCAGCGATGACCAATTACATTTCCACACCTGTATTTCAAGCTTAGAGCACACATAACATATCTAGAATTAAAAGGATTATTTACAAAAGAGGGTACCCCATAGTAAAACCGCATACAAACCAGGTTAGTCGTTAAATATCATCTGAACTGAAAAAGAAAATTTCAGTAGCTGCCAGTCTGTTTTTTGGGACTGCCTTCCATGAAGACTGCTTGGTCACTCAGAAAACAAAGAAATATTATTTTATGTGCTTATGTGCACAGCATACACACATATACAGATGCTCATACGAATTCCTACATTTTAATGGTATTCATGACACTATAGTCAATTACTGTGTCTTCAAGGGACAGCATATGGATAAACTATATCTTAAAATAAACATATGAAAAATTTGGCTGGATTACTTTGCAAATAGCAGTTGTGAAATACACTGGTGAAGGTCTAAAGGAAAACAAATATACATATATATATGTATATATGTACATATATCTGTAAATATATGTATAAATCAGAGAGCATAGGAAAAAACAGTTTAACCACTGAGCTTCTGAGCACATACAAGGATGTCATTATGTAGCTTCTATTAAGGTAAATGGGAGCCATGCAGCTAAAGCCTATCGCTGTGCGAATTTAAAATTGAAACAAAACAAAACAAAGCATTTCCGTTTGATATAAAGGAGACCAATGGTGAAATCTCACGTTGATTTGGAAGGTTAAATATCATTATAAAATCACTTTTTCTTGCAACCATTCTTTGATTTACTATTGATCACCTAGGATATGCCTGTGACATTCTAAGAATCCTGTAGAATGTTAGCTATAAAGAAACTCATCTGCACATACATTTGGAAAATGAAAAGCCTCATCACAATTTCTTAGGTATAATTTCCTATGACAGGACTCATTACACAGATTTTCATTTTGGCAACAACATAATAAAAGGATTCCGATGAATTATTTTGTTCTTGTGCTTCTGTTTAAAGTTTTTTGTCACTGCAACTTCTCTAAGAGATTGAGTTCCTCTATATATTCTGATTAAGTGTATGCCCCAGAAAAGATTATACACCAAGGAAGACATGCAATCTAGGAAAATGGCTGGTTATTAACAGAGCCGTGGAGAACTTCTCACACAACACATTCATTACTCACAGCAGGCCCCAATACTGTAATCCATTGTGTAACTGTAATAATGAGAATAAAAGAAAACCAATTAAAATACAGGTGGGGTTTAGTTTCAAGAAAATTGCTGAATTTGATCTTTATCCATCCAAGCAGCTCATCTGTGGAGGGACGAAGAATGGCATGTGTATTTTAAGTAGATTCTATACAATATTCCTTTTGTTGAGTTTTTATGGGGCGCTTAAGTGTATTGTGACCCATTTACAGATATATCAAGGGCAAAGACATCAAGGAAATGTGATGAGTATCTGCCGAAAGGAAGTAGAGAGCAGCACCACTAAGACGGAAATGCAAATTAAGGGAAGATTGTTCTTAAAAAGTTTGCACACGGAACACTACATCAAAAACTAATGATGCAATGTATGGTGATTAACATAACAATAAAAAATTTTTAAAAAGTTTGCAAAATACTGACTACGTGCCTACATTTTTAAGAATGTTTCAGTTGCATGACATGAGGGACACAGGATGTAGCTACATCGTCACCATTCATAATCTAGAACAGTTGTTTACAAAGACTGTCAGAGAAGGAATCGAAAGGGGTGCTGGTACTTAGAACACAGATCCTGTGAAGGTAGCGCTCCAAGTCCATGGAAGCCTCTTCTTCTCTGGGCTAAAGCTTCCTCCTTGTCTCAATGCTGCTTTGAAGGACAACTTCTAGGCCTGTCTCTGCATTAGCTGCCTTCTTCGGAACACTTTTGCCTGTTCCTGTCCCTGCTCCACTGAGGCAGAGCCTGGAGCCTGAGTGTGGCTTTTCCATGGGGCTTCCACAGTCCCTGGGACCTCGAGTGGTACACATCTGAGCTACTCGTACAGAAATTCAACACTCTGGACGTTTCGGCTACTGCTGCAGTAGTAGTAGTCCTGGTGCCGAACTTCCACTCTCTTCCTCCCTACTCCTTCTCCATCTGGTCTACTGCAAGAGCACTTTCTGGAAAGACTTCTGGTCTACTGCAAGAGCACTTTCTGGAAAGACTTCGGGGGCACATCACATAATGGTTCTACAGGGAAAGTGCTCTGTGCTTATACGGAAACAGGACTCTGTCAGCCGAATATGTCAGATGAAGGGTTTCAAAAGGAAAGTTGTTTCATTTGTCACCTAAACCCAGTCTGTGATTACTAATGAAGACTCTCAGTAGACACGGGGTCAAGAAGCTGGTGTGGCTCAGCTGGGACAGAACAAGCCAAAGCCACGGGAATTTCAGCAGAATAATCATTATCAGTAAAAGGCTTATACAAACTTGTTAGAGTGAAGAAAATTTAATAAGAACTATCTTACATGTTAGATTTATAAGGCAAAAAAATATTTAAAAATACAACTTAAAATGAGCTGACGGGGAACTGGTTGTCAGATAAATGGCATTTCTGAGCCAAGTATTTGAAGATCAATTTATTCCTCAAAAAAAAAGGGTGGGGGGCTTAATGCATTCTTTTTTCCTGAAAATAAAACTTCATTTCCCTTTTTATGCATTTGGAATGAACACTGTGAAAACTATGGGTAATCGATATAAATAATATTAAACAATATAATATAATATCAGAATTTTAAACCAAGTGATAAACTTCACTGATTTTATTTGACCATTACCTATTTTCTTTATTGCTTTTCCTATTCCCTTGTAATTGTAATCACAGCTTTATTTGGTAAGAGATCCCAAAAGAACAGCATAAACAACCTGATATAGATCCACGAACACAGGATCCAAGAAACAGTTTGCTCATTCAGCTATGTGCAGTCGTCCTTTAATATAAGAACCCCCAGAAAACTACTACATCAGCAAAATTAAAGAGAAATATAGATCCAAGAAATAATCATGATTGCTTCAAAATCTACAAGCTAAAGTATCCTAACTGTGAAGTTTCTCTTTATACCTAGCACACACTGCAGGTATAATATATAGATGTGTACGTAATACATATGTATATATTCACAGAAATATTAGTGTTTGCATATATATATATATATATAGGCATATAGATAATAGGCATATTACATATATATGTAATACCACACATACATATAAAATCAACCTATCCATCTATCTGATTTATTGAAATGAATAGGGAATTAACTTGGGCAACTGTCATACCTAAAGATACTACATCATTACTAGGATAATAGTCATAATACTATGTCACTGACATCTTTGACAATTCAGTATTGTGTTCTTGGCCAGTATAAATTTATTCACATTCAGTATCATGAAAATTTTCAGTTGACTTGATGGAGGTGTTAGTAGTCTCCATGGATGTGAATGTGAATGCTTTATAATAACATAAAAGAAAAATAGCCATTATATAATGTGTTCACATTCAGACGTTCCTGCTTGAAAGCTAAATGAGATCATACCATAAAATTCTAGACAAAGCACTGGCTTCCGGACACATCTGATAGGACCGTGATCACAGCTTACTCTCCAGAGCACCCGTACACACCACAGGATCCCAGCCTGACACGTTTAATGAATGCCTAGAATTACAGCAGAGGAAGCTCTTGGTCCCTACTCTTGAGCCAGGTGGCAAAAAGATCATCTGGTTCCGTTGATGAGAAAACATACACTTATCTCTTGGGCTACTAAGGAACACATCTGCAACAAACATGGACTTCCAAGAAATAAAGCCAATCTGGGTGAGGGCCCCAGAAAAAATTGTTAGGAATAACTGAACACTAGTTAAGTCTTTTTTACATGCCCAAAATAATTTGCATGGATTTTATGGAACTGTGCAAGCATTACAGACAGAGGAATATTAAGATTTCAGATAATGAACAGCCAGTCAAAAATTATTACTCGGTTGGCTAAGTTTGAAGGAAGCTAAAACATCCTTTCATCCTTCCGAAACTGTGATGTTTTGGCCCTATCCTCTCTGATGGACGTGTACACCTTCTGCCTTTTTCTCTCCACCAATATGTGGTCATGATAATCAGTGTCATACAACAGTAGATAATGTCCTTAAAAGGAATTCATTAGAATACTTAAACTGGCTTGGCTATCTGAGCTGCTGAGTGTTTCAGAAGTAGGGCAAGTCTCGAGATAATAATTAAGGTCCGTCTCTAGCTCCAAATGGTACACAGAGATGTCCCAACTTTTAACACTAACCTAGCAAAGATGAATGAAATCCCTTCCTTAAAAGACAATTTTCCTTCCTGCCCAAGCTTCTGAGAGGATTCTAGCATGTGCATCTTGTTATTCCCTATAATAACTTCATGCTGGGATGGAAACTATGTTTATTTTGGGGGCACACCATTACCCACCCTTTATGTTTATGGACCCAGCTGGTTGTATTTTTCCTGGGGAGTGTCAATACGGACATAGCACTTTTTCGTCCTGGAAGAAATGGACACATTTAAATCCTAACAATTAATTGAGCCAATCGCTATACTACGAATATGATATTTAAAAGAACACAAACACGGGTGCCTGGGTAGCTCCGTCAGTTAAGTGTCCCACTCTTGATTTTGGCTCAGGTCGTGATCTCAGTGTCCTGATATCAAGTCCCACGTGGGGATCCGCACTCAGAGAGTCTGCTTGAGAGTCTCTCTCCCTCTCCCTCTCCCCCTCCCCCCCTCAAATAAATAAATAGATCTTTACAAAATAAAGAACACAAACAGAAAGAATGAGTTAAAGTTAACACTCTTAATAAGCAATCACATTGGGGCGCCTGGGTGGCTCAGTCGATGGGTGGCTGCCTTCAGCTCAGGTCATGATCTCGGGGTCCTGAGATCGAGTTCTGTATCGGGCTCCCTGCTCAGCGGGAAGCCTGCTTCTCCCTCTCCCACTCCCCCTGCTTGTGTTCCCTCTCTCGCAGTGTCTATCTCTGTCAAATAAATAAAATCTTAAATAAAAAAAATAAACAATCACATTTCAGGTTCAATGATACTGTACAAATAAAGGCAACCAAAAACGGATAAAACTAATTATCTTTATAATACAACATTAGATCAATCTGCAACATCTAGTTTTTCAACTTTAATAAAGTAAAAGCACATTTGCTTCCACTTATATATGTATATACATACACTTAAAATCTATTTGGTGGGAGTGGCTATGAAAGAAACATACAACGCTGAAATGTAGAGATAATTAGTTTTATCTAAGTCAGAAAAAAACGGTATGTACAGACATTTCTTTAATACCAGCAGCCTAATTTAACAGGAGTTAAAAGTTGAACTCTTAAATTTTAAAATTATCTAACGGCTGCAAAAGATCAGGTCAACTAATTTTCTTCTCCTCTTTTCTCTCCCTATGAACTGAAAGTTATCACAGAAAAGTATGAAGGTGACCGGCCGTCCTTTTCACGGTCAGGGATGCCGAATGCCAATTATGTTCAGGAGGTTTTAACATCGTGCCTCAGTCAGGTATGGGAGAGTTTTGAGACATTCATCGTCTTGCTTGTCCTCGGCAGCCAGTTCATTTCAACATCAAACTAGCCCTCTATTAGATCCGTCCCAGCGTCCAGAGCTGTGCATCGCGTCATGTATTAATCATTTTTGTTTCTATTGCAGTCAGCTAATTGCATTATACAAGCTGCAAATACTTGGGACAGTTATGTTTTGCCCTGGACACACAAAATAAGAAAATGCTCCTCCTTTGTCCTCAACTGTTAAAACTTACACTTGGGATTGGAGGCATCTGGACAGCCGCGTTATGGTCTGAAGCAGTTCTCATTCTTCCCCAAAAATCATTACAAAGATCAGCGTGGGATGGGGGAATGGGGGCTGGGTTAAGGGAAGGCCTGAATCTCAGTCTTAGCTTTGACACTAACTAGTTGTTTACTGACAAATAATTTACCCTAATACATAGCTTCCTCATTTCAAAAAATGAAGACATTGATGCAGAATATTTTTATATACTTGAGGGGCTTAAAACTAAGTTTAATTTGCCTCAGGATGTGTGAAACAGACGTAAAACTTGCAAAGAAATCAGGGGTTCTGGAACTGGTCTAGTCTTGCCCACCCCCTGAGGAGATTTAAATACTACTCCCTGGAATTCAGCTCAGAACCATTAAAGGAGATTTCCTGGGGGTGGGGCCCAGGCCTTGGTAGGTCTTAAAAGCTCCCTGAATAATTCTAATATGTAGCAGGGGGTAGAGTGGTCTGCCCCCAGGGTAGTTCTTAACCACAGCCCCTACTCCAAATAGAGGCCAGTGTGATATGGATGCAAGATAAGAGCTTTATTTTCTCATTTCTGGGCATTCGCTTTTTTTTTTTTTTTTTAAGATTTTATTTATTCATTTGAGACACAGAGATACAGAGAGAGAGACAGAGACAGAGAGCATGAGCTGAGGGAGAGGGAGAGGGAGAGGGAGAAGCAGGCTTCCCGCTGAGCAGGGAGCCCAATGCGGGGCTCGATCCCAGGACCCTGGGATCATGACCTGTGCTGAAGGCAGATGCTTAACGACTGAGCCACCCAGGTGCCCCCCTGGGCATTCTCTTTCTAAATCATTCACTAAACATTTCTTATGTGCTTCTGAGATGTTGTAAAATATGCTAAGCACAAGAGATACAAAGATTAAAAACAATGCCAAGCCCTGCCAAGAAAAAAAACCTTATTTCTGCCATGATATTACTAGCATTCTGTGACTGTTACCTGGATTAGGAATCCTGTCAGGACTCACAATGTAGATGTAGCTGCTACTGGTTTTAAAAATCACTGTACAACATTCCAGATCCAAAGACAGTGGCAAATCTCAGTTCCTCCACTACTGTCGGGTAGGGTTTCTTAACTCAGAGGTGTTTGGGTTTTGTTTTCCAGGTGGATTTTATTTTATTAAGTGAGATTGCACTGCAACAAAGTACTGAATGAAATTTAATTGAACAAATGCTTACAAATGTTTACTACTTAATTTTTTATTTATTTATTTATTCTTAAGGAGGCTCCACACCCAACGTGGAGCCCAACACGGGGCTTGAATTTATGACCCTGAGATCAAGACCTGAGCTGAGATCAAGAGTCGGAGGGTCTCTCTCTTGAAAAATAAAAATAAACAAATATATAAATATATAAAATAAAAAAAAAATAGTCAATGCTTAACCGACTGAGCCACCCAGGCGCCCCTACTATCTAATTTTTAAGGTTGGGCATAATCAGAAGAAAGAAGTTCTAAACTGGATTGATAGCTTGTCTTTTTTCTTACCAGAAAATCTGAACACAGATGTCCCAAAAATCAAAAAGAAATAACAGCTATGTTTAAAAGTATGTATCCACAAGAAGATGCATATAATATACATGTTATGACCCGCAGGAGCAAATTCAGTTTTGTCTTGACTCTTTAGTTTTGCATTTGCTGCCATAATTTCTCTGCCATTATTATTTTGGACAACTTTAATTAGCTGTGCATGTTTCAGTATTTAGGGCTGTGATAAAATACATTTGATTGCAACTCTCCATTTCCCTGAAATTTGACAAATAAAATGGCAGCTCCACAAAAACTCGCTTGCTTGTGTTGGAGGACACTGTCTGGGCTGCTGACTGCCTTGTCAAAGCCACCTGGGCACCCTTAATGGTCCCTCGGACTCTGTGCTCGTCTAAAAGTCATGATGTACGTCAAAGGAAAGACACTGAAAAGATACCATCCCTTAAGTGATCGAAAGCCTACCAATGTGTTTACTTCCTAAATGAGCGATTTGCCTTTCAGATTACCTGAGAAATTTCTAACAGTATTTTGTATTTTCTGAATGGAATGAGGATGACAGGTGTCATGGAGAGAGCAATGGGATCGAGTTCCAGGAACAGCTCTGCTATGGAGTTTCATTGTGTTAGTGAAGTGCTGCCTCACGTAGTAATCAACAGCACAGGGCATAGGTCCAAACAAGGATTCTGAGACAAAGGGATCTGCGTGTCTCTCCCAAGAATGAGAACTCCAACCTCCCCTGGGACAGAAGAGGTGTTGAAGTTACCTGGGCACAAAAGAATAATAATAAAAACAACTTTGTTTATTAAATGACACAAGAGATTGTTAAGTCTCCAGGCAACACATTTATTGGTCAGTGTGTCTTAGAGTAGATGCGATAGGGCACTAACTCAAGGTCTTCCTGACAAATACCCCACAGTGATGCAGAGAAACGGTCTAAGGCAGAGAAGCAATGTTTGCCTGGAACACCAAACAGATGTCAAGAGAGCACCAGTTAGAAAGAGTGCTGGAGGGGGCCCCTGGGTGGTTCAGTTGATTAAGCATCGCCTTCAGCTCAGATCATGATCCCAGCGTCCTGGGATTGAGCCCCACAATGGGCTCCCTGCTCAGCGGGGAGCCTGCTTCTCCCTCTGCCTCTGCCCCTCCTCCCACTCATGCACTCTCTCTCTCAAATAAATAAATAAAATCTTAAAAAAAAAAAAAAAAAAAAAGAGTGCCGGGTCCAGAGCTTCCCTTCCTGCCCCTGCCATTAGCCTGATGTGGGACCTTGGGCATGACACTTAACCTCATAGATTTCCGTTTTCTACTTGTTCTAAGATTCTTAAATTTTCCCAAACACAAACCACAGTTTCATCCTTGGCCACATCAGTACCATATCTTCTGTAAACTGGACCAATGAAAAGCATATTTACAATCTCTCATTTTTTTTTAATTTCAAAAATCTTTGATTTCAAATCCTTTTGTCTCTTTTTGATCTTTATCAAATTTACATTTTTTTCTTTAGTTTTTACATTTTCCTTTTCTCCTTTCGCTTTTTCATTTTCTTGGTTGTTGCCTTTCCAACTAAGCTTCTGCATTTGAAAGCTTACCTAATTGCTGATAACCAAGAGAGAGAAAAAGATTTTCTCATAACAGAAACTGATTTATTCAGATGCTTCAAAGTTTTGTTTGATGTGAATTAGGATGTAAGATGCAAAACATTTAGAATTGAATTTATCCTGTCTTTCCCTCCTTTTAAGAAATGACAAACCTATGTTGTAATTTGTGCAGATTGCTTGGTAATTATTTAGAGTCATTTTTGCTATATCCTGACATGCTGTTTTTTTTAAAAAAAAACAAATTCTATACTTTAATTTCCACTTAATAATGTTTCTTTTTAAAATGAAAAAAGTAATTCTTGAGATAATTTTGTGTGAAAAAGACATGACAGGAGTTATAAAGGCCCATTCATGGAAAAATAATGAAACATCAGGCATGCTAATAAGGTTATCTTTGGCCAACATTGTTCATTTTCTTTCTACTTTTCTGTACTTTTCCAGGACTTTATATCACCTAGAGTTTCTTTATAATTTCTTTTAAAGATAGAATATCTTTCTTTTTTGTTAAGATTTATTTATTTGAGAGAGAGAGAGAGAGCACACACACATGTGCTGGAGCGGGGGGGGCAGAAAGAGGGAGATGGAGAATCTCAAGTAGACTCCCCACTAAGTGTGGAGCCCAAGGTGGGGCTCAATCTCAAGACCCCGACATCATGACCTGAGCCGAAATCGAGAGTCAGATGCTAAACCGACTGAGCCATCCAGGTGCCCCTCTATCTTTTCTTAAACATCAGAGCGATTCCAGGAATAGATTAGGTACCTAAAGAGAAAGAGTTAAGGGGAAATGTGTAATCATGTTTATTTAAACAAATTTATTCCTCAGATGCAGCATGCATCACAGATAATGATCAACTCTCATGTTGTAGAAAGCACTGCAATGTTCATCAAAAAGTAGGCCCTTGTTAATACACAGCATCGAGTCGGTCAGGTGCCAGCCTCTAGAAGATCAAAAGCATAAGAAATTGTCCCTGACTTTCAAGACCTGCTGATTCATTTTGGAGATGAGAAAGGGTAGGAAATACAACATTTCCAGTGCGACACAGGCTGAGTGCAGTGCGTGTGCTGAGGACGGTTCATCAGCAAGGAGGTGTTGGTCCCGACAAGCTCTATGAAGGAGGGGACACTCGCCTGGGGTCTGAACAAGCAAGGGCCATCCAGGTGGAGATGTGCGGGCAGAAATGAGGACGGCATGACCCAGGCGCAGGGAGGAGGTGAACTGGGATGACCGGTCAGGTACAGGGTGGAAGTTTGAAAGGTTGAACCAAGAAGTTTCTAATCAAAGGCAGAGAACTTGTTTTGAATCACAGACTCTTCCCCATAGCTGCTCACTCGCCGATGCACAAAGCATGTCTGACAGGAGTCCCCTGCCCCACAGGTGCGTGCTAGGAAGTCAGATATTTATTGGCTGATGTGAGGTGGAGGCCGATGTGAGGACAGAGAATTCGTGAGAGAAGACCCACAGAGAAGCAAGGAGGACAGAAAGCATCCGTCAGTGAACCCGCTAAAAATCAGGAACACCTCACCTTGTATTATTGAAATAATTTTAACCTTACGGAAAACATTACAAGATTGGCACAAAGATTTCCTATATATTCTTTCCCAGATTCCCGTAAATCATATGGTCTTCTCACAGTTTGCAAGATGGGTTAGAAGGGGGTCACTGGGGGACACTCACTCCAGAGGCGGGGTCCCTGGGTGAGGAAGTCAGGCTGGTGCAGAGCTTATGCACAATGGGCCAGCAAAAAGAGCTGTGGACGAGCATGGCTGAGGCATCGGAGCAGAGGGATGAATGCAGGAGGCCTCGCAAAGAGGAAACAATGGGGTTTGGTGCATGGCTACCATTGGAGGACACCAAGGGACATTTGCAGTAAGTTCCCAGGGCAGGTGGCCAGGACAACGGCGCCACCCCAGGGGAGTCCGTAGTGACCGTGACGGGGATGGCAGTGGAATGTGTGCACGGGGAGGGGGCTGTTGACCTTCAGCTTCTCAGTCCACACCTCCCTCCCAAGCTTCTCTTCCACCTAAGCTTTCTCTACTCCTCCCGACCCGTCAGTTGCCAGCCCTGTCTCCTCTCTCCTTGACAGTCTCTTCCCCTTCCATCAGATCTTGCACTTGTTTATCATAATGGTCATGAAACGGGAAAAGGGGGTGGCTTTTTGTTTTGTGGGGGGGCGGATAGGAAGAGAGAATCCCAAGCATACTCCCCAGTGAGCGGGAAGCCCGCCTTGGAGCTCCATCCCAAGACCCTGAGATCACAAAACCAAGAGTGGGACGCTTCACCGACGGAGCCCCCCAGGTACCCCATGAAGGACTTTATAAAAATGCAGAATGACCTCACATGGAATAAAATACTTCATGGAGTAGAAAAAATATGTCCATTATGTGTTGTCAGAATAAATAATTCCAATTCTACCGGAGAGTGAAAAAGCAGAAAACAATTCCTCCGCAAATCTGAGCAAAATCCTAAGATTTTCCCCCGCCTTGGGCAGCCCTTCTTAAACATTAGTATGCATCAGAATCGACCGGCGGATTTGTTAAGACAAACAGATTGCTTGCTTTGCCCCCAGAATTTCAAATTCAGTAGGTTTGAGGTGGAGCTCAAAGATTTGCTTTTCTAAAAAATTCTCAGGTCATTCTGATGCTGCTGGTCAGGGACCACACTTTGAGAACCACTGCCATAGAGTGTGCTGATGAAGAGACTCCATTAATTCTCTCTGGTAAGGCAGGTACATATATCAAGGGAGGAGATGCAGATATTAAGAGGGTTCCGTGGCGCCTGGGTGGCTCAGTCGGTGGAGCATCCTTCTCTTGATTTTGGCTCGGGTCATGATCTCAGGATTATGAGACTGAGCCCCAAGTCAGGCTCTGCGCTCAGTATGACTCTGCTTGAGATTCTCTCTCTCCCCCTCTACCCACTTCCTTCTCTCAAAAAGAAAAAAAGAAAAAGAGGGTTCTTTACTAATTTTATTTATCCATTTTTTTTAAATTTACATGAAGAGAATTTACCAGTAAAGAGGTGCAAACAAGAGAAGTTAGTTTTAGAGAGGTTCTCCAATATGCTGCCTCTGACAGTTTTATCAGAGTCAGTTGGGTTGGGTAAAATGAGCTAAAAATAGGCTAATTGTAACTCGGCAATTTGTATTATTAAGAAACCGAAATAATCCTACATAAGGAAGGAGGAGGGTGTTTAATTGTGATACATTATTAGCCAGCTCAACTCCGTAATTTCACAGATGAGGGGGGAGAGGAAGAACGGCAAGAAATGGGAAACGGTTTGTCCAAGGTCATAAAGCCACAGGAAGGAAAAACCATAATCCAAACTCAGATCTCCTTCCCTAAAGCTCATTGCTGGGTAAAATCTGGGCTTGGGACGCCAAAGACCTCGGTCTCAGGGCAGTGAAACAAGGCTACAGGCAGAAGTGCGGAATGCCAGCAGGCTTAGAAAACCCCTTAGGGACTGACCAAAAAGAGATCATCGGAAGGATGCTTAGGTCCGCACTTATGATGGGAGCACAACACACAATCACCTATCCAAAAACTACTACTAACTGCATCAGCACATCGACCTACACCATTTAGAAAATATGTCTGGACTTGGTCTAAATAAAGTGGATTGACTAAGCATATTGACATTCAAGTCACAAAGGTTCCAAAACAGCCCCCGACCCTGCCAAGGAAAACTTAGGTCTTTTCTGTGATAATTCATATTCAAATAAAAGGCACATCAATTATTGCAATAAACAATGACAAAAATCAGGCAGCCACTTTCTCACATGTTGTCCCCAAGATGTTGATTTGGGGACCTATGTAACAAAGTCAACAATAGACCATTCAAACCAACTTTTATTCTAAAGTGGTTTATATTTTAAAGTAAGGCTAACCCTGCGATATATTATCACCAGTGTTCCTCAGATCAAATCAGACATTCATTCCTTTGCTAGTTATAAAAATAAATAAATAAATTGCTCCCTCTCTCTTTTAGCTATTTTATCAGATAATCAGGACCATGATTTTTTGGGGGAAGGGTGGAACTGCTTTTCATTTTTACTTTTTCCCACCATAAATATTGACAGTTTTTCATTATGCAAAATGCTCTGTATTTAATTAACAATTAGTTTTGAAATTGAGTTTGTAGGCTTATTGATTACATATTTTAATTTTTAGAAACATGGCTATGCTCACACACATTAATGAACAAGTAAACCAGCACAGTTACAATTTTAATTAGGCATTGGAAATTCCTTCCGATGATCTCTTTTTGGTCAGTCCCTAAGGGGTTTTCTAAGCCTGCTGGCATTCCGCACTTCTGCCTGTAGCCTTGTTTCACTGCCCTGAGACAGAGGTCTTTGGCGTCCCAAGCCCAGATTTTACCCAGCAATGAGCTTTAGGGAAGGAGATCTGAGTTTGAATTATGGTTTTTCCTTCCTGTGGCTTTATGACCTTGGACAAACCATTTCCCATTTCTTGCCGTTCCTCCTCATCTGTGAAATTACGGGGTTGAGCTGGCTAACACTGACAGTCCTTTTACCATTCTAATTCGAAGGCAGAACAAATATTCCAAGACCATTCTCCAGCAATGTGGTAGAGGCCTTCATCCATAGCTGGAAGCTGTCCTGGTAAAGAATTGAAAACTTCCAATTAAGGATAAATTAAGGGTTTTCAGCCTTTCTTTAAAAATGTATGGATACACTGGGCTCCAGAATATACAGTACATAATTTGATAAAATATTCGCTAGAGACAGGGGTATGTTGCTGGTAAAAAGTTGAACAACTGGCTTAAAAAAAAAAACGAGTTGCCATATTTGCTGGGTTTTTTTTTTTTTTTTTTGGTCATAAACACTCCCACTGTGGCTAATTTCAAGCTTCCAACACAAAATCACTGAACACTGACCTTGAAGTTGAGCTGAGAGCATGTGCAGGATTGGTGGGCTTGCCTGAGGCACCTTCGGGTCACAGAGACCATTAACACTTAGAGTCCAGGACCTATGTCCAGTGCTACTCCCAATTTTTTGTGAGATTTTAAGCAAGTTATTTGATCTTCTTAGACTCTTATCTAAAATAGAATCATTTCTGGGGCACCTGAGTGGCTCAGTCGTTAAGCGTCTGCCTTCGGCTCGGGTCACGATCCCAGGGTCCTGGGATCGAGCCCCGCATCGGGCTCCCTGCTCCGCGGGAAGCCTGCCTCTCCCTCTCCCACTCCCCCTGCTTGTGTTCCCTCTCCCTCTGTGTCTCTCTCTGTCAAATAAATAAAATCTTTAAAAAAAATAAAAAAATAAAAAATAAACAAAATAGGATCATTTCTTATCTAATTTTAGAATAATTTTTTATCTATCAAGTGTGGGAATAGCACTTACTCTATCTTCCGTGGGGACAGTATATCATATAAAAGCATCTCTCTCTCAAATAAATAAATCTTTAAAACAAAAAACTTACTACAGTTTAAATTAATCAAACTATAAATTCATCTGGAAATCACATCAGAAGTAGGACCGACAGAGAACCAATTTGTTAAGTCCATGCTTTAGTGATGTCAAACAATGGTCACATGAAAACTGTGTACAAAGCTTTTTCGCAAAAACCAGGAATATGTGGAGCTGCTGGTTCATGACATAGAGTAGTATCCCCTGAAGTAAGAGGACCTTTATGTCTCCAGCCTTACGAGCACTTTCAACTCCCGTCCCCTGAAATTACAACCACCTGTGAAGTTACAGCTAACCTGTGACAACAACAGATGTCCAACCATTAGAAACCCCCTCCCTGGGCAGAGAGAGGTGACAATGCGTCAAGAACCAAACGGGACAGAAAACCGACAAGATAGCCATCCTTTGCCTATATACTGAACACAACTGCGCTTAACTGGTTTCTAGGCAAGGGCATTGTATCTAGCAGACTGGGACTAGCTGAGATCCCACGCCCTGCTTGTCTTTTTTAAAGAACTCCTTGGGTCACAAATCACAGGGACAAACATGAAGACCTTTGACAAGTGGCCCGCTTGCTCTGGCATAAAATATATAAATGCACAGGCTTAGTTAGAGAGTGAAAAGTGGTAAGTCATTTGAGACAGGCTGAAGACACAGTTTTCAACGCCAGGTCTTACTTAAGAGCCAGACCTCGTACGAAACTCAGGGAAGTGGACGATTCTAAACGCGGAACTTCCCTTCTAAGTATTATGTTCAGTGTTTTATTGTGTTACTTACTGAACACGCTTACATAGTGCCACAAGAGTTTTAATTATCATGGTCACAATTATGCCAAAGAGTTATCGTAGTTCTTCTAAATCTGTGACTTTTAAAAACTTACTGCACATTTCAGTTTGGAGGGGGGTGGAAAGGGAGAGCTGCTGCGGATTATCTAGGGACCATTTATAAAGCAAATGCTCAAGAGCAGTTTGATTTTTATACTGAGGTGTAAAATTGAAAACCATTATGGAGGGATAATGTTTTGTGTTATTAACCTATGTTTTCCTGCTCTCAGTATTACCGTCTCTTCTCACCCCAATTCCATCAGAGAATTGGCCCTGTGCTCAGTGAATCGATAGAGGGATTTGGCCGGGCAGAAGACAGAAATTCTCTGCAATTCTCTCTGGCCATGTGTTTCCAAATCCCAGGCTGTCAAGAAAATTTAAAGTACTTACAGAACTAGTAAGAAATAGGATCAGGACAGAAAGCAAACGTCTTGGACAAAACCACACGAGAGGAAGGGCTTCTAATCAGATCAAAGACACGTCAGGGGGCAGGGAATGTGGAGAGGGGATGTTTGAGGAGAGAGTAAGGGTGTTAGGTAGACTCACTGGGGGCACTGCTGGGGACGGGGAACAATTGTGTGGTGCATGTGGGCACATGGGACGCAGGCTAAATATCAAAGACAGATGCATGCTCCCAGTATGGAAAATAACAGCCAAGAGCTACTGGTGACCGTGTTGATGGTCATCTCAGCTGTCACCCAGGTGGGCAGGTGGCTCCAATACCAGGTGAGGATGGGAGGGAAAAGGAGACAGAGAATAGGAAGGATTTGAACAGAGGGCAGGAGAGGCACGCAAAGCAAAAGTTCAGTTATAGAAAATCAAGGAAGTACAGTTTCTCGTCCAGCCAAGATGGCAGCACACGATGTGTATCTGTCTTATAATATATGTATCTACTCTGTGAGGGCAAAATGAAATGATATTCCTCTTTTAATAATTTAAAAATAATAAATCAACAACATGCCTATGAAACAGTAACATTGTTTAGATCCCAGGGCAGTTACAGACTTCTGGGAGCCCCAGTAAATAGCCATTTCCTTAGGAGACAGACATTATTTGAAAAACCAATACACTTGATAAACTACTTGAAAATATGTATCAAGGGCAAATAAGGGTTATACATTTTCTTAGTCTTATGTCTTACATCATAATGTCATGATGCATAAGAAGGCATGAAAAATGGTGTTAATATTATAGGAAGGAGCAAGTATTAAAAAATAAATACTATTATTTAAGTAGCCAGTAACCAATTATCTCCAGGCTGGTGAAAATCCAGCAAGGGAAAAAGAATAATTATAATTAATTAAGTGAAAAGAAGCCTTTTGATTCCTAATGTCATCAGACTAGCGTCTTAAAGTGGCAAAGTCTACTACAATAACCATCCCTCACCATCTAAATAGAGCTTTATAAAGTGTGTGTACATGCAAGATCCACTTCAATCTTCATAACTGGGTCAGATGTATAAATAAATTTCAGAAGTGATAAGTGCTACAAAGAATAATAGTAGAGGACCAGCGGACTCTGTGAGTGTGTGTGTGTGTGTGTGTGTGTGTGTGTGTGTGTGTGTGTGTGTGTTGCTATTTAGTAGTCAGGAAAAAAAAGAAGTGACATTCTTGCAGAGTGGAAGGGAACACAGGGAAGAATGTTCCAGAAAGGGAAGAGCAAGTATAGGATCAGGGATGCCAAAGAAGGGGAGTCTGGCCATTAAGATGTAAGTGACGGCCCATGGGGTCAGAGAGGCACTCGAGTAGACTGACTGTTGTGGGTCAAGTTCAGGATGCTACATTTGAATCTGGATGTGATCACGAGTCACTGAAAAGCCCCAAGCAGGGCGCAAGATCCGAATTAATTTCTTAAAACATGACTGAGCTGTGGTGTGGGTAAGTGATGGTGCCAGAGCCAGAGGGAAGCAAGGAGACCACCACAGTTAGCCGTGAGAACGGTGGCCTCTCTGGGGGCCGGTGTGGTGGGGGGAGGTTGGTGGTGGAGCGGTGGAGGTGACAACCAGGGTTGGATTCAGGGTCTATTTGGATGGTAGAGTCAACGGGACTTGCTGGGGCATCAGACATGACAGGTGGGGGAATGAGCAGAGTCAAAGGTCTGAACAGCAGGGGAAATGGGAGTGCCATCTGTTGAGGCAGAGGAGATAGGAGGTTGAGGGACAAAATAAGAACCCCTTCCTTCTGAATGTTCAGAACAGCGACCATCCTACCCTCTGCACATTAACTTCAGTGCACGTAGCAGAAGTACTCCCAGCCCTTCCACTGATTCTAATGCATAGGTATGACCTGTCTAGAGAATGACACTCAAGGTCATTTGCTTTGGGAACTAGATCTGTGGGACTGTATCTGCCTGTTCTCTCGAATGTTCTGTAGCTGACTTGTTGATTTGGGGGTTACTTCCTAAGGATTAAAGACCTTCGGACTCTGGCTGTCCTCAGCACGGATAATGCACCGACTCACATGGGTTTCATCAGCCCCATGCCAGAGTGACACGCTCCCAGGGAAGAAGGTTAGCTGCACCTGTTCAAAATTTTAAGTCTTGGGACGCCTGGGTGGCTCAGTCAGTTAGGCATCTACCTTCGGCTCAGGTCATGATCTCAGGGTCTTGGGATCGAGCCCTATGTCCGGCTCCCAGCTCAGTGGGGAGCCTGCTTCTCCCTTGCCCTCTGTGATCTCTCTCACTATTTCTCAAATTAATAAATAAAATCTTAAAAAAAAATTTTAAGTCTCTCACCTTCACAGAAGAACTGAGATTCACCTCTGAATCTGACTTTTTTTTTTTTTTGCCTTACTGAATGTAAGTTAAAAAGCAAAACAAAACAAAACACCACTACGAGAGGAGGTAATCAATTAGAGTATTGACTGGGGCTCACTGCTGTGGCGATCTCTCCCTGTTTGAGCAGAGTGATTCTAAAAGGCTCTTCTCATCTGTCCCTAGTTGATCTTGAAAGCTTCCTGACATTTGCTCCCATGACTTAGAAGCAGTTGAAATTACAGGAAATATGATGAAGCTGGGCAGGCTCACACCAGCACGCTGTGGGTTTGCGAACATCAACTGGCAAACTGTGAATGGTCAGCATCTCCCAGCTGGGAAACACTAGATCATACACTCTTCTTCAAGTCAGGGACCTTGAGAAAGAGCTAAATCCATAGCGTGACCACTTTAAAGATGGATTTTAGTATTGCCTATCTTGCCCTTAACATAACCAGAGAGGCATGTGTCCGGAGGGGTTTGAACATCTCTTCCAAACAGACATAACTCCTCTTACGGCAAAGGGAACAAAAGGTTCTGTGTGAATTTATTGCTGGTCTCTCTAGGATCTGAAGTACAATTCCCCAGAACTTTGGTACTATCGTTTACTTAAGAAATCTTGAAACCTCTAGAAGTTTGAATCCCTCCACGATGCCTCAAAAACTTTTGCATTCATGATGTTCCATTGAATGAGTAAAGGTTCACACTTTATGCATTTTAACAAATTCATGTTCAGTAAATCTTGCTTTACTCGCGTGTACTTTCCCTTCTTATGTGAAATAGCCTTTACCACTTGCTAACGTTGCTCATTCCCAACCATTCTTCAAAATCCACCTCGACTTGCTTTTCCCTGTGCAATCTCTTTGACCCCCTCACATATTTGCAACACCTGAAGTCTGGGCAGATCATCTGAAAATTGGATCATCTAGTTGAATTCTCTCTTATATGTTGACATCTTATGTCAAATTGAATATTATGGCCACATACTATCTGTCACACACCTGCATCTTAATTTATTCACTAGTTCTCTCTTGGTATACATTAAGATTGCTTTGCTCAGCTATGACTTTATAAAGGTGCCACGGAGAAGGTGAGACATACCATTCCATCCCACCAGAGAACAGGGCGATATGCTGGTAATAAGGTGGACTAAATATACAGAGAAATCCCCCCTAGTGTAGAAAACCTAAAATTGCTAGATTAAAAAATATATTTAGAAAGCATGTTTGAACTGCTGGGAGAAAAAGGAAACCATGTGGAATCCAGAAGTACAGAGCAGATATAAGCAAACTCTAGAGCTGCTGATGTTCCTGGGAATACTGGCTGAAGACAATGGAATATTTTTGAAGTTTGCTTTTTAAAAGCCAACTACATAATCAGAAGAGGTACAGGTATGTGATAAAACTAAAAGGAAAGCAAGACTTGTTAAAAGTTCAGAGAAATCATGACTTTAGGGTAGGAGATCAGAGAAGAAGACGCAAGACTCAAAAGTGTGAGTGATGCGATACAGCAGTTCTGTTCAATCCAGATACAACAGGGGCCAGAAATTCAAACCACCAGTGCAATTTTCTAGTAAAGTTGTAAATAAAATTTTAAAAGTAAAAATAAAATTTATTTTAATAATTTCTTTAACCCAATATACCCAAAATAGGGCCATTCAACATGGAATCACTATAAAAAGGACTCCTGGGATAATTTACCTTCATTGCTTGATACTGACACGAACACATTCAGGTTAATATGTTGTACTTACAGCATATCTCAATTTCACCTGGCCACTTTTTTTTTTTTTTTTTTTAAGATTCTACTTATTTATTTGTCAGAGAGAGAGAGAGAGAGCACAAGCAAGGGGAACCAGAAGGCTGAGCAGGGAGCCCGAAGTGGGACTCGATCCCAGAACCTTGGGGTCATAACCTGAGCTGAAGGCAGACCCTTCACCGACGGAGCCACCCAGGCGCCCCACAGCCTGGCCACATTTTAAGTGCTCAACAGCCACGTGCCTTGGCTACTCCAGTGGACCACAGTTTTTTATCTTAAGATTAATGGTATCTTGTTATTTCTTAAGCTGTTCACACCTTATCTATTACTTGCATATCACATTATTTTTAGGTACAAGGAAAATAGCTTAATATTTACAGCCACTTAAAAATGAAAGTGTTCTTTTCACCTAAATTCTAGCTGTGTTAACACTATTGTTCTCCCTCTCACCGCGCCCCCCCCCCCCCCCGTCTCTCCACTCCCACCCTCTCCCTGCTTTTGTCACATTCTCACATCATTTATGGGATGTGCTTTATATGACATCTTCGATTATGGAGGATTCTGACACATTTTTTTCTTGGATCTGCTGTTCTAAAGACTTTCAGGAAAGTTCCTTTTGTCTCATTGGCACACCCCCACACACACACACACGTTTATCATGAACTAAACATGGGCTATTTTTTCCCATATGACATGGCACCAAATAGGCATTCTTGAAAACAGCATTTAAAAACAAAACAAAACAAAACATGATTAAACTAGGACTCTAAAAGCTGAAAAGGAAAAAGCAGCTTCTGGGTGAGCATGTGTAATGATGATGGCAAGAGTATTTTAAATAGAAAGCTCTTAAGAGAAAGCAGCTTTACGATATTGAGCATAATAAAAGCCCTTCCTTTCTCACTCCAGTCCATTTAGACTCAGTTTCTGCAGATGCTCGTGAACAATGCAGACTTGGGAGGGTCCGTGTGCAGACCCCAAATTGTCGGAGCAAAAATGGCAGAACGCAACTGAAGTCAGCAGATAATGTGCCCGTGGCACATAGCCAGTAAGCTGCCTGTTTTTGTTTGGTACATGAACTAAGGGCGGTTTTACATTTAATAAAAGATTGAAAATAATCAAAAGAGTATCTTGTGACACATGTAAATGACGTAAAATTCAGATTCCAGGGTCCATAAAGTTTATGGGCACACAGCTATGGCCTCTCATTGACGTACTATCTCTCAGGGGTCATGGTGAATAGTTGTGGCGGAGACCAGTTAGCCTAGGAAGCCTAAAATTTTTATATTTGATCCTTTAAGCAAACTTTTGCCCATTCCTGGTTTAAATCACCATTCTGCCCAGTGATCAATTTTCCATATAAGGACCAAATAAACAATACAAGATAAACTTTCTGAACTATGGAAAGCATTATTAGATAATGGGAGAGTGATCATTGAGTGTTTATGGGGGTTTATTTCCTGGATTCCTGCCTTGAGCTATTGTCAGTCATCTTGGATTTGCCCAATTCAGGAAAAGGAGAGACCAGATCTGGCCACGGCTCTGCCATCACCTAACCTTGTTGATGACCTCGAGAGCATCAGAGCCTCTAGGAACTTCTGTTGATTTTTAAAGCAAAAGAATGAAGTTAGATCATTGTCATGGTCCTTCCTAGTTTTATGACAAATTATGGAGAGAATTACTTAAGAAAGCAGTCAAGGGTGCCTGGGTGGCTCAGGTGGTTAAGCGTCTGCCTTTGGCTCAGGTCATGATCCCAGGGTCCTGGAATCGGGTCCCGCATCGGGCTCCCTGCTCCTTGAGAGCCTGCTTCTCCCTCTGCCCCTCTCTCTCTCTCTCTCTCATAAATAAATAAATAAAATCTTTAAAAAAAAAAAAAAAAGAAAGTAGTCAAAATAACAGACAACCAGGGCACCTGCATGGCTCAGTTGGTTAAGCGCCCAGCTCTTGATTTCAGCTCAGGTCATGATCTCAGGGTCCTGAGATCAAGCCCCGTGCTCAGTAGGGAGCCTCCTCGGAGATTCTCCCTCCCCTCTCCCTCTGCCCCACCCCCGCCTCTCCCCCTCTTCCTTCTCTAAAAAAATAAAATAAAATAAAATAAAATAAAATAAAATAATAGACAACCAACGCTGATGTTAACTTGATCAGTTTTGAGCACTGGCTCTTTGTCTGCAGAGGTGGGTGAAAACTTAACACACCTGTTATAGGTTCACTGAGATAATACACTGGGGATCTGCTGGGTAGAAAGCAAGCACTTACATATAAAATGCAGCTGCCGAGCTGAACCACAACATTCACAGATGCAGTGACCCCCGTCACTCCTCAGGATCCCACAGGGTCTGAAGCAGAGAAGTCACTGTCTTGACAACAAATGGAGATGTCCCCACCAAGCACAGTTTCCCTGTACAGAAGGGCCGCACTATGCCTGCCTATTGGCTGCCATGTGGATGGAAAGTCTGAATTTCAGCCTCTGATTCCTAACATCATCATCATCATCATCATCATTATTATTATTGAACTCCAAACCAATTACCAGGTGAAAAGAAACCAAGTGACCTCCAACCCCTCAGCAGCTGGTGCTGTATCATCCACAGAAATCATAAAACCATGGACAGTTTCTGAGCAAAACTCCTTAGACAAAACAGTTCCAAATAGACATTATTTTGAACATACAAATAGATCCATGAAGAATAGGATTATTTAAAATAAGACTGTCAGGTCACAATTTGGGCTTCTTTTTCCTTGATCTTTAAGGAATGAAGTATAATCTAAGAGCAGTCAGTATTTAGGAGAACTAAAGTTTCTAAGTAAATAGTTTGGTAAGAATGCATCACCTTAGCAACAACACATTCCAGAATTCCCTGTGATTGACATTGGCATACTATTCTAATAAAATCAGCCCATTTTTTTCACTTCTCCAATACTTTGCTTGAAGATGGGACAGAGGAAAATGATTTCCGGGAGATCGATCAATTACAGTGAAATTTCAGACTTGAACTGACTCACTGTAAACACACGTTTATTATTTTCTCCTGATTTCTACATACACTCATCCAGATACACCCCCTCACCATCCCCAAAGCTCACTCTGCAAGAAAGAATTTGAACATGGTGAAGTGTCAAGGACAGTCACAAAGGTGGGACAGAGCTATCTACATGGAAAAATCGCATGGAAATACTCCTCTCTCACCAGACTACTTCCTCATTGCTCTGCTTCTCCCAACGAAGGCAGAAGATCAATGTGATTACCAAGCAACGTTTTCAATCACAGCCTTCAAACTACATCAGAGTTAAATTTCCCCACGTATTTTTATGATTGGTCCGTCTCCATGTCTAGGGGATGGTTTGAACATCTTCTTTTAGAGAAAGGAAAAGGAAAATAGTACCGAGTTGGGAAAACGTATAAACCAGAAAACACAAATCTAGGTGCTCAATGCTGTATGCAAAAATTCCTCAAAGTTCAGGGCTTACGTCCTAATGTGAGTTTAGAAAAATTCCTGAAATTATCTGTTGTCACCGACCTACAGAACTAAGAGATACAACCATGAGGTTTCTGAATCTCTCTTTAAAGGCAGTCGATTCGACTAGAAATAACTACAAATCATCATCCCAAAAGGAACTGGAAATTCCTCTGAAGTCCCAATCTCTTGGCTACATGCAAATTTTTCTGCCCCTCCTGCTACATCAGAAGTATATTGATTAAATTATTACAAAGAAAAAAAGAGTAGTTATGGTATTTTGCATACCAAAGGGCGCTAAAAGATTTAATAGTCTTATGGTACATGCAGAGGAGTATAAAAAGAGCAACTTAAAAAAAATTATTCACACCACTTTCATTTATAGTAGTGAAATGACTAATTACTTGCCAAGCTCTATTTATAGAGAATTCTGTTCAAGAAGCTCAAAGTATTTTATAGATCTCTCTAATTGATCTTTTCCCTTTTACAGATGTTAGTTATTTGTAAAATTAGAATTGCCAGGGAACAAGAAGTCAAGGCAAAGAGACGTGAACTGATAAATCAGCCAAGGGTAGAGTTCAGAGGACAATCCTGTTGTGTTCTGTCTCCTCAGCCATGTTCTCTGTTGTTTTTAAATATATCTGGGGATAGTAGAAAGTAACTCACAATGCTCAATCCTAACCATTTTTTAAACAGCTTTGTTGAAGGATAAGTGATATATAAAAACTGCACATATTTTATGTGTATTATTTGATGAGTTTGGACATAGGCATTTTCAACAACTAATTTTATTTTTAAAGATTTTTTACTTATTAATTTGAGAGACAGAGAATGCAAGCAGAGGGAGGAACAGAGGCAGAGGCAGAAGCAGACTCCCTGCAGAGCAGAGAACCCAACCCGGGGCTCGATCCCAGGACCCTGAGATCATGACCTGAGCTGAAGGCAGACGCTTAACCAACTGAGCCACCCAGGTGCCCCTCAACAAATAATTTTAAATACAGCTCATGTGGCCCAGCAGCTTAGTCAAAATTTATTATTACCACAAAAAGAGTATCAATTTTTCATACCAATTATAGGATTAAAAGAAATTTTGAGAGATCAATTATTCCATTAGCTTATTTTCATTCATTTACTATGCATCAAGTACCTATCAGCAAAATAAACCTGGTCCTTATCCACACTGAGCTTCTGATTACAGCCTCAATTAAATAACCTTCCCTAATTTTACATGTCTAAAGAAGATTCCACACTTTTCAAAAGTAATTCATCCCAATGTTAACAGCTTTCAATGGACAGAAAATCCTTCCATATCTGACATGAATCTCATTCTATAACCCCACTCGGTTCTTGCTGAACATTCCATTGACACAAAGATTAGGTCAATATGCAAACATCAGTCATAGGATTCCAGAGTATTATTTAATTTCCCCCAACCTCCTCTCCTCTAGCCGCAAGGTCTCCTCTAAGTATCATAGTGAATTTTTTCTTGGCTTTTCATCATATCACAGTAATTTGTTTATCTAAAAATATTTACTATGCGTGCATGTGTCAGGCACCATCCTAGACTCTGACAATATAACTGATTACCACACAGACTGAACTTGCTCTCTTCCTGTGATATGCAGAATGGTGTAGTAATTGTTTCTCCCTTATTGATAAAAAAGAGATTGGCTCATATTTGTTTAAAACTCTAAACTTGGGGCATCTGGGTGGCTCAGTCGGTTGAGTGTCTGTCATCAGCTCTGGTCATGATCCCGGAGTCCCTGGATCAAGTCCCGCATCAGGCTCCCTGCTCAGCAGGGAGTCTGCTTCTCCCTCTGCCTCTGCTCCTTCCCCTGCTCATTCTCTCTGTCTCTCTCTCTCTCTTTCAAATAAATAAATTAAAAATCTAAAAAAAAAAAAAAAAAACCAAAACTCTAAACTCCTATTAGTTGTTTTATATTCATTCTCCTATATATTCTATTTTAATATATACTGTATAAAATGAATTGCATATATAAAAACATATTTAAGGGGTGCCTGGGTGGCGCAGTCGGTTAAGTGTCTGACTTTTAGTTTCAGCTCAGGTCATGATCTCAGGGTCTTGAGACGGAGCCCCACGTCGGGCTCTACACTGAGTGTGGAGTCTGTTTGCGATCTCTCTCCCTCTCCCTCTGCCACTCCTGCTCTCTCTCACCCTCTCTCTAAAATAAATAAATAGATCTTTAAAAAATGAAATTAAAATAACATTTAATATACACAGAACTATATCTAGATATAGACAGATAGCAATGTGTTATTTTAAGTTTAGTACAATGTGTCCATAGTGACTTACACTTACCTAAATCTATGTTAACCAAGATATTGGATTCTTTAGGTACAAAAGATTTTATCATCAGGTTCAGAATGCACTGCCCCTTACCAGAATCTATGACATTAGATGTCATTTGACGTCTCTGGATCTCAATTAAATCATCTGTAAAGGCAGCATGTACCTCATGGGTTTGTTGTAAAAATCAAATGAGATCGTTAAATTCTAAGTGCCTAGAACAGGGTAGAAGTACAATAAATGTTAAGTTTTCTTTCTTTTTGTCTGTGGGGCTAAGACTGCAGCCAACTGTGAACTCCTCTAATCATTTTGTCACCTGGTAAGATGTCGGCTAGTTTTGCTGAGACACACAGTGGAACCTCCCATGCTCGGGGAAAAAATAAATAAAAGAAAGGTGAAATTATTTTTAAAATCGTTGGTTTGGCCGTTCCTATATCAACAGTGACAACAGGTATATGAAACTTTGCGGGGGATGAGATCATATTTAGAGTTCAGGAAGTGTATAATGAGATGCCCGGGGATTCAAGTTAATGAGAAAATGAGTTGCACTCTACTCTCAGGAGTGAAAGTACTACTTGGAAAGAATTCAATTGAAATTATTTTTCGTTTTGTATAAAATGACGTTGAATAATGCAGTTTTATTCAAATAGATCTAAATAACAGGACCCAGATTTTCCTCTTACACTTTTCTCCAAATGTCAGAAAGTTCTTAGATTTGTGGTACCTTGGAAAGAGAAAATAGCAGAGAATAAAACAGTTTTCAGTCCTTGTTCTGCCATGAATGAATTGTGCAATATCAGGCAAGCTATCCCAATTTTTTGAGACCTGTCTCTAGAAAATATGGAAAATATATACTTTACTCATAAGGTAAATGAAAAGGTTACATGGGAATGTACCTAAAGCCCTCAATACTGGTCTCCGGGTCATTTCCACCTCCCTTGATAACTATTCATCTGGAACAAGTGCCACATCTCAAGTGCGCTGCAAAATAGTGTATGTTACCAACCTAGCTCAGTGTTCCAAGGTGAATGGCTCAACGTCATCCATAAAATATTGCTATCAGAATAGTAATAAAGGTTTGGTTTTACATATCTTCCATGCTTCCTGAATTATGGAGCGCATGGCTTCTCCTTCAAAGGCTCCTGAAGCACATGATTTCCTTTCACATAAAGACTAACTTAAGCAAGTTCTTCTTTTGAACAATGAAGCCAGATTAAAATACATTTCCCTTTCAATCCTTATAGCCAAGAATAATAGCAGAACCATGAGAAATTTCAAAGAGCTGATTATTTTGTTTGGCAACCAGTCATCCTTGACCAGCCTTTACAATTATGAGGGATGTAGAATTAATAAGCCAATATGTCATTCTTCTTTTGACACACAAATAAAATTTAAGAGATGCTGACAGCTAAATTTTTCCATTTGCCATCACTTCTAATCCACTCCCGGAGTATTTTTTCGCTTCTATTTCCTCTTCTGCATTTTACGCTCACTGCCCTACTTTGGGTCCTCATTATCTTCTGCCTGCATGCGCCAATTTCAGGGACTTTTTTTTTTTCTTGCTTCTCAGCATCTATTCTCAACCTCCCCTATCCATTTTTTTTTTTTTTTTTTTACTTTGCTGATAGTAGAGCAAACTTTCTCAAAGACAGCTCAGACCCTTCCGTAGCTTCACAACTCAATGTCAGTGGTCTAAAACTCAAGGAGCCGAGACCCAGAAGAGAAGGAAAGCAGAGAGAACTCAGCTTGGCCTCTGCAGTCTGAGTCATTTGATCATTCCTTAGTGGAGCACCCAGCAGAAAATGGCAGCAAAAACCAAGAAATTAGAAGGGCATTAGGCGGCATCACAATTTCGGGGAGATAGAAATCAGAGTTTAGGGCCTGCTAAGTAGGTGGTGCCCTGGAGAACACGCCAGACTTCCCTGAGGTCTGAAAGGGCTGCACCCTGAGTAAGAGGAGGCAGAAATAGATCGGATTTTACAAAAATGAAGCGCCAGGTTTGAGTCAGTTCCATCTCTAACCGGGTTAGACTGACCTGCCCTTTCTGAAACAGCCTCCCAGATGAAAGTGAAAATCCTCTCTGGAGGAAGAAAAGATTAACCCCAACTTCGTAAAATGTTTCCATATACAATGGTGAAAAGTCAAGAGGATGTTATCAGGCATGCAGGAAACAGGCCCAAGTGGAAAAAATAAATATAGAAACAGAGCTATGGGTGGGCTGGATAGGAGAATTATGAGACATAAACTTCAAAAAAAAAAAACTTGATTAGTATGTTCAAGAAAACGGAGACCAAGGCCAACAAATTCAGTGCCATTCTACTCATAGCTGATCCTGTCTGAGTGTTGTCCACCTCAGTGAATGGCACAACCACCTAAGTAGGAAAACCCCAGCAGGCATCTATCACTCCTGTCTTGCCTTCAGTCTCCAAATCCAATCCCAAGTGTCCATTCCCTGACGTCTGCTCCTGTTCGCCCAGCTGGCCCTGCCCTTCACCACCACCATCTGTCAGCTGGGCTCCTGGGACAGCCGCCTACTGGTCTTCCCGAAGCCATTCTTGCTGTCTTACCACCTATCTCTCGCATGTCAGCCAGACGGAATGATTTCCCTAAAATCAGACCATGCTCCTCTTCTACTAAAGATGCTCCAATAGCCTCCCATTTTTACTAAGAATAAAACGGAAACAGTTGTCTGTGGCCTGCAAGGGTCTACATGATTTGACCCTGTTCTCATTCTTCTGTTCTCGTGGTTCTCAGCCAGGGCTGATTTGGCAGTATTGGGGATATTCTGGTTGTCACACTGGGAGTGGGAGGAGGCTGCTGGTATCTACTGGATGGAGGCCAGGCATGCTTCTAACCACACTCCAACTCAGAGGACACCTCCTCCCAACAAAGAATGCCAACCCAAAATACTAATCGTGCTCAGGTTGAGAAAGCTTCATCTCCTATGACAGTCTATCAACTGTCACTTTGTTCTAGGTCATCTGCTTTCTCTTCCTTCTCAGAGCAAACTCAACCCATGCTTAACTCCGGGCCTTCTGAACTTGTGACGCCCTCCCCCTGGAAGCCTCTGCCCTCCAATCTTCACGGGGTTGGCCTCTTGTACCATTCAGGTCCTGGTTCACATGACCTCCTTCCAGAGACGCCTTCTGTGATCATGCCTTCCAAAACACGGCCCTCTAGGGCCTTCAGTTGTTCCTTCAACAGCTCTTTTCTTAACCCACAGCTTACTCATGTGCACTCGTCTCTTGTCTCCTCCCCCACTAAAATGTCAGCCCAACCAATGTACAGACCTCCTGCATTGTATCCACCCCACTATTTCCAGTGCCTCTGATGGAACTGAGCTCATGAGAATAGTCAAAAACTATTTGTTGAACAATTACCAAGTCAACATATGTCTTCACTGACTTGGCAAAAGTTACAGTCAAACCGCACTTGAGTCCCAGGACCTGGTCTGCACCCAACGGGTAGTCATTCTTCTGGATGTTTCTCCTTCCTATTTAAGCCTCTCAGAATTCAATTCAATGTCACTGGAACCTGGTTGTGTCTTCTACCATATTATGTATTGAGTATTCATTACATGCAAAGAATTGTTCTGGGCATAACACGGTCACATAGATGGCAGATTCCAACAGAAGGGGGAGACAGATGAGGACACTTTGGCAACATTCTTGAAATGATACAGCAAGTCGTTTTGAGACAGACGGATAAATAAGAATTTTAGTGTGGCCACTAATTTCATACAAATGATCTTTTTTATTTTTATTTTTATATTTTTAAGTGCTTAGACTTAAATCCCTAAATAAATTTCCACCAATGAGAAGTTTGAGTCTGTTTTCTGAAGCTTGAAAACCTGGGGACACTCTTCTCCTTTGTGAGGGGTGACCCCTGACCAACCCTTCCCAAGACAGATCAGATCCACCTAAATTTTAAAACCACGGAGGCCACTCATCCTCCTTCTTCCTGACTTCTGCCAACGCCTAGCAACTGCATCATCAGTGGTTGCCACCTTGCCACACATACTTTCACATTTTGCAGATCTCAACTGGGCTCATGTTTAGGTGAGCTATAGGATGGCTTCATCAAGAACAAATACACCATGTTTGCCCTTAAGTTCTGGACAAACTCCTGCCTTTCTTTGAACTAAAAAGAGGGAATAAACATTTTACTTGGATGGTGATCCTTGGGGCCACACCCATGTTTTGAACTTTTTGTGATAAACTCTTACTGGGATTTGTCTTTGTGATTCATTAAAAGCATAACATTCAGATACAAATGTAGAGATCCAAAGGGGTACGTGCACCCCAATGTTTATAGCAGCAATGTCCACAATAGCCAAACTGTGGAAAGAGCTGAGATATCCATCGACAGATGAATGGATAAAGAAGATGTGGTATATATACAGAATGGAATATTATGCAGCCATCAAAAGGAATGAGATCTTGCCATTTGCAATGACGTGGATGGAACTGGAGGTTGTTATGCTGAGTGAAATAAGTCAATCAGAGAAAGACATGTATCATATGACCTCATTGATATGAGGAATTCTTAATCTCAGGAAACAAACTGAGGGTTGCCAGAGTGGTGAGGGGTGGGAGGGATGGGGTGGCTGGGTGACAGACATTGGGGAGGGTATGTGCTATGGTGAGCGCTGTGAATTGTGCAAGACTGTTGAATCACAGATCTGTACCTCTGAAACAAATAATGCAATATATGTTAAGAAAAAAAAAAAGAAGATAGCAGGAGGGGAAGAATGAAGGGGAGTAAATCAGAGGGGGAGACGAACCATGAGAGACGATGGACTCTGAAAAACAAACTGAGGGTTCTAGAGGGGAGGGGGGTGGGGGGATGGGTTAGCCTGGTGATGGGTATTAAGGAGGGCACGTTCTGCGTGGAGCACTGGGTTTTATTCACAAACAGTGAATCATGGAACACTACATCAGAAACTAATGATGTAATGTATGGTGATTAACATAACAATAAAAATTAAAATAAATAAATAAATAAATAAAAGCATAACATTCATACCAAAGGGCACACATGTAAGTACACAGCTCAAGAAAATTCGAAACAATGAACACAATAATGTAACCACCACCCAGACCAAGAAAGGGGAAATTTCATTTTTTCCTTATGGTCTTTCATCTGAGTATAATTTGTATACATCTACACACACACACACACACACACACACACCCACCCTTGCTACATCTGCAATAGACTTACAAGTTGTTTGTCTCTAATGAAATTGGGGAAATAGAGACCTTAACTAAGTTCCTTTAATAATGCTATTAGCTGGTAACTCTGTATTTCCTGATTATAAAGTTTTATTTTAATTATTATTTATTACAAGTTGCATGTTACCAGTGCAATCAGCACATAAGTAAATTGGAGATTAGCACATATAATGAAATCATAAAACCCAAGTGTTCTATTAAATTACAGTGAGGAGCAGGAAGTTCTTTTCTTGTTTTCCAAATGGAACAGCCTCAGCAGATGGAAGATCAGATAGTTCTATATCAAAGTCAAATTAAATTGGGGGGAAAAATGCCTTGGACCTTAGTATGGACTTGTGTTAAAGGACCCCCAGGAGCTTGTTATAGGATGTGGGAACTTCTGAAATGGCTGGTAAAGATTTTTCTTTTCTACAAAATGCATATATGATTCTCAAAATATGATGGATGTCCCTTGTTTTTTAAACAAGATACACCCTATTCCTTCCCAACAGAGAGGCTGCATTATCTGAGAAGGAAGGAAAAACACACAACATTTACAACATTACAAAATGTACATCTTAGAGCCTCTTTAACCTGCCTGATTGTTTTCACTTCTTTCCATAAAAGCACAAGGATTATCTTGCACATTTGTTTTCCAAATACAGTGCAACAAAATGGTGATGGGTATTACCGTTTCTGTCCTTAAAGCAATGACAAAAGGATGTCAACATCTGCTTTGACTTGGTAAGCTCTGTCATTCAAACTTGCAGAGGCCGAGCTGTGGGTGGGGTGGCCGGCACCCGCTCTGCCCCAGTACCTCAGTGGCTTAGTGATCAAGGCTTGTTCCAAGTCCTGAACTATCCAGAAAACTGGAGAACCCCACCTTGATGGAGACATAGAATCAAAGTATAGCACGATACTGGGTGGCAATATATTTGGTGGGAAGTAAAGGGAAAGAGACAGTTTTGTAGTTAGTTTCTTGATACAGTGCCATTTGTTTCATTAGGATTTAAAAAATGAATCGAGGTATGGTCTTTCCCAGATAGGGAAGACAATTCCCACTGTTTGGCTGATCTGAGAAAGGTATTTCCTATTGCTCAGCTTAAAAACATAAAAGTCCATGTGTCTGCAGATTCAGACTTCTTTCCCTGATGTCCCCTTTTAGAATATGGAGAGTTACAGCTTTGACCCAGTATTTCCATCCATCTTTTCCCCTCAGCATCATTAATGTGCCCATGGGGTATTTTGTTAATGACTGATGAGCGGTCTGAGAAGACAGTTCTAGAGGTACCAGCGCCCAGCAGCTCCTGTGCCTCAGTCTGCTCCTGCCTGGGGGCAGTGCCTCGCTGCCGCGCCCGACCTCAAAATGTATCAGGACTCCCGGTGCCATCAGATGATGCACATTCAGAACAGAACGACACAATTGGAACAGACCTCCTCAGAGAAAGCAATGAAAGGAGTTGCCTAGGTCAACGCCAACACAGACTCTGGCCATGATACTGTCTCATCACATTTGTGACCATCAATAATCCACATAAAATTATGAAGCTTCCGACTTGAAAGAGCCCATGGTCAGTGTGTGCGTGTGTGGGTGTGTGTGTGTGAGTGTGTGCATGTGAGAGAGAGACAGAGAGACAGAGAGTGCAAGCACCCTACTGACTGATGTGGCTTTGGAGATAATCAGGCCAGACTCCCTCAATCTGCCCTTTAGCATCTTTATGACACAAAGAAAGTCCTTTTATTGGACTTTAGTTTTCTCAGGGGGACATAATATCTTTCATCTCACAGTTGTGAGAACCAGATGAAATAATATATTGGACAGTGCTTAATACATGGCGAAAATTGAAATGTTAACTTCCATTCTCCAAAAAATAAAGACGGATCTGATTTGGCCAGAGTAGTAAAGTTATCAGATTACCGAGTGATCTGTTTATGTATATAGTAGACATCAGTCAAGATTATGGAGTTGATCTTAAAAAACAAAAAAAGTGGATAGCAGGATTCGAGAAAGAGAAATTAGGGTATCTATGTAAGTGTGGTTCAAATCCCAGAGTTACCAAACACAAGATTCAGATTCTACAAACACACTTTTTTTTTTTTTTTAATTCTCCATTTTGCTCTGTCCTCTCAGGAGCTCATTTTATAATTGAGTCAGATCTAAGAACATAGTTATTTATACACAGTTCAAAATATAATCATCAAATGTAAAACAGGTTTATATAAACATTTCCAGAAACCATGCCTGTGAATGTAATACACATGTCATTATGGTCACAAAGCACCCAGAGTTCTCTGCATGAGATGAAATTATAACAGTTCATCAGCTTTTGTTTCTCCAAGAATTAACATTCCAGAGACTCATTTTGCGACTCATTTTGGCAAAAGGCATCTTCATTTACTGCAACTTGATTTTTAAGAACCAGGAGGGGAACAGACAATAGGGAATGATGGAAGGACCCAGAGGTTGATAGCTGGAGCCTTTCTAAGGGAAGGCCTTCAGCACCTGCTGTTTATATTACTGACGGAAAACACCAAGGCTGACTTGAACATAACTCACCACTTCCTAACCTCATCAGGGCACATGGGTTGACATGGGCTTTAGAGGCAGCTCCCTACAGCATGGACATAAACATAGGGAGTGTTATGTACATATACGTGTCTGTGTATGCATTACGTATGTGTTGTTGACGTATTCAAATCATATGTAAATACACACACTCCTATCTCTTTGCCCATCCATTTGCCAACCTGTCTACTGAATCTGGAGTAACTAGAGCTCAAGCCCTCACTCTTCCTCTTACTAACTCCCAGCTAGACTCCTGGCTACAAGGACAGGAACTCTGTCCCCCGTCTTCTGAGTTTTGTCCTCTGCCCCTGGTAGAATTTCCAAGTAACTGCTCAATAAACGTTTCTTGAATGAATTAACAAGAAATACTTATCATGTTTTCTCTGTTTCGGGTACCACGCCATCCTCCGACATCTGGTTTTTGCCTTAAATTCTTAGATCTGTACAATGAAGCAAAAACTATTCTCAAATAAGGCAACTGATGTTTGGAGAGATGGAAACAAATTGTATCAAAGGTCACAGTGTTGAATAAGTGGCAGGGCCCACCTAGGCTTCCTCTGGATGTGATTTCTGCGATTGTAAATTGCATACTCTTAAGTGGTGGTTGTGAGGAGCAAATCAGCTTAGCCACGTGAACATGGGCTGGAAAGAATAAAACGCTATCAAAGTAGGAGGTGTAATTACTCTCACTTTGCACACGCAGAGGCAGGATGTGTGATCAAAAAAGCCAACTCGACTGCTGTAAGAACGAAGAGTAGGAGCGCCTGACCGCTCAACCAGGAGAGCTTTAGAACCCTCTCCACACCAAAATCTTACTGGACGCTAGGGAAATTCCATGCCTGGTCTTCCGATCTGATGAATTTTTCAATTACCTAACAATAGTGAAACTACTGAGAGCAAACACCTACCCTGGATCCTCACTGATTATCCCACTGACACTATCGGCAGACTTTTAAATTTGGGCTGAGTTAAAGGACATACAAACTGCTAACTTTCAGTATTTTAAGAGATGTTTCTTATTGTTAACTTTTTTTTTTTTAATTTTGGAAGACTTGCGCAGTTCACTTCCTGAGTTGAATAATTCTTAAGATAGGAACTGCCCCCTTGTATCTGGCATCAATAATTACTGCCCGATTCACTGGAATATTATTTTGAATGAGAGAACAGGCTTACAGTTTTGGGCATTAGCATCTTTCTATAACAAATGCTTCAGGAAGTTAAGGAAAGTATAGCAAAATAAATGACAGGGAGAATAGTTACCACAAGCAATAGCTTCAATATAAATTATAAAACTATTTTCTCCTTATATCAGTCTAGAGATAGAGAACTGGAAATACAAAGAATATTAAAAAATCTCTGTGGGTTTGTTCAGGATGCACGAGCAAAGGACAGTTTTTCTCCCCTATGTATCACATCTGCAAAAGCAGCAGCAGGAGGGGGAGAGAAGTGTTAACTCACCAGGTCAGAGCTCAAAGCAGAGAAGCACATAATATAGTGTAGATCATCCCATAGACTTCCAATCCTGCATCTTAGTCTTACTGCAGTGAAAGGGGGAACTCCCTGCAAGCAGGTCCCAGGCCTCCTACCCCGAGCCTCAGCACCAACAACCCCGAGCACCGCCCTCCACCTCTAACAATCTCCAGGAGCATGTCAACATAGTTCAAAGAACATCCACAACTTTGGACTTAAATCTCAACACTAGCACTTCTCATTGTCTGGCTGTGTGCAAATGGCCGTGTACACCTTGCCTCTGGTTCCCTCGTTTAGAAAATGGAGATGAAGCCACCTTCCTAAGAATATGAGACAGGCCAGCACCTGGAAAAGCCCAGCATGATGCACAGTCCACCTCAGGTGCTCAAAGATACCGGTGCCATGTCATAACCCCAATAACCACACCCCTGCCATTTATCTCATTGTATCCTCACAACTGCTTCCTTAGACACACTTATGGAGCCTAATTCACAGGAATTAGAACAGTGACACTGAACTCATGTGATGAAACGGAAATGAATCTGGGCCCCAGATTTGTTCCATAGTGATTTCCTCGTGTAGCTCATTCAAAAATTAATCACCCCTTGCATAGCTCTAGGTCCTGTCAACTGATGTATATTTCTAAAATATTTACTTAGCCTAATACATACCCATACATATTTATTTTTTCCTTGGTGTAACTGGGCTTCTTTAATGATTGTGTCAGTCAGGACTTACTGTGAAAATATTCCAATACACTGTTTGAAATAACTATTCAAACCATTACAGTGTTGTGAAGGAGTCACCAGCTGTAACATTACTAATGAATATTAATGTTCTTTTATATTTGGCTGGCACTGATATAACAGCAGTTGTCATGTAGCATCAACATTTTTAACCAGGGTACTCTGGAAAGTCATTTAAAATCTGAAATGCCCTCTAGATCACATTTTGTGGTCAACACACAGCGATGAAGTCAGCTGTGATCAATATAGCTTATAGCAATACCACTGGACTAATGTCATTATAAAATGGGATTTGAAAACAACTCATTTCCTTCTTCCATTGCTTCCACTTTTATACCAGGTAGATTAAATATCTTCTAATTTGCTCAGTTTGGGTAAAGAGATCTATAAGAACAAATTTCATTGCTTTTCAGTCACATTGAATAAAAAGAACAGAATTGGATGGGAATGAAGAGAGCTAAAACAAGAACAGTATTTAAGTTCAGAGACAGTTTTCTGCCTTCTGAGAAAGATTATAAGAAGACTTTGTATCTATTGGCCAGATCTACAAAAGTGACCTGATCGTTCAGATGTGGCAAAATATTTAAGGCTTTAAAAAAAAAAAAAAAAAAGTCACTCTTACAAGACAAAGCATGACTGCCTTAGAAATATTTCAAAGTGATCTTTTGGTGTTACATGTCTAGCCATCAAAATTAATAAAACACAGCACAGATCCTTTGATAACTTGTCCTTAATGTATGGGATAGTCACGCTCCTGCTCAAGGTTCTTTCTAGCTTAAGTAACTAGAATCACTTCTTAGGATATCAACACAGGAGTCTCTATTTCCTAAGGCATGTGTATATTCTTGTACCTCAAGAGGTAAAACCTAATGTATACATGTGCCAATGACCCCTCTTGTGATCAATTTATGCTAAAAACATCAGTAACTTTCTCGAGCATTAACTGTTTGCCAGGTCTGGCTTAAATGCTTTAGATGTCCTCAGTGTAGCTCTGTGGGGTAGCTACTATCATTCCCTGCATTTTATAGACAGGGAAGGACAAGGTCAGGTAGCAAACAAAGTTGGGATGGGAGTCTAGGCTGCCGGACTTCACAGCCCATACACTTAACCATTAAACTACTGGTTCTCAATAGCATTTTTATCATTCTTGTTTTAGACATGAGAGCATTTAAGTTTAAAATACTGCATTTGTAACTGTTAACCTTTTATAATTTCATAAAACAGAAAGAAGAGGGTATTAGGGAGTGGCAAAGCAGGATGGGTTACAGGCTAGAGACAGGAGAGTTCTCAAAAGTAGCAGTGATGGGGGATGGGGGAGGACAACATGGATAGTATCAGGGGAGGAGCTCTATCCTCCTTCTTCCAAGGCATTCCCTCCAGCATCAGCCTGGCTCCTCCAGTCTTTCCAGGGAGGGGTGGGGAGTAGATTTGCCCCGAGTCAACCGTTTGCTCTGAACCGGGTCACTCAAGACCGGTGGAGGGATGCGTTCTTCACAAATCTGCTACAAAAGTTCAGTCAGAGTCCCAGGGAGTGATATTTACTGACAAGATCTTTAACCCCAACTGAGGACTATCCATATCTGAAACACCAAGAAAGCAAGCAAACCAGCCACAGATGAAAGCATTTTACAGTAAGCTAAGGCACTGTTGAGGGGCAGAAGATACAGAATACAAGTAAGAATTACAAGCACAAAAGCAAGAATTACCATACATGTGTTTTCTTCAGATGATCACCTCCTTTAGCCAAATGTATCTGCTTTGTGAACAGAAATAGACCTGAAAACTCGCCTTCACTCTATTCTGAATTCATTCAAAATGCTTGGTGCATCAAGAGGTCTGTGCCAGTTAACTAAAGTCTTTGCACCTTTAAAATGCAGGTACCAACATAAAAATGTTCAAACTAAGGAAATTTCCACGGCTTGTGGTTAAGGACCGGCATCATAGAATAACTGGAGGCACCTTTTTTATTTTAGTCGGCTCCACTTCATAATAAAACATCTTTCTTTGTCTTTTTCCTTCCTTCCTTCCTTCCTCATTCTTTCTGTCTCACTCTCTTTCTTTCAGTAATCAAACAGCAAGATTGCACTCTGGTAGTATTTTTACTAAATATGGACTACAGGATCTTAATTCAAAATTCTGAAATATCTGTTTAAAATCCCCAAGCATTTTTAAATGACTGCTTTTCTATTGTTTAAGGACCATTTTACAATCAACACTGAAAAACATACAGCTCTTTTTCAGGTGCTCCACAAACATTTCTTCATTGAAAATATTTGTATTGTGGCACCTGGGTGGCTCAATCGGTTAACCGTCTGTCTTTGGCCCAGGCCACGATCCCAGGGTCCTGGGAGGTCCTCAGCAGGGAGCCTGCTTCTCCCTCTAGCCCTAGAAGAGGACACAACTGTATGGTAAGCCCCACAGGTAATTTGTTCGAAGTTAAAGACTCTAGAAACAGATTGAAAAAGAACAGAGTACAGCTGAAACGTGGAGCCCCCTTCTCTACAAATCCATTCCTGTCTCAGAGGGGAATTTCTATCTATTGGATTTCAAATGCACTCATCTCTGAAAAACAGAAATATGTATATAATCCTAAGGCTGATTTATAAGCCAAGCAGCAGGGGCTGAAAATCAGCAAACCGAGCACAGTTGTTTAGATTGTTAGTTCAAGAAAACGAAGGACTTAGATTCACAATTCAATATTAATCTCTAAACTTGACTAATCATTGCAAATTGCATAAAACAACATCTGCTGTTAACAACTCAGTAAAATATTTTATAGATCATAAGCACGATTCCATTGATGATCACAGTAATCGTGGCATTTCAATAGTGTCATTACACCCATTCTACACACTAAGAAATCAAAGCTCAAAGAGGGCTTACGTGATTCACCCAAGGTCACACCACTGCTATATTAGTAAAGATGAAATGGATTTCACTTCTTCCAACCCAAATACTACACAATTTCTAAACCCTAGGGAACTGTGCAAAAGAGTGCAGGTATATAAACACAAATGCATCCCTTGTATCAGCAAACAGCTCAAGATTCATACCCTACAATGGCAGAAAAAAATATTATCTTCATATGTAGCCTGGGTGAGTTCAGACTTGCCAAAGTGCAACTCTGTACCCCTCAGAGCTTGCCCTGAGCAAACTGAGCACAATATGCTAATGCTTGCATGCTTGAGTGTGCCTGCCTGGCACCAGGGATAGGACTGTTCTGACTGGCCTGGAGAGCTAGCCCATGCCCTCTGGTCCCTGGCTTTAGCGGGCCAGCAGAATGAAGCAAATGAGTCCTCAGAATACAGCTGCTTGCCTCAATCTAATGAACTTAGAGTGACTTCCAGTCTGGGTACAGATTAATTCATTCACAAAATGGACTCAGACGTCGGCTACTCTATGACCTAGGAGGGAAGTCAAGCTCATAAATAGTTCATGTTTATTCTGTTTGTCTGAAGAGCCACAAAACACTGAGAATCTGATAAAATCGGTGGCTCTTATAAAACTACACAGAACACCAGGGGCACCTGGGTGGCTCAGTCGTTAAGCGTCTGCCTTCGGCTCAGGTCATGATCCCAGGGTCCTGGGATCGAGCCCCGCATCAGGCTCCCTGCTCGGCGGGAAGCCTGCTTCTCCCTCTCCCACTCCCCCTGCTTGTGTTCCCTCTCTCATTGTCTCTCTCTTTCTCTCTCTGTCAAATAAATAAATAAAATCATTAAAAAAAAAACTACACAGAACACCAAATGCTGTGGAAAATCTCTATGAATTGATGGAGCTACAAAGCTAACCTGCAGATACATCCTTATTTAGGAAAAAAACATTTTGCTGTAAAGGAAAAAAAAAATGTTCCCATATTTGACCAAGCTACTTTCTACAGCTGCTTAAGAAGAGCCAAAACTTGGCAAACGAATGAAACTAAAATTGGGTGAATCACCTTCCACATAAAGAGCCCTCTGTTCTGCAATCTTAGGTGAAGAATGGGAGTTTTGTCAAAGAGCTAATAGCAGGTCAGTTCCAGATGAATACCAAGGTCTTTTGTCAGATAACAAGTACTATGTAAGCTTTCCTGAAAATTTTGCTGAACTGGGAAATGGACAAGGAGCCAGCACAAACACAGTGACAATAGGAATGAACAAAGCAGAGATGCATAGGGAAGCACGGGTAGAGAGATCTTGGATGTCATCAGAGGGCTTCCATGAGCAAGACCCATGTCCCCTTGGAAGAGAGTCCATAGAAACCCATCCAGCAAGATGAGAAGGATCCAAAAGATACACGCAGAAACCCTACTCTCCCTAAATTTTCAAAACATGCCCCATGTTCAGGATGAGTACTCTAACTGTAAAGTCCAATTCAGAGATACCAAAAATATATTTTATCTGATGGTTTCCTCCATCCAATGAAACAACCTACTTGAGTAAAGGAAACAATTCCAGTCTAGTGGGCTCCCAAATTCTGTTAGAGCCATTAGAATCAACAGAAGTTTAAGCAAACTTGAACAGAATTTCATCTCCGTCCACAAAGAAAAAGGATTTGTTGGAAGGGCATTACAGGACTCAGAAATCACAGGGCGACTGAGCAGTAGGACCACATAAAAATGGGAATCGGGGAAGCTCTGAGCACTAAGTCACATACATCACTGGACAATAACCTAAAAGCAAATGCAACTCTGACTGTTCTCTATCTTTGTGTCTCACTGTTTACCGTCCAAGTTAAGGAGGAGAATCTGAGTGGCCTCGCTTGAGTCACACGTTCACCTTCGACTAGAAATGGCCATGCCTTGAATGACAGCTCTGCCAGGACCCCATGGAATGAGGGGCAGTCAGAAGAAGCCCTGCATCAATAGGGGGGAAGGGGATCCTGGGTAAGCAATGCAACACAAGAGATGCAGAGATTTCCTCCCAGGAGGTAAGGCGAGCCGCCCTGAAGGATATCCAGACCCTTTATAACACTATCAGCTCCAATAAAGTTCATGCAGTAAGTCAACAGCTCTATGCAAGCCTGGGTATTAGGAGAAGCTGGTACCAGAATCCAGTTTCTGGTATCTGAACCCAATTAAAAAGAAAAGATTTTATTTATTTATTTGACAGAGAGAGAGAGAGAGAGAGCACAAGCAGGGGGAGTGGGAGAGGGAGAAGCAGGCTCCTCGCTGAGCAAAGAGCCCGATGCGGGGCTTGATCCCAGGACCCTGAGATCATGACCTGAGCCGAAGGCAGACGCTTCACCGACTGAGCCACCCAGGTGCACCTGGACTTAATTTTTTGATACCTAAACAATATTTATTGCATATCTCAAGGTTTTCTATAGAGTGACTCTCAATCCAAGTGATTAACAAGCACAGAATATAATCAGAAAAAGACCGCACATGAAGGGTGGTTATAGGAGATTTTTAAATAGTGGCATTACGTAGTAAGTGAGTTGTTTTGTAGCACCAGTTGTTGGAAGGATTGTTGAACTGCCAAGATCAAGCAGAAATAGCATTCAGGAGGGATAGCCAGAAATGTGGACCTCCATTCACGTCCCAACTGTTACTGGGAATGCAGACGGGTTTGATTTCTGACATGACGTCAGGAAAAAACAATACTGAGGAAAAAATAAGCTTGACTACATATAGTCTCTAAGTAGCAAGAGAACAATATAAAAAACCAGGCATGAACAGTAAAAACAGTAACTGCAAAGTCTGGTGGAAGCAACTAAATAATCATTAGCACAATCTTTAAGAAGGAATTCAGTGAAAAGGAAAAACAGCTATTCCATGTGTCCACAATGATGCCTACAACCGAAAATTTGGGGGGAAATTATTCAGTTTGCACTAATGAGCTTACTTTCCTGCTGCCCATTTTCACACTTAATATAAATGATGGAGACCATGGACAAGTGAATTGGGCTTCTATGTCGAAGTGAGATAATTAGGTGAAACGGCATGGTAATTCCATCAGATAATTTAAAATCCAATTATAATACACAAAATATCCTTCTTTCTCCGAGCGCCTCTCTTCTGAATCTTTCTTAAGCTTATTTTCTATCTTATGTTTTGATTTCTGTACTGGAAGGCTTGAAAGTGCCTTCCAGTTGATTCCAACAGATCCTAAGCTGATGCCAAGTACTGGCTATGTGCACACTTCTCTTTATAGTCACAGAATTCTTTATTCATATGTGTGTAGCAGCTGACCCCAGCACTCAGGTGACAGGCCACTGGACAGGGAGTGGGTGCCTGACTGAGACCTAGCCACAGGCTGTTAGTCTGTAACTCGGGCTGACCTCAAGAGCATTTGCCAAGCCAATCGTTTCTCCTTGGAGTTTTAACGTGAGGCAGAACCAGCAGGTGGCAAAGTGACACTGAAGATTATCTGGGAACGCAAGTGTGTGTGCATGCGCACACACACTAGTAGTTACCGTGCTATAATAAAAGCCACCAGGCAGAGGCAAGGGAAGTATTGGTAACAGAGTAGAAACAACAGAGCAAAGGTTAAATGGATGTCAGTGAAGCAGGAAAATGGGTGAAGAGTTCTAAGAGGCACAGGCCTTCAGTTACAAAATAATGAAGTCATGGCGGTGAAAAGCACAGCAGAGGGAACACAGGCAATACTATCGTAATCGATATATGGTGACAGATGGTAACTACACTTAGCGTGGTGAGCAATGCACAATGTACCCAGTGGTCCATTCACTAGAAACGAATATAACATAGTGTGTCAGTCACAAATTAAAACGAGCAGTGAACAAGGAGGATCTGCTGCTGAGGTGGGCAATGAGATCAATGCCAAGGCATGAACATATCCTGTAAGGCATTCCAGTTTTCCATGAGCCTTAGACTAAGTGATTATTTCTACAATATGAAATGATATTTTAATTCCCAAGGAGCTCAAGCAAAGAGGAAGGCGGGACCATTTCCCGCCGTGCCGACTTCCCCATGTAACACGTTCGTGAAGTTCTCTCACAGTGATGAAACAAATATTTGTCCATAGTGCATGGGGCATGTTTGGGGAAAGGGAAACTGAGCAATAGGACACACATAGAGAGCAAGGACAAAAAATGCAAATCATTGAGAAGCCTGGGCATTCGTGAGCATTTAATCTTTTTTAAAGTGCAAAAGTAGAAGAACGAAGAGCTTTACTCATCCGTGTTTTTAATAACTTGCCTCGAAATAAAGAAGGATGATGGTTGCACTCAGTATGTAAGACACATCTTTCTAGGACTCTGACATACAGTGAAGTCCATCCTCTTTATCAAAGGAAAGTTCATATGGAAATGTATTAGTCTTGTGTGGAATTGGGTGAATCTAGGCTCTAGGATAGATTGAACATAGTAAATGGTTTCCATAGTATATATGTAATGAAGAACGCTACATACAAAATGGTAAACCAATAAGAAACAAAAAATGTCAAGTTCTTATAATGACAATGGGAAATATTACAGCAATAAAATGTTGAAATCGTGAGAAAAACTGTCTCTCCTCCACCCAAATATATATTCAGGTTTTCACTTCCACATTTTCTATCATTTAAAAATAGGGGTATCTTTTCTGGGACGACTGGTGGCTCAGCTGGTTAAGCGTCCCACTCTTGGTTTGAGGTCAGGTCATGATCTCAGGGTCATGATCTTGGGGTTGTGAGATTGAGCCCCGCATCAGCTCCACGCTCAGCGTGGAATCTCCTTCAGTTTCTTTCTTTCTCCCTCTGCCCCTCCCACTGCACACTCTCTCTCTTAATAAATAAATAAATAAAACGTTAAGAAAAAATAAAACTCAGAGCTTTGCAGAACAGAATGGTGGCTGGCTTTCTGTAACACGGGTCAGGTCTAGCCCTGTAGGGGAAAGAAGCCTTTTTCCTCCTATATGTGTACTGATTTACATATATATATATGTATATGTATATATACTATGTTAATAGTATGTATTACATATATATGTTTTATATATGTATTATATATAAATATATTTATGTAATATATATAGTAAACAAATATATATAATAAACATTATATATATAATAAACAAAAAATTAAAAACCTAGAGGAAAAGCCTTAAGAGAATGAAGACCTTGTTCAACTTCAGTACTTTCATTATTTGGGATACTTTCTCAACTAGTTAATACATTTAATAATTCAACAAAAAACTGGCAGGGACAAGAAAACCTACTAACTTTTACTTGACCTATATAACATGCATGTGGTTTAATCAGGGCCTACAAGACATCATTCAGCCATTTGAAGTACTAAGTGCAACATTAAAAATTCAACCGTGGTAAATCTTGGACAGAGAGTGCCTTCTTGTGAGACTTCCAGAGGAAGAATTCTACATCTTCTGTTAAACATAAGCATTGCCAAATTCTACCATTTCAAATTACATCTTATTTTTAAAATAACTCCTCCCTATTGTTTTCCTGTGATGATTTCTAAAAGTCAACACTAAGTAGTTCTGTATTTTCTCAAATTCTATGAACTAGGGCATCTTTGAAGTTGCTAGACAATTTGGACTTTGGGTTCATTTAAATTAGGAACTGTCTTACTCATCTGCAAGCCCTTTGTTCCCAGCACAGCACTTACCACCTAATAGGCCCTCCAACTATTTGTGAAACTGAAAAGAACTACCCCAGGGACAAAAACTCTCTGTTTCCCACTGCTTAAACCAAGTCCCTCAAGTTCCGGAATGGCTTGTCCATACTGCCCAGAACCAGACTCAAGAGGTAAGAAGAAGTAGATGTCTAGTGATTCCGCATGAGGCTTATCAGGAAGAACTCATCTTCCAAATGCGTTTGGATGCAACCTAGAACTGTGGATTATTATTTTTTCCTATAATATTCTCCTAAATGTTACTGGAAGAGATGCATGAAGCCATGGATAGCCAAATCTGAGTTGAACAGGTTGCTTCTCGCAACTCTAAGTCGCATGGGAGCTGGATCCCTTCCCAATCGCTAAATCAATACTTCTGCAGACAGTGAGTGGAGTCAGAGAGCAGATCCCCTACAAGGCCCCAACCTGGGCTATCATCCGTCTTGCTCTATCATTCTGCTCTCCCAGAAACGTCAACCTCCTCTAAACACGATCTGGATTCACACCCACCTCTGTAATGACCATTTCTTTGGGAAGTCTCACATTGTTATCATGGTACCATGCTACTCTTTAATGTCATCACACAACACAGTTGTAGTTTTACATTAAATAGTCCAATTGTTCATTATTCTTCCTTTCTCCCACTAGTCCAGAAGCCCCAGGACAATTTTCCTCACCGTTGTGACTTCGGCATTTCATGAAGATCCTGAAACATAGTAGGGGTTCAGTTCGTCTTTATTAAATGATTAAATGGATGATTCATAGGAAAAGCACTAGGTACCCAAAGAGTTGATGAGTCAGCAAATCAAAACAGGGAAGAAAATTATTGTTTTTAAGTCAACTAAAGATGTAAGATAAGAATTAGTTATAAATCCAAGAAAACTCTGATGGTTGAAGTAAAACCCTTTATTTCACCAATAATGAAAATAAAGAGAGGTTAATTGACTTTATGTGGTTATCACAACTCGTGGCCATGGACTTGGGTCTAAAACTCCTAGCTCTCATTCAAATGCTCTTTTAAGAACACATTTTCAAATAAAAGCAAATGGCCCATGTTGATGAAAAACAATAACTCCTTTTAACTCTATTGACCTCATTTTGCCAAAAATAGACAGAAATCACTTGAGATTGAAGGGGCACATTGAATTCTAGTTCAACTGAAAAGAGCTTATTTTTAGAAAAAGCCTGGGGTGAGGACATCCACATATTTGTTATGAGAAAACCACCCAGAACGTGGCTCCAAAGTAAATTACAAAACTGGGAATAAGTTAATATGGTTTTACTAATCCAGAGCACATAGTCAGCACTCAAAAAATGATACTTGTCATTATGATCATTATTTCCAATCACAACACTTGTAGAAAACAGAGACCTGAGAGAAAAGACAAATCTAAGTGAAGTTCTTCATCAGCAATGGTCTGAACACCGAGGTATTTCTAGCAAAGGTTCACTCAGTGAGCACTTTGGGGCAAAAAAAAAAAAAAAAAAAAAAAAAACACATCCTTTCAAGCCAAGGGCACCAAATGCTTTCAACTTCTCAATTTTGCCAAAGGACAGCTGGTTCTGTGCACATTTCCATTAAGAGAATAGGGCCCAAGGGTGATTCGAAAACTCTTCACATTGCAACTGAGACTAATGGTCTTCTGTTCTCTATCAAGCTGATCACATGCTTCTTTAGATTAACCCGCAGGGACATGTTCAACAGAGTCTAACTCAGAACTATTCTGTCTGCAACCCAATTACACATCATCTCAAAGTGGCTCTGATTTAGTTTCTAAGACGATCAGATATTTGCCTCTGATCATGCAGAGAAAACACCTAGAAAATAAGCTTACACACTCAGATTATACACCTCGATTTAGTCAGTCATGAGATGAAATTTCAACAGGGCAGAGTGCATTGATGACATTACCAGTCCCAAGAGAACATCACTTTCTCTGTTCTTGTAGGTTCTATCAGCGCACCGTATACTATCACAGTAGACACTTAAAATACACTGGTAAAAATAAATGTAAAGTACTTCACACCTAACTTGAAAATGTATTAAGTTACGCCGGTATTTACACAAAACTGCTTAAAATTTGTGTGCTCTATAAATTTGTTTTTCTAATTTGATCAAATTGGCCACATGGACTCTGAATTGGGTGCACAAAAAGGCAACTATCCTGAGTCATACCTATGCCACTTTTAAGACAAAGCCATTACTTTCCTTCTATACTCCATGTTGCCGCAGTATGCTGTCTTAAACCAGCTAAATGTGCATTTACTATCTCATGGAGGACACTTTTACAACGTTGCTAAAGTTCTGCATTAATGCTTTGACTTTCTTACCCTTATAATGGGTATATCAGTGTATTTTTTAAATTTTTTTAAAGATTTTGTTTATTTATTTACTTGAGAGAGAGCACGAGCAGGGGGAGAGGCTGAGGGAGAGGGTGAAGCAGACTCCCCATGGAGCAGGGAACGGGATGCAGGGCTCAATCCCAGGACCCTGAGATCATGACCTGAGCCAAAGGCAAGTGCTTAACCAACTGAGACAGCCAGGCTCAGGCTCAGTGTATTTTTGATAGAATCAGCACTTAGCATTTTATTTTTTTTTATTTTTATTGTATTTTTTTAGCACTTAGCATTTTATAGTTTGGTCCATGAGATAGCTCTATTGGGAACTGAGGTAATATTAATAATATATAAATTAATCCTTTTTTCAGTTTTGAAATATTATTTGGACCCCATATCCTCATTACTTTTGTAAGCCTGGTGATGACCTCTTCCCTTGAAGTTACCGCCCTATTTGGAAAGATATCTTTCCTCATGAATTATTCCAAATCTGAAAGGAGGCTGTAAAAAAAAAAAAAAATCTTAGAAATAACGTTCAAGTTCAAAGCCAATATAAAAGATTCAGACACAATATCTGTATATCCTGTGGACTTGCACACTTGATTTTAATTTGGTAAGACAAATTTACAAAAAAAAAAATAAGCTGCTCCATCAAAATCTTTACCAACACTCATGAAATAGCCTGATGTTCAGCAAAACAGACAGTGCATTTTACCAGGTGATCTAGGGCTCACAAACTGTGTCACATCGCATGATATTTTGAGAGTAACGGGAAACCATCACCTGCTTCTTCTTCCACAGAAATGGCTAATTACAAATAGCTTCACAGAAATACAACTTTATTATAAAACTGAAACCTGTCATTTTTTTTCTAATCACAAACACCATTCACAGAAAGATACTGAAGGCACACATTGCCTTGAAGTCCACTGGTTTTAGACTTTAAAAAGCAAACACAGGGGCGCCTGTGTGACTCAGCTGGTTAAGTGACTGCCTTCGGCTCAGGTCATGATCCTGGAGTCCTGGGATCGAGTCCCACATCGGGCTCCCTGCTCAGCAGGGAGCCTGTTTCTCCCTCTGACCTTCTCCCCTCTCATGCTATTTCTCTCTCTCTCTCTCTCTCTCTCAAATAAATAAAATCTTTTTAAAAAAAATAAAAAATAAAAAGCAAACACATTAGGTAAGGACTGAATCATGCGACGTGATTCGAATGTAGGTTCTTAGTCCAGGTCACTAGTGAGTAAGTTACACTTTGCAATTGTCATTTTTGCCTAGCTAGCAATATTGACCATCCCCACTTTTTCTGGACTGTTCATTGTAGGTCCCTACTTCTCCATTCCCACCAGAGCAGTGAAAGCAAACGACCTATTTCATCTCTGTGTTAAATTTTCCTAAAACTCTCCTAGTATCACTGATGCTACTTTTGGGTTTCTCTGCTGAAAGGCAATTGTACCAATGGTCAACAGATCCTGACAATATCCAACCATTTATTAAAAAATGAGTTCCTTTTTACTCTTGCATCATCAACTCTTTAAAAGACACTATGCAGAAAAATGTATCCTATCCAGAGGAAATAGAGCAGTGGATTTGAAATAATTCCAATTTTTCTCTGTGTTTTTTCTAAGACTAAAGCAAAGCAAAGGCAAGACAGCTTAAAACTCTGAAAAAATCTACACTATGAACTGGCAGCCATTCCAACAAGGCTGCCTCAGAGTTGGTGCCCATGTCTAAGAGTCAGGGATCTAGAGACCCTGTAAATTTGGGGGTTAGCTCTCCAGAGGTTTGTTTCAAAATACTTGGAAAGAATTTATAGTCTTCTAAAGCTGGACCATTCACTGAACTATTGACTGAGCAAATGATGACATATTTTCTAATAGAATTTGAAGTCTCCTGGGTTAAGACAGATGGGGCACAAATACTAAATGACTGCCTACAATGGTCTTAGGCAGAGTGAAGCCACCAATTGTGAATTTTGTGGCTTTGAGGGATGCCTCTTAAATTTTGCCCATGCAGCTCAGTTTATGCTACAGAAACATACCCAGAAAGCAAGGAGAACTTCTTCGTCTTCAACTTTAATTTTTCTCCAGGATCAAAAATTACATATCATGTATGTGAAAATAAGGAGGTGTTGGGGGGAGGGCATTTGTTTTAATACCTCAAGGATTTCTTTATTCTTTATGCCTATTGCCTGTGACAGTCAAAAACAGTCACTTTATTTCTTCATCTCTGAAACACGAGCTGTTGCGTAATCAAAGTTATCTGTCTGCCCTGTTGTTATTTCAACTTGATAGGATGGAGTAGCGACGAAAAAAATATGAGATTTTAACTAATCTTAGTCCTTTTGAATTCCCCTGGGTTCTTTTGATATCAACATCAACAGAGTTTCTTTTGTACAAGCAAAATCCTAGGCTTTAAGAGCAGCTCTGGATTTGGAGAAAAGCTGGAAATTATAGGACAAAGTTTTAGAGTGAAGGGCAAGAGTAGTTAAGAATGGTCCAAAGTTTTAGAACAGAGAGGAATTCAGGAGGGCAGTTCAAAAATCTAGGGTATATGACAGACTTAATGTTATCATATAGTTTTATATGTAAGAAGTAGAAAAATAACTACTATTTTTATGGCACAAACTATAAAGAAGTTTGGTTTATGGGGATCCACACATGATCTAACTCAACAAGGGGCACAGCCAGGAGCCTGCAGGCAAAGAAATGATTCGGTAAACTATATCAAATTTAAGGATTTTTGTCTCACAAGCTTTTATTGCTTTTCACTTATATACGCCCATAATAACAGTCGAGTGAAATACTTTTAAAGTGAATTCAAAATACAGTTTAATTAGGTAACACTGTTCAAAAACAAACACATCATAAAATTTATCCATGCAGTTAATATTAGTGCACCAAAACAAACAAATGGAAAACCAAAACGTGTAGCAAAGGCTGTATGGCAATTCTGAACTCACGGTGACCACCAATAAAATCCAGGAGCAGCTAAGACATGCTAAGAGCCACACTCAGTAATTTTTTTTTTTTTACACTTTACTACATTTCATTGAATTTCCCATGATTCTCGGTGGCACCATCCATGTTCAAACAAAGAATCTTAACTCATTTATTTTCTCAAAGCAGAACAGATCAAGTAATACGTTTCTGTCTATTCACTCAACAACTAAAAATATTCAGCCAAAAGCTAAAAAATATTGTGCGTTGATAGAACTGGAATATATGTCACTGTATGCAGTATCACTTTTGGTCACGCATTATTACAGCAACGGTGACAACCTCCTTCAGCCACCCAGGGGCCTAAGAAATAAGCATTTTTTTTAACCATTGAATCATTTTCAAGTGTACAATTCAATGGTTTTAAGCACATTCATAATATTTTGCAACCACCATCATCTATTTCTAGAACTTTTCATCCTCTAGCCAGGCACGCCAGAAATAGACTCTTTAAAAAAATTAATGGTTCAAGGAAATTTATATAATAATCAATTTTAACACATTCCCTGTTTTTCATTAATTAAAAGATCTAATAACTTTTCATCAGATTGGCATGCATTCTAACATTAGTCACCTACAAAAATCATAGTATGTTCATGAAAATATCCATCAAAATTCGTTCAGACTGTATGCCACCCTACTCTAGAACACACATCTGATTGTATAGCTGCTATTCAATTTCTTAGAAGTTCAAGTCTCTCTTGAGGAAAACATTCAATTATTTTTAACAGTGTTCAAGTATATTAAAGGTTAGGAGTCTTTAATTCATTCATTTGACTTCCTTTACTGCCTGTATATATCTTTCTCTTTTATTTAGCTAATTAAAACCAAATGGGAAACTTAAAAACATACTATTAAATTAGCATCACCAAAGACTATATTTACATAGCACAAAGGGAAGTTTAAAAGTGGCCCCTTTATGATTTCCTTGATTGCCTTACGATGCTAGGTTGGCTCATCATTGGATATTTCACTGAAGATTTCCTCAATCAAGTGCAAATGATCATTTGTCCATGTGTTGAGGGAGCCTCAATACTGATGTTTTAAATGGGGATTATTTTGTTATTATATTAAGTAGATTGGTATTTTTTCTAAGAAATTAAAAAAAAAAAACTCCAATAAAGACACTTTACAAGTTGGCATCTGCCTCTCCAAACATTTAAGAGACTTCTGGAAGGAGAGTTTATTCAACTTGGTCCACTGGCTTCATCTATCCATACTCAAAACTCTCAGAACTAGCATTCACATGGATAGAGGCATTCCAGTGATGTCCCTTGATTCAGGTTTTGAGCACATCCATATCATGGTTGAGCAAAACGTGGCCAAGGGACACACTGACCTGACCTCAATCAGAGAAGGGCATCCATAGGAGTTGAATTGAAACTGGAAAAAGTGGGATGGTGCTGGGTTTGGAATCAGAAAACGGTGGTTCTTTCCCAAGGAAAACCAGTGCTGCCACTCTGCTCATGAGCGAAGGAGTAGGCGTTTAGAGGAGAGAAGGAAACCAAACAGGATGAACTCTTTTGAAGAGTCCGCAGAAAGACCAGATCGCAAAATCTAAGAGTAACAAAACATTTGCTACAGTCCATTCCCTGTCATTTTAAGACGATGTGATCCAACTCGGCAGTCAATCTGATTATGCCTATCACCTAATCCCGGCTGAATTATCTGCCCTTTCACAGAGATGAAAAACACTGCTAATTTATTAAGAAAATACTATAACACAGCAACAACCACACTACCTCTTTTTCAATAACTCGAGGCAACGAACAAAGTTATCGAGAATAGGAAGATCCAAGCAGCAGTTAAAGGGACGCTCAGAAGCCATTTCAAAAGGCTTGAATAAGTCAATGACTTTCTCAAGCTGTTTTTTTTAATCTGTCAAATGGATTTGATAACCTTTGTGTTAGAGTTTTGTCAGCATTCATTTGTTCAAATCCATACTTTGCAAACACCCCATTGAAATATCTCCTTCCAGAGGAGAGGGAGCTCTACCCCCCTGGGGGGTGGGGGGGAATCTAACAGCACATCTCAAAGTGGTTAGAAAATATTTTGAAGTCTATCACTTCATCTTAAAATGTATCTTTCATATATGACTCATAAGACATCTGTGTGTAATATAAAAACCTCACCCGAAATTATCAACTAAAATCGGGAATTCAAAGGGCTTCATCAGACCTACCGGGTGACTTGATGCCTCTCTTACACATATCCACCTTTGAAATCATTTAGAGGGATCCCCATGATGGGGTATCATCAGGCTGTGCTTTTCCAGGACCAGCTTAATGCCACCCCTCATAGCTGACTGCAGTCAAAAGGTTGTATACTATCATGGACAAGGGCGTGGATTTTGCGGTCAGTGTCTGGGTTCGAATCCCAAGTGGAACACTCATGATGAGTGCGGTCTTGGCGCAGTCACCTAACAGCTGCACACCTCAGGATCTTAATCTTTAAAATAATATAATAGTCCTCAGCTCTTAGATTGTTGTCGTATATGGATTCATATGTGGGGCTTTTCTTATATCAGTGCCTGGAATATAGAAAGGATCATGTAGTTATCAGCCATTGTTACCATTACTGTGGTTTTTAAAAATTCATACTCGCTGAGAAAAATGAGGAAAATAGGCTGATCCTATTAATTCCACTTGCCCCCCACCCCACGTCCTAGTCCAACAATGTTGTTGTTGAAGAGTTTTTCACAAAGTTAAGCAAAGCAAAGAAGTCAAAATACACACAAAAAGTAATAAGCTTACTAATTTGAGGTCTATTGGACACTTGAAAAGAATAAAGGTTGATTTCAGAATCCATAATAAGGAATATAGAAGTAAAAGCAAATCGTGATTGAGAACTATCACTTTTTTTTTTTTTTTACTAAAACGTTTTTGATTTTGTTATTTCTCTTGGAGGCCAAAACCTGGTGCCTCTTTCAAGGAGATAATCAAATTAATCTTTGATCAGTTCTAGGACACTTGATTTTTAAACCGTATCAGAATCCGTTCACTATCAGTTTCCAGGCAAGCTCTCATTCTGATTTGCTCAAATATGAAATAGCTACTTTCTGTTCCTGAGATAGAAAATTTAGTAAAATGATCTGACAGTGCTTGGCTTATAATTTAAACAGTAATGACATGAAAGTATTTCTAACCACTTTATCTCAAAAAAAGATTTACTTTCTTCCACAAAATAATTACAAATACCTATTGTGGACTAGTTATCAAATGGGAGGTTTACAATTTCTGAGTGAAAGAGTAATTTCTGGTCAAGAAAATTCTAAAAATCAGAAAATAGTATCAAGAAATTTAATTACCAATAATTTTACCCATAATTAACATTTTGGTGTATTTCCTTGTATTTTTTTCCATTTTATCTACACATACATACATTTTAGTCTATAGCTCTTCTTCCATGTCAAGCATTTTGTGGAATTAAATATGTATATTTAACACATTAAAATGGCATCTTTATTTAAAGTATATTTTAATATATTTACATAAGTGACATGTTTATATTAAATATATAAAACATTTGAATAGCTGCCAGATACTGCCTTTGTTCCATTTATTTTTCCCTTTTAAACATTTCTGAAAAACACCTGCATACCTATTTCTTTGCTGCATCTCAGACTATTCTCATAGACTAGTTTCCCAGAAATGGAGTGACTGAATCAGATGGTATGAATACTTTAATGCTTCTACCTAGATAAATCTAGCTCAATTGCTTTCTTGAAAAACGCTATCAACCAATAATATACGAGAATTCAGGGGTGACTAGGTGGCTCAGTTAGTTCATCGTCGGACTCCTGATTTCAGCTCAGGTCATGATCTCAGGGTTGTGGGATCGAGCCCCATATTTGTCTTTGCGCTCAGCATGGAGTCTGCTTGTCCCCCTCCAGCAGGGCCTCCCCCTACTTGCTTTCTCTATCTCTGAAATAAATAAATCTTAAAATATACATACATACATATATATATTCTCATATACATACATATATATATACACATATATATACATACATATATATATATATGAGAATTCATAGGTCTCTGCACTGGTACCAACATTGTCATGAAAGCTCTTTTTCGGAATGATGTATGAAAAATGGGCAGTATTTTCCTTGACCCCCCCTTTTTTTTTTGGATTATTGTGAAGCTTGAATAGTCTCAGTTGCTTATTAGAAGTGACAGTTAGTTAGCCTCTTTATTCTTCAAATTCCTCATTGGTATAAAAAATACCCCAGTATGAAAATTACAGTATCTCACACAGATGCTTTGAGAATTAAATAAAGCACTAACCCAATACCTGACACAGAGGAACACTCAGTAAATATCGCGGGCACCAAATGATTCTTAAATCCTATCTCCATCATCACCTTAATCCGATATTATATATTTAAACTATGCACCTTAGTTTTACTTAGGTTACTTCATTACTAAATATGTATTAAGGAAATGCAGCATATCCAACATCTACTGGGCAAGGACCACAAATGTGGAGCCACTGGAAGGGTTCCAAAAGAATTTTTATGTTTTTATTTTAAAATCAAAGAGATAATAAGATTATTGTTTACACTGTAAAGACAATCCTCTTTGCTAGAAATGTGACTTTGTTCCAATGAGTGGGAGATGTCCGTCCGCAGAGATTCTGAATCAAGGCCAGAGGAAATACTCTGATGTAATCCTGTCTGGATTTCAACAGTGGCCTCACCCACTACTCCGTCGTGTCCAGAAATGACCCTGAACCCTTGTGCAGGAGGAACACTTAACGTTTCAATTATCCTTGGAAGAAAGAGCTTCTAGGGCCATCACTGAAAGCGGGACCAAGTGGCAGTAGGAGCATAGTTCGGAACAATGAGCCCATATTCAGTTGAACCTTAGTAAATGGCATTTGACGATCCCCCATCAGGTGAAAGCGAGTGAGCAGCCCTTGAGTATTTTTCGAGTCCTTCACCACTGTAGCTCTTCAGTTCCTGCCCTGTTACTTTTCACCCAAACGTCTACCCAGGCTCTTCAGCATCATCCCATTCCCCTGACCATGATACTAGCACGAATTTATTCTCAAAAGTGCTTCCAGCCAGCACTTGTGATAAAAATCAAACTCAACTAATGTCATTTCCCGGTTTAAAATCCACTGGCTTTAAAAGAAAAAGACTTAAGGCTATAATCTGACATAAGTTTAGCATAGTGGCTTTGTTTTTATTATGTTAATCACCATATATGACATCATTAATTTTTGATGCAGTGTTCCATGATTCATTGTTTGCGTATAACACCCAGTGCTCCACGCAGAACGTGCCCTCTTTAATACCCATCACCAGGCTAACCCATCCCCCCACCCTCCTCCCCTCTAGAACCCTCAGTTTGTTTCTCAAGAGTCCATAGTCTCTCATGGTTCGTCTCCCCCTCTGATTTCCCCTTCATTTTTCCTCTCCTGCTTTTTTTTTTTAAACATATAATGTATTATTTGTTTCAGAGGTACAGATCTGTGATTCATCAGTCTTAGACAATTCACAGCGCTCACCATAGCACACACCCTCCCCAATGTCTATCACCCAGCCACCCCCTCCCTCCCACCCCCCACCACTCCTGCAACCCTCAGTTTGTTTCCTGAGATTAAGAATTCCTCCTATCAGTGAGGTCATATGATACATGTCTTTCTCTGATTGACTTATTTCACTCAGCATAACACCCTCCAGTTCCATCCACGTCGTTGCAAATGGCAAGATCTCATTCCTTTTGATGGCTGCATAATATTCCAATGTGTATATACACCACATCTTCTTTATCCATTCATCTGTCGCTGGACATCTTGGCTCTTTCCACAGTTTGGCTGTTGTGGACATTGCTTCTATAAACATTGGGGTGCACATACCCCTTCGGATCACTGCATTTGTATCTTTGGGGTAAATACCCAGTAGTGAAATTGCTGGTTCATATGGTAGCTCTATTTTCAACTTTTTGAGGAACCTCCAGCACCGTGGCTTTTTAACTGTAGTGTCATCAGAAGTACCTGGCAGGCCAGTTTACTCAGTTTCTCAATCAGGTCCAAGGTGGGGCCTGAGAATTTGCATGTCTAATAACCTTCAAGGTGGTGTTGATGCTGCCGGTTGGGGAGAAACACTTTGAGAACCAGTGATGTAACAATTCATGCCTACCCACTGAGCTGGACGGCTCAACAGGGGCGTCCTTCAAATTCTACAGTTTCCACTCAGTCAGTTAAACATCTGCCTTTGGCTCAGCTCATGATCTCAGGGTCTTGGGATCCGGATCGAGTGAGCATCAGGCTCTCCACTCAGCAGGGAGTCTGCTTCTCCCTCTCCCTCTGCCCCTCCCCCCCGCTCACGTGTGCACGTATGCTCTCTCTCTCAAATAAATAAATAAAATCTTAAAAAAAAACCCTGTAGTTATGCAAATTCATCATGTTCTTTCTTGCCTGTGTGTTTCTGCACATGCTAACTCTCCTCTCCTACCTGGCATGCCTACCCTTTCTGCCCACACGTTAATCTCGACTCCCCAGCCCCCGGCCCCAGAGCTTCTGCGTCCCTGTGATAGCAAGCATTTCCTTCTCTCCCACCGTGTTATCACATTGTGCTACAGTTGCTGCATTATTTACACTCTGTGGTGGGGTCCTTGAAGGCCACTAGTCTCTTATCTTTGTATACTCAGTACCTAGTAAAATGCGTGACATGAGGCAGGAAGGCATTCAAATGTATTTTTTTTTTTAATGAGTGTTGGTGACTCTGTATCAGGCACAATGACTCTAATACCTTGACAACAGGCCAATGACAGTTATATATATATATATATTTTAACCCACTTCCACGGAGTGATTAGTGGGAATATCCTAAAAGGGCCCATGTGTTTGCTCTAAGAGTTGTAAACAAAAAGCTGCCAAGACCTCATCTTACTCTGGACATATTAGAGAGAGAACCAGAAGAGATGATATGTGTGAGTGTTTAAATTTTTTACGCCACAGAGCTTGCGTCCAATGACACGCTGCTTGGTATTGGATTGAAGATTTAAAGATCAGAATCTTTGTTAAACGCATCAAGGCACCGTTATATTTCAACTCCAAGTGAAGGTCTGCACCAACAACAGCTAGCAGTAAATACAGATGTCAAAGTTGGCTGAGTAGCTGGGCTTACAGTACCGTCATCAACCAAATAAAATACTTCCATTCCAATTATATGCAGAAAGAAAACCTAATTCCTGAAATGTAATGAGATTTTCACACTTCTGACACAAAGAAATTTTTACTAAAATGTCTTTCTACTGTGATACTGATTTAGCTGGATCCTAAATGGTCTGAAAAGGCAAGAGGAATCAAACCTTGCGGCTCACTTAAAACTCCACGGTGCCCAAAGGACATCTAGGGAACGATGTCACAAAGTTGAACGCAAAGCTCAATCTTCATATATTAAAGAAAGAGTGCCATGATAAGAATTTTTAGAAAACCACTGATACTGCTGTCAATATTTCGTATGTTTAGGCTAGGCTGGGCTGGGCTTTCAGATCACTAAGTCAACCAGAGCTGATCTGGCTTTTATCACAAGTGTTAGGAAGAATCCCAATTAGATTGTGAGAATTTTCCACTGACTCTCTCATTACTGCACGTTTTTTTTTTAATTTTTTATTGTTATGTTAATCACCATACATTACATCATTAGTTTTTGATGTAGTGTTCCATGATTCATTGTTTGTGCATAACACCCAGTGCTCCACGCAGAATGTGCCCTCTTTAATACCCATCACCAGGCCAACCCATCCCCCCATCCCCCTTCCCTCTAGAACCCTCAGTTTGTTTTTCAGAGTCCATCGTCTCTCATGGTTCGTCTCCCCCTCCGACGTACTGCCCTTCATTCTTCCCCTCCTGCTATCTTCTTCTTTTTTTTCCTTAACACATATTGCATTATTTGTTTCAGAAGTACAGATCTGTGATTCATCAGTCTTGCACAATTCACAGCGCTCACCATAGCACATACCCTCCCCAATGTCTATCACCCAGCCACCCCATCCCTCCCACCCCCCACCACTCCAGCAACACTCAGTTTGTTTCCTGAGGTTAACAATTCCTCATATAAGCGAGGTCATAGGATACATGTCTTTCTCTGATTGACTTATTTCACTCAGCATAACACCCTCCAGTTCCATCCACGTCATTGCAAATGGCAAGATCTCATTCCTTTTGATGGTTGCATAATATTCCATTGTGTATATATACCACCTCTTCTTTATCCATTCATCTGTCGATGGACATCTCGGCTCTTTCCACAGTTTGGCTATTGTGGACATTGCTGCTATAAACATTGGGGTACACGTACCCCTTCGGATCCCTACATTTGTATCTTTGGGGTAAATACCCAGTAGTGCAATTGCTGGATCGTATGGTAGCTCTATTTTCAACTGTTTGAGAAACCTCCATACTGTTTTCCAGAGGGGTTGCACCAGCTTGCATTCCCACCAACAGTGTAGGAGGGTTCACCTGTCTGCACATCCCCGCCAACATCTGTCGTTTCCTGACTTGTTAATTCTAGCCTTTCTTACTGGTGTGAGGTGGTATCTCATTGAGGTTTTGATTTGGATTTCCCTGATGCCGAGCGATGTTGAGCACTTTTTCATGTGTCTGTTGGCCATTTGGATGTCTTCTGCCCATTTCTTGATTGGGTTATTTGTTCTTTGGGTGTTGAGTTGGATAAGTTCTTTATAGATTTTGGATACTAGCCCTTTATCTGATATGTCATTTGCAAATATTTGCTCCCATTCTGTCGGTTGTCTTTTGGTTTTGTGGACTGTTTCTTTTGCTGTGCCAAAGCTTTTTATCTTGATGAAAGCCCAATAGTTCATTTTTGCCCTGGCTTCCCTTGCCTTTGGCGATGTTTCTAGGAAGAAGTTGCTGCGGCTGAGGTCGAAGAGGTTGCTGCCTGTGTTCTCCTTTCGGATTTTGATGGACTCCTGTCTCACGTTTAGGGCTTTCAACCATTTGGAGTCTATTTTTGTGTGTGGTGTAAGGAAATGGTCCCATTTCATTCTTCTGCATGTGGCTGTCCAATTTTCCCAACACCATTTGTTGAAGAGACTGTCTTTTTTCCATTGGACATTCTTTCCTGCTTTGTCAAAGATGAGTTGACCATAGAGTTGAGGGTCCATTTCTGGGCTCTCGATTCTGTTCCACAGATCTATGTGTCTGTTTTTGTGCCAGTACCATACTGTCTTGATGATGACAGCTTTGTAATAGAGCTGGAAGTCTGGAATTGTGATGCCACCAGGTTTGCTTTTCTTTTTCAAGATTCCTCTGGCTATTCGGGGTCTCTTCTGGTTCCATAAAATTTTAGGATTATTTGTTCCATTTCTTTGAAAAAAGTGGATGGTATTTTGATGGGGATTGCATTGAATGTGTAGATGGCTCTAGGTAGCATTGACATCTTCACAATGTTGGTTCTTCCAATCCATGAGCATGGAACGTTCTTCCATTTCTTTGTGTCTTCTTCAATTTCTTTCATGAGTATTTTATAGTTTTCTGAGTACAGATCCTTTGCCTCTTTGGGTAAATTGATTCCTAGGTATCTTATGGTTTTGGGTGCAATTGTGAATGGGATCGACTCCTTGATTTGTCTCTCTTCTGTCTTGTTGTTGGTGTATAGGAATGCCACTGATATCTGTGCATTGATTTTATATCCTGCCACTTTACCGAATTCCTGTATGAGTTCTAGCAGTTTTGGGTTGGAGTCTTTTGGGTTTTCCACATACAGTATCATATCATCTGCAAAGAGTGAGAGTTTGACTTCTCTTTGCCGATTTGGATGCCTTTGATTTCTTTTTGTTGTCTGATTGCTGTGGCTAGGACTTCTAATACTATGTTGAATAGCAGTGGTGAGAGTGGACATCCCTGCCACGTTCCTGCACGGTTTTATTTTAATCCTAGAACAATGTACTATTAAATACTTGGTAGAAATCAGGTACTCGATAAATAGCAGTTGAGTGAAACAAAAGCTGTTTGCTAATTTTTACAATCATATCAGTATGGTAGAGATGTTCAGCTGTTTCTGATTAATTATTAATTATTATTGATAACTCAAAGAATAATTCAAATGCTTTATTATATATTCACGATAACTGCCATCATGTGATTTCTAGTTTGCTTCCAGTTATACTGCTTTTATTTGGCAGGGTTATCTTCTCCAAATTATTTGCCAGTTAAGTCATGAATGAGTTCTGTGGTCCAGAGAGTTTTTGGTTTAGCTTTTCCGTTGGTGAAAATCAAAGATTATCCTTACGATAATCTTAACGTTGGTTTAAACCAGTTTCAGTTCGATCTGGTTCCTCCTTCACTTTTTTCTGTATTCTATTCATTTGAAGCAAATCACTAGGAGCAGCCTATACTCAAGGGGAGGGGATAATTCAAGGGGGTGAACATCAGCAATCTGATGCTTTGGGAGACACACTGACCTCAAGTACACAGTTTCCTATTAATTTTTCATATCTTGTCTCTGACTCCTACTAACTTCTCCTTCATACTGATGTTTATTTTAGCTGACTCTAGCGTTCACACTTGTACAGGAAAATTCTGTAGTTTGATATATTTATATATTAATAAATGTAAAACACCAAAAATATTCCTCTTCCCCACAAAAAAAAATTTCAAACTCCAAATTTCCTGGTAAATTATAATTTCCCCTAAAAGAAATAGGTCAAATTGAAATTCATAACTTTCAAATTTAGTCTCATTTTTAAAATTAGGGCTCAAGGATTTAGAACTATTTAAAATTATATTTGACATTTTTCTAAGAACTTAGAACTTCTAAGCTGTAGTTCAAATTCTAAATATTCTGGGAGCTCCTGGGTGGCTTAGTCAGTTAAGCTCCGACTCTTGATTTCAGCTCAGGTCATGATCTCAGGGTTGGGAGATGGAGCCCCACGTGGGGCTCCATGACCCGCAGGGAGCCTGCTTTGGATTCTCTCTCTCCCTCTGCCCCTCCGCCCCCACCACCACTCACATATTCTTTCTCTCCCTCTCTAAAAACAAAACAAAAACAAAAAAACAAATTCTAATTTTTTTAACAGTTGTTACTGGCTTGGCAGTATTTGTAAAGTTGGTATACTTTTAACTTCACATTTTGTTTTTCCTTTTTCAAACCACTAAAGCAATATGCCTGTGGTCCTTGCATCTGGCAAATACTCCTTAATATCTGTCAAGATCTAATGATGCCTTTATGATGGTGATCTGAATATAACTGGCATTCAAAGACAGATCACCCCTTGAAGAACAACGTTCAGCAAAAAATAACCTCATTACAGAATTTAAGAATTCCAGGGTGACAAAATAGCGAGCACTTGGAATTGAGTTAAAAGATTTGAAACATCCTTTCGGTAAACAGGCATGAACTTGTTTCAGTCCAATGTACCTTAAATGGTGTCCAAGTCCACTAAGTAAGCTCAATATTTCCTGCATTAGCCTTCACCTGAAAACTTAAAGCTCTCCTCAAAGGAGAGGACCAAGTGGTAGAGGATGCATCACTTCTCCCTAACATGATATTTCAATTTCGAGATTACTCGAAAAACAGAGAGGGCTATCACCTGTAGTCATTCAAAGGCCAAAAAAGGATGGAAACACCCCCCTTCAATCAAACATCTGGCAAAACTTCGCAAGTTTTTATAAATGCACTTAATCACTGAAAACCAAGGGAGGCGCTTCAAAGAGGGGGTTTCGAGAAATGGGGCAGGTATGCTGATAAGAGGATAATGGACATATCTGTAAAATAAAGAAAGGAAAAGAGACTCCTGTTCTCAGGAGAAGCACTGCCTGTAGGGGAATCCTGGGTGGGGAGCGCCCCCTCTCAGGGTGCATCATTAGCAGGGATGACCACCTGCCAACAATTGGAGTTCCGCTACATTATAGCACATCCAAGTCCTCACGTGACACCATCAGTGTCTACTCTTTTCTTGCAGGCATAAGACAATGTGAAAGTAGTCCATATCAGTCTGGAAAAGAAAAATTACGTCTCCCATTCCTTTTGTTTTCAAAGGAGACTTCGCCAGCTCACTATGTGCAAAACTCAACAAAAGCAAATAATGTAACTTAACGTGTTCTGATATTTATTTAGTGACAATATGCATTTTAGTAGAGCTTGTAGGCACATGCTCAGGAATCTTGCCTCACTTGAACATCTTTAAGCACTTTTTATTATACTCGGGGATTTGCATGTGGGCTGTCATTCTTTGTAATGTAATCTTCTTATTGTTTATTTAAGAATCCATATACTGAGTGAGGCTTGTGAAACCAAGCTATGAAGCAATCTAATTACTTCCAAGATCTGGTACACAGACGCTTACTGCAAATGAGTTCTGTCTAACCATCTTCAGGGAGAGATTTGTTATTCAAAACAAGAAAATCCTCAAGGCAGGAACCCTGTTGTCCACTAATCCTGTGAATAATTCCAAGTGGTTTCTTTCCAATAATTGGAACTCCAAAGGAAATGTTCCAAAGTTTATCGATGTAACTATGGTCAACCAAAAACGTAAAAAGGATAGCCAAGGCACTATATTTTCTTCTCTATTTTAGATTATACACACACACACACACACACACACACACACATATTCATATATACATCTAATTCTGGCCAATAATGTGGCTAAAAGGTGCCTCTAAATTAAGGAAGTCAATTACACTATAAGCCTTGAGTAGGGGCGCCTGGGGTGGCTCAGTTGGTTAAGTGTCTATTTGTCTAAGAAAAGTGTTGGCCCTATTCCTTAATAATGTGGAACAGCTTTTAAGCTCAACTTCCCTAATATCCAATGCTTTTGATTTTGCATCCACTTACTCGGGTTGCTGATACATACCCGTCTTTGCTGCTCAAACACTTTAAGCATCTGCCTTCGGCTCAGGTCATGATCCCAGGTTCCTGGGATTGAGTCCCGCATCAGGCTCCTTGCTCCACGGGGAGCCTGCTTCTCCCTCTCCCACTCCCCCTGCTTGTGTTCCCTCTCTCGCTGTGTCTCTCTCTGTCAAATAAATAAATAAAATCTTAAAAAATAATAATAACAGAACAGCAACAGAAAGAAATGCTTCCAGTAAGGAAAAAGCAGACTATGGTTTTCTGTACAAAGGAAAAATATACAGGCATCGCAATTCAGGTTTGAAAAGCATTCTTTTGTTCAGTTGAGTTAGGGAACATACACTTATGTAACATATTGCTAACTCTCTAGGGTTAATTCATTGAGGAGTTCAGTGTTAAGCAGTGAGTCTCGTGTGGGGGCTTTTAGCTAGCAGGTGCTCGATAAAAATTTGATTGAAATAGAGCATACATTTAAAGCTACAGTCAATTAGAAAACATTGGTGATTTCTCTTTGGGAGTCCAGAGGAGATGGCCTTTAGATAAAGACAATGATCACTTTTATGGAGAGATTGCATTTAGGGCCACATGAAAGGGGACAAGCGTGGCATTTGGCTATTCCCAATCAAGAGCATCAGCAAGGCAAGTCCCGGCTGAAACCACATTACCGCATTCTGTTCATGCCGCAGCCCGCTTCGAATAAAGGTTTTCTATCATTAGCAAGTTCAGTCAGCTCATCCATCAGAATTACTCCGACCTTATCATTTCATGCATCAACAATATCCTCAGAGTCACAAGTAGAATAAGATGAAAAAAGCTTAGGAATATAATTAGTTTACAGATACTCCTCCTTTATTTTCATGGGTCAAAGAAATGTCTCGCTTATAAATCTGCTTAGATTAGTTTTCCAAAGTAACTCACTATCAAGAGGGGCGAGGGGAACCTTTAAAAGTACTGTAAAAACTTAAGTGTATCAGTGAAAACATTATCATGGTATCTGCAGATATTTTGTCCTCAGATTGTTTAAGATCCTGCAATGAGTATTATAAAGCCTTAAAATAAGTAGTAATGGATACTCCAAATACAAGTGCAATCATCAAGAAATCTCCATGGTTAAATTGCAAAAATGCCTCTAAGAAAGCATTTTAGCTTCTAGGAACATCCTAGAAAGTTGTCACAAACTGAATTCTTTATTCTGTGAGTATCATCCCCAACCTCCAGGCAGTTCAATGCAAGTTTCTAGAGAAATGTGGATAAAAAGCAAAGTGGAAATGTGGAAGAGGTAATTAAGGCATTGGCTAGACCTATAAAGGCCTGACAACTTAGTGAGAGACACCATCACCATGCATGAGGTGCAAATAACGGCGGAATGAGAACGAAGGAGGTGAACACTGAGTAGGGCCTTTAATGGGCAGAGATGAGACAAACATTTGTACATGGAAGCCATTCTAAGTGGGAAGATTACCTTACACAAAGATACCAGCATGGGAAAGATCCCAGGAACCTTAGAAATCTGTTTTCCAAGTTATGGGATCATTATGGTGGTTCTCCTGGGACAGAAAGCCATCCTAACAATCACAATTTATTGATCTCATATTTTTTCTGGCACAAAATCAGCACTTGACACATAACACCTCCTGTAAGCCCCACCATAACCAATGAAATATGCCTTATTGTTCCTGTTTTACAAATGTAGACATTTTGCTAATGCCCAAAGTGAATCAGTGTTCAACCGGCTTGGGCCGACTCAAGGCCACCCCCCCACCTCCATGCCACCTTGCCTGGAGGAGCAAGGGAGGGAGGCTGTAGCCACAGCCTGGGGAGTCAAAGTGAGCACCATCAGCAGATGCCTCTTTCAGAAAAGTTGGAAAGGAATACAGCTAACTTGGTGTCTCTGAGAGGGGTAGATAGAAGGGGAAAGAGATGGCAGGCCACCCCACAGGAAGAGGGAAAATCCTAATGCAGGTGAGCCCCACCAGTGGCCGCCCGCGTGAGGAGAAGTTGACGGAGCCATGGACACAAAGTTCCATTATCCATCCAGGTGGGGTTTCATTCTCCCTCCTCATGCTGTGCATCCCCCTTGGTACCAAAGTTCCATGCTTCTGTCCGCATGCCAGAGTTTGTCAAGGTGAGTAGAGTTTACACTGAAGGAAACTGGAGGTCAGAAGGGAAGGTGGAAAACCATTCTAATTCCTTATGTCAGTTTACCATGCCTGCCTCTAAGGTTTTCAAGAGATTTCCAAGAATTCTTTAAGAGTTCTTTTGAAGTAGAGTCATAATGGAAAAAATCTAATTTCTCTTCAAGTTATGAAGATGAACTCAACATGGATTTTTTTTTTCTATGATTTATAACCCTTTTTTTTTTTTTCTTTAAAACAGGTCTTTAAATGCTGGCAAGCTTCTGTGATTCATAGGAGCATGATGTTATATTCACAACTTGCTAAGACATTTGAAAATCATGTCAAGGCTTCATTTAAAGTACTAAGCAGAAAATATTAGCACTAACAGAACAACAAAGGAGGCTTCCTTTAATTATTAGTGAGTTCCAAAGTTACTACGATTTTTCTTAAGGGGAATAAAAATAGGGTGCCTGGGTGGCTCAGTCGGTTACGTGTCTGCCTTCAGCTCAGGTCATGATCCCGGGGTCCTGGAATCAAGTCCCACATCAGGCTCCCTGCTCAGCAGGGAGCCTTCTGCTCCTCTGTACTGCTCATGAGCTCTCTCTCTCAAATAAATAAAATCTTAAAAAAAAAAAAAAAAAAACAGGTGCTGATGGAATTATACCAATAGTGAGTTACTTAGGATGTAAAATTTCAAGTAAACCCATAAGGAACGTTTTAATCAATATATGCATACAATAATATATTCTACTGAACCCAAGAGTCTGAAGAATCAAGCAGCCTTATGCTGTACAGATATTCAAAGCTCGCCCATTTTTCTGTTCCTCTCTATCATCTCTTTATTTCAAACTGATGTCTTTCAAACACTAGTTAAATCTACCCTGTATGCGTTTTACTGGGTGCCACAGACATCCGACACTGTCTGTGTGTGTGTGTGTTGTCCTGATTGGTTTTCATTAACTGTAAATGGATCCACGTGATTCAACGCTCGGTGTACCTAGCCAAGCACTAGAGAGAGAATATTCAGGACAGTTTTCTCATTTTTAAGCTCTCTTCCCAACATTTAGATACACCAGGTTTTGTCCTCCATGAGCCAAACCAAATTTAAAAAATTTTTAATAAAAATTATATTTTTTAATAAAAATTTGCTGTTATGTTTATATTCCTTAATAAGCATTTTGAACTCTGCCTTTTCTTTATCCTTTTTGACTGTCCACCAGACCTCATTTAATTAAAAATGTTAAGGCCCTGGGACACCTGGGTGGCTCAGTCAGTTAAGCATCTGCCTTCGGCTCAGGTCATGATCTCAGGGTCCTGGGATCGAGCCCTGCACCGGGCTCCCTGCCCAACGGGGAGTCTGCTTCTCTCTCTGCCTCTGCTGCTCCCCCTGCTTGTGCATTCTCTCTCTCCAACAAATAAATAAAAATCTTTAAAATAATAAAAAAAAGAAATGTTAAGACCCAAAACCCTATTCACAAGTTTTCCCGTATTATCCAAAACCCCTATTAATACCTTCCTAACAATATTCTCTGTTCTAAATGTTCCACTGTGAAAAAGAAAATGTATTCTATGGGCTTCTAGACAGCACTGGGCCAAAGCCAAATTTCATAGCTGCTCCATGATGGTCAAATCCACAAGACTCTTGGCCACTGGCCTTCTGATCAACATATGCAGCTTTTCTTTTAATTCCCAAGGAGGTGATTTCAGCTACCATCACACCACTCTACTGCAAAGGATGATGTTTGAAGAACAAGCCCAAATTATAATTTACACATATAATTGTAATTATACAAATTATGAATAAGCAATACTTTCGAAGGGCCCATGTGGATGGACACTCCTTACTGGTAAAAGAAAACACAGGAGCACCATAACTATGGGGTGTACTCTAGAAGAACACCTTTTGGAAAGGAAGATGGTATCAGGAGGTAGCTGATCTATATTGTGGGTATCAGTACGCTCATCTTAAAATTTGGAAACGGTCTGGGCTAGTTTAACGCGTGGACTAACACGGTTTTCCAAACATCAGTAGCAATTAAGAATTAGTTTATAGGACAAGCCGTCCAACTTCCCTCCCCCAAAATGCCGTAAATCTATACGCCTTCCCAGCTCATCTGGAAGAGAAACCCAGGGCCTACATAAATAATTCTCTGAGACATGAATGCCGTGGCTGTCAGTAAATCAAACTTGCCAACATTTATTATTTCTTTTTGAAACGATTCTGCTGAGCAATTAAGATCAATCAACATGATTCCATAAATTTTAAGCTATCGGTGACTCAACTCAGTAAAACGTCTAAGTCCTAAAACAGAAATGCCATCATGTCATTGCAAAAATTGGGAAAAACCTGGTTTAAATCCTCCATCTTAAATTTGAAGCTGTGCCAATTCAAGCAGCAGGTAAGTATTAGAGGTGAACAGATCTGTAAAAAGACCCCAACTCTCTCACACTCCTTGTTCTTCCCGAGTAATCAAGCCCTGTTAACCAAGGGCACGCATAACAGCTTCTAATTCTAAGTGTTTATGAAACATGAATACAAAGTATTAATATTCTAGTTCAAGTTATCAAGTTGCACGGACCAAGAACATACACATCAAAAGCAGAGAAGAAACCACTTTTTAATAGCAAACACTACCAGAAAAACACCAGGAAACAAGGATTGGAAGAAAAGGCACAATCATGTTACTGCATGACTGAAAATGAAAGCAAAATCCATCCACCTTGACCCCGAATAAAACCTTAAGAAGGACAGAAGCCCATAACGACTATAAACAAATAATCAACATTCAGAATTGGGTGTGTGCATTAGAAAGTGGAGTGGAATGATCTTTCCTTTTTAAACATCCAGGAAGGGAAAGAAGAAAGTGCAAAATGTTCAGAAAGTATTCCTTCTGGGTAGGGGGTTATAAATGATTTTTTAAAAATCTTTACAGGTACACTCTGAAACAAATAATATATTATATGTTAAAAAAAAAGAAGAAGAAGAAGAAGACAGCAGGAGGGGAAGAATGAAGGGGGGGAAATCGGAGGGGGAGACAAACCATGAGAGACGATGGACTCTGAGAAACAAACTGAGGGTTCTAGAGGGGAGGGGGTGGGGGGATGGGTTAGCCTCGTGATGGGTATTAAAGAGGGCACGTTCTGCGTGGAGCACTGGGCGTTATACGCAAACAATGAATCATGGAACGCTACATCAAAAACTAATGATGTAATGTATGGTGATTAACATAACATAATAAAAAATTTTTAAAAATCTTTACAGGTACATATTTTCTAAACATCTTTATGATCAAAAATCATTTTTAAAAATTTTAAAGGAAAGTTCAATTAATTCAAAGAAGTATTAAGGGGAAAAAAGTCAACACAGAAAAATAGTCCTGCTGCTTTTATAATTATTTGCTATTGATTTTGGTCTGAGCCATTCTGGTTGAAAAACAGGAAGCGCAAGTAGATTAAGAGAATCAGTAAATAAAAGATCAGAGCTCTCTTTGAGTATTTTCTTCCCCTGCCTTTTCAAATCAAATCTTCAAGTGTCCTGATCTGTTTTTAAAAGGCCTCTGAACAGCTACACTTCCCTTCCATGTTTATTTATCCTAAACCTAATGACACACAAAGGGAGTTAATTCTTGATATCTCAGATCTCTTCCAAGCTCAGATCTGAGCTCCAGAAGATGTTTAGCGTTTCAGAAACTCTATCTATCTTCATCATCTTAAAACTTCTGTAATACATTTTGTGCTGCACACAGTTTGGGCCATTTCGCATTAGAGAGAGCGCTTCCTCTTTTTTGTTTTTAGCAGCTCACTCTGCTCTGCGTTATGCTCAAGCTTCCTGGGTAACAGGGTTTGGATGTATGTCCATGGTAAATTCCACGTCAATTGCTAGATTTCTGCCTTAAAGTATTAAATGACAGTGAAAGGCAGTAAATATGAACAATTTCCACAACCTGGGGCAACTAACTTGAGAGAAACCAGGAATTGCTAAATTCAAATACAGAGGAAAAGCCAAGGTTTTGGCCAGGACATAAGGAGCTTGAATCTGTTGTGGTGGGAGGGGGTGGGGTAGACAAAGGATTTCAATCATTATAACTCGGGCCATCACCAGCCTCTTTATCCAGAAAGGACATGGTAAATACAGAAAAGATTCATGTTCTTTCCTGAGGCACTCAAAGGGGACAAACTAATGGGACGCCAGGGTCTTGAATTTTCAGGCTACCCCTGAAGATAAAAATTATAGGTGTCATTTGTCTGAAATATTACCTTGGAAAACAACTGACATTTTAAAGGCATGTGCAATAGCTATCTGCTGTTTCATTTGTCCAAGGCCTTGACGCTCTAGGTGCCCACTGAGGCCTGTGCACCCAGAGCACAAATACACACATTTCTCACGGGCGTCTTGAGACTCCAGGCCAGGAGGAACGGGGGACGAGAAGACTCAGAGGACACAAATGTTCTTTACTTCCGCACCGTCCAAAGGCATGCCTCCAAACGGGCGTGCGACCTCCTCAGTCCCCAACATCCCTACCTGTGCTTTGGGTTCGAGGTTAGAGTTTCTTGGACGACTTCATTCAAAGGGTACATCGGCCCCCGCTTTTCTGGGTAATGGCAGTGGCCCAAGGAGGTCTGTCTCCAGATGTGGGATCTCTCCAGGGACGGCAGCTTCCGCGACAGGTTCCCTTTCCTACACCTCTCTACCTCTACCTCTGGCTCTCACACTGCGCTCTGGGTCCCTCGGTGGTACTTCTCAGGTGCTGCAGATAATGAAGGTCCCACGCACTGCTTAACCCTTTCATGCCTTTGCAGCTTTAGTTGTAATGACAACAACTGTAAAAGGCCAGTTAAGGGCTTACTGAATGTATTCCATGCTAGTTTCGCAGGAAGCCTGCACAGATAGCCCTTCATTTAATCTCTGCCATAATTACAAGATAAGTCGTTTCCATTTTAAAGGTAAAAGAACGGAGGCCCAGGAAGGACCAAGGCCCAAGAAATTATTTTCCAGAGTACAGCACAGGGCAAGTGGCCGAGAATCAGAACCCAGGCAATAGGATTCTAGATCCTGTACTCTGAACTAGTCTACTCTCTAATTTCGGCACAGGTCAGGTTCCATCTCCACAGAGTCTGTCCAGACCAGGCCAGAGCCATTGCTCTTCCCCTCAAAATCTCTCTATTTCTTGGGGCGCCTGGGTGGCTCAGTCTTTAAGCGACTGCCTTCAGCTCATGATCCCAGGGTCCTGGGATCAAGCCCCTCATCAGGCTCCCTGCTCAGCGTGAAGCCTACTTTGCCCTCTCCCGCTCCCCCTGCTTGTGTTCCCTCTCTCGCTATGTCTCTCTCTGCCAAATAAATAAATAAATAAAATCTTTAAAAAAAAAAAAATCCCTCTGTTTCTCGAAGTCTCTTATTTGCCAGGGGTTGCTTATCATCTCTCTTTATCTGGTCGCTTCAGCTAGATTACAAATGCTTTACTTGTAGGGTTATGCCTCTCTCCGTGACACTCACTGGTGTGTTTAGCAGCACCTCGAGAATTTGATTCAAGCCTAAGAAATTGCCGATAAATGACAGGACAGATCGGAAATTGGATCTTCATCTATCAAATGCCAGGAACAAAGTTTGAGAGGATACAGTTTGAAGTCTCACTGGGGACGGCCAAGGAGAGAGGTAGAGTTTAGCCATCTAGATGTGTGAGCTTAAGGAAGTTACTCCAACCTTCCATGGCTCAGAGGCTTCACCTGTGTAGTGGTGTCATTGATCCCTAGGGAACAGGGCCGCTGTGAAGGTTAGAGAGAGAGCACAGGGCCAATGTAAGGGATGAGGGAGCAGAAGGCAAGCGGAGGACAAAGCACAAGCTGACACCCCCACCCCCACCCCAGAAGATGTTTAGCGTTTCAGAAGATCTGAAACGTGGGATCTGTGTGACATTCCCCAGGACCTCCTGCCTGCCCTAAAACAAAGGGAAGGAAAAAGCAAATGGTTCACTGACAGAAATCACAGTCGGGCAGAACGTGAGTCTCCATCAGTTACCAACGTCTTAGGGATTTACAGGGAAAAGGCATTCTTATCAATAACCTGACTTCCAGAGACCCAGAGACCCAATTTCCTGGAGCCCTAACATCACCCTCCCCTCCTTAGTGATGTGGGAAACAGAGGCAGAAGGGATTATAAATAAAGTAAAATGTCCTTAGAACCTGCAGTCTATTGGGCGCCTGGGTGGCTCAGATGGTTAAGCGTCTGCCTTCGGCTCAGGTCATGATCCCAGTGTCCTGGGATCGAGTCCCGCGTCAGGCTCCCTGCTCCTTGGGAGCCTGCTTCTCCCTCTGCCTCTCTCTCTGTCTTTCATGAATAAATAAATAAAATCTTAAAAAAAAAAAAAAAGAACCTGCAGTCCATTGACAAATACTTGAAGCAGGCAGAGTATAACATTTCTCCAGGAAACTCCCAACGGTCTTCGTGTTAATGCTTTGCTAGAGGAGGAAACAACCTTAGCTTGACAATAGCCAGGCCTCCAGTATCCTGGGAGTCTTCTTTAGCATAGCAGAGTCCTCTTGGACAACCCCCTGTGTCCTTACCTCCCCCAACTCCCAAGTATATAATCAGTCACCCTCACACTGCCCACGGGTCCTGTCCCGTGCTTTAATGAAACCACCTTTTTTGCACCAAAAATGTCTCAAGAATTCTTTCTTGGCTGTCGGCTCCAGACCTCACCAACATTTCAAAACTTCATCATAAGTCCATGAAAATAGTTTATCAAAAATTACCCCTACTTAGATACGCAAAGTGCCCTTGGATTCAACTAGAGCTGTGTTAGCTTTGAACCAAAAAAAAAAAAAAAAAAGAACAAAGCCTTAGAAGTGCTGAATCCAGGGATAGTTAGAAAGCATGAAGAGCAAGGGGGTACTGGATGGGGTGCCTGGAGGCTGCTCCCCCATCTGTCACCAGCAAAATCTGCTCGTATATACTTCATACACAAAAGCACTCCAGGAGATTTTCTTTAGAAAGAAAACAAGAAAACGATTCAGTCATGAAGATAGTTAGCACAATACCGTTTGATCCCGTTCAGAAAACTTACAGACAACAATGCTTTCAAGTCAATAAAAAGTTGTTCTGTTACAAGTGGGAGGAATTACGAGGGCATAAAGTGCATATTGTTAGCAAAGCAGACTGTCCTTTAGAGAAAACAAGGCGTAAAGAACACTTAGCTATAGAATGCACTGTCCAGCTTCTTAAGCCCCTACCTTTTTGCAGCCCTCTCCTCCCTGCCTTTCTGAGCATTGACACTAATTTTCTAGGATCTACTGCCATATTCACAGTAAAAACTCAATTCCTTCAAGACCCATGTCAAAATGAGCTGGCTAGCTTCTTCACCCGCAACCTGCAACACACCAGACCTCAGAAATCTATGTCTTAGTTCCAAGCAACTCCCCATGTCTTTCTCTAGACTGAAATACAATCTTCTCATCTTCTAATTATTAGACGCCAAAAGAGCTGCAATCCACCTAGAACTGCTGAGCCCTTTCACTGTGAATTTGATCAATGACCACCTAGATGGACTATAAAGGACCTTTTCCACTCTTGGTCCAATGGATTGGACTTAACCCAACAAGGAAAAACACTCTACTTATTCAGACATCTCCAAACCCCTTGTTCTCTTAAAAATGCCCATCCATACTTTGTTGGGTTTTTCCTAATCCAAACTACATTCATGACTATGACAAAGAACAACAGAAATCAAATGAAACTCATTTTTTGTTCTGTTTTCCTACCAATATCTTAGCCATCAAATTCAATAAATCTAAAAGCTATCCCTGTTAACAACATAGCCCAGCAGTCCACGATTTTTTAATTTTTCCTTCCCACTCAACCTGTTCTTTTACTTCTCACTATATTTCAAAAGAATACGGTAATAATCTGGTAGACTACCAATGCTGGTAGTCTTCCACTAATACCATGTTTCACTCTTTAAAAGAAAAACACAACTTTTCTTAAATATCTCTGCATGACAGCAATAAAATAACAAGGAGAAAAAAAAAACTACAATGATGCCCAGAATAAGAGTAATTATTACAGTGTCTGTAATTTTTCTTTTAAATACTTCAATATTGACAATTCAATGCAGGGAAGGGTGTGTTGTTTGAAGGTTAATACAAATTAAGTACCTGTATGGTATAGATCAGTGGTTCTCAAACTTTGGATGTTTCAGAATGACCTGGAGGACTTGCTTTACACAGATTGCTGTGACCCGTCGTCCCAAAGATTGTAGAAATGCAAACTGTCTGGCATCTTCTAACAAGTGCACAGGGGATGCTGGGGGCAGTCCTGAGCATCACAGTTAGATAAACATTGTAATAAACATTTGAAGTTCCCTAATCAAGAGTCCACACTTGGGTGTGGGTACTGGGCATTTTACAGACTTCATTCAAAGGTCTAAACATGTGAGGGAAGGAGGGAAGGGGTGCCTATAGTGAATGCCCCCAGCATTGCTACCTAAATTGGCATCAGTTTATAAATGAACTAGCATTGATGGATTCCATGATCCTGCCTCCACTTTCTCATCTGGAGAATCAGAGACAACTTCTCTCACCTACTAGATTGGGATATTTTGAGGATGGTGTTAGATAAAGCATGGGTAACAAGCTGTAAATTTTAAAACCCTGTTACCATGATTACTGAGAAATGTATCCAGTCAACAAAGGGCATCCCACAAGAAGAGTGGGCTGCTCAGATTGACCAACGAATTGCCGAGATTGTTTTTCCTCTAGGTAAAACAAGAGTAAACGTGTTTGTCATGACTCTTGTTTTTTCTTTTAATACATTTGCTATGTAAAAAAAAAAAAATAAAAGGAAAAATTACTTTATTAAATGTTTCTAAATTGTTCTTTATTTTTTTATAATTCTTACTTTAAAGAAATTCATTGACTGATATATTTCATAAAAGAAATGTGTAGCTACTTAGTGATGTCTTAAATGTTAAACCATAAAGTTTCATCACATGAGACACTCAAGTATTTCAATACACTACAAAACCTCGATCCCACAATTGGTTCAGATTGCTTGTTATGGGTCTATAAGGCTTTCAGCTTATGACCCTCTCTTCATTATATCACAGGATTCATCCCTTTGTAGCAGATGTACTGAATGTGGGTCCATATGTTACAGTTTAAAAATTTAAGGAACCCACAATTATAACATGCTGTGTCACTTTTTTGTGGAAATAAAGCCTGAAGCCTTAGTTCAATAGACATAGTCCTATGGATGCACTCGTGTTTAAATGCAACATGAGCCACTGCAGATGAAATGTAAAAGCTTATGACAAGAGCAGAGCAAAGCAGTGACATACTCATGGACCTCCCTCTAACCACACAGCTACGTGATATGGGACCGGTCGCTTAAACGCAGCCGCTTCAGCAATAAAATAAAGGTAACAACACGCCACGCCCAAATGTGCTGAGCTGAGAGCATCACCCACAGCCTTCAAATGTTCTCTGCTCTCATTTGTCACTCCTGTTGAGCATCTATCACAATCCACGGACAGGAGTGTTTCATTTGTAAAAAATAATAATAATTACATAACATACAGTATTGACCTATGTTACTACTTTGCTTTTTCTTCTTTCAATCAGCCAAGTAAATACTAAAATTACGTTTTAGCAAATTCTTGAATAAATTAAGATGCAGTATACCAAAACGGACACAACCTTTACATGGTATGAGAGCTTTATTTCTCCCCCCCCTTTTTTTCACTACATCAGTTTTAGTTATTTATTTTTTAAGGTAAGCTCTATGCCCAATGTGGGGCTTGAGCTCATGATCCTGAGGTCAAGAGTCACAGGCTCTCAGACTGAGCCAACCAGGTGCCCCCTGTGCAGGAGCTTCTTATGATGCAGGCCTTTGCAGAAAATTTTGCAAGATTAAAGAAGCTGCTAAAACAAAAAATAAATAAAAAACAAATCAGCCTCCCTTGCCCATTGCTACATTTACTATTAAATTATCTGTGATCCTTAAAAAATAACATCCCATCAGTTAAAGCCTGACTATTCTCTAGATATAGGGAACACTCAAGGTACTCCATTAATTAAAGGAGGGAGGGAGAGTAATTTAGCCACAAGCAGGAATTAAGTAGTATTACTGTCCTTTGATGATAAGAGGTATTCCCTTCCTTCCCCAAGAAGCACTGCCAACATACGCCTGTCGACCAAGCCTAGTCAATATTGAAGTCAAATCTTTTTTTGGAAGTAGATAAATATAAATCAAATAAATTCTGACTACAACAATTCCCATGAGGACTAGAAAAAAAAAAATTCAACCTATAAAAAAAAAAAAACATTGTAGAGGCGCCTGGTTGCCTCAGCCAGTAGACAGTGTGACTCTGGATCTCAGGGTTGTAAATTTGAGCCCCACGTTGGGTGTAGAGGTTACTTAAAAATAAAATCTTAAAAAAAACAGTGTAGTTTACTGTTTTCCTCTTCTCTGAAATTCACTTTTATTTCACTTAAACAATATAGAAATGAGATGATATAGCTCTTGTATATGAGTTTGTTAGTCTGTTGTGTGGCATCATGAGTACCTAGTGGATTAATTCCTTTAATAAAGAAATGCATTTCTCAGGGATTACATAACTGGATTTGAGTTACTAATTTCACAATATTCTTTAATAGACAAATGTGATAAGACCATTTTACTAAAAGGAATATTACCTAACTCACTCAGCAAGCGTACCTGCTTCCCAGGATGCGGCCAGATACTGTTTTGTTGTCCAGGATGACAATTCCCGGGCCATTTCTGGACTATTCTTCTGAAATCAGGGTCCTATTTCTAGTCATCAGCTGCCTAAAATTACTTTGTTTCTCCTTTCCCTTCAGGATTCTCAGCAGAAGACATGCATTAGACGAGGAGAATGCAAAGCTTGCATCTTTTTAATTGGCCTCGAAGGCAGAATGGAGACATTCTCATTAGCATGCTTATCTCTTGTGCTTCTGTGCTTTGGCACAGGGAATGTGACTGTCCCGGGTCCGTGCTGCTCATTAAAACTCCAGGTAATAATCGCATATAGGACATACAGTGGTATTGGCGGACAATCTTGCTTCATTTCCATTAGTGAATGTAACTTTATCATAAATGATGCTTTACAGAACTAAACAATGATATTTCCTAAAGTGTGTCTAACTATTTACATCTTCATACGTAAGATTTAGAGCCACCAGAAGAGCTTTATCTAGAACTCCTTTTTATTAATAAAATTGGCATTCATTTCTTCTGTGCCTTTATTGATAAAAGGCACTGTTGACCTTATAAGAATTGCATTTAGTGTACATAAAGGTATTTGAGCAAGAAATGTTAGTCAAATCTTTTAATTTTTTTCCCTATTCTTTAGCGGTTTTTGTTTTGTGGGTTTTTTTTTTTTTGACAGTTGGCAGATTTTTCTCAGGTTGAATAACAGGTTTGAAACAAAGCTATGTGGGAATGTACAAGCCACTTTACTGCACAGACTCAAATGTATTTTAAAAAAATCCAAAGATAAACTAAAAAATCCAAACCTTTGAACTTTGTTCTTAAAATGTCTATGACACACTGAAATATCTTAATTAGTCAACTCCCCCCGTACAAATATTCTAGGAAAGCTTAGGTAAACTTGAAAGTATTCAAAAGCGAAGGCAGAAAGATATTTTTAGCAGACGTTACTGCTAAAATTAGCCAATTTCTTGTAGAATGGATTTCTTGTAGAATGTTTAGGCTCTTTTATGCTAGTACTCAAGTATTTCAGTGTCTGAGGAATGTTTAAATACTTGCTATAAATAATCTAAGGAAAAATAATTACTCAGATATTTTGCTCAAGTCAATTCATAAAGGAGTCTCACACCACACACCACCCCCCACCACTGCCAGACAAATTTTGCAGATAATTTTCTATGGGTTCAACTTACGCGGGTATTGAGAGGTTTTCCTACAAAGAGAAGGTCTGGGTTTTATTGGAGTCTATTTGAATGCTACTGCGTGAAGAATACATTGTCTAAGATTGGGGGATTTGTGAACTAGACACCTAAAGTAGGAGGAACAGACGTTAATTTAGTATCTTCAGGCAAAAATACCCCAGTTCATGTACAACTGAAGTTGGGAGCAAAGAGGCATAGAAGTCACACCTCAAAAAATAAAATAAAATAAAATAAAATCCCTATGTAGTTGTGAGACCTGTTTGTGGGGCATCCAGGTAAAACAAGACAATAGCAGAAAAGGTGCTGGTGTTTAAGCCATGAATAACCTCAAGACATTTGTTACGTGTGTTTCCAACAAAATGTTACTTTTACGGATTTTGATATACTCATTTCTCTAGGAAAAAAAATCAATGTGCTGTTTTATAAGATAGGAAGAGACTCTGGATATAGATTTCCTGTACCATTGTATGAGGTTTTCTTTCCATGTCATTATGGTTTCAATTTTAAAAGTTATTCTTGGTGCTCTCAGATCGCTTTCCTGGTGTTACCATCATAACCAGTGGTATACATTTATTTATTTATTCCCAGAGGAATGCCAATGGATTTCTCTCAGATGAAAAACAAAGGACTTGTTACAAACTACTACGGAGCTTCTTTCTGTTGAAGTATTATGGACAAGTGTATCCTATTTTATAGCATAATATCAATCTATAACTTTAATGAGAAAACAACTTTTTTGATATCCTAAGTTAAAAAAAAAAACCCACAGGTAATAGAATCATCTTTGTTCACAGGAAGTCACTGGGATTTATTTATTCATGGCCTGATACAATTTCGAAAAAGTGCTCTTTTGAACAAGAAATGACTCATATACATCGAGGAGCTCTTGAATGTCACCCAGGATTTAGTTACCACTGTGAGATTAAAAATGCATTAAAATGCTCGGCAGCTCTCAGGCTGACGAGGGAGAAAGAAAGGAGAGAGGGACCATGAAATAAAGTAGGTGATGTTGAAAGAAAGGGGGTCACAATCCATGTAAATGAGAAAGAAAGAGGCAAGTCAATTCCATAGACAAGCTATGGAATAGGATGGGCAGTCTCCTTGGACTTAACTATTACACCCAAGTGGGCGAATCCATTTTGAAAGTTACTCTAAACGGGTCATTACCGGCAAAATGACGGTTGAGAAGAAATGGACAAGAGTTGGCAAAATCCTGAATCCTGAGAAATGACCTAAAAAGCCAGATAAGGGCATTTTGAAATAGCACACATAATAAGTAAGATGCACTGGGGCGGGGCGGGGGGTGCTATATTCTGTAGTCTTTTGGTACAAGTAGCATCCATAATGGAACCTAATCAGAATTATAAAGTGATCAGCTTGAAAGTTTAATTTAAACATAAATTTAAAGTGGTACCTTTAAGGATCATGGCCACAAGTATGATCTCCCTGGATAGTGTAGGAGACAGGACAAAAGGTCCCGAATAAGAACTAATCATTATTCACACCTTAAAGTTCTTTACAAGACATTCAGAATATCTTGGTAATAGATATTACTCCTTAGTCATGCAGAAACCTCTGTGCATCTCTAAGTGCAGAGATGGATCTGCACTCCATCAACCTTAGGTTCTTTTCTCAATACTACCTCCACATCCTAAGTAGGCACTACAAAGGCACACACACACACACACACACCTGTGTGCACACACCTCTTCTGTGTCTGTGTTAAAGAACATGCTCCATTACTCATTTTTTTTTTTTTTTGACGCCGATGTTCTAACGCCCCCCAAATGGTTAGGATTATAATTTGCATTCAACACCTACTTCCTTCTCACTGAATCAGATCCAAAGTGTGCATTTAAATTTATCAAACATGAGTATAATAGCTACTGCAGATGAACACCATTTTACAGGAACCTAATAAATTTCACAAAGCAAAGCAATCATCTCATTAAAAAAAAAAACTTTGCCGCAAAATTCATTTAAATACATTATTTAGTCTATCTAAAATAGTTCTCCTAATTCCAAGTTTCAATAGATTAAGCACATGTTATTACCAACTGTTGACCTTTTTGGAATCGCGGTTTTTCATTAGAATTAAATGAGCAGTATACAAGGCTAAAATATTTTAAAATATTCTAATTCACCATTCGCAATTCTGAGAAAGCCTGTTTTAATCAAAATGTGTTATTCTGGCCTTTTTGACCTACAAGGAATGCATTTCTCAGAAAAATGCAGCCTGATAGCATAATCCATTTCACTTAATGGTGTCATGACTACTCTTCTTTCTACTTAAGGCACTTTTTACGGGAGTTAAAAGTTGTGGCAGCTTCTGTTATGTTTAACTGGGCTTCGTTATTCTTTGAGTTGTGTAATTAAAATGATCACATAAAATAAAAACCTGGTGGTGCTGGTCAATCAAAAGAGTTTTGTGCTTTTAAAGATCAAGAATCAAATGTCAAGAACTCATCCTAGGAGGGCCCCAACCACAACTGAGGTCCCAGTGACCGACATCAATAAATAAAAAGGCGATTAACTAACAAGGCATGGAGGACAATTTCCGGGAGGCTGGCTGGCTGGCCACACATTCTGAATTCTTTACAATCCAAGGTTCAGTGTCATATTGGTAGCCATAGGCCATACTTCTGAGAAAAAGAAACCCAATACACAAAACGGTCAATGGCATCCGACTAAAACTAATTGATAGTCGGTCATTTTGCCAACAGCATGTTCTTTTTTTAAAAGATAACAAAACCTAATCAAAGTGATTTGTGATTGCAATCATCCACAGGATTGTCAGAACAATGTTTCCAACATGAAATGCATCTGCCTAAAGATGCAATGGACCTTCTATTGTTGGCTTTTTGCATTCAGCTCTGTTTGTTATGCGTTCATTCCATCCTCTACTCAGGAAGAAGGAGTATTTAAAACCACCACTTCCCCCCACCCCCCTAACGACTGCAGCTGTTTCTACTGAGTAATAAAAGTTGCTGGAGAAATCATATATACACATACATGTAAAATTAGGGAAACAAGCTGCTTTATTGCCCCGATTTAAAATAAGCTCAATCAGTAGAAAAGAAAAATACTATAATATACAGCTTGATGAGCAGCTGAAGACAAGAATAGACTCAGACACGATTTTAGAATTCAGGCTATATCTCACTCAACGATGTTTGAATGAGATGAAGGACATGTCTCCTTTAAATTTTTTTCTAAACCACTGAATGAACAAGTGGAATTTATGGGGGAATGTAACCCAAAATAGACAGATTCATAAAACTTCCTTTAGTATTAGCGTGAGGCTTTAAAGGCAGAAAAAGGAAGGTCTCACTGCTGTTTCATTTATAAAGTTGTAACATTTTGTAAATCTTCATCAATAAGAATTCTAAATTAAAAGAATAACTTCCATAAATCAGTGAGAAAATTTAAGTTATGCAGAACAGATTGTTAATCCTCTTTCACCAGGGCAAACAAATATAGCAACCGTAGCGCAAGGTAAGAATTAAAATATTGATTCACAAAATTACAAAGATTAAATCAAGAGGCATGGTAATCGATATCCCAAAGGTCTAGGGGAAAGGACATTGAAAGTATTGGCAAAATAAGAAAAAAGTCTTACTTTTGACGGTCGCTGTCCGGGTACAGTTGTAGAGAATGGCCAACTCGCCAAACACTTTTCCTGGACCCATGGTGCAGAGCTTCACGCCTTCTTTTGTAACTTCAACCTTACCATCTAGAACAAAGAGACAACGTCATTTTACTTCTCTTCCACGCTTCATTTCATGTGTTGTATTTTCAACATGCAACGAGGAGTATGAGGCTCTTCTTTATAAAACTGCAAAGCAATTACCAGTGGAGACCAAGCCTTCACCCAGATGCAATGCAAGAAATGCAATAAATCATGTCAGTTAAGAAACCCCATCCTTCTTTAAATTAATCACCAATAAGAGGCACCTGGGTGGCTCCGTTGATTGGGCATCTGCCTTCGGCTCAGGTCAGGATCCCAGGGTCCTGGGATCAAGCCCCACATTGGGCTCCCTTGCTCAGCTGGGAGCCTGCTTCTCCCTCTCCCTGTCCCTCCCCCTGCTTATGCTCTCTCCCTGTCAAATAAATGAAAAAAATCTTTAAAAAAAATTAATCACTGATAAGATCTAAGGTACGACTGAAAGAAAGAAAAAGACAGAAAAGACAAAAAGGTAAACATGCATTTTTCCAAATACGAATTAGAAAACTATTGTAATTCCAATTTTAATGTCATTTTGAATCAGAGCAAAAACCTGGGTAAGTGGGTGCATTTTCTACAGCACACTTCATACGTGGGAATTGTCATTTGAGTAAAGCACATCTATTACAGGAAGGGAGATTACTTTGACCCTTGGGAACCGTTTAAATGCAGCTCATGTTATCTTTTATTTTTAAGCATCTTATCTGACTTGGGCAAGACTGTTTTATCTGCTTCCCAGTCCGGCAACACTGGCCGTAAGGACAAATAAACTAGGAGGGTTGTGGGGGAAACAGAGACATTAGGTCCATTTATGTTCCACAAAGGACTTGGAAAATATAACGATAAGGAAGGAAAGAGCCAAGGATACATGGACCCTGGTTATACATTGGTGCCTGCAAGAAAGGCAAATGCTATCCATGAGGAAATGAAATATATTTTTTTAAAAGGTACAGCTACATGCACCAGAAATTCTCTCACCTCACACAATGGGGGGTGGGGTTGGAAATAAATGGGCAACACAATCCATTCTAGACTAATAGCCCCCCCCCCACTTCAATTATTCTTCCGCGTTACTTATCCACAGTCTAAGGAAGAGCCTTCTGCTTGGCATTAGCTAGTGAATGAATGAAAGGAGCTAACGCTACCAAATTTTCTCCAAACTTCAGACCTACGTGCATCAACTTCATAATTGTTCCTGTATCTACGTGTTTCCCGTAATGTTTAACTTTTTAGAGTATGGGCTTTAAACATACTCTCGCTTTAAAAAACAAACAAAATCAACCTAGTCTCAACATTTGTAAAAATCACAGGGTCGATGTGCTAATTTCTTCAAACACCTGTTGAGATAAAATGTTCAATATCAAAAAACTTCTTGGGAAAGTGTAATCCACGTACCAGTCATGTGAGGTCAACCCTTCAGAGAACATTGTTCTTTTTTGACCCTGAAAACCATTTCATGTAAATGCTATCAGTGGAGAGAGAATTCTTCAGTAATTAGGATAAAATTTCACATAAGGTCTATTCACTACTCTTGAACTCTGTGTGTACCTCCTCTGTGTATAAAGAAATTATTCAGGAATGAACAAATCCAAGAATTCTAAAAGTTTGGACATACTTTCTTAGGCAGGTCTGGCCACTCAAAATTTAGTCTAGCTTTGTATGCCTTGTTTCTTGACTGCAGAAAATAAAACTCTTGTGATAGGTACACCAATACCAGCCCAGTAAATCCGTATTTTCATAAGCCACAGATGCCCCCCACCCCCACCCATGCTATGCCCCAACCCCTCCCTTTCCATGGTAAGCCTGTCCCTTAACAAATTTCCTCTGCTACTTGAGAATGAGAAACAGGCTCAGAACGTAATATGGTTAGGAGATTTATAAGTCATTAGAAGTCAGACCAGGAGTTAAATTCTGGTTCTCTTATCTGTTGCTTATGAGCCTTGTGACCTTGGGCAAGTTATTAGGTTCTTCATGCCTTGGTTTCTTCATTAACAAAATAGATGAAAGAAAAGCACCTATCTCATCAGGTGGTTGATAAAATGAAATGATTAAAACGGGCAATGCTGAGCACAAGGCCCGGCATATAGCAAATGGTCAATAAATACTAGCTCTTATTACTGGGGTTATTTTTATTATATGTCTTATCTAGAACTGAAACACAGTATTCCAAAATCTATTACAGAAACCGATCAAGTCTACATAGGTTAGTAGGTTTGTGGTTTTTTGTTTGTTTGTTTGTTTTTTAAATGGAGAAAGTATTTGTTTCAGATTCTCTGGGGGGGGAGGGAGTGCATTTGAGAACTTTTGGGTTCAAATCAACATTAAACCCAAAGAAGACAATGGCATTTCGAGAAGTCACCGTGATCTACGCGGCAGAATGCATCCACTTTGTGCTCTTCCTCACTTGGCCGTGTGCAGCCAACATTCCACAAGCTTTGCTTTAGCAAGTACCCTCTTATGCTGGAGACGCCCATGAAGGACAAAGTAACAACGTTCCAGGGCATTACAACATTTTCTGGAAGTAAGGCTCTAGCTTCAATGATACTAAAGGAACTAAGAGCAAAATGAGCAATGCCTAAATAACTTCCATACATAACTGATTTTGTCCAAGTCCGCTTTGCTCTCTCCTTGGGTCCCAGAGGCGGAAGTCTTCAGTGGAAAGGGACGCAGAGGAGCAAGCCCACTACTAAGAATCCTGCTGGACAGCGTGACAATAAGGCTTCTCAACTAATAAAAGATGAGAAACACAGGACTCTCATTTTCAGCTCAGTGGTTTCTTAAAGGACATCTGGGTACCTGCCACATCTAAGCCAATTAATAAAATGCATATTCCCCACTCTGGGAAATTGTAACTATTCCTACACTGCAATGACACCGCTGTGCTTGGTTCTGGTGCTCCTTACTTCTCTGAAAAATCATGCTCATAGAGCACTCATTGATTTTAACTGATAGTGAATCCTGAAACTGATCATGTTTCCTTTGAGATATGACTTCTAGAAAGCTCACAGCCAGAATTATGTAAGACTCTGGGGTTGGCAATGTGTGCATAAATGCATTTCTGGTTCCAACTCATTTTCCTGATCTTATTTTATATTTGCCTAATTTGTTCATCTCTAACTCATTTTTTTAAAGACGGGTATGAATAATTATATATTCATATATGATATAAAGATAGGTATAAATAAGTATATATGTAATAGACATGCATATATATGAACAATCAGTGTTGGTAACAGAAGGTTATAATCCATATTCATTAGAATAGCAAAAAAAAATTTAAGAAGAGATTTACTGGTACAGATTGTATTTGAGAAATAGAAATGTGGATGTAAAACATCTTTTCTAGGTTAAGTTAAATCCTACAGGTTCAGTATATTCACAGTAGCCAAGTAAGGAAGGACTTTGATCACATATGATAGACGAGAGCTGTCTAGAAAGTGTTGTTTTTTTTTTAATGAATGGAAATATCTAAATGATAAACAGAAACACAGTGTTTGTAAAATGTTACTCTGAGTCCCAGTGTGATCACTTTCCTTCCCTCTACCTGCTGTGTGGGTGAACAAGTAATTCAGGGAGGCAGGATCCCTTGGGTGTTAAAAAGTGAGGTACACACACGGCATTAGTTCTTTCAAAGACATTTGGGAACGTTCCGATTTCCAAGAGCCCAGGAATGTAAGCGATTGAAGTGAAGTGTGAATTTGGTTAAGCTCATTCACTATACCACACAGCAGCCTTGAAGCAAAACTAGAAGTGATCATACACTTACAAACGATTTCCACGTATGGAGTGTGTGGTCCACTTATGAAACCTAAGAATAAGACCATCACAAGCTTGCTGCATACACCTGTCCTTTCAAGTGTTAGGGCCATCGTGAAGCCACTCCCCTAGTCTTAGACTGCCCCCCCCCACCCTTTTTTCCACTCTATGGTTACCTTTGAGGTTTGGTTTAAATTGACTTCACTTGCATAGAAGGTAGGCAGGCCTATGTGTGTTTATTTTGGTGGTGAGGGGAACAATGTGGGATAAGACAAATAGGGAAAAAGTCATTTAGGCTCAAAATATAGCAGGCTTTTGCCAGAGGCTTCTACCAACTCAGAAAGAACCCAGCTTGGAGGTTTTTATATAATTATAATTGGCTATTAACTTCAGGAGTGCATGTTGATGAATTTACTTCAGGTCAGCATTGATTAATGTAATTTCTATTTCTCTTAAAGAAATTGCAGATTCATTAGCATTTATTCATGACTGTTCAATACTTTAATTTTCAAATATGTTAGATTCCAAATCAAAGATATTTTTTTCCTTCGAGAGTAGCAAAAAGACATTTTCAGAACATCCTAGTAAAGTTCTAGACTTTTCCATTATTTTCCCTAACTGAACTCGACAGTGACTAGAGGCTATTAGAACTGTGATTTGGGGAAGTAATGACGATCTGAAATGTGGTCCATCTATACAACCTGCTTTTGTTTTTTTTAATTCACTTTTGCTTTTAAAAAACATGATATTACATTGGCATTATTTTTACTATGCACTCTCCCCACCATAAAAAAGAAATATCCAAATCATTTTTATTTGAATTTTGCTGAACTGTTATCGTTTACAGGAGAGGTGTTGGAACCGCTGCTTATATAAGATTTCAGGGTGACCGTGTCATTCAGCTCTTATCACCCCTGCAATTAGCATGACTAATTGAAAGTTTTATCATAGTACCCTGAATGCATTGTTTTTAAGGATTTTATTTATTTATTTGAGAGCGAGTGCAGGAGTTGGGGGGAGGGGCAGAGGGAGAGGGAGAAGCAGGCTTCTCGCTGAGCAGGGAGCCCGATGTGGGGCTCGATCCCAGGGCCCTGAGATGGTGCCCTGAGCCGAAGGCAGTTGCTTAACCAACTGAGCCACCCAGGCGCCCCCCCTTCCCCCGTATGTATTTTTTTTCTACTTCAGGTACCAGATGTCCACTGATGATGGAACCAGCCGAGCCCTAAGTCCTGACATTTGCCACCTTGACCAAAACTTAGCCCACCTCCTGCTTTCTGGGCATCAGGGTTCATGTGCCATCCCTGGGAGATGCTAAGTGTGAAGAGATCCATTGCAGAGTATCTATATTTTTGTCCATCTTTCATAAGAATGAGTAGGCCCTATAAATAAAAGAAATTGAGTTTACAAGGAGACCCAGAATCACCTGGCTTTGTTTATCTTTCTGGGTTTCTCACTAACCTGTGGTTTTGTGCCATGAGGACTTTCACGATAAGGTAAATCAGCTTAGAGATTTATTACCGGCAGGCTGAACTAGAATGGCTGGTAATAACCTAATTATGAACACTCTGTGCTTCGTTCCAATAACCTTGGTTGGAACATTCAGGACAACTTGATTGACTATTACAGGCAGACGGGTGTTATACCAAAGGTCCCCTCTAGACGAGACTTCCCCTCCCTTCCCTCCGCCCATCTGTCTGACTACACCTTCACGATTCGGTAGGTTTGAGCCCACAGCTTGTACACTATGAATTCTCTCCTATGGGTTTCTGCACTTGCTAGATTCCACAGGAATATCCAGCACGTGATGGCTGAGCTGTGTGGCCACCAGCATGGGGCTATTTCCTCTAGGAGATGAGGCTCACTTATGGATCTGTTTTTTCCTTCTTTCGGTTTTATTAGGATGTAATTGGCATAGAGCACTGTATAAAATTAAGGTCTACTGAAGGATGCCTTTACTAACATAGAACACTAAGTCATTACCACAATAAATTTAGTTAACATCCATCCATCTCACAGAGATGAGAAGAAAATGTTTTCCCTCTTGGGATGAGACTTTTTAGCTCCTACTTTCTGCTTTCCTAATGGATTAGGGATACGATTATGTCTGACTTGCCTTGCAGGGTTATTTTAGATTGGGGGTGTTTCACGTGGGGAAGAAAGTAGAAGTTGCTAAGGCTGCCATGGGCTACAGGGAAAACCCATCCAATTGCCAGGAACAGACGATACTCTTAGATATCCTCTCCAAACCTGTAGTTCATTCAGCCAGATATTTTTTCAGCCAGTGTGAAAAGGAAAAAGACAGCCTCACTAGGAAATTTGAGTTTGTTCTTGAATTAAAGAATGACAGGAGGTTAGCACCTTGTCAGTTTTCCCTTCAAGACTGCTTTCAGATCCAAATAGGTATGGTCTCTCTGGATCTAAACTCTTGCTCCTTAGATGAGGTGTTAATCTTGGTGACTGAAAATCATTCTTTGGCCATTGAGCGAAAGCCTGTGAGAAACTGCCCTGTTTTAGTAGGATGATTTCTTCCAAAGTTTGCATCACCCTATTCTAGTTAGGGATCTTGCTTATTAGTTTTCTCTTGGGGGATGGGAGGGGAAGAGAAGAGGTTCTGTTTTTTTTTTGTGTTTGTTTTTTTCCCTTAAACTATTTATGTCACAGTTTCTTCAACCATCAGGTTTTTATACTACTTTGGTTAGGGCCAAGCTTCCCATTCAAAAAAGTCACTTTTCTGATATCGTCATAGCAATAATTCTTTCAGGGAGCGCAAAATTACTAGTTACCAAATGGAATGAGACAGTATGAGGTTTATGAGGCTCATTGAAGATATAGGAGTGAAGACCTTTGTTTCTTCTTCAATTAGGCAAATCTGATTTCCTTTCTGGTCATGACTACTATAAATACCCTTGACACAATTTTTCATTACACTAAATTACAACAGATCAATATATATTTGAATATAAAATAAAAATCATCATAGTTACTCTTAGGAATGAGAGAATCAAAAACAAAAGTGAGATGTCCAGAACTAAAATCTGACTGTCTGACTTATGAAGAGAGAGAGAGAGAGAGAGAGAGAGAGAGAGAGAGAGAGAGAGAGAACCATAACATCCACACCCAGATATGTGAACTTTGCTTTGGTTTGTTTCTATCTCTGAGGTCACAGGGCAATTGCACATATTTACAAAGGAATCCTATATGAGGAAACAGACTGAAATTTAAGCAATTTGGATCCAGAGAAATTTAAGCAATTTCCATCAGTGGAAGTGTGGAATGAATAATTTACATTGCAGCATCTCTGCCCTCAGAGATATTCAAGGAGGAGAGAACATACAGAAACTATCATAGATGGGTCAACCACTTATCCGCTATGAACAGGATTCTGGAAGGATTTCACAAACGTCATAAGTCTATAATCTTTACACACAGTGTGTTTTAAAACCCTAGCACTTTAAAGTATACAGAAAGCACTAGATGAATGCCCGTGGACTAATTTCAATTTCTAGCGCTAAGAAAAGCGAGGACAGAGGACAGATATACACGCTCAGGAAAGGAGAGCAGACTGATCATTCCCTGAGTCAATGAGAGTTGAGCAGATAATTTGTCTTAACTAAGTCAAGTTTATTAAGCTGAATTCCATCAATATATAATGCATTCTTGCTCTATCATTTCTATAATTCATGAGCACCCGCAATTAGCTTCAACAATTAATGGCTAGTCCCGTAGTTCCTTAAAGACAGGCACATAGCAAAGGTACCACTCACACCATCAGACTCCTGGGCGCCCATCACGTTTTTGTTTTGTTTTAATATTAAGCTTGGGAGAGTTCGTTGTACGGCAGTAGTTCTCATCTGGTGGGGGTGGGGGGGGGGGCTACTTTGTCCCCAGGGAATATTTGGCAATGTCTGGGAACATTTTTGGTGATCACAACTCGGAGGCAGGGTTTCTACTGGCTTCTAGTTGGCAGAAGCCAGGAATGTGGTTAAACATCCTAGGATGCACAGGCCAGCCTCACAACAAAGCATCATCCAGCCCCAAATGGGAGTAGTCCCGACATGGAGAACACCTGATTTAATCCGTGCACGTACAAAATACTCCACATTTAAAGGGAAATCTTTGACTTCCACTATTCGTTATTTAACCTCCACCAGATGTAAATTGCAAACTAAAAAAAGGTTAACACCAGGTTGCAATATTTAAGCAAACCGCACTGCCACTGGATTGAATCAAGCCACAGAGCTATTCACTGGATCATTTTCCCCAGCAGATGTCATCTGAAATAGAAGTACAGAACATTTTGAAGCATGACTTACAAGAACATCCTACTGATGCTGGAGTGGCAGGCTTTTCCAGACACACTTGAGAATACCAGTCCTGGCTGGGGCGCTAACTACCTACTGGATCTTGAAGAAATGATTGAACTCGGTCTCGATGACCTCACTACAGATGTGTGATAATAGTATCTTATTTTATAGGGTTATGAGAATTAGATAATACTTGTGGCAAGATAAAGGTATAGATTGAGTCGTTCTTAAAATTTCCTTTAGACAAAAAAAAAAAAAAAAAAAAAGGCAGTTTTACGGAGGGCTCAAAGCAGGCTCCCAAGGGTTTGATTTCATCACGTTTAGGATCTGGAAGGAGCTGAGGGATACGGAGCCAAGGCAGGAAGAGGAGAAGGGAAATGGGCGGGAAGCTGGGGATTCCCGAGAAAGGGGCCAGTAGGAAAGCTTCAGGTTTTAGGAAATGGGGTGTTTAATGTGTAATATTCAGCTATTTGTTGCCAGAATTAACATCCTACCTTTCTCCCCAGATGAGTCTGCTTCCCAGATTTCTGGTGCACAGGGCTTGGGAGAGGAAAATGCTGGGGTCGGGGGGCAGGGAAGGTGCCCTGCTTAGAAGGGTCCAAGAAGAATCAAGCAGGTCCTGGAGCGGAAGAGCAGAGATCCTGGCAGAATTATGTAAATCATGCCATTCTGAGAAACTGACAAGGGGAGTTTGTTTGCAGATCAATTAGGGGAGGGTACCAGCCTTTACACATCAAAAGAGTACTTCATTCAGCTTCACCTGAGGCTAGAAAAGTAGCTACAGTCTACAAGTGAATGGCTTCAGTCAGAGAGGAGATCTTTTTCTAAGCCCTTTTGGTACCTTTGTTTAGCTTTGTAAAGGCTGTTCTGAGGCTGGAGGAGGAAAGACTTGGAAATCAGAAGGTGTAAGCCGCCTTGCTGGTTCTCACTGCTCTGGACACCTCCATCTTTTGGCAGTTTCTGCATCCGTGCGATAGAGATCATCACTAACTGCTTCATAGGATTAATGTGTGAGATTACGTGAAAGCGTGGTGTGTGCTTTCCACAAATATTAGGAAGCCCTAAACCAATGGAGGGGCAACCACTTAATGCCTGCTTGTAAGTAGTAGGGGGTTAGCAGGTACTCACTCCCGACCAGACTGAAATATCAGTGAGGATGACCATGACTGTGATCATGCTTGCGGGAAGGCCTTCGGATTTTATTTTTTAATTAGAATGCCTATGTAGTCCACAAGGAAAACACAAATCAAAAGTGTCACCCTTCCACTCCACTTATGGAAGTATTTCCGTACTTTATTTTACCCAGTACTACATATCGCATAAGGAGAATTAGTATTTGACAGTTTAAAATATCTACACTGGATGTAACATAATGTATGTATTTTTTCCCCTTTATACAAGGCCAGGATTCCCCAGAGTAAATGGTGAGCACTCACCTACCTTTGCATTTTTAAAAAGCAGAGAAAATAAGCAACAACCATCTACCCTGCAATACTCGAGACTTCTATAAAAAGATGAAAAAGAATGTTTGAACTTATTCTCTCCAAAGCTGTTGTACAAATGGCCTGGGGCAGGTCAGGAGTGGGAGGATTGGGTTTGAAAGCCGCTGCCCATACAAAGAAGATGGTGCTCCCCTTCCTGTAAACTACGGAACAGAAGAAGGTGGAGTCAGGGTAGTACTTTAAGAGAACCAGAGGGTGGAAGAAAACAGCCAAACACTCCTTTCCTGCGCACGTCCTCCACACATACCGAGGACTTAACTGATGAAGGGACGAACAAAATGACACATTATTCAGCCATACTACGGCACGGAGTACTGATGCACCCTATAGCATGGATGAACCCTGCACCAAACAAAGTCAGTCATTCACAAGACCACGCCCTGTAGTACTCCGTTATGCGCAACACCCAGCACAGGCAAATCTTGAGGGACAGAAAGTATACTAATAATTGCCTAGGGCCAGGAGGGATGGAGGGGTTGGGGTGTGACAGTTCAGGGGCACAGAGTTTCTTTTGGAGGGGAATGAGATGCTCTAAACTGGACGGTGGTTTTGGATGGTTTTTGGATGCACAACTTTGAATATTCTAGACCAGATTGAAGCAAACACCTTAAAAGGGTAAATTGTATGGGATGTGAATTATATCCCACATAAAGCTGTTAAAAACATGGGGATTTAGCACAGGCACCTAGTAATCACTCAGTTAGAAGACTAATCGTACTAGTGTTTTATTATCCTTTACAAAAACGTTAAGGAGTCAGGGACGCTTTGGCTTCTCACTCTTCCTCGAAGAACCGCTCTTACTCCCTTTGGGGCAGTCACACTGCATAAGACACCCCATTTGTCCCTTAACTGAAACTCTACTGTAAGGGGACACAGCCCCTTGCCTGGATTCTCTGCCACCAAACTATAGAGCAAAGAGAATAAACCATCTTCCCTGAGTATTATTCTGATAAAATATTCCCCTAAGAAATTCACACTAGTCTCTCTGGGATCAAACCCAAATTCCTGGCATTGTGTGTCTAATCTTCACACAAACCAGGATCTTCTCTAAATTAATCCAAGTCTAAAGCCTCACGTGTCATTCTAGGTTTCAAACTTCATGGTCTAGTTCAAAGGTCCTTAACCAAATAGAATTCAGGGGGCTGAGAACTTGGATAAAATCTTCATATTGTTACTTTTACTAACCTCTCATTGAAATGGGGCTTTTCCATTGTAACAAACCATATTATATGGTTTAACAGTATTTATGATGGTGTCACCAACAGAAATCACATTTTGTTATTCTATGACAGTTATAAATTTTTTTTTTTAAGATTTTGTTTCTTTGCCAGAGAGAGAAAGAAAACACAAGCAAGGGGAGGGGAAGGCAGCAGGAGAAGCAGATTTCTCACTGAGCAAGGAGCCCGATGCAGGACACAGTTGTAGGTATCTTTAAATATTGTTTACACTCACTCCTTCGAACTCATGGTAGTTATTAGACACAGTGTTAGACCTTATTATTTAATGTGTTAAAAAATACACATATATTAGTGAACCACAACTTTTAAAATTTATTTTTTTATATAATTGTTTTCCTTGGAAAATATGAAGTAGCCAATTTTATGCACTTAAAAATATTTTAAAAGGGGGTCCCCAGGTATCAGACTTCCACAGGGGTCCCTGGCACAAAAACGAAAAAAAAAAAGAGTAAGTACCCCTGGCTAAATGAATAATCCTCTAGACTCCTCATAGAGTCTTACCATGGTATTAATAACTCTCACTGACAGCCCAGAATTTATCTAAGAGAAAACAAAGTAGATTTATAACAAAACAAGTTGAAGCAAGACAAGCTTGTGGGATTACTTGTTACAAGTCCAAAATCATGGATCCCACCTCATTGTTTGCCAGATAACAGTAATTCGTTCCCTGGCCATCTGGCCTGCCTCTCACCTTAGAGAATTATTTTATTAATATATCTCTGGCCATAGGAGAGACAGGGGAAATGTTGGCTTAATCAGCCCAAATTCAATAATTAAAAAAAGGAAAAAAACTAGGTACACTGTTTAATTGGAAACTATAAAAATATAAATTTTATCTTGGATACTTAAAAAAACTGTTAATACAGCTATGTTAATCACCCTTCTACTGTGTTAAGGAATTTTATAAAGAAACCCAGTTAGGCTTAAAATATTTAAAAGAATGTGAAGTTCTACCTAGTCTTGAGTAGTAATGAATAAATTTAAGAAATTCCCATAGAAAATTATTCCTAATGATTTAGCACCGTCCATGAATAATTTGTCCCTATCTTAAAATGTCTTAAATCATTTATGTTTTGAATCCAAGCACCTCTAAATGATAGTGAGGTCCATATTGATTTTTCAGTTTTTCCTGATTTGAGTCCATCCCCTGACTCACTTGAAGAACAGACCAGTTTGCATTTGAGTGACTAGTTTATTTTTTCTTTTATAAACTGTCTCCCACCACACCCAGGCCCCGGAGAAGTAAATAGGAATTTGCCCAGAGAGGGGAGTGATTACCAACAGATCGAAGGCAAAATATACGGTATTTTTACATTGTGAAGACTACAAAACAGATGTTAAACTAATGCTATGTTTCTGTCCAGTCGCTGGTTTTACAGAAAAATCGGGATACAAACAGAGAACGAAATAGTATCAGAAAAATCCGGCATCTAACATTAGGATGCAGAATACAGATTCAATAAAGAAGAATTTTGGTGCGGGGTGGTTTTAAATTATACTTGAACACTAAGAAAACACACTGCCTTATGTCTTGCTGCTGCTTCCCTGGGAAAATAATATTAAAGTTCATTAGCCCTGGGCCTTTAGTTTTTATGTTCTCCTAACACACTTTGAAGTCCTTGGTCTCTACTGGGAAAGTATAAAGTCAGGAAAGATGGCATGGGACCAGCTGACATCTCCAGGATTGTAAAGAATAAAGTTAAAGCTCTTCGGTGAGACCAAGACAAAAGCACTTACATAAGTCCTTCACATTTCCCACATATTTTATTCATTACAAAGAAAATCTGAAGACTTTCCTGTGCTAACACAACTCAACCGAGAGGAGAAAACACTCGGGGTGCAGGACTAGTGAACCCCATTCTGGGCAGTATGCCAGTTTGACCACAACTGAAATCTAGTTGCTACAAGGAGCAGGTTTTTGGTGAGGGGAAAGATTAAAGAGGTCCTGGAAAATATCGTCCCAAGTAAAAAAATGAATCATAGCTAGTTATTATTAGAGAAGATAGCTTAAAAATCCATTAATAAAGATTTCTATTTTCTTAAAAGCTGTCTGCCATTGGTATGTATCAACCAGAGACCTGTGTTTTTAATATGCTAAGAAGATAAAGGCACAGAGACAGACTTTTTGTTGATTTGTTGTTATTGTTCATTTGCTCTGGGGGGAAAAAAAAATCACAGTCTGGCATTCGATAAATCTGTTTGATAAATGAAGAGGCATCAGTTTCTCCCAACTCTGTGGATAGAAAATGCAGCCAATCCTAAAGATGAAGCTGTTTGAATTTCAGAAGGTAATACTCGCCCCTTTATGTGGGTATCATGACAGTATCAAAATGAATTAAAAACAGGAACAGAGGAAAAACCTCCACAGATGATTCACACCTGCAGTGAGACACAGGTACCTTTAGAAGCACAGACCACAAAGCAAACAGAAATCCCTAGTTAATGGAAAAATATGAATGTCAAACTTGATGGATGATCCCATGCTTACAATGGGCAAAAAACATGTTTAGTTTCTCTCTGTGCCCAGTATCACTATAGGATACCCTCAAGGGCATCGGATCTTGGGTTAAACCTTTCCTTATTAATGAGCAGTCATTTGTGAGCTCAGGTTTTATGGTCATATTCCAGAAGATAATGAGATGTTCCCAAGAATATTCTGAATAGGCACATTCTAGCTTTTTGCAATTCCACCAAGGCATGTTGCAAAACAAGTCTTCCAAAGTCACTGTAAACATGAACTGAGTTAGTTAGGACTTCTTGCTGAAGAGACGTTGACAAAATTCCAAGCCCCATGTATCATCTTTTGTTACAGGGCAGAGAGAATATGAATATTACATTAGAGAAGGTGCAGGTGAAGAAGAACCAGAGAAAAGCCTCAGAGAAATGGGAATGATGGCAGATGAATTGTGGAATAACAGAAGAGAGAAGGTTTGGGAAATAGGATGCAATGCAGCAAAGAGAAAAGGTAGTAAGTTAAGGTATCAGAATTAGCAGCTCAGGGTTTCTGATGACCTGGAGTTTTGTATTGGCTATCAGAAGAACTTTCTTTCTTATATATAGCTTCTGAATACCGGCCAAAGCTGAAACTGCCGGCATGCTAACTCTTGCTGATGGTCCGTCATGGAACTCTTTATGTGCAGAGCTCATTCGTGTTGGTCACCTGAACATCCACAGTCCCTGGGCATGGTGGCAGGGCCCCGGCCATGACGTCGGTTACAATTCAGTCCTCAAATACTGAAAAAGAAAAACAAAGCTGGCGGCATCACAATTCCAGACTTCCAGATCTATTACAAAGCTGTCATCATCAAGACAGTATGGTACTGGCACAAAAACAGACACATAGATCAGTGGAACAGAATCGAGAGCCCAGAAATGGACCCTCAACTCTATGGTCAACTCATCTTTGACAAAGCAGGGAAGAATGTCCAATGGCAAAAAGACAGTCTCTTCAACAAATGGTGTTGGGAAAATTGGACAGCCACATGCAGAAGAATGAAACGGGACCATTTCCTTACACCACACACAAAAATAGACTCCAAATGGTTGAAAGCCCTAAACGTGAGACAGGAGTCTATCAAAATCCGAAAGGAGAACACAGGTAGCAACCTCTTCGACCTCAGCCACAGCAACTTCTTCCTAGAAACATCGCCAAAGGGAAGGGAAGCCAGGGCAAAAATGAACTATTGGGCTTTCATCAAGATAAAAAGCTTTTGCACAGCAAAAGAAACAGTCCACAAAACCAAAACACAACCGACAGAATGGGAGAAAATATTTGCAAATGACTTATCAGATAAAGGGCTAGTATCCAAAATCTATAAAAAACTTATCCAACTCAACACCCAAAGAACAAATAATCCAATCAAGAAATGGGCAGAAGACATGAACAGACATTTTTCCAAAGAAGACATCCAAATGGCCAACAGACAGATGAAAAAGGGCTCAACATCGCTCGGCATCAGGGAAAAGCAAATCAAAACCTCCATGAGATACCACCTCACGCCCGTCAGAATGGCTAAAACGAACAAGTCAGGAAACGACAGGTGATGGCGGGGATGTGGAGAAAGGGGAACCCTCCTACACTGTTGCTGGGAATGCAAGCTGGTGCAGCCACTCTGGAAAACAGTATGGAGGTTCCTCAAACAGTTGAAAATAGAGCTACCATACGATCCAGCCATTGCACTACTGGGTATTTACCACAAAGATCCAAATGTAGGGATCCGAAGGGGTACGTGCACCCCAACGTTTAGAGCAGCAATGTCCACAATAGCCAAACTGTGGAAAGAGCCAAGATGTCCATCGACAGGTGAATGGATAAAGAAGATGTGGTATAGGGCGCCTGGGTGGCTCAGTTGATTAAGTGACTGCCTTCAGCTCAGGTCATGATCCTGGGGTCCCTGGATCGAGTCCCGCATCGGGCTCCCTGCTCAGTAGGGGGTCTGCTTCTCCCTCTGACCCTCCCCCCTCTCATGTGCTCTCTCTCTCTCTCACTCTCTCTCTCAAATAAAAAAAATCTTTAAAAAAAAAGATGTGGTATATATACACAATGGAATATTATGCAGCCATCAAAAGGAATGAGATCTTGCCATTTGCAACGACGTGGATGGAACTGGAGGGTGTTATGCTGAGTGAAATAAGTCAATCAGAGAAAGACATGTATCATGTGACCTCACTGATATGAGGAATTCTTAATCTCAGGAAACAAACTGAGGGTTGCTGGAGTGGTGGGGGGTGGGAGGGATGGGGTGGCTGGGTGAGAGACATTGGGGAGGGTATGTGCTATGGTGAGCGCTGTGAGTTGTGCAAGACTGTTGAACCACAGATCTGTACTTCTGAAACAAATAATGCAATATATGTTAAGAAAAAAAAAAGAAGAAGAAGAAGATAGCAGGAGGGGAAGAATGAAGGGGGGGAAATCAGAGGGGGAGATGAACCATGAGAGACAATAGACTCTGAAAAGCAAACTGAGGGTTCTAGAGGGGAGGGGGGTGGGGGGATGGGTTAGCCTGGTGATGGGTATTAAAGAGGGCACATTCTGCGTGGAGCACTGGGTGTTATGCACAAACAATGAATCATGGAACACTACATCAAAAACTAATGATGTAATGTATGGTGATTAACATAACAATAAAAATGAAAAAAAAAATCGGTCCTCAACTTCCTATCTGTTTTTTAAAGTCCCAGGTGGTTTTCTCATTTGCCTTCAAAACCTGACCTGACCCAGTAGGAGACCTTCTACAGTCTGTATCTGACCTAAAGGACCACTTGTATATCTTGCTACAGATATGTTAATGTGCTTGGGTATAGGGGTTGTCCCAGACCCAAGCGGGGGTATTATAGAACATGCAGTATATGGACCATATGACTTTTCTCAAGTCTGAAAAATGAATTCTCATACTTCTGGCCCCAGGGGTCCCAGAAAAGGGCTTGCAGACATGTACTGCACTGTTCTCCGGATGAGGCATTTCTCTTTCTTGTGAGGGGGTCCTTGTGTGACTGTCATCTAGGGAAAAGTCTGCCCTTTGAATGCGAGATTCCTGACAGCAGAGAGCTTGGGATTGTAGATGCACTGAAATCTATTTCTCATTCTCTTGGATTTTACCATAAACTTATGAGGGTGGACCTAAGAAAATGCCCAGGGGGAAGGGAATACTAATCGACTGTAAGGAAATCCAGGACATTTAAGTCAATGAACATATTTACCCTTGGACTTTCCTTCTTAAGGGCTGGGACAATCTTTTCAAAAGTATATCCTAATCTGGAGTGTCTAGCACAAAAGCGATAAACATTTGCTGATTGAGTGTTTGGGCGGGGTTCAGGGGTTAATGTGAAGATCTTTGTTCAGACAGACGAGCATTTTTTTTTTTTTAAGTGACTGTTTTTATGCTGAAGAAGAGCTGCAAGGCTATTTTTAACTGACTTATTCAGTTAGCATGGCAAGCAGTTGTAGATGGTGGAGAATTTATGTGTCCAGCCACACAAGACATTTTGAGACCTATGAGTCTTCCCCAAACATAATGTTATAAAATGTCCTTTTGCTAAAAATACTGGAATCAAGTAATTATCTACTTTTGAATTTTAATGAATAGGCCATCTGTTCACTCGAATTGAAAAAATGAAATTTTTCTACAAATTAACTACTTGATGAGATATCCCTTGTGACTAAGTCGGCTTCACTGTTTTTTGTTATCGTTAACCTAAAGGTGACACATAGCGTTCAATATCAAGTTTTCTAAACTAGAGTATAGAACAATGTTTTTCCATAATCACAGTGGCTGTTGGACAGGTTAGATTTATAATTACCAAAGACTAATTTTTATTACCATAATTTCTAAAAACCCTATTAAGATGAATTTCTAGGAAGAAAAAGGTGTCCATTTTCATCTGTGATGATGATGACAAAGCTGTAATTCTAAACATTAACATTTTGTGGATTATCACTACAATGATGAACAATTGTTTTCAATCTCTTTAACCTCTTTTCCAAGAACATTTTGTTTTCTTTGTGCTGTGCTCTCCAATATGGGAGCCATTTGCCACATGGGCTATTTAAAAGTAAGTTAATCCAAAATAAGTAAAATCTAAAATTCAGTTCTTCGGTTGTCCTAAACACACATCAAATGCCACACGTGGCTGCCATATTGGACAGTGCAGACTATTGCTCCCGTCCTTCAGAAAGTTCTACTGGACAGTAGAGCAACATCCCTTTTACTCTATTAAAAGCAAGACAACGGGTCCAAAACAAAGTTACTTATGCTAAGCCCCAGGCCACCAAACCAAGACTTAACTGAATTACAATTGCCGCTCTCCCAGGAATGGGATCTTATACCCATCTCTCATGAACCGCCTGATTAGCATTAGTTAGGCAAATGGCTTGACAGGTCCCTGCCCTCCCTTAAGTAACCTCAAAGTAACCACCAGGCTTTCTCACCTGGTTTAACTTCCTTGTGCCTGCTCCCTCCTGCCTATGAAAGTCTTTTCATTTTGTATATAGCTGGGCTCTTTGACGCTCCTTTCTTTCTGCTAGATGGGAGACTGCCTAATTTGAATTGACTTTTGCGCAAATAAACTCCTAAAATTTTGAATATGCCTCAGCTTATCTATTAACATCTCTAACGGTCATTCCTCTGAAGAATTATTACTACAGTTACGGAAAGTATTCAAGATGCTGCTGCTTTTTAGAAATGAGCTTGTTTTGTTTTCCCTATCCAGGAAAAAGACAGGTTCTCTACATACTGTGATTGAACTAGGATTAGAGCACCTCATTTAAACTTATTCACTACCAGCTCTAGATTTGTATGCCCCTGTCATGGCGGATTTCACCTACAAGATGGAACGGGTTAGGGTGGTAACAGAAAATAGGATTTTTCTCCCCTCTAAGTCTGACCTTTAATTTTGGATCCCATTCACCTCCTGACTCCCTTGCCTCCGACACAGGTAAATACTCCACAGCAGCCTGCCCAAGGCAGGATTTAATTCTTTGTCCTTGGCTCTTCCTTCCAGAAAACTCCAGGCTAAGACCCTCACTATTTCCCACAGCTCACCCATTTCAACACAACCTCGCCTACTGGCTATTTCTAGTTCCCACAATTAGCAACTGGTAGGAGGACTAAAATCCCCCTCTTTCCACCACCATTTATTTCTTCCCATACTCTATCTCTCCTTCTCTGTTCGTGCTTTTTTATATAAAAAAGTGCCACCTCCCCCCACCAAAAGCACTTGGTCCTGTCTTAAAAAAAAAAAAAAGTCTTTCTAGCAGTTAATGAGCACACAAAGTCTATTTTCAGATCAAATTGGAGTCCGTTCTTTGCAAGAGGTGGATATATTTTTACTACCTTACAGATGATGGATTGCTTTATTGAGGATTTAACTAGACTTCAAAATGTACAATGGTTGTTCAGTGTTCTTCTCTAGGCACACTGCATATCAATTTTTCAGTGCTGATCCATACAACCCAGCCCAGGTCCAGCAAACCAGGATCTCTGAGGGTGAGGTGTGGATATCCAGAGTTCTTAACACTCCGCAGGTGATTTCCATTTGCTGACAGGCTGGGCTTGAGGACCACCGTACCCCATACAGAGTCTGATAAAACAAAGGAACCCCATCAGCAGACAACAAAGCTCACATTTGGGTGGTGGGGGGTGCAAACAGAAGGGAGGGCTTCTATTCTGAAAAGGAAAAACAAGTTCCAAGGAAACTCTGTATCACGGGACCAGGACAGGGGCATGGGCACTATTAGAGTTGGTGGAGTCCACGTAGAGAAAAAGGCAGTAGGAAAAATTCACAGGCAATAAAAAGTTTAATTCATGTAAGTATTAACAAGTGTCCTCAATGAATAACGTGCTTTAAAAAATGAACACATTAAGGCAGGAGTTGTCAATTTTTTTTTTTTCTGTAAAGGACCAGACTGTCAACATTTAGCCCATCTTGGTCTTTGTTACAGCTACTCAACTGTGTGATTGTAGCCTGAAAGCCGCCATAGACAACACAGAAATGTGTGAGCATGGCTGTATTCTAATAAAACTTTATTTACAAAACAGGCAGAGGGCTGGATTTGCTCTTCCAACCATACTTGGTCCATCCCAGCATTAAGGAATACGATAGGGCATTTCTTTATCTTTTATAATTTTTTTTTTTGATAGGACATGTCTTCGAAACTATTAGGATTGATTGTATTTTACAAAGATCCCATAGCAATATCTCCGATCTTGCAAGGTCTTCTACAACATGCCTTTACCATGTGCCCCATCAAGAGGTGGTTTCTAGTTTTCAACCTCTTTAAATCTGGTCAGGCCCTATAACTGCTTTGGTCAGTAAAATATGTTGGAGACGAGGCTGGCCTGGCAGCTTCCAGTTTCTGCCTCCTGTCTCTGGGAATGCTCCCCTGGGAACCCAACCACCATGTTGTGAAATACGCAAGCTACACAGAGGGCTGATGTTTAGATATTCCATCTGAACTCCGGCCAACAGTCAGCACCAATCACCTACCATGTGATTGGGTCATCCTGAACATCCAACCCGGCCAAGTATCCAGATAACTCTATCCCCAGCTGCCATCTAACTCTAGTCACATAACGGATCCCACACAAGAAGCATCTACTGAACCCAGGCAACACACAGAACCATGAGAAATAACTCGTTTTAAATCACCACAAGGTTTGGCATGCTACAATATAAGTAGAACAACTTTTCTTAAAAGTGACCGATGCCACTTTTTCTGCTAATATAAATGCTTTGAACTGGATAGAAATTTATTAATAAATAGACAAAGGCAGGTGTTTTATTCCTCCCTAATTACAGGGATGTATTTCTTATAGAATTCATGGATAAACCACACTTATTTAAAGCCACCAGCCTAGGGTACTGAGAGGTACAAAGACTTTAATATTAAGTAAAAATCCATTTAAAAAATATCCTAAATGGTGATTAACATAATAAAAAAATTATTAAAAAATATCCTAACATTAACACGAGTAAAGAACAACTTTTAATCATCATAGACACATTTAGTCATATTTGTATTGTGCAGGGAAAGAAGTCCTGAAAAATTGCTTATGTTGTGGCTGAATCTTCATCTGTTACAAATGAGGAAGAGGGATGGTTTGGAGTCAGAAAATAATGTGATCCTGAAACTATCAGAAGTACGATCAGAAGTTAGCCACATGATTGAACTGGGTTTATCCGAAGTAGAACTCATTTTCCTTGAAACAATTAGAACCAAGTTTCCTTAGAAACTTAGTGCTAACAGTATATAGTGTTTCAGAATCAACAAACATAGCACTTCACCAAGGGTTGTTTCGAAAACCTGAAACTTTCAGCACGAAACTTGATTTAGAATGAATTCTCAAAATCTGAATGGTTGATGAGCTCACTGTCCACAAATAATCACTATATTGAACAAGTGAACTTAAGTGAGTAAATTCATATAGACTCTCTTCTAGCAAAAATAATGAGAAGAGTACAACTCCCAAGTTTTAAGAATAACAATGGATAACTTCCACTGGGAAGATTATTAAAGTCAGAAAACTAATGTTCGTCTCGCAATTCAGTAAATAGAGAGATGCTTAAATCGGAAATAGCCTAAAGGCAAACTGACAAACGAAGAAGACTTAAATTAGCCAACTATGATAGTCACTCATTTTAGGCTTTAGTTTTTCCTTTATAAATTCACGATGCTTCGGGGTGGGGGCTGGGGCAGGGAGCAAATATTGGCTGGATATAACATGGAGGTGGTCTAACTAAGAAAGTGAGACCAGCTCTTAGGTCTTCTGTGCTTAGTTGCTACTTTTCCTCAAGCTTCCCTCTGAGACCACCATCCAGTGTCAGAACAGAACATAGGAATGAAACCGCCCCTATGGAGCAGACACAGGATGCAGAGACTTGTATAGGATAAAGTTACAAGGAAGTATCTTGCTCTGGGAAGCAATGGGATTTTTTTTTTTTTTTTTTGCAGTTGTCTCATATTTCTCTTTTTCAAACCTGAACGGATTTTCAGATTTCAAATCCATGTATCTACCTGTTCTTTTCCTGATTTTACAGCCTGCGAACATATCCTCTTTCCAATTGCATTCATTTGAGTTAAAGCCAGGAAAATCCTATCCTTGGAATTTTCCCCTGCTTGATGGTCTCAGTTGGCCTCTTAGATCATCTTTAGGTACCCCTCTGTCTTTCCCAGAGAAGCCTTTTCGGAAAGCATCTTTAAAGCAGAGAAATGTTTTAGCATTTTACCATAGTGGAGCCATCAGATCCAAACATGAGGATTTAACTTTTTGCCTTATAGCCACATTTTAGGTCAATGCTATTAGGACCTAATTTGCAATGATCACAAACTCCAGCTCTGATTTTGAAATTGGTTACTGTGTGTGTGTGTGTGTGTGTGTGTGTGTGTGTGTGTGTGTGTGTGTGTGTGTGTATATATATATAATCATGACTGAGTTTGGATACATTTCCCTTGAAATGTGTTGCTTTCTCCATGTTAATATCGAAGCCATTCTGAAACTATATCCACTCATGCAAACTCTTGAAATCTTCCACTATTTCCCCCTATAACTTCACTATTTCCCAAAAGAGAAGAACGGTGATCTCCACTTTGTGGTCTCTCATCCCCCCGCACCCCCCCAAAGAAAAAACTAAAGTGTTTAAAAATCTCAAAGACCATAGCATAACAGAGCTGCAGAATCACTACATCGCACATCTAAAACAAATGTAGCTGTGTGTGCTAACTATATTCAGAAGTCCCAAATATTAATAATTCTATAGCATAGATGGCAGAGCCATAAAAATATCGTATCCAATTGCATTTCATCTAATTATTTGTAAGTTTCACACTATTTCAACCTTGTTATTTCCTTTTGACCTAATTTGGTAATGTTCCTTTAGTATCTGTACTCTGAGTTACTTCATTACTCCACTGTTCCCTCTATAAACTTGTTATAATAAAAAAATCTCCATGACCGTGTCACCTATAATTAACCCTGAGAAATAGGTTTTGTACAGCATTTTATTTAAAAACAACAACAACAACAACAACAAGCTGGGGGCGCCTGGGTGGCTCAGTTGGTTGAGAGACTGCCTTCAGCTCAGGTCATGATCCCAGGGTCCTGGAATCGAGTCCCACATCGGGCTCCCTGCTCGGCGGGGAGCCTGCTTCTCCCTCTGACTCTCCCCCCTCTCGTGCTGTTTCTCTCTGTCTCTCAAATAAATAAATAATTTTTAAAAAAACAAGCTGCATTAATACTCTTTAGAGATACAATGCAGCATGAAATATTAAATGGAACATCATACTTGGTGTCAAAAGAACTTAGTTCTTGTTCCAGCTCAGTAAGCAGACCACACACATCTTTCTACTTCTCCATGGCTTCAGCATTCATCTACAAAGTGATCCTGGATAGTCTCAACTAAAGTCCAACTCTATGATTACGGGATTCTTAAATGTTTACTGAAAAAGAAAATGAAAATTCTTGTAGAAGGTAAAGCTACTTTTTAGTATTTTAGTTCTAAAGAAAGCGACTTAAACAATTTTTTCTCCAAGCTCAACACAAGCATTACTGTAGGGACGTGTGCAGTGAAAGCCGGCATTTTGTACCTCTTAGAGACCTTCTTCCCATTATTCAAGGACTTCTGTCCCTTCACACATCACTTGCACAGAGAAACACAAGCAATTCTTAGAGCCCATTGGTCCAACATGGCTCCTGGGTTCCTCACATTCCAGCTTGGAAACCTCAGAGATCCTGCCCTCAAGAGTCTAGGAGGCATTGGGGGTTGATATTTTTGTGCCAGGCTGAACTTTTAAACTGCTCTTTGCTGAAGAGGATTTACATGTCTAGAACATGATCAAGCTACCTCTCTACCTCCTGAGTATGTCTGGAGACCCACTGATGGCTTTAACTTTTACACAGAACACCAAGTTGAGGTCTGCAGGTGGGGCAGAAGCTCTCCAGTTTGAAGAAGAGAATTGTGGTAAGTTAGCAGCGCCACCCACACAAGGTGGGGAGACCAAGGCAGGACAGAGAGGAGTGCTTGTGTTAGTCTACGATGGTAACAAGTCACGGGTGGAACTTACAAGGAAGTGGGGTTAAAGAGGTCAAAGTACCTTTTTTTTTTTTAATGAGAGGGAGAAGGAGAAGGTGAGGAGCTGAGGGAGAGGGACAAGAAGACTCCACACTGAGCATGGAGCCTGACACGGGGCTCGATCCCACAACCCTGAGATCATGACCTGAGCCAAAACCAAGAGTCAGACACCCAACCGACTGAGCCACCCAGGTACCCCAAGAGGTCAAAGTACTTTAATATCTGTTTATCTCATTGTTGGAACAACACAATTAAAGTATACAGATTAGGATGAATTATCTAAATCTGATAAAGAGCCCGAGACATAATGCAATCATAGCTACCACATGATGATTTATAAGCCATGGCGCAAGTGCAGGAACTGGGGCCCTCATTTCCCACCTCCTAGCACACCAGGACGCAGAAGTCAGGAGGGGTTTTGTAAGGGGAGCAAAATCTTCCCTGAAACCACCCATTTGACGACAAATATTGATTTCCTATCTAATAGCATTCAGGATGCTGATCTAATATTGCCAAATGGGTTTCTCATTTTTGGAAAAAAACAATTAGTTGTTGGTTCCAGGTGGCTTTTCACCCTTTCAATTAATCAGATTTGCCCTTTTCTGCAATCTGCCTGCTTCCCTAGAGAAAATCAAGTCGCCTATTTAATCTGTACAGTTGCTCATTTATAAAATTTACAATTTGAAGTTCCATATCTACAATAAACCTGGCAATTGTAATGATGAAGTCCTTCAAAATTCCACCATGGAAGACAGCCACTGAAGGACAGAGCCTTGACTGGCCAGTAAAGCAAACATGAATCCAATAAGAAATAAACATAAGCTATAAAAATATTACCCAAGAAGAATCTCAGCCAGGTAATCAAGTTCATCACAAACAATGTAAGTCATGTTGACAGTAGGACCCTTGATGTGTTGTGTCAAAGATGATACTGAGCTCTGTGGTCTTCCTCCAAACATAACATCACCCTGGTCTCCCCATGAGAAAAAAAAAACAGACAAACTCCAACTAAGGAACATTTTACAAAATATCTGACCAGTACTGCTCAATACTATCAAGTCATCAAAAACAAAAACAAAAAAAGTCTGAGAAACTGTCCCAGCCAAGAGGCGCCTAGACATGAAGACGAAATGGAAAGTGATACCCTCAGCGGGATCGTGGAATAGAAAAAGAACATTAGGTAAAAACTAACAAAACATGAGTAAAGCCTGGGCTCTCGTTACCAGTAAAGTATCGATATTGGCCCATTAGTTGTAACAAGTGTGCCATATTAACAGGAGAAGTTTATAATAGGAGAAACTCGGCACAGGGTGCCTGGGGACTCTACGCTATTTTTTTTTTTTTTTTGGTAAAACTGAAACTACTCTTAAAGTTTATTTTTAAAAATAACATTTTCTTGCAACCAGTGATTTTCCAACATTCATGGACATGCTCATCCCCTGGGGATCTTGGTAAAGGAAGACTGCAGTAGGTCTGGCCCAGGGCCTGAGAGTCCCTATTTCTAGTAAGTTCCCAGGTGAGCCCAATATTGGTCCAAGATCCAGGGTGAGTGGCAAGATTCTTAATCTAGTGCAGGGTTTCCCAGCCTCTGCATGATTAAGATTTTTGGCTGGCTAATTTTCTGTCGTGGGAGCTGTCCAGGACATTACAGAATATTTAGCAGCAGCTTTGGCCTCGATTCACTAGAGGACAATAGCATCTCTTTCTCCCAGTAGTAACAACCAAAAGGGTCATCAGACACTGTTTCCTGGGGGGAAAGGGGTCACCCTCACATGAGAATCACCGATTTAGAGCATTCATTAAAAATATGACTTTTAGGGGGCTACTTTAGAGGGGGGGAAAAAACCTGTTTAGTCATTTATTTACTAAGTACCTGAATGCTTCGCATATTCTAGGCTTCCAGAAAAGTAACTATAATTATTTTATCAAATTGAGTTGATAGAAATTATCAGCTATCACTGTAAAAACAGGATTTAAAATATATGGTTTCTGCTTTCCAGGAATTTACCATTAAGTCAAATATACAGGAAGACACCCTGCTCAGTACCCCTGGAAAGAGATATTATCCTAGTTCAGGAAACAGGCTCACAGGCTACCTAATCAGCACCAAAGGAAAACTAAAGAATAAAGATCAGACCCAGGTGTTTCAAATTCTAAGTCCCCATCACTCCCATTAATTCCTTTCATGGGAACAAAAATTCTCCTAGTTAGGCCTCTGTTCCTTTTTAGGAATCCGTTCGGAGCCATTGTTCAGTGTGATCAACAAAGGTAAAGTCAGTGGGCCACGTCTTGCTGGAGGTCCACGGACCTGGGCCGCACCCTTGCCTTCAGGGTGCAGGAAGGAGGTGGGATGGATGGGGGGGGGGGTGAATTTCCTTCTCGAGCTCCCGTCTTCCCAGGCGTGCTAATTTGGCAGGGAACTTCAGCAGCAGTGGGTGGACAATGGAACCCAAAGGTGCCAGTGGGGGATTTTCACAGGCAGTTCTTAAGAGACTTAAACCCAGATGCACACGCGAGCCAAAAACACAAAACCCTTCTCATTCTCATCCTCATGCCTCCACAGACGCTACACTGTTCGGCAGTGGCAGCTGATAATTACTTTGCACCTGCCATGTGTCAGGGACGACGGTGAAAAGAAAAAGTACAGTAGACTCTCTCAATCTCCCAAACACCCTGCCGAGGAGTTCCTGTCTTTGTTTTACAGGTAGCTGATCACCAGGGGGCGTTAAATTACACGTTGAAAGTCGCAGTTTGTGGGCAAGCCCTTTTAAGCCTTATTTTAGCACCCCTTCAGTTTCTCCCAGGAGTCGGTCATCGTGTTTGAAGGTTCTCTCTGTCCCACTAACCAGGATGTTAAGAAGGAAATTTTAAGAAAACATCAGAGGGAAATAAATGGACTCTGAACACCATGCCTGGGGTCAAGAAGAGAGAGAGCCAGCTCAGGCGCCCAGATAAAAACACACAGCTCCTGTTACACAACACCTCATCCCCCATAGCACAGGGCACATGGTCTGTAGTCACCTGCTGACTCCTCTGCGCTTCCCACCATACCTCCTGCTCACCACCATCCCCACCTGCCGGCACAACATCTGGTACAGTTAAGTCACGGCGGGTACATGGAAAATGGAGTAAGCAAAAACACAGTCAGTCTCCAACGTACCCCGACCATCAACGCAGTCCTCTTTACTCTGAACCAAGGAAGGCAGAAAGGGCAAGGGGGAGAGAGACCAAGGATTACAAATCAAAAGAACCTAAATGCACATACCTCCACGGGATGAGGCAAGCAAGAGACAGGCGGATGACATGGAGTGCTTTGCCTGCTTTTTAGAGTCAGTAACACCCTCAGGGTTAGACAGAGACTGATCATTCTACCTTTATGAATCAAGAGTCCACACCTGTAGTCGAGCCCGAGGGAGGTTCAGGAAATGCAAATGAAGTCCAATACTGCCTTAAAGCCTTGAAAGACTAATAGATATCAATCAGCTGTAAGAGCGACGGAACAACCCAGCCAAAAATGCTGGCAGGTTTCTCACGCCCAAGCTGCCAACCATTGTGTAACTAAATAGGAGTTGGGCTATATACCGTGCATTTTTGTTTTGTTTTAAAGATTTTATTTATTTGAGAGAGAGAGAGAGAGAGAGAGAGAGAAAGCACAAGCAGGGGGAGGGGGGGAGGGAGAGGGAGAAGCAGACTCCCTGCCGAGCAGGGAGCCGGATGTGGGGCTCAATCCCAGGACCCTGAAATCATGACCTGAGCCGAAGATGCTCAACTGACTGAGCTACCCAGGCGCCCCTATATACCGTGCGTTTTATACCAAACGCCTCCACAGCCACGTCCATGAAAGCACCTACGATCCCCACCTTCTCAAACTACAGTTATAGTCCGAAGTCATCCAGACACGTGACTGGGGGAGAAAGAGAAGGATTTTTTAAAAATAGCAATTAATATGTTCTTTACACGCAAATGAGAAGTCATCAAATTTCATTCCGGAACATCTTACAACGGACCACTTTCTTTGTCATGCATCACCCCAGTCTTATTGCATGCAAGGCATCCAGAGCTTAAGACACGAATAGGTTAGGGACCAGTCAGTCCGCACATCCTTCCTAGCGGACTCACGTAGGTAAGCAGCACTTCGCCATCTGAAAGGACTTGCTCCCGTAAACAAACATGCCTCAGAAAACCGGAATCTGCAAATGGTTTCCCCTTCTACCTCACATGCATGGACACAACACACCTGAGCATCCAATGATCCCTAAAAGTGACCTGAGGAGGGTAAAGAGGGATGAAAACACCGTATGTGCTCATCTGCTGATTGTCCTCACGCCTGTGACGCACGTACTCTATGGAGATATTTTCACCTAAGTGCTATAGTTCAGTCTCATAAAAGAAGAGCCACAAGATGAAAACTGCTTTTCTGTCTGAGCAGGTGCTCCTGAAATCGATCCCAGGGTGGCAGCTATATTCATTGAGAACACCTGTTTTGCCCAGTGATCCTTTACCTAGAACAATTTCCACTCTCCACTAACTGGCAGCTGATATCTTCGTCAATGCCAGAAAAATGCCATTTTCTTAAAGAGGCACCGTTTGCCCCCTTTCCAATGGCTACTCCGTCTTTTGACTTTGCTGTGAATTTGACGAACTGGCAGATACACTGGCTGATGGCAACAGCCCGGATGGGACAGCAGAGAGATGAAAAGCTTGCTTGCAGCCTGTGATATGGATTTGAAGGCACGTTGCCCTAAGGTTAAATCACCCAGAAACAGTCTCCCGTGCCTGTGCATTTCAGCAGCCAGGCACCAGCTGCAAAGCTCGCCGGCCTTGTTGAAAGAAGTGCACCTGCTCTGGGCGGGATGGCTGTAATGCACTGGGGAAAACATTCTGGGGTTGGCCTTAGAAACTCCGGGTGTGCTAGTTATACAGCTCCGTTAGCTACCAGCTGTGGGACCTGGGAAAATCCTCTAAATTCCTATTCTGTTTCCTTACCTCTCTAGTAAAGGGTTTTTTTGTTTGTTTGTGTCTGAGAGAGAGAGAGCATGCTAGTGGGGAGGGGCAGAGGGAGAGAGAGAATCGCAAGCAGGTTCCATGCCCAGCGCAGAGCCCAACACGGGCTCAGGACCCTGCGATTCTGACCTGAGCCAAAATCAAGAGTGGGATGCTTGACTGACCGAGCCACCCAGGAGCCCCAAGAGTAAAGGTTTTAATATCTGCCTCAAGTGTGTGGTGATAGAGGGGAATGATGGATGAGGCTTCCAATACAGAGACTAAGGATCATTTATCCCATCAGAATATCACAGAAGAGGTCTGTGTTATCCTGCTAGGTGCTGTATCTGAATATACTAAGTTATATGGCAGATGGTATTCCCACCTTTAAACATCACTTTATGCATGGATCCCACACAATTGTCACTGGGATTGGGGCCTCCTTTGCATAGTCCTAAGGGAATATGCAATAATTTCATCCACATGGTGGGATCTGTAGGGTTCTGACGGGTCCCCGTTACTGTTCATCGAGTGGTATTTTACTGTGAGAAAGTTGGTCCTTCCTGTTGGCCAAAAGCCAAATCCCTAGCAGGGGAACAGTGTGGTTTTTATCATTCATTATCCCTTTCATGTGGTTTTATTTCTCAGATTAGCATATTAAACAGTGGCCATGTATTGGTTTCTCCACATGCAATCTTTAATCATTACAACCAAACCCTTTGATGAAGAAGGATCCCACTCCAAGAGGGTACTGAAAATGCTCAAGCTAGTGAATGGGGCAAGCAGGATTCAAACCGTGATCCATCCAGCATCAAAGCTCATGCCTTTTGCTTCTGTGTAAAGGAGTCCCATTTCTTAGCCTTCCTTAGCAGCTTAACCAGGCTACCCAACCACTTTCCCCATCCAAGCCACACACTCCCCTTTCCTACACCTTTCCCTAATCACGTGTATCATTTCATCTTCTTTATAGCTCCTTTCCAGAAAATGTTCCTTAAGAACCTACTAGGTGCCAAGTTCTCTTATTTGATAATGTCCCGAGACGCAGGTGACCATTTTTTAGAGGATTTTGTAGAGGACGTCCATGTTAAGGAAGATTTACTTCTCATTTTCTTCATGCCTCAATGTCTGCCTTAAAAAGCTCTATGTCCCATTTTCTGAGCTGATGGCTATTCCATTTTTCCAGACCTAGAAAGCATGCTGATGCTATCAGCAGGATAGTTGTATATCCTTCGATAAAGATCATGAAAGAAGGTCAGTTTCAAGGACAGAGCAACCACAGTAAAATAGGAGGGGCGGAGGGAAGATGAGATGGGATGAGGCCAAGGAACCAAACAACCTGAGTGCTTGCAGGATATGGCTCCCATATCAACTGGCAGTCACCATCTTCAACAGAGTGTGTTAGAAATACAGAGGTAGAATTATAAGCGAACATCCTGCTGAGGTACTTGAGCCCTGCCTGCCGCAGACATTTAAGTAGAAGCCATCTTCCAGCATCTTGTACCACTTGGGTGATCCGTTGCATTTCTCAGTATCAGGCAGTATTCTTTGAAATTCATTAGGAATTCACACGGCACATTTTATTCATCTGTTTAAACATCTGTTGGAGTATGCTGCTCAACTTGATTTTGTGTTTTAATTCCTGAAGTTTTCCCTCCTAAATCTCTGAGGTTGTGAGGTTTCATTCATTTTTTTCATTTCTCGGTTTTGCAAAATACCAAAAAGTACAACTTATATCCTTACCTAAAAATAAAGCACTAGAAACAATAACATCTGAAATCTTAAAACCGTTATGGTCATTTTATTTTTATTTTTTTAAAGATTTTATTTTTAACTAATGTCTATACCCAGTGTGGGGCTCGAACCCACGACCCCGAGATCAAGAGCCGCATGCTGCACTGACTGAGCCAGCCAGGTGTCCCAGTTATGGTCATTTTAATTAATTCCTTTATCAAAATGAGTTACCTGTGCAAGTTGTACACAAGCAAAAGAGATTAGCTTATTAATATAGTTCATATATTCATACATTTAATATATTCACATATATAATATAACCACATATTCCTATATTTAATATGCTCCAGTCTCATGTTATTCTGGGCAACCAAAAATTATTTATCAGTTAAAAACACTTTTAATAAGTACATAAAGGCTAATGCGAAGGATCGGAACTCTTCCTCTACTCTCACAAAAATCAAACCGTGGGGGCGCCTGGGTGGCTCAGTCGGTAAGCGTCTGCCTTCAGCTCAGGTCATGGTCCCAGGGTCCTGGGATTGAGTCCTGCATCGGGCTCCCTGCTGAGCAGGGGGTCTGCTTCTCCCTCTGCCTCTGCTGCCCTGCTCGTGCTCTCTCTCTCTCTCAAATAAATCAAATCAATATAAAAAAAAATCAAACTGTGGTGGTAGCATTCTAGTATTGATTATAGCATTCAAGATGTACCCGCTTCCTGGCACATGTATCCAGACTCTATTCAATCCACAACCAGTAAAAAGTGTTCTACCTAATTTTGCTGCCAAAGTATGAGTAGCGCATGCTATAAAAGTGAAAAAGTACATGTGCAAATGGCTATATTTTTCCATATGTTCATTTAAAAGCAGGTGGATGGACTTTTCCTTTGTTTTGGTTCTCCCAGAGAAAAGAGAACCACCTTCAGAAATGACTGTTATTGAAATATACTAAGAGATAGAAAAGAGATTCTACTCCATTGCCATTTTAATCCTCTCCTCCTTCTGTGTTTTCCTCAATCCACATTTGTCTATTTGGCATCCATCCATCACAAGACCAGCTGGATTCACTATATTTTCTATATTCCTGAGGCTCTGATATGTGTGGCCCCGCTGATGGAAGAGACTATCCCTGGGAAGGGCAAGCCAGTTCTCAGAGATGGCAAAGGGGGAGCCTGGGCACACGTCTTTCATACGTAAATTAACTGATCCAGAGCCCCACATCTCCTACCATCTCCTTTATGGCACATACATGCCAAGCCGATATTCCCCTACCCGAATCAGCCCAGGGCCAGGGGGCAGACAATTAGTGACAGCCCCTGTGCCCCACGCCCACCAGAATTGCTCCAACCTGCCAATCCTCAGCTGTTTACCGTGTCCCGCCTTGTCTTCCCCTGGCCTGGACCTTCCCTTGAGCCTCCCTGCCTCCCAGCCCAACCTGGAGCTTCCCCAGATGACCCTGCACGACTTGGCCGTCCCTTCTCTTGGGAATCTCTTTAGTGGGATTGAACTCTGCCATGGCTCAGTCACCTCCATGAATTAAAATCCTGAGGGTGCAATCATTCCTTCTCAAACTTTCTCTTCTCTTCCCTGTCCCCGTCCATGCCACCTGCATCTGACAATAGCATCTCTCCTTCTTCTCTCTCTCTCTCCAGCTTTACCAAGGTATAATGCACACACCCTTTTGTCCAACTTAACACTTAGAAAATTTATAGAGCTGTGCAGCCTTCACTTACCCTGCAATTTAAGACCATTTCTGTCACCATGAGGATCTCTCACACTCATTGCAGCCAATCTTGGCTCCCAGTCCGAGCTCCAGGCAACCACTGATGTCCTTCCTTGTCTATGTCTGTCTTTTTAAGACACTGCACACACATGGGATCGTATGATGTGTTGTCTTTTACAACTGGTTTCTCTTAGCATGATGCTTTCGACGTTCATGTATGTCGTAGTTCATTTCTTTGTCTTATCAGATAGTATCCCATTGTTATGGCGAGATCCCTTACTGTTTTTCCATTCATCAGTTGATTGTTTTTTAGACTGTTTCTAGTCTGGGCCATGATGAGTAATGCTCCTGTGAACACTTGTGTACAAGATTCTACACGGACATAGGTCTTAATTTCTCGGAAAGATACTTAGCAGTGGAATCGCTGGGTTGTACGTTAAGTAAATTTTCAGAACCTGCCAAACTGTTTACCAAAGTGACTGTACCACTTTACATTCATACTAGCATATACAAGGCTTCGGTCTCTCCCATTGTCCCCAACACTTGGCATCTTCCGTCTTTTTGATAGTAGCCTTTCTAGTGGCACGAAGTGCTTTTTTAGTTTGCATTTCCCTAATAAATACTGATTTTAAGCATCTTTTATGTGAATTAGTCATTCCTATATGGTCATTTGTGTATCTTCTTTGGCAAAGTATCCGTCTATTCAAGTCTTTTTTCTACTTTTTTAATTGCGACATTGACTTATTGTTGAGTTGTAAGTGCTATATATGTATATATATTCTCAATACAATGTTTTATCAGATATAAGATTCATAGATATTTTACCCTAATCTGTGGCTTGTCTTTTCATTTTCTTGATGATGGTTTTTCAGTTAAAAAGTTCAGTTTCAATGAAGTTCAATTTACCAAATCTTCTTTTATGGATCATTTTTGGGTGCCATAAATAAGAACACTTTGTCCAACCTAAAGTCACAAACATTTTCTGATTTCTTGTAGAAGTTTTACATGTTTCAGCTTTAAGTAGAGGTCTAGACCTGTTTTCAGTGAATTTTCTGCATGCTGCAAGGGTCTAAATTCATCTGTTGGCATGTGGACATGCAATCATCCCAGCACAATTTTTTCGAAGAGACTATGCCTTCTCCATTGAATTGCCTTGGCATCTTTGTCAAAAATCAACGTACATTAAATGTAAGAATGTCTTTAAGGAGTCTCAGCTCTGCTCTATTGATCTATATGTCCGTCCGTATGCCACTGTCACACCCTCTGGATTATAGTAGGTTTCTTACACAGTTGAAATCAGGAAGCACAGGCCCCTCAACTTTATTTTTTATCAAAATGATTTTTACTATCCCGCGTCCTTTGCATATCCAAACACATATATTTTAGGATCAGTTTGTCGATTCCTACAAAAAAAAAAAAAAAAAAAAAAAAAGCCTGCTGGGATTTTATTAGAGATTACATTGAATCTGACATCTCGACAGTACTGAATCAATCCACGAATGTTTTTCCATGTATTCAGATCTTCTTTAATTTCTCTCAAAATCTTTTCATTGTGTAAGTTTTGCCCTTCTCTTGTTAAATTCATTTCAAAGTATTTTAATATTTTTTCATATTACTGGGAATGAAATTGCTTTCTTCACTCTCTTTTCCAATTGTTCATTGTCAGTATATAGAAATACAGTTGACTTTGTATAGTGATTTTGTATCCTGTGACCTTGTTGAACTTACTGAGTTCTAGTAGTGTGTGTGTGTGCGTGCGCGTGGGCGCGTGCATGTGTGTTTTTAGGATTTTATGCATACAGCATCACATCATCTACTAACAATGACAGTTTTATTTCTTCCTTTCTAGTCTGAATGCTTTAATTTCTTTTTTTTATTGCAATGTCTAGAATCCAGTACAATAGCGAAGTGATAAGAGGAACATTGTACCTTGTTCCTAACATCAGAAGGAAAGTATGCAGTCATCACCTGTATATAAGACGTTAGCAATAGGCTCTTCACCGGTGCCCTTTATCAGCTTGAGAAAGTTTCCTTCTATTCTTACTTTACTGAGATTTTGTTTTCATGATCAGAAGATGGATTTTGTCAATTGCTTTTTATGCATCTACTGAGATGATCTTGTGGCTTTTACCATTTATTCTATTACTGTTGTGCATTATATTAATTGATTTTCTGATGTTAAGAATTTCATGTTCCTGGAATGCATCCCATTTTGGTCATGGTGTATAATCCTTTGTATATGTTGCTGGATTAAGTTTGCTAATATTTTATAGAGGATTCTGCATCTATATAAATGAGGAAGATCGATGTGTGGTTTTCTTTTTTTGTGATGTCTTTGTTTGGCTTTGTTATTAGGCTAATTCTGGTCTTATAAACGAGCTGGGAAGTGTTCCATCCTCCTCTAAAAGATTTTGTGAAGAATTCCTGTAATTTCTTCTTTAAATGTTGATAGAATTCACCAGTCATACGGGGCTAGCTTTTCTTTGCGTGAAGACTTTTAACTAATAATTCAATTTCTGTATTTGAAATACCTCTATTTAGGTTTTCCATTTTTCTTGAGTCAGTTTTGATAATTTTGCTTCAGGAATTTGTCCATTTCATTTAAGTTTTCTAATTTGTTAGTATTTAGCTCTTCATAATATTCATTATAACCGGGGCGCCTCGGTGGCTCAGTCGGTGAAGCATCTGCCTTCGGTTCAGGTCATGATCCCAGGGTCCTGGGATCGAGTCCCTTGTCAAGTCGGGCTCCCTGCTCAGCGGGGAGTCTGCTTCTCCCTCTGCAACCCCTACCAAGAATCCTCTCTCTCTCAGATAAATAAAATCTTAAAAAAATATTCTTTATAACCTTTTTAATCTTGATAGGGATATGATGATATCCTCTCCTTCATTCCTTGTTTAGGTATTGAGTTTTTCCCCTTTTTTTCTTGGACATTCTAGCCAAAGGCTTGTCAATTTTGTTTTGTTGTCTTTTAAAGAATCAATTTTCATTTCATGGAATTTTTTTCTAATACTTTTAAAAATACTTTTTTTTCAATTTCTGCTTTAATCATTTTTATTTCTTTTCTTCTGCTTGCTTTGTTTAATTTGTTCTTCTCTTATAGTTTCCTACTTACATGGTATCTTAGTTTACTGGTTTGTGGTTTTTCTTCTTTTAGGCATTTAGCGATAATAAATTTTCTTCTAAGCACTGCTATAGATGCTCCCATGAATTCTGATGCTGTGATTAAGAATTCCTCATATCAGTGAGGTCATGGAGCACTGGGTGTTATACGCAAAAAATGAATCATGGAACACTACATCAAAAACTAATGATTAATGTAATAGTGATTAACATAACATAATAATAAAAAAATGAAATTCTGATGCTGTGTTTTCATTTTATTCAGCTCACAATATTTTCTAATTTTGCTCGTGACTTTTTCTTTGACCCATGGGTTACTTAGAAGTTTGTTAACTTCCAAATATTTGCAGATTTTTCTAAATTTCAGAGAAAACTGAGTGATTCAATCCTTTTGCACGAAATAAGGTTTGTTATATGGAATGCTACATAAATGTGTATTCTACTGTCACTGGGTACCTGTTCGTAGAAGCCAGGTCAAGTTGGTTGAGTGTTGTTCAGGTCTTTGACATCCTTGCTGACTTTCTGTTTAGTTGTTCCATTAATTATTTAGAATGGTGTATTCAAGTCTCCAAATATTACTGCTGAATTGTGTATTTCTCTGTTCAATTCTATTTCTGCTTTGTGTATTTTGGAAGTTCTTTGTTTTAGGTGTGTATACATCTGTAATTGCTCTATCTTCCCGATGAATTGGCTTTTTTATCATTATGAAACTTCCCTCTTTCTTTCTACTAATATCTTTTTTCCTTGAAGCTATATATACTTTTTTCTGGCGATAGTATAGCCATTCTGGCTGTCCTATGATTACTGTTCGTATAATGTATCTTTTCCATCCTTTTTCCCACAACCTGTTTTTTGTCTTTGGCTCTAAACTGCATCTATTGCAGACAGCATATAGTTCTATGACACTCTGACAATTTCTGCCTTGTGATTGGAGTTTTCAGTCTATTCAATATAATGTTATCACTGCTACGGATGGATTGACTTCTGATAGTTAGCTAGCTGTTTTCTATATGTTTTATGTCTTTTTGTTTGTTTTCCTGTTTCTTTTATTGCTTTTCTTGGTGTTAATAGCTATTTTCCTATGTACAATTTAAATTCCTTCATTATTTTTGTTTAACTATACTCTTTGGAGTTATTTTCTTACTGGTTGCTCCAGGGATTACAATATACATCTTAAATTATCACAGTCTACTTCCAATTAATACTAACTTAAATCCAGTAAAATAGAAACTTTATTCCAATATAGCTCCATTTTCTCTCCACTCCTTTATAACATTATAGATATGTACTATATATGTACATATAATCATTTATATAATCTATACATATAATCTTTATACATGTTATAAATATATATCTTATATATAAACATATATGAACATAACACATATAAAACATGTCACATATGTTAAACACTTTATATACTTTAAAAATAATTTTATAATTATTTTATGCAACTTTGTCTTTTCAATCATGTACATGAAAAGAAGGAACACATGAAATATATGGTCTTCTCTCTATTTGCCTACATATTTATGTTTTCTGATGTTTTTTATTGCACTGTGTACATTCTACTCACTGTCTGCTGTGCTGTCCATTACCCTGAGGAACTTCTTTCAGTACTTCTGGTAAGCTATGTCTGCTAGCAACACATTCTCTGTCTCTGTTTCTCTAAGCACATCTTTATTTCGCTTGCAATTTTCAGGAATATTTTTGCTGGATACAGAATTCTTGTTTGGTGGTTTTATGTTTTCTTCTTTGTTTGCTTGTTTTGTTTTCAGCAATTTCCTTTACACCTCAATGCTTTCCGGACCTGCTATTTTTTTATAAGACATATGCTGTTCATCATATTCTTGGTCATCAGTGTAGATTGAATTATTTTTCTCTCGCTGTAGGATTATCTCCTGGGCTTTCGGCAGTTTGACAATGATGGGCCCAGGTATAATGGTCTTTGTGTCTCTTCTGTTTGGAGTTTGTTGAAATTCTTAGATATGTCAATTAAATTTCTTTTATCAAATTTATGAGGTTTATAACTATTTAGTTCCTCAAATTTCTGCCTCCTTTTCTCTCTTGTTCATTCTATAATGTATTATGTTGGGATGTTTTCTAGTGTCCTAATGGTCTTTGAGACTCTGTTCATTTTTTAATATCCTTTCTCTTTCTGTACTTCAGGATGAATAATTTTTATTGGTCTACCTTCAAGTTCACTGATTCTTCCTTCTGCCATCTTGGATTTGCTGGTGAGCTTTCTCTAGTGAATTCTCCCATTCAGTTATTATACTTTTCAGATACAGAATTTCCACTGCTTTAAATAATTTCTTTGTCTTTACTGATGTTCTCTATTTGATGAATCATATTGTCAGAGATCTTTAAACATATTCCTAATAGCTGATTTAAAGCATTTGTATGCTAAGTCTCATGTGTACGGCCTGACAGACAGCTTACATTGGCTTTTTCTCCTTAGAATGGGTCACACTTCCCTGTTTCATTGCATGGCTCATGATTTTTATATTTATGAAAACCAGACACTTTAGGTAATACACTGTAGCAGCTCTAAATTCTGATTTTTCTCACCGGAGGTTGCTCTTTTTTTTTTTTTTTAACGATTTTATTTATTTATTTATTTGAAAAAGAGAGAGAGAACAGGAGCAGGGGGTGGGGGGACAGAGGGAGGAGACAGGAGACGGAGAAGCAGACTCCCCGCTGAGCCCGGAGCCAGACAGGGGGCTGGATCCCAGGACCTTGAGATCAGGGCCTGAGCCGAAAGCAGATGCTTAACCGACTGAGCCCCACCAGGCACCCCTGGAGGTTGCTCTTTTTGATGTTTTATTGCTGTTCTTCTTAGTTTCTTCAGCATCTTGCCTGGATTAATTCTGTGGCTTATAGTGCCCTCTGAGAGTGTTGATGTTTCTGTGAAAATGTTTAGTATCTTATTTTTATTTTTAATTTTAGCTTTCTAGTGATTACTGCTGTTTCAGGGAAGCCCAGCCATCAGCCAGTGACTGATGAGAGGTGCGCTCAAACATGTGTGGGTTGGGAGACACAGTTTAAACCTGCCCTGACTTCCAAGCTCCCCTGGGCCCTCTTTGAGTCTCCTGTTTTGGCGCCTGGCCTCATGTTCAGCTAGGAATCCGTGGGTAGTGAGACCTTCTGCATCTCTCCCGAGCGTGTGCACAGCCTTGCACCTATGCACGGACTTGCAGACCTTTGGGGATATGTGAGGCCTTATCAGGACACACCACGGCTGTCTCATTCACTAGATCTCCCTCTTAAATTTTTGGCAATGCTCTATTCTGTGGTTTTTCCCAACAAGGACGACAACAGGCCAGCTGCAATGTTGACCTTCCCCTTTGTTCGCTACCCGGATCGCTACTGTTTCTGACAATGCCCAGCGATGCGTGGTTTCTCTACTCTCTGCACCAAATCAAATCAGTCCTCTCTAGTAACTAAGTGCTGGTTTTCACAGGCACCATGCTCTGGTTAGAATTCCCACAATCAACTACCAGGCAGTGACGAGAACAGCCCCAGGCAAAAAGGCCACGCACTACTCCTGCTCACCTTATTAATAAACACTTCTCGAAGAATCATATGCCTTTGGCTAATTTTCAGACTCCTAAAATAGCTGTTTTCTCCATTTGTGGAGGGTTCCCCTCTCCCCGATTTGTTTTTAGGGAATGAACTTGCTGGTCTCCTCACACTACTCTTCTAGAAGCCCCCGCATCTTTTCTTCATAGCTTCATCAGGACTTGGTAAAGCCATGAATGGCATTAAAATTCAACTTTCCACAAAGCTAAACTTTTGCAGAGGAACAATAAACCACACTGGGAATAAAAGTTAAAGAGCAAAAGTCCCTTAGAATGGTGTGCTTTTGAGGATTTTTGAGGTTGGCGAGGTCCGAGCTCTTGCTACGTTACCTCAGCTAGTGAGAATTTGCCACAAGTTTTCGAGAGAGTAAAAAACAAGGGCCACAGTTTGAGCAGTTGCTCAGAAGGACGTGTGGTGAACAGAAGGCTATTCAGGACACGACAGGAATCCCCGCACCCAGAAAGCAGCGCTAACTCAAAATCGGTTTTAGAAATCATCTGCTCAAGGAGGTCGTTCATGGCCCTATGCCCTTGGCGTTGCCCTGCCCCTGCTTTCTCTGCACTCTGCCCATCAGCTGATGGGACTTGACTCACACCTGTTCTACTTCCTGGGTTACATTAACTCACGACTCGTACTGGCTCATGGCCTCTTTCCTATTTTCATTTTGATGTCTTCTTTCATGCTTCCCACCTGGTGTTGGGGACACTCTTCATGTCCCACCTCCAAACTCCACAAAAAAAAAAAAAAAAAAAAAGCAGGATCTGACTGAGTTTTATAGGCGTGTTCCTTAATATCTACTGTGCATATTAGTGAACTGAGAATCCTGGTAAAATGAAGATTTTGATTCAGAAAGTCTGGGGTGGGGCTGGGGATTCTTCTTGGTGGAGAAGCACTGTGCTGCTAGTCTGCCAACCCCACTTTCAGGAGGAAGGCTGTAGTGAGTGCCTCGAACAGATTCAGTGACTGGGCAGAACTCCTAGAGCAGGTGCATTGTAGACCGCAGACGAGGTGCGCATCACAGTCAGCCCCCATCGGTGAGCTGTGGGCTGGGCCACAGGGATATGGGAAGCAAACGCCGTGATCTATGTTTAAATAAAGCTGAGGCCCTCGAGCTGGCCCCATGTATGTTCATTAGTGCTAAATGGTTCCTTTTTCATCTTTGCTGATCAAGGGGAGTAACTCACTTTGAAACTTAACTAGTCTGCAGAGGACCACTGGCCAGTCTCCGTAATACCCACATTTCTCAAGGAAAACACTTATCCTTCTTTTGTCTTTTAGGAATGGAAATGAATTCAAACTATTCCACGCCTACTTTGTCTGTGTAACTGGAGATTAGGTCTGTACAGTTTTAAGCCAATTATACAGAGTGCCTTCTATACTAAACAGTACCTACTCACAATATGATAGTTCTATCTCTATCCATTTGTTTGTATCCAACACCACAGTTTATAAAACACTTTCATCTTTTTTTTTAAGACGTTATTTATTTATTTGACAGAGAGAGACAAAGCGAGGAGAGACGAGAAGGAACACAAGCAGGGGGAGTGGGAGAGGGAGAAGCAGGCTTCCCGCGGAGCAGGGAGCCCGATGCGGGGCTGGATCCCAGGACCCCGGGATCACGACCCGAGCCGAAGGCAGACGCTTAACGACTGAGCCACCCAGGCGCCCCAGAAAGGCCTTTTTCTTATTCATCTCCGTGCCCCTGGTGCCAGGGCAAGGCTTGGCTACCCACCTAACAGTACCCTCCTGTGGATCTGGGTCTTCTGGGCCTTTTCTACAAAACCAAGAGCCTCTACAAGACTGTCCCTAAGATCGCACCCCATTACATTTAAAATGCAGATTTAGATAGCCCTGGGGAAGCAGAGGTGGGGAGCGCTTAGTGGAGGGGTGAGGCCCAGAGATGCTCTTCCTAGATCTCCTCTTCCTCCCTGGGTGCTTGTGTGTTTCCCAATTCAAAGGGGACGAGACGCAAGGCAGGGGCAGTAATTCAACCCTAATTCTGTGACTGCAGGGAAACAAGGGGAACGACGTTCTCACTACCCTGACACAGCCCGTGCAGAAACAGGGCAGAAGACAAACCGACACTCAACAAAATTCACCAAGAGAACTTCAGATGATGGTAACGGCGCAGGAGAAAATAAGAAGTCGAATATGGGGAAGACATAGAAATACAATGCAGATTTATCTCGAAAGTTTAAGGAAAATTGAGAATGACCTATTTAATCACCACGAGCCGGCACATGCAGCTGGAGTGTCATTTTCTGCTCCCCTATGGGCAGCAAGACAGAAAGTGTTTGCACCAGTGATGAGCATTTCCTCCGAAACCTCAATGCCAGTAACCTATATCCCGGCTACGTCCCGAGATCTGCGGGCATAAGGCTGGCGTGTTTTCTTTGGAACCCAGAAAGTATCTGGAGCCGTGCTGGGCTTGGCAGAAGCTGAAGCTAGCCAAGGCCTGGTTCTGATCATTGACTGCTCCCTCCCCACCAGCCTGTAATGAACCCCAAGCCAGGCCTGCCTGCTGTAGCTTCCGAAAGGGGTGGAGGAAGCGACTGCTTATTAAATCAGCCTTCTAGTTAGGGAGTGAGGATGCTTTTGCTGGAGCACGCCTACAATTAAAACAATGACAGCAAACCTCTCCCTCCATGACCCCTCGATTGATTATAAGACAAGATGAATCTCATTTGGCTCCATGCAGAGATACGAAATAGCAGAGCTGTGCTTTTTCAATGGATAATGGTGGTCACGCAGAAGAAAAACACGGATCACAGAGTCACGTAGGAGTTTTCCCTCACAACCGGAAGGAACAACGTAAGCACAGTCTCTGAGGGTAACGATGGAACATGGTAATAGATTGGACTTCAGAATATCTCTGAAGAGATACTGATAAAGTTCCAAGTAAAATAATACATAAACCTTCAGAATAGGACTATGAATTTGATATAGTTCTGAAAGTTAAAACTATAAGGAAACCACGTTTGCAATATAATCCTTCCTAAAATGCAAGCATTATAATACCCAACAAAATGCTTGATGCTTAATAGGTGCTAGGACAAGTGTTTGAAGAAGGAAGGGAAGGGAAGGGAAGGGAAAGAAGGGAGGAAGGAAGGGAGGGAGAAAGGGGGGGAGGGAGGGAAGATGAAGTACATTCTTTTCAAAAATTTAAAAATATAACTAGAGGAGCACCTGGGTGGCTCAGTCGGTTAAGCGGCTGCCTTCCGCTCAGGTCATGATCCTGGGGTCCTGGGATTGAGCCCCACGTTGGACTCTCTGCTAGGCAGGGAGTCTGCTTCTCCCTCTCCCTCTGCCTCTCACCCCCCCTGCTTGTGCTCCCTCCCTCTGTCTCCGTCAAATAAATAAATAAAATCTTTAAAAATATATATAACTAGAATATAAAAGAATAAACCAGGAAAATCATTTTAAAAATTCATATCCACACTCCTTGCAGTAATCTGGGTTTTAATTGTCATAGAACAAAACAGCAGAGAAAAATCTCTCTGAGGTATTTGGAGAGGGAATTATTTCTTTGCTAGACACATTCATTTGCTACTGTGACTCGTCTAATGTAGAAAAAGAAATAAAGCAATATGGTGTCCTGTTAAAGCACACTTAAAATCCGAACACATTGAAACAAATCTATGTAGAGAAAAATGTGGGCCCTTCATCCCTGATTAATGGCCACAGGATCTCATTAGGAACAGTTACTCTTCCTTAAAGCCTCGTGGAAGATGACAAGGAGTGTCCACATAGCAGTAGACTGTGAACACAGTAGCCTCATGGATCTGAGGAACGCCACCCTCCAAAGTGTCTTGACAGAGGATACTTATTTTCAGCATCAGATGAAATCATTGTAACATAGGTAACTATTAAGATTAAATACCATAGTTGCCTATATATTTTTAAAAGCTAAGAAATTCTTGAAAGAAATTTTTTTTTCATTTCTTCTTGGAAAAACATTAGACAGGTATGGTGTTAGAAAGACCTGTAATTCATAAACAATATAAAAATTATATAATATATATAGGAAAGTATCACATGAACAAACACATATTCATAAATAAAATGAATGACGCTCTAGAATGTTCACAAGAGAACTGAATTCAACTCCGGTTTAGATCTAGTTATGTGACCTCAGGTGAATACTTTGCTTCTCTGGGCTTTCGACTCTTCAATGCCAAAATACAGAGCAGGCTGGTTATTTTTCATCTAAGGTCCTCTCCAGCAATAAAACACCATGGTCTCAAATATCTGCAATTTGATATTTCAGATCAGGTACCATGATGATACCAAAAGCAGAAGAGTCTTTGTAATATTTTTGGAAAGCGCAGGCTCAAGACAATGTAGCATGGCAATATTGAAGATGACACAGCTCCAAATGTAGCAAACATAATACGGTCGTATAATTTAATATGATGACCACAGTTCAATTTATGCCCTATTTTTACCTTGAGGGAACTACTGTTGACTTATTTCTAGAATCTGCTTTTGATCAAAATATTGTAAATCAGAAATAATTACAGACTATTAGATATTCCAATGGTCTCTGTGAAGGATGTCCTAAAAATAGCCGCCTCAACATTCCAGAGAAGTCCTCAGGAGAAGTGGAGTAACAGGGCGCTTATTACTCCTTATGTCATTATAATACATATGTGGCTCTATTTACGTTATTCATCATTAATTGTTATTGAATTCAGATATACCAGTGTACTGAGACTGCTAAAAGGAACATTTTCTCAAAAATTAAAGAATAAATTCAGTCTGTTCGAATTACTTAAGATGAGAACCACTGGGAATCTTCGTGGTGAACAGAAGGTTTTGTGGGAAGAAATCTGGAGATAAAAATCATCAGAATGAACAAGAAATAGGAAAAAGGAGATGGGATGGATGCCAATTTGTAGAAAAGGGCAGAACAAAGAAGACCAAGAGATACGAAGAGAGCAGATATCTCTTGTTGGACACTATTAGAAAGATGGTAGATTTTTAAGAAAGACTCAAAAGAGGAGGAGTAGAATTTACACTCTCCATTCGAAACCCTGGGGTTAGTCTTATAATGTAGCGATTATGTAATGACAACAGCACAGCCAGGTGTCAAGTAGCCAATCAAAGCAGGGTCACTTGGGAGAATCTATTCTTCGCGTGGAAAGAAACCAGATGCCACGCTCTGCATCGCACAAGAGACCTACAACTCTCCCTCACTCAGGGCATGAATAGTTATTCTTACTTCCGTGGGATCCCTGGTTTATTCACTCTGCAAGCCGATACTGTTCAGCTGCTGGGCATAAGGAACGGGTGCATGGGGGTTTTTAGAGTTAGCTTCTAAAATCCTTTTTCAGAAAAATAAAACAGTTCCAGTTAGAACAGAGTATTCGTATGCTTTGTAAAACGTTTTCATTTTCCAACCCCTTCCCATGCCTGGATGGACTCCTTCAACGCAGGTTCCTGGCTGGCCCCCGAGTTTTGATCCGAGAAAGGCCATCATGACACGATGCCCCCACTAGGTGGCAGCAGCGGGCATGCATGTGGCCCTCAAGCGCAGGGTCACTGGGGGTTTTAAACAACTCGAAAAGATTGGGGATTTCAGCAGCAGAGTCTTAGATGCCTAGAAATGACAAGATTCAAGATGAAAAGGGACAGAAACACGGGCCTAGGAAGGGGAAACCAGCAGCGCAAGTCGTGCTGCTTGGGGTTGCTGAGGCTGAGCTGGTGGAGTATGGGAAGCGCCCCCCGCGGCTGGCCAAATACACTCCCCCTCTCCGCTTCTCAGAGGCGTTGTCTCCAGGCTGGAGCTTGCTCAGGAGGACTTCTCCGGGATGCTGGGGAGCAGAGTGGATGGGGCCCACCGAAGCATGCGGATACGGACGCTGGTCCCGCTTTCCTCCCCTTCCATGCTATCCGTGGTGCTGATGTCCAGGATTCCCTCCAGCTGTGGCATCCCACAGACTCTCCCCGCTTAGAGGAACCTCCCACTGCAGGCTGTTCCTAACGACAGAGACCAACTGAGCTCTTATCCAAACCAGACCACTTTTGCGAGTGATATCTGGGCTGTTAATGATTCCACCAGAGCATCAAGAACAACCCAGGCTGTTGGGGCAAATGCAGATGTGTGGCCATCCAATTCCTATCTCCTCCACGAGAGCATGGCCAGCCCTCAGAGCCCTGGGAGGTAGAGGAAGTGAAGTTCTTCCATTTAGGAGCGCCTGGCAGAGAGTAAACAAACAATCAGAATCTTCAGAGTGAATCGGTAATGGTAGCTGATGCTGGATTAGCCCCCGCAAAGGACGTTCAGTCCAATCTACAAATGGTGACTTTACGGTGGAGGAAAACTCAGATCAGGGAGTTGAAGTCCCCGTGGAACAGTGAATGGCAGAAACGGACGAGAACTCAGCGCTGGACTCCTCCTACGCACGTGTTTTTCCATGTCAGCGTTCCAAACGGGGATCCTAAGATGAGTGGGCAATTGATCCAAACCAACCACCCAACACCTCTGCCACGTGTAAGACAGGATTTTAAAGGAAGGGCAGTGTTACAAACCATCCACCCAAGAGGAGGCATTAGGTGTGACCCTGTGAACAGTGGCACAAAAACAAATGCTTGCAGGTGACAGGCAGACAACAGAAATGGGGAAAGGGGCTGGCCAGGCAAGAGAGACCCAGCACCTTGGCGACAGCAGGTAACAACCAGGAGGGAGCGCAGTCTTGGTGTTGTTTATTCAACAAAGAACTAAAAACAAGGGTTTTATGTGAGATCTCCCCATGTTTTTAAGCATAAGAAAAATTGTCAAGTCCTGTGTAAGTCAAATCAAGACATCAGCGAGTCATCTTTGACCTACAGGCTGCCGTGGTGCCCCAGCCCCGGGCGGCACTCTGGACCTGCTGACTGGATTGCGTTGGGGGTATGGCCTGGGCCAGCAGATTTTTACAGCCTCCCCAGGTGATCGATCTACTGGGCAAAGCTGAGCTTCACAGTGTGAAGTTTTGGTCATCGTCCGCATGGGCATCAACTGGAAGTTAGAAATGCAGAATCTGGACTCCCACCAGATTCTGGTGAATCTACAAGACTCTACGGAAATCAAGCTCCTCATTTTAAGCAGACCCTGTCGGGTGCTTTGTTTGGGAAATCCTGGTCAAGAGAAAGGGTTCAGGCAGTGCTAATAATTCTAATAGTTTTCACTTGGCAAACAACCAAAGCCAAGGCCAGACGTAAAACACTGCCACTCCATCCCCCACGCTGCCCACCCTCCAAACATGGCCACATCCCTGGAAGGCAGAAGAGCCTTTAAGTCTTCTTTTGTTCTGCTGTGCTTTTGCTTGGAAACAGTTCTGCTCTTGTATCTGGGTGTGAAGAAGCAATAAGTGCATCTCAGAAGTTGGTGTTTCTAAGCACTGGTTCTTTTCTTGAGAGAGCAGCGTCTTAATTGGGCTGCCACAGTAAACAGATCTTGCCCTCAGGGATTCCACAAGATGGCTGACCAAAAAATCATATTATCGGCTCTGTCTCCAAATGAGAACCGATTAATCTTGAATCTAACCTTCGGCTTCCTTTATTCCACATCACTGATTTTATCATATATCTTTTTACCTGTCAGATGTCTCTGGCATAAATGTCACCGCACGGTCCCTTCTATGACATGGTCTCTAAGTTTTAAAAATTTCTCCACGACGCAGCCGAAAGAACGTAGTGTTCCTTTGTCATCCAACAGAGTCCCAACTTCATTAAAAGCTCTTAGAATGTGCTGGTTTCCCTAAAGGGAAACCTCATCCCCATTCATCTGTTCCTCCCAAGGAAAAAAAATTGATTAGCTCCAATCCCATGCAGGCAGTCAGTCAATAAACGTTAAAATACAATAATAATAATGACCAGAAAGCTTTGTCTCCTTCCTTATCTGTGCAGGTTGCCATGGTTACTACTAAAGTCTTGTTTTGTTTCACTGGTCCTTCAATTCTTTTACATAAGATTCCTTGGGGTTTACTGCTCCCCTTCTCTCTCTTTCACTACTTCCTTAAGGATCCGTCACTGTCACTGATGGAACACACCTGTGCTATATACCTGGGACTCCTTCAATTTAAAATCAAGTACGTTCTTTCTCATGAAACTTTTAAGAGCCAAATCATAGGAACGAGCTTAAAGCATAGAAATAGGAGAATACTGTGATAAAAATCACAATACTCTACTTTTCCAATTGGGTCACATTGCAAAAGTATGTGAAAAAATAGAATTTTTATAACTAAGCCGCTGTGCTTTCCTGCTAGAATAAAAAAAAAAAAAAACTTCTTCTTTATCAGAAACACTTATAAGACGTATCTGAATCCTGATGTTACCTTCACCCCCAGAACAATCAAAAACAACTGCTGCTATGTGCATAAGTGTCTCTGGGAACTCTATGGTTCCCCACAATGTGTACGTGGAGATCTTCCCTTGGATTGTGACTCCAAGTGTTAGCCAACCTTGGGCTTCCACCCTCTGGTCCCCCAGATAACCCACTGGTGTCCCCAGAGTAGTAACTGTGTTCAAAAGCCTTCCACCCCAGTTCTCTGAGGCCGTAGCTGGGCGACACATTTGGGAGCTGTTTCTCTGTGTTCAAATATTTCTTGATGCGTTCAACAACCTTGGTCAGCCAGCATCCAGCCGTCATATTGAGTGTTCTTTCATTCATTTTCTGCTTCAGTCCAGCCAGAGATGCGGCTGCCTGGCTTAGAGCTCATCTTCGCTGATTCCATCTTGTGAGTTAGCACGTGGCAGATGATAGGGTTTCCAAGCACCACAGATGTGGCATCTGAAGTTGGGTCCCTCTGTGACAGAAAGCCAATGCCTACTTGTTGCTCATCTCATGTCGAGAGGGCTTAGGTGCAAGGCTGTGCAAGCATAAATTATGCAACATTGCTGATATTTGGCCATTTTGACCTCTGAAAAGGATAGTATCACATGATTCAGCCTAAGAGTTGGGGCAGAGAAGGGAAGATGTTCCCTGCATGGTTTTGGCATATCTCCAGCTCCTGAGTTCTACCGTTTGACATGAAGGTATAGACTCTCCAGCCTCCATTTAAAAGAAAAAATTGGAAGAGCTATCAAATTCTTGCTGAGAGGCACTAAATTATTCAAAGGCAGGTGGATAAATCATGAAGGAATTAACTGTGCTTCCTCCTGCCCTTCTGCCTCACAGTTTCTAGAAGGCCGGCATGAAGAGAGCATGAAGGAGTCAAACAATGACCATGTACTCATGTGTAAGGGGCTAGGAAGACAGAACGTGATCCTAGCTGCTTTTCAGGGGAGGGAGGCTGATGTCAAATGCGTGTTTCTCACGGGGCTTTGCTTTGTTTCTACTCCAAGAATCTGGGAGGATTCCTTTGAAAGAGAGATAAAAAAAATCAATGGCTAATAATTCTCCAGGTCTCTTCCAACTAAAGAGATACTGGATACTATTATATTTGGGGCCATGTGCACTCATGCAGCTCTATTTTTCATGACCATCAGGAGGGTACTAAACAGAAATATAATTTGATCAAATACAAGGAGAGGCATCAGTCAGGGACAGCCACACACCGGAAACAGCATGGGGGGAGGATAAGGAAATAATGGAGTACGAGCAATGTCAGTCTCAGTAACTCATCTTTGATAACAATGGATAACAAGACTCAGCCCCATCATGGTTCACAAGTCTTTGCTTTACTGACCCCTACAATTCTCTGGTTGGCTTTCTCTTTTTAGTATATTAATGATGGCAACGGTGGGTTTTACCCATCAATTCCTGCTAACCAATCTTCTCTTGTACCTTCTCCATAGCAGGATATTTTCCATTGCCTCTAGCAAGTTGTGTGCCCCTCTTGTGTTTTGTGGGGTTTTTTAAATCTTTAATTTAAATTTAATTTAGTTAACATATAGTGTATCATTAGTTCAGGGGTAGAATTTAGTGATTCATCAGTTGCATATAATGCCCAGTGCTCATTCCATCACGTGCCCTCCCTAATGCCCATCACCCAGCTGCCCCATCCCCCCACCCCCCTCCCCTCCAGCAACCCTCAGTTTGTTTCCTAAGATTAAGAGTCTTTCATGCTTTGTCTCCCTCTCTGGTTTCATCTTGTTTCATTCTTCCTTCCCTTCCCCTTATGTTCCCCTGTTTCGTTTCTTAAATTCCAACTATGAGGGAAATCATAGGGTATTTGTCTTTCTCTGACTCACTTATTTCGCTCAGCAGAATCCCTTCTAAGGACCCTTCCTGCAAAAAGATGGCAGGAACACTAGATCCAGGCGAGAAGCTTTGGTGATCAACTCTGGTCCTAAAGGTATTGCTGTGGTTAACCTTTTCCCAAACATGCAATAAATACCACCTGGGGACATGTGAGATGATTTTAGGCAAGGCAGGAACAAACTTTCTTTTTTTTCAGTAATTGTGTACTTTTTTGTTAAACTTCTATTATGGCAATTGATATTGGCTTTCTGTTTGTGATAGAAATGAATTTATTTAAACGAATTAGGGTTAAAAGTGAAGATGTTAAGAAAAAGTAGTAAGTCAATACTGGTACATAATTTAAGAAGCTGATGGTAAATGGGAAACAGCGCAAGGTGATTCTCAACGAGAAAACTAGGGTTGAGTTTACTAGCTTCTTGCAAGTGGCATTATCTTTGAAACTGCAAAATAGCCCCATCTTTTTAGAATTTACTAACAGTCTGTCTTTATGAAGTGTTTTCCTTTGGAGGCCTGAGTTCTACGAGTGGGAGCCTTTCTCAAAGCCATTCTTTGAAATCTGAGGAGTTCTGACCTTCTTCAAGGCCATGGCCAAAATCCTGGTAAGGACGGGGATGGGGGTCATGGCTAGAAGGGCAGCAAACCAACATGACCCCCTGGAGCCCCAGAGGGCCCTCTGTCAACCCGCCTCCTTCTCCCCCCCACAGATCCTTGGGAGTCTCATCCGCCTGGCCCTGCACCCAGTTCCGTCCGAGCATTATCTGCTGCTTATTCCTAACAATCCTGTAGCATAACTACTCCTTTCTCCCCGTTTTATGTAGATTGAGATTAGATATCATGCTCTGGGTCACAAAGTCTGAAGCTGGTTGAGGCAGGGTCAAAGCTTAGATCTTGTAACAGCGAACCAGGACAGCACTCTGGACCTTTTAGGAAGGAAGTGTTTGAGAGAAATCTGTTTCTGATCAAGATCCACTTTTGATGCCATTTGGCAGGTCCTTCAAAATATGCCATTGTTAGGTGCTATATTCCACTCTAAAGTAGGTGACAAAACTCTGCTACCACCAAAGGATAAAGGGGAAGACTTAAAGCAATCGTGAGTTTCCATCCTGATTCCTGCTGTAACGCAGCCTTAAATGATTTATTCCAAGGGACTTAGCTATAAATTGAATTATTTGATTAGAAAGCCATTTTTTTTTCCCTAAGATTGTTTCATTCTTCTGCCATTAAATGCACCTAAATTCACAACATGGGAAGCTTACTCACACGTAGAGAGCTTTTTATTAAATTGTTTTAAGGTTTAGCTCACCTTATGCATAATCCACTCATTTACCAATCTCATTTTGCGGCAACACTTTAGGGAGTGATTCTCAATAAATGCTGAGGGCAGAAAATCTGCATGTGCGTATGTGTGTGCGCACTTGCGTGTACACATTCACACACAAGGGGAGCTCTAGCATGCTAGTTTAGGCCACCGATAACCTTTTTTTTTTTTAAGATTTATTTATTTGAGAGAGACAGAGCATAAGCAGTGGGGGGCAGAGGGAGAAGCAGGTTTCCCGCTGAGCACGGAGCCCGACGTGGGGCTCGATCGCAGGATGCCAAGAACATGACCTGAGCCAAAGCAGATGCTTAACCGACTGAACCACCCAGGAGCCCCTTGGCTACCAACAATCTAATTTCTCCCAAACCCAAGAGTCCTACTGAATGAAATATTAACATGGATGTGGGGCCTGGGCCATGAGATCCTGAAACGATAGAACTGGGGCTAATAACCAAGGAGAGCAACTTCTCTTGGGATGCTTTTGGTTCACAGTTTACATTGGGAAGGATTTCCTGTGTGTCCCTGGCCAATGCCACCCGTGTGTCCTTGGATGTCATTTCCTAGGGCCTGGGTTCAAATATTTCAAGAGAAGTGGTGGTTAGGTAAATTGGGATCAATGATGCCATCCTGCTAGCTTTGGAAACCTTATCAAAGAATTATAAGTCCTCTCACTAGAGGGGTCCCTCCCTTCTCAGGGGATGTGTGTGTAATATCATATATGCTAAGTCCTTTTTTTTTTAAAGATTATTATTATTATTTTTTTTTTTTTTAGAGAGAGACTGAGAGCGCACAAGCAGGGGGGAGTTGCAGGCAGAGGGAGAAGCCGACTTCCCACTGAGCAGGGAGCCCGATGCAGAGCTCGATCCCAGGACCCTGAGATCATGACCTGAGCAGACGCTTCACTGAATGAGCCACCCAGACACCCCTATGCCAAGTTCTTAATACTGGCCTTGCAAATACCACATATTCAAGAAATGGATGCCACTCCTGAGACCCAGCATATTGACAGGGACATGGCCCTGGGGTCAGACTACCTGCACTATTTATTGTGCTGGCTCTGGCACCTTGGGCAAGTCCGCTAACCTCTCTGTGCTTCATGTATAAAATGAGAATAACTGTAAATGTTATTTCATAAGGTTACTGAGTTAATACAAATGAGGCCTTTCCTTTTTTTTTTTTTTTTTATTTAAGTTGGCTCCATGCCCTGCGTGGATCAAGAGTCCGACTGAGCCACCCTGGTACCCCCACAAATGAGACCCTTAAAATAACATCTACCACTTAGGGACTATTCAAAGAATGTTATCTATCTTTATTATAATTCAGAATGTTAGCTAAACCTTTACTTTATTTGAATGCTTAGACTGCTTTCATATTTCAGTTTTCTCTGCCCAAGCAATTACAATTCTAGATACTTAACAACTAAAAAAAAAATTATTGAAAAGAAGTATGTAGTGTGAACATAGAGCTATAATACTGTTGTGTTTTTTTGAATTCTGAAGTGGGGGTGCCAAGGTGGCTCAGTCAGTTGAGCCTTCGACTCTTGGTTTCGGCTCAGGTCATGATCTCAGCGGTCATGAGATTGAGCCCTGTGTCTGGCTCTGTGCTCAGCAGGGAGTCTGCTGGAGACTTTCTCCCTCTGCCTTCTGTTCCCCACTCCCTAAAATAAATAAAGAAATATTTTTAAAAATCCTGAAAGGATATTATAAATTTCAGGAATAAAATCACCCAGTTTGATATATTTTATAGCAAATCTCTGAAATGTACACATTGTGAGATTCATAAAAATGTTAGACATGACAGGGGCATAAAGCCGATTTTGGTAATGACATAATTTCCGTATTTGACATGTTCTTACCACGAGCTGTTAAAGAGATTTAGAGAAAGTTACCACTATTCATTCCAACATTCCCCCAAAATGACTCCAAATCCGAACTTCATATTCCCCTAGCTAGTCACACATGTCCTCGAAAACATCACTTACAGCTCAGCAGACAAAACATTCAGCCTGAAATATTAACTGTACTATTTATGCCACAGTATCAAGGAATGAGAGACACAGGCCACCCGGTCAACATTACAAATTCGACGACAGTTACTCTTGTCTTTCTTCCGAATTCCTCCTTTCCATCCCCCTGACTTATACCCAGCGTTCTTCCATCTGCCACTTTGTTCAGCACTGACAACATTCCCGCTGTGTGCTGGAGAAGGACGCGGGACATGAACATGAGCTTGGGCCGAGAGCCGTGAGCGATGGGTATCTGGCCACTGGTACCAGGCTCTGGGACGGGCATTCCACTCAGCGGAGTGCGGGCCTTCACAAAGCCCTGAAGAATGGGCAGGGGTGTCCCCTTTTTCTAATCCGGGAACTGAAACTCAGAAAGTTCAGATGATGCGCTTGTGGTCACATTTATGTCGTGTGTGTGACTCTGTCCCTCCGGACCCCTCAGCGCTTCTGCTGGCATCCCTGTGTGGCAGAGCATGGGTCTTCTGGTTACCAACTAAACAAAAGAAGCCAAAGCCAAAAGCTGACCCAGAATATCTTTATTTATTTATTTATTTATTTCAGAGAGAGCGAGCACAAGCAAGGAGCCTAACATGGAACTCGATCCCAGGACCCGGGGATCATGACCTGAGCCGGAGGCAGACTCTTAACCCACTGAACCAGCCACCCAGGCGTCCCCCAGACTATCTTTAGTTTGTAGAACAACGTATTTTGTTTATCCCTCTCTCCCACATTTTCTATGAGGAACATTCACTGTCTCAGTAATATGAACAACACAACTTTAGAATTAAACATTAAAGACAGAGAGACAGTAAGGCACTTTCTGGGAGACAGCGTTCCCTAACAAAGGCTTAAGTTACCAGGCTTCTCACTTGTGTTTGTGTTTATATGGGAAAATCAAAGACTTTAAAAAGAAAAGAAGAAGGAAAGCAACAAGAAAGCCCAATCCAACAAAACAAAAACAACAGCGACCCCAAACTCTTCCAGAGCCAAAGAAATGCATCATTTAGCATGGAATGGCAAACAGCAGGTTGATCACTGTGGATCAGAAACAATCTTAACATCGGTCAGTCAACCAACTAGATCTGAAGCGAAACTGAGTTTCAAAAACATCCCTTTTCAAGTCTTTAACATCCACAAAGCCTGGATTCCGAACCTTGCCTCAAGGACCAAGCTGCCTACTCAGGACCAATCGCAGCCAGGCAGGCTTCTCTCTCGGCTTCGGACCCCCACCTCCCTTCCTTCGGTCTACACCACACAATGGGTGCTATTCAGACGGACAGGATGCATAGAGGAATCCATGCATATAGGAATCCAAACAGGGCAGGGTGGGCACACCAGCCATTCCTGCTGTCTTCCTACCTCAGCCATTTCTCGGAAAACTCCCCTTCCACTTACTCCATTTCATTTCCCCAAAACTAAATGTCCACCTTACCACTTGGCATCATTTGGGATCTCTGGTTTTTGAACATTCTTGCTTAAAGTATTAATAGAGAGTTTTAAGGCCATGCTTTTTTATGCTCCTTTTTCCCCCCCTCTGGGGTCCTATTGATATTGTTCCTGAAGAATTCTCTTTCTTTTCCTCATATTTTCTCCCTCTCTCTATCTCTCGTTCAATTAGCGTGTTACCTCAACTAGTAAATGTTTAATAGTAAGTTTAACCTGGTAGAATGCTTGTACAGGAGTATTTCACAGTGTGATGAAAGATAAAAAAAATATTGTCAATTGAATTACGTACCATTCATACCTACAAAGATCAGATAATAACCTACTTTTTTGTTTGTTAAGTACGGAGCGATAAACTAACTCCAAATCAAACCTTCACATTATACCTTGTTAGACGTTTTATTTTTATTTCAATAACGCTGTTATTATTCCCCATTCCCTCCCCACACGCTTCCAGGAAGCTATGTTTCTCCAGCAACAGCCACTAATTGGTTTTAAATCCGTGCCCTTCACTTAGGAGCCCAATTATCCCCTGATCAGCTTCTCTGCACTGCCCCATCACCATAAAATAGTCATAAAATATTCATGAGCAGCATATGGGAGAAGGGCTTTGCTCTATTATGGCTGATGGAAAAATATAAGTTAACTTTGCTCCCAACTGGAAGAAAAAGATGGCAGAAAAGGGATCAAAGTTCCAACTTGGAGCCCATCGGGAAACTGCTAACTGTTATCTAACGTCAAGAGAATCCCAGATGGAGACAGAAATGATGCAAGAATCTTGGAGGACCCGCCCCCCCGCCTCGTTATTCCCACAACATACATGCACGCACGTGCACACACACTCAGGCACGTGCACCCACAAGCGCATGCACATGCACGTACACAGGAACATCCCAAAGGCAGTGGGTAGAGACATGACGTGAACATTCATCTTGCATCCTTATTTATTTAAACATATACAGTTCCATCCTGATCGTACTATTAAAGGAGTGAAACTTCTTAACATTCAATTATTCAGCATTCTAAATTAACTTGTAAAGTTACTACATTGTACTTCTCAGAGCTGGAAATCACCGAGAAAATGTGTGTATGCACCATTTACCAAGAACGTTTAAGAAATACACATGTAGCGGCTAAAGTAAATATTTGTGAAAAAAAAAGTATAAATCGTTTTTTAAACCCAAAGTCTAATTTCCTTGTTTCCTTAATGAGGATTATCATACCCGTTTTACTATCCACCATGAGGATTAAGTGAAATAACTCATCAGGACACGTCCAGTGCATTTATTTCTTGGCGCATTTTGACAAGTATTAGCAGAGTATGAATCTATTGTCAAAGAAATATATAAAAATGGAAGGTTAAAAAAAAAGCCAGCAGACTGCTTAATTTTTGCCAAGAAGCTTAGTAGTGAACACAATGGGTTCTTTTCAAAACACCTTCCTTCTCCGTCTAGAGAACTCTGGGTCCTTGGGTAATTGAACTGGTTTTTCCCTAAAGTGGGTTCAGTGAGAAGGAGGTTTCCCACTTGGACCATCTGCCGTGGGCTGGGGCTCCTGCATCCCCATCCTGCCAGGGAATGAGAGTGTGGCAGGGAGGAAGACTGTAGGATGTGGAGAACAAACATCAGAAATCTTGGTGGACCTACACATCTCTCCTGCGCCGGGTAGCGTTGCTTCCCCAGGAAGGAGGACAGGGATGACCTATAAGCTCTTGAGTGGGCGTGGAGAGGAACAGCTGCGGACAACAAATTGATTTCATTGGTTGAGTTCCATCATAGCAGGCAGGGGGCCCCGGAGTCGCTGTGCCCCGCTGTGTCTACCCACCAGGGTAGTCAACATCATTAAGACCATTCGAGAGTGCCTAACTGCAGAAGCTGAGTGCTGGTGTCACTGCAGGGAGGAGGGCAGAGGCACGGAATTCTGATTGGCGGGGCGCTCCACCGGCCTTAGGCAGAGAAAGGAACAAACAGCAGGGGGGATTGCAAAATGCCACTTGCTACCCAGCCTCTGCAACAGCCCGGTTGCCGGATGAGCAAACTATCTGGTGTTTCCAGGTCCCCTTGTGCTGCTTCCTTTCTGGTACACTGAACTCCCCGTGGACTGTGCGGCGTGTCTCCCTAAAGCTCATGCAGTTGCTCTATGACCTGAAGCCCAAGTGGTTTGCGAATCCACGCTCTGGGTGTGAGAGCCCAGTGGGAGCCCCTGCATCGTTCCCGATACCTTTTACGGGAGCAAGGGTTGCCTGATGTCCAAACACACGCCTAGAGAAGCAGGATGACCCACAAGAGCAGGAAACTGCTGTCTACAGCAGCCAAATATTTAGATCCCAGGCAAAGGTTGCCAGAGGTTCCATTTCCCGAAGAGATGTGCCAGATGCACCTGTCTAAGGATCAAATTTCCGGTATGGTTTTAATCCGATTCGTAAGCCTGCATGGTTTACATATCTCAACTAGCCTGCGTGTTCAAGAAATGGGAGTGAGTTCAGAGCGAGGAGACCCTTTCACAGACAGATTTAGTAGTAGTTACCCCTGCATTTACTTGACTGGAGTTGTTTGAAAATGCAGGGGTAAGGACATCTTTCAAATCGAAGTTCCTCCACGGAGGCATGGGGAGAGAGCCCCCCGTCCCTACAACTCCCGGTTCCCTCGCCTAGGATCCAGCCTCCAGTAAAGTGCCAGAAATTTGGCACCACTGTTTAGAATGATGGATGAAGGGCACAAAAATAAACATTCCCCAAATGCCCTCTATCTAATAAAGGCCAATTTATCGCACATCATAATTTCCCAAATCCTAGGTAAGACTTATTACTAATTTTTACCCTTTGGGAAAGTAAAGTAACCAAAATCAAAGCGATTACTCATAAGCTGTTATTAGAAGTCAGTGAGTACTTTGTGATTTCTCTTCCTTAATCTCTTCTCCAGAGGAGAAAGAAGCTAGGTGTGTTTTCTGGCATGGCCAAAAGAGACGTTTTGACCTCCAGGACATACAACTTGTAGGTCAGGTGTAATCCACGTATTGTTTCTTCACCAACTTAGAGACCTACAAAGTGTGTGCCTATCCATGTACATACCACGGTATGTACATACCAAGGTACTCTCATTTGCTCAAATACGAAGTTAAAGGAAGATCGTCAAATGCTGGGACTTGTTACAAGCATGTGACCGCTTTCTTTAGCGACCTGAAATACTCTTGGTGCAGATTTGAGAAGGTACAGGCTGCATCATATTTGCTTCCAGGGCCACTCCTGACGGTACCAGACATCCTATTTCCTTGACTGCCACAGCACACGCACTAATGATTCTAGACAATAAGAACTATTTCTAGAACACTGACATTCAACAAAATGCTAGGCATCAGGGCAAAGGATGTTCAAAGCTTTCAAAAGGGGAACTGTGTCAAGAGGGGATGAAGAAACAAAATGGCCTTGTGAGAAGTAACATTAATTTAAAATACCAGATTGCTCTGAAAATATTTAAACTAAAAGAGGATCACTTTTCCTTTTATAATTGCTATTTTAGAATCATTAAGACTCCAATACATAAAAGCATATAGATTACAGAAACCATGGGTTGGAAAGAAATCCAAGGGCTCATCTAGATCAACTCATAATCCCACACGTGTACCTCTTTTCCTAGGTCTCTGCCTGGTGTTCTAGTGGGATACCTTGGTGGCAGGAGCGTATTCTCTTGAGAAATGGTGCAACAGCTGGTCACACAATGGGATTTATACAAAAGGAGACCTAGGTTCAAATCTTGGCTCCATCACTTCCTCATATGGCTCCTTGCTCAAGCTACTGAACCTCTTTGAGCCTCATCCTTACTTAAGAATGAGAACTTGTCTATTTCGCGTGGATGTTGTGAGGGAGTGAGTGAATTGCAGTGGAGTGCAGTGTCCTGCACAGATTAAATACTCAATAAATGTTAACTGTTACCTTCTGAGACCGCCCTATAAATGGACATTTTTGACATCTTTTAGGGACATCTTAGGATGTCCCTAGAAAAGGACATTTTAGATTTTGCAGCCCCCAAATGCAGCTCTACATGTGAAGATTATTTCAGGAAAAGATCACGAACATGCCACAAGAAGCTTGCATACCGTATTTCTCCTTGCCAAGTGTTGAGCTTTGCAACTCATTCCCGTAGCTTAATTACAGAGTTGAGCCCTGACATCCATCACTCTGAGGCTTCTTTCTGCATGACTTACCAGTCGAGAAATCTGATTTCAATCCAAGCAGATGTATCAACATGCAGAGCTTCGGTGCCATGCTTTCTCGGCTTACCGCGTTTTTCTATATTCTTTGCATTTTCTACAATGCACGAGTCCGAAGTTATTTCCTCTGTGTATAGTAGAAGCTTAGCCTTTTGATCATTAATATGAACTCACCATATAGTAACCTGGTAACATCATTAAGACCTGAGGCAGACAATGATTAGAGCTTCTTCTCCTCAGGGGTAAGCCAGGCCTTGCTGAAACAGCGGCCCTTGAAATTTACCATCAAGGAAGCAACATTCTGAGCGTCTCCCCGAAGAGTCATTCCTACCACTAATAAGGCCTTCGTCTGAGTTTTTCCTTCAAGAGTAAGAATCACCTCCATTTCTAGGTCAGGGTTTCTAGCCACTGGGGCTCTGTGGTTGGGTTCCAGGGGTGCCCAGGTATCTGTCCCTTGGTCCTTATTCCCACCGGGTAGGCCTGGTGTGTGACATCACCCTTTATCTTTATGACAGTCAATGCAGAAAACATTTTCTGCTTGTGTATTGATGTGAAATGTTGAGAAACAGAGAAATTCTAATCATCGTCTGCCTCACGTCTTACAATGTTACCAGATTCCTATATAGTGGGATTATCTTACCGATCAAAAGGCAACACTACTGCTACACACAAAGAAAACAGGTTCTAGTCTATTCTTCCTCAGGTAGTTGAGGAAAGTCCAAGATCCTAAGTGGCACCTGACCGCGGGACGCAAAGCGTGGTGCCTTCTGTGGCGAGAGGCAATTAGAATATCACTTTTTTCTACTTTTCCACAGACGTGGGGAGCATGCAACTTCTATATAATTGAGGGTTCTTTATTATGCACCATATAGTTGGAAATTTTATCATGGAAAGAAAGGGTGTCATCTGTCTCCCAATATCAAGACAGTGATCGGCTAATTAACACTTCGTGACTAATAATATAGTAAGTGAATACAGACAGGAAATATCGTGGGTTCATGTGCACACTCATTTAACCATTTCCTATTTTCTTTGAAATGCCAGAAAAGAGGATAAATCATGAACTTAAATGCTAATACGTATACCAGGGGTAGCTACTTGCATTGTTCTTATTTTATGATTATGAATATCTCTGTGGCATCCCATGGCTTACAAAGAGCAGACCTCTTAAAATTATGAGAACACAAAACAAAAAAGGCACAATGGAACAAAAGTGGTGTATTTGATAGACAGAGAAACAATGTGCTTTTGCATGGGGAAACATCGTAGAAAGGTCACTTTTGGCACACTGAGGTTAAGTAGGTGTGTAGAAATAATACTATGCTAAAATAAAAATCAGCCAGTGACTCAAGAAGAATAAAAGTTTATTACCATATAGAAAGAAAACCTTCTCGTGTTCCTATTTTTGTGTTGCAAGCATCATGGGAAGGCACTTCCCAATTCCTTTTATAAACTCTTAATTGTGGAGGGAAGAGGGTATTTGACAAAGGATGGTGTCAGCTGACTCAGAAGGGTTAATTGTGCCCTTCAATACCGCCTTCTTTAAATGAAGGATAAGGTGAAAATTAAACCACCGAGAGAGACAGAACTGTAAAACAAAAAAGGAAGCTGGAAAAAAGAAAGCCCGAGAATACTTAACAACCAACTGATAAAGGAGAATTTTTCGAAGAGGAGAGAGAAAGCAGCCTTGATGAGGGACTGCTGGGGAATGGAGAGGACTCACAAAGGGGCTGGTGAAAGAAATTACAAAGATCTATATCCAGGGGTCACAAAAACTCATGCACAGAGATTTACTCTATTTCTTTGTCTCTAAGCAGCCGGAAACTAAGTCAGCCTTGCTCTAACAGAGCTTTTTCCAAATGGTGGTCACTAGCCGCATGTGGCTTCTCACCCTTGGTATGTGGCTAGTGCGAATCAAGGTGTGTTCAAAGGGTAAACTACACACCAGTTTTGAACACTTAGCACAACATTGTAAAATCTCCCCAGTAATGTTTGTAATAATAATATTTTGGATACAGTCAGTTAAATAAGACATTAAAATCAACTTCACTCTTTTTTTGTTTGTTTTTTAAAGATATTTATTTATTTATTCATTCATTCATTTATTTATTTATTTATTTATTTATGAGAGAAAGAGGAAGGAGAGAGCACAAAGCAGGGGGAGCGGCAGGCAGAGGGAGAAGCAGGCTCTCTGCTGAGCAGGGAGCCCGATGCGGGGCTCGATCCCAGGACCCCGGGATCATGACCTGAGCCGAAGGCAGACACTTCACCCACTGAGCCACCCAGGTGCCCCTCAACTTCACCTGTTTTTGTTTCCATTTTTTTGCTTTGCTTTTTTTTTAATGTGGCTCCTGGGAAATTTAAAATTACATACATGGCTTGCATTATGCCTACCAGATTTGATAGCACTGCTCTCAGGATTTTACAATTTATTTAAACCTGTTTACCCATGAACACGTTTCCCTGTGAGAAAAACTGTAGTAGCCTGTCCCAAATGTAGCAAACTTCTCATTGATCTAGCAACCACCTTGGTTTTTCTTTGGTCACTCTTACATTTGAGTCATACTGAAATTTATTATTTTTTTAAAGATTTATTTGTTTACTTATTTTAGAAAGAGAGAGCGAGAGCAGGAGGGAGGGGCAGAGGGAGAGGAGAGAGAGTCTTAAGCAGACTCTGCATTGAGTGTGGACCCTGACGTGGGGCTCGATCTCATGACTCTGAGATCACGACCTGAGCAGAAACCAAGAGTTGGATTCTCAGCCGACTGTGCCACCCAGGTGCCCTAAACCATACTGAAATTTGTGCCCAGCCCCCTCCTCACACATCTGGGCAACGCCGCTAAGAGAGAACCGAGGTCACTAACTCACCAGTTCCTTTTCGTCATGCACGCCATTGAGAAGGCAGACTAGGAGACAGCCAAGAAACAGGGTAGAACTGGTCTGGGAAAGGCTGAATCAAGAAAAACAGAGAAGAACCAAGCAGAAGGGAAAAGCTTAGGCTCAGAACCTAAATTTAAACTGAGGGATGATCACTTCCTCCTTGTGCTCTGCTCTTTATTTTCACCACAGTTATGACTGATTTACTCAATGTCAAGAGTCTTCACAAGAGGCTTGAAAAACGTTTGCACTTTGGTTTCCTTCTCTATTCATCTGGGAGTCTGGGTCTCAAGAGCTGTGCAATTGCTTCAAGATGGAACTGGTGTTGGCTGTTTCTGTGTCAGGGCCTTTGACGTAACTGTCAGCCCCACCAAGGACTCCCTCCCTCCAGCGTCCGTGTGGCTGGCTCCCTCCTGCCTCTCTGTGACATCACCCTATTTTATTTCCTCCATAGCGCTTATAGCAAGCTGGTTTTTCCTTGCTTATATTCTTGTTTGTTCACTCACTCATTGACCCTACAAGAACGTAATCTTCATGAGGGAAAGAACCTTGTCTGTCATATTCACTGCACTACGCACCCTGCATACAAAAGTGTCTGGCATGTAGTAGGTGCTCAAGAAATATTAAGGAAATGAATAAATGAATCAGTCCCGGTTCTTAGATATAAACAACCAAGAAGGACTTTGGCCAACTTCACAGAAAGTGAATACACTAACACAATTGCCAAGAAAGGCTGGAGAACCAAATTTGGAAAATAGAGACAACAAAGGGAAGCCACGTAGCCACAACACAATCTCCACAGCCACCAAGCACAGCATGGCCCCTGCCCAGTGAGGGCACGTCTGTCCCTGACATCCAATGTTCCATCCTCAAGCTCTCTACCTTTGCTGACACCAGTGGATTTAGACACCAGTTATCCCTGAAGATACCATTTCCACAGCTACCCCTGGACACTGTGCAGCTGTCCGTTGAGCCATCACCAGAAAGAATTCTGCACTGACCTGCCTTCTTTATGTCACAAACTCCATTGGCGGAATTTTGCGTGTGTACATCGGATTGGTCAAATCTAGGTCATGTGGCTCTTGTCCTAGCCTACCAGGGAAAACAGTACTGAGGGTCTAATACTTTTTTCCCTCCTATACAAGGAAAAGAACTGTACCTTTCATTAAAATTTATAAGGCAGGAACTTCCCCAAACACATCTGCAGGGCAGATTCCCCAAATGACAGACGTTCCCGATACTCTTGTGATTGCAAATGCATCTCTTTCTTTCTCTCTGATCAGCTATACTCCTCAATGCTGCAAGTCATGCGTTAGGCTTCTTGGACTGTAGTGGATTTCTGAATGATAAAAACACTATGCTATATGAGTCAGGGCTCTCCAGAGAAACAGCACCAATAGAATTTATTTATTTCTTTACTTTGTATTTACTTATAATTATATTGTACATATATTTATAATAAGCGATTTTTATATTTATGGTACTATTATTTATTATATTACTATTATACACACATCTATTATAAGAGAATGCAATGACAAAGGCTAAGAAGTCCGGGATCCAGAACTGGTCGGCTGGAGACCCAGGAGCACCAACAGCAGAGTTCCAGTGTGGTCCTGAAGGCCTGGGAATCAGGAGACCAGATGGCGTAGTAGCCACAGGCTCAAGACTGGGGAACAGCTGATGTTTCCAATAGAGTCCAAGGTCAGGGAAAGACCATACCCTGAGCTCAGGGTAGTCAGGCAGGAGGACTCCCCCTCCGACTTGGGGTAGGGCCAGCCTCGTTGTTCTACTCAGGCCTTCAACTGATTGGGTAAGGGCCACCCACATTAGGGAGGATAATTTGCTTTACTCGATCTGCTGATTTAAATGTTTATTCCAGGGACACCTGGGTGGCTCAGTCGGTGAAGCGCCTGCCTTCAGCTCAGGTCATGATCCCAGGGTCTTGAGATGGAGCCCCGCATCGGGCTCCCTACTCCGCAGGGAGTCTGCTTCTCCCTCCCTCTGCCTCTGTGCTCTCTCTCTCTTAAATAAATAAATAAAATCTTGGGGCCCCTGGGTGGCTCAGTCATTAAGCGTCTGCCTTCGGCTCAGGTCATGGTCCCAGGGTCCTGGAATCGAGTCCTACATCGGGCTCCCTGCTCCGCGGGAAGCCTGCTTCTCCCTCTCCCTCTCCCCCTGCTTGTGTTCCTGCTCTCGCTGTCTCTCTCTGTCAAATAAATAAATAAAATCTTTAAAAAAATAAAAAAAAATAAATAAAATCTTTAAAAAACAAACAAATAAATGTTTTTCCACTTATTCTGTCCACTCTTCTGGACAGAATCACATTTAAACAAATATCTGAGCACCCCATGGCCCAGCCACATTGACACCCAAAATTCACCACCACGCCTGCCCTTCCAGGGACCATCGACAATCCTGTTAGACCTCAACGCTTAAAGTTCTGCCATGGTCCTTCTCTCGCCCGCCGCTTGACCAGAACGCGCCATTGCCCTCTTCCGTTCTCCCTTTGGGATCCCCGGGTGAACACCGCACCTCCAAGAAGCACAAAACGGACAAGGGGTACAGCAGCTTTGGGACGAGGTGGCCTGAAAAGCTGGAGTAATTACACATCTGAGGGCCATGTTTCTGTATCAACCACTGCCGATGGGATGACGCAGAAGCTACACACTCCTTTGCAAATGCAAACGAGAGCTGAACCTGAGGAAGAGGCACAGTCAGCCTTCTAGGAGGAAAAGAACATCCGATTCATGGCAAGTCCTACCAAGGTACAACGGGCGGGGCCAACTGGCTCCCTGCCATTTAACCCTGAGAGACCACGAAAGGCACTGGAAGGTGAGGTAAAGGGATAAAAGGCTTATTATAAAAAGGAGCTTGATCACTGCTGTGAGCTTAATTATATTCCCACTGCCAGAATCCCATCAATATTTAAAAGCAACGAAGACAACAATTTCCGAAACGCTTCTTATTTTCAGGATGGTCAGAATTTGCCCTCAAAACCTAGTCAAAGAAAATTAGGAAAAATCTAAAGCACAAAAGAAATGAACCCAAACAGAGGAGTGAATGCACTGTCTAAACCACCCCCCAAGTCAAAGGCCTCTAGGCAAGCGGGAGTCTCACTTGTGTAATGCAGCGTCCCGGGAAGGTCAGGGGTGGTGTTCTTGTAAAAGGTCAACCATTCCACTTGTGCATACATGATTTCTCAGCCATAGGCTAGTAAGGGCAAAGTTGCTACCTCTGACATTAAAACAGGAGATGCTTAGAAAGCATTTGCAACCACACACACGGCTGGACATGACGGTCCCAAAGGTCTTTATCTAGGGTTGGACTTCTCGAATTCTGAATTTATCAGTTAAAATTAAAAAGAAAAACTACGCACCAAGGCTGAGACTATGATTTTACAAGCAAGGCACTCCCCTCAAGCACAAAGGTAAGGAAGCACCTAAAAACTGCGTAATTGGGACAAATAATATCTCGATGCAATACTTTATTTTGTTTTATTCTATTTTTTGAGTTGTCGCACAAAGAAAACTTTACTTGCAGGTGATGCAATATTAAAAAAAAAAAATCAAATCAGCAAACTCTGGCTCCTGGGCTGGCTGCCTGTTTTTATAAATAAAGTTTTATTGGAACCAGATGAATGACAGTTTAATCTGTCCCTATTTAAAAATTGTGATGTTACTGCTATGTTATTCATCATGGATTTCTTTTGCCCTGATTTGTAAATATTGCATTAAAATACTATTTATCTTGAATATTGAGTTTTTGGTGCTTTTGTAAATCTTGCACCCCAGGTGTTTTATTCTGTTCTCACCAGTCTTGCACCTGCTCTACATCCTCTTGAATCAAGCTGCTCCTAATGTCGTCTGGCTCAAAGTGCTGCGGTTAGCCTCACTCACTGAAATACTCTAATTTGCTAAGAGAATTACACAGATTATCTATTTCACTCTGACAGCATATCCCTGTGAATATTAATTTCTCATTTTACAGGAGAGTACCTGAAATGCCTTGGCCAAGGCAATACAGCAAAGGCGGACTGCAGTAAAGCAGAGATTCAGTTCTCTGTAGTTGGACACAGTGGCCCACGCTGCTAATCACTGCTTCAAGATTTGACAAGTTCCTTCTGAGGGAAACTGCTTTTCATTGCTCCTGGCATCATCGTTTGATACTCTTGCGGAACTTCTTTCCTTCCAGTTTTCCTCATTTGTTTACTAGGTTTTACAAAAATGATCAAACACAACTTCTATCCCTTTATGTAAGATGCAAACATGGATGAATATTATTATCAAGTTCATGAGTATAGTGCAGAACAAAGTATTTATGTATGTAACCTAACCTAGTATCTTATGCTATGAAAATGAAATATCCATTTGCTGGGACCTGGTCACCTGGGATTATCCGAATTTGAGCAATGCAGAGTAACTTGGTAGTTCAGACAGGAGAAACGTGGAGGAAGCTAGAAAACATACTTACATCTGCATAGTCATAGGGACCCTGTCCTTTTCTGGGGCAGAAGATGTTCGTCCTCTACTATAGCTTCCCTACTCAGAGGATCATCTTGTTTTAGTTACAATAAAGTCATGTCACAGAAGTACCCAGAAGATATGGTCAGCACCTTCACCCATGTCTCAGCACCGTTCTCCCTGAAGCACACCACCACTGCTGGGGTCAGAAAGAGATTTCTTCCAATGTGGACAAATTATTCTACTTGGCCATGTAACCTCCACCCCCTTTTCTGCTTAGTTGACCAGTTTTTATTTTATTTTATTTTATTTTATTTTATTTTATTTTATTTTATTTTATTTTATTTTCCTTTTTAGAGAGAGCGCATGAATGTGCATTAGCAGGGAGGGGCAGAGGGAGAGAGAGAGAGAGAGAGAGAGAATCTTAAGCAGGCTCCATGCCCAGTGCAGAGCTCCATGCAGGGCCCAATCTCATGACCCTGAGATCATGACCTGAACCGAAATCAAGAGCGAGAAGCTCAACCGAGGAGCCACCCAGGAGCCCCCAGTTTTATCTTATTTCAATTATATCTCCATTACAGTCTTTCATTTACCGCCAACCTCTAGAAGATTCTACTCTAAGTAGTGTGTGGGGCCGATGGCTTTCACCTGGGTCCCACAGGGGTCAAGAGAAGGCAATGCCACTTCTGATATTTGCACATTCTTCATATAGTAATTTATGAAGAAACACCAAGATGGGATTTCAAAAATATGTGCTTCTAACCACCACTTACAATGTAATGTGTTTTTTATCACGCACACAAATACAGCATGGCATAATTGTGTTACTCTCAAGATCCTTGTAAGGTTAAAAGAATAATTCAGGGGCACCTGGGTGGCTCAGTTGGTGAAGTGTCTACCTTCCGCTCAGGTCATGATCTCAGGGTCCTGGGATCGAGCCCCCACATTGGACTCCCTGCTCAGCAGGAAGTCTGCTACTCCCTCTCCCTCTGCCCCTCCCCCATGCTTATGCGCATGCTCTCTTTCTCAAATAAAGAAATAAAATCTTAAAAAAAAAGATTAAAGAGTAATTCAGAGTACACTAAGTAGGCAGTATGGTTCAAAAATGCCACAAAAGCTTAAAGTCAGGAGACAAATGTCTTCTTCCTTTGGTTTTCTTACTATGTGCGCATGACGGCAGGGCTGCCCTCATTTGGAATTTATGACAAAAGTCAAGATGTGGTCAGAGCCACCCGCCCTTCCTCTGCTTCTTAATTTAGTCTTTTCACTTGGCGTTGGTGATCTTCATCTTCATACAAATAAGGGAATGAACCTGCGCTTCCTTGCTGCTTAATGAATTTATTAAGATGCTGCCTCTTTATGGTTACCTTTCCTTTATATTTAGGTAAAAATTCTTCTTGTAAAACGTCCATTCTTGATAGAGCCCAAGGACTGATTTAACTGACGGGTCAGACTCGGCAGGGCAGAGGCAGACTGTGCTTTCTTTCATTTCTGCAGGGCTTTTGCTTGTTTATGATATTTCTTACATTTTGTTCAAACATTTCTCAGGGGTTCATACAGTGAGTTCGTGGAAAGATCAAAGCCAATCATAATTTTCTTGGGCAAAGGAAAACATCCATCGAAGAAAATGAGAGCATTTGTTTTTATCCAAATAGAGTTCAGAGAGATTCAGAACATTCTGTAGGGTTGTCGAAACCACCACCTCATATAAAATAAATTATTCACTATGGCAAGGAAAAAAAAAAAAACGGCCAATGTTCCTGTCAACAAGAGACCAAAATATTTGGAGAAAGTAAACAGTTTTGCAAATAGCAGTTGATGAGTTTCTATTATCCCCTATTTCTTTTTGGCTAGTAGGAAAAACAGTGGAACAAAGTAAGTCCTGTGAGCTCTGAGGAGTCCTAAATCCCTTCCCTGCTTAGAGCATGCCACCTAACTCAGAAGATGAGAAAATCCTCCCTGACACCAGATAAAAAATGATAATGTACTTTAGAGATAATGTGTGTAAGCCTCAAAGGGCAAAACCAGAGCGTGAATCCTCTCTCCTAAAAGGATAGAACTAAAAAGCTCCCTTAACACCCACATTACCGTGGGATAGCAAGGGGAACTTGACAACAGAGACCGGTAACAAAAGATTCCATTGAGACTGACACCAGCAAGGTTAGCAAACCTTGCCCAGAGCTCACCTCTGATGAAAACGTCAGTGGCACCCTAGATTCACAGTTACTAAGTACAGAAATTCTGCTTGGAAAGAACCAGTGAAAGATTCATTCATTCTCTATAAAGCAAGTTTCACAGTTATTCAACTTAATAATAATTGAAGCAAAAAGGCAGCAATGTGTAGAAGCAGAGAAAAGGGTTCTAATCCTGACTTTGCCCTTAGAAGGTGAGGATGAAGAGCCTGGATTCTAGATTAATCCAAATCAATGGTCCCCCACTAGTTTGGGATCTTGAACAATATCTTGACTTCTCATCGCCACAATGTCTGCCTCTGTCAATGGGGAGAATGACAGAATCCACCTCCTCTGGTGTTTATGAGGACTAAACCAAAATCCAGTATCTTGGTGCGGGGTTTCTAAACCACAACACTATGGATATGTGGGGCTCAATGCTTTTTCATAGTGGGGGACTCTCCTGTGCACTGTAGGGAGTTTATCAGTACCCCTGGCTTCTACCCAGGGTACCAACAATTTTAAAAAGTCTTCAGATATTATCAGATGTCTCCTGGGGGACAAAACCCCCCCGATACATAAACAATGTTTTAGCGCCCGGCAAATATCAACTCCTGAATAAATGAGGGGTCATCTTCTCTTTAGGTGGTCTTATCCATTGTCCAAATGAGGAGACCCCCTCACTTAAAGGAAGTAAATACCACTGTGGGCTTCAGGTATGCGAACATGATCCATGATAAGAAGGAAAGTGTTGATTGACTAAGTGTCGATACACACAGGTGCACATGAATTCATGTCATCTTTACAGGTATCTTGGGAAGTCAATGCCAAAGTTCCTCGAAAGTTCTTCCCCATGAAGGGACTGCTTCATTGATGAGCCCTATAACATGAAAGCTGAATCCTGCTGAAAGTTGAATGTTTGTTGTCACCTTGAAACAAGTTTCAAAACACTTAGGAATACACATGTTTCTTGATTGTACACATCAGTGTATTTAGGCATCCACAGTTTCTAGGAATGTGAACCCGAGTCAGTGACGTGAAGGCCAAAGTATGGTCCTTAAGTGGACACCGTCAAGAGTCTCATCCAGTGGCTCTGCCGAGTGACTTCAGATACAAAGCCCTGCTGGGTGGTTTGGTGGAAATCCCACGGAGTTTTGCACTTGGAATGCATTCCGCACGATTCTGCCTTCAGTGCTGCACGAAGGACAGGGGAGTTCGGAAACATTTTAATTCAGCTTCATTAACCAAATGTCTTTGGCCACAAGCATCCCTGCTCACCAAACGCATTTGGTCCATGCCTAAGTCAAGGGCTTACGTAGGGATCAAGGTCTGCCAGACCTCTAGGATAGCCAGTGGACTGCAATTTATTTGGGTCCATGGCCAGACGTTTCTGTGGATGGCAATTCCACACATTTGACAGAATCAGAGTAACCTGCTGGAGTCCTTCATTTCCCCATCTAAGCTGCAATACACCTGCCAGACTGGACTGCTGGCAGAAAGGTCATTATCAGTGATGAATCTTAGTTCTAGAATTATCTTTCTCTTGTTGGTGGGGGGACTTTTTATTTTTCCATATTTTTAAATTGAAGTGTAGTTAGCATACACTATTACAGTAGTTCTAAAATTATCTTATTCCCTTGTCATTTCATGTTTTATCACCCAATGTCCCATCTATACAGAGAAAATAACGTCTGAGCTGATGTAGTATTACTACCTCTATTTCAGAGAAGTTACTGAGGCTCGGTGAGGTTAACCAACTAACTCAGTGAGGACACCAAGCAAGTACCACAGGGAAGGTTGATGTAGAGCTGTCGGCCTGCCCCAGGCTGTCCCCCACTGGCTCCTGGGGACTCCGAGGGAACTGTCTAGATGCTTGCTGGGGGTGCTGGACAAAGAAGAAATTTAATTAAGAGTGATGATTTCATACTGTGAGCGCTATAAAAGGATGGCGAGTCCTTTGAGCCTCAGTTGTCTGTTCCGTATCTGTGGAGCCTTCTCCCAAAGCAGGACTGATGGCTTTCATTCTTTGGGAAGGAGACTTCAGGATAAGAAACAAAAAGTTATTCCTTGATGGGTAATATCTTTGCATAAGATTAAAAGGTCCCTTGCATAACGGTAAGGAAAATCTGCCTATGTTAGGGCAAATTAGTCAAGAAGAAATAATATCTTTAAAACAAAATTCTGAACTGGTTCTTCTTAAGAAATACTTAAAAACAATGCTTGTTTCCAAACCAGAGGAGAGACAATATATCCTAGAAAAGTCTTGGCATTGGCTATGATAACCAGCCTGACTAGCGCAATTATATTGCATCCCTGGATAGATTTAAGAAGAAAAATATTTTGATACTAATAATATTAGCAGTTTGGAGTCAGTTGCCATGTTTCTAAGGATCCTCATCAGACCTGTAGTCATTTGCACAGAATGAACAATTTGCTTTCATTGTAAATGTGTTTTGGATTTTTTTTTTCCCCAGCAACCAAATCCCAGCACCCTGGTGAGAAAAAAGTTCCTGTCAGCAGGATCACCTCGCTGGAACTCTTTATTACACACCAGAACGGGATGCATTATTTTCACAGTGTACTTAACTGGGCATGAGTTCACCGACATCTTTTGCTGGGCAATTTGTTCTTATAAAATAGGTTACAGGGTTCTAAAATGACCAAAACATTCAGAGGCATTGTTGTCTGCTAGGAAAATTTAATTGGAAAGGGGGATTTTTTTTTTTTTTCTGACACGACATGGTGCATTTCAAAACGACTATTGCCCTTTTACCGGAAACCTCACATTTGCCTCCAGATTCCTGGTTTTCATATTCATAGGACCGTGATAAGCCAAACTTTAACATGAGGCTTAAGGTTGTATAAACGTTTATCGTAAACCGCAAATTAAAAAAGAAATCAGCGATTTGAAGCATCAGAACAGATTTGTGTGGTAGGAAGAGTACTGGCTGTAAATTCAGGGGACCGTCTCCTGATCTTGCCCATCATCACTTGGTTGTGCAGCTTGGACACGTCTGGCGTGCCTCTCTGGACATCAGTTTCTCCACATGTGAAGCGAGGGGCCTGGATCGGATGATTATAATATTCCCCAAAGTATGACGATATGTGACAGTAACAGAGGGGATTTTCAAATAAAAGGAGGGGGGGGATTGTGTATTATTAATGAAAAGAAACTGTCACAACTCAAAATACTAACAATGGTGACTGTCTTAAGTATCTATGGCTTGACATTTAAAGCAGAGAAAGCAAGTTCCGGTTTTCAATAAAATAAGCTGATTCAATCCAAAATTATTCCTGATCTAATCTATAATTCCCAGTAATTCTTCTTGGTCTCTAGTCTCTTCCCTTTCCAGTCTCTGGAAGACTGCCTCCTCCATTTCCCAGAGTGATCTTAAAATTTAAAAGGTCAGAATTTTTCAAGTTTTCAAGATATAACAGGTGTTAGTGAGAGCATGCAGGAAGGGGTACCCTCATACACAGTGGGTGGGGATGCAAATTGGTGCAGCCACTGTGGGAAACAGCATGGCGGATCTCAAAAAATTAAAAGTAGAAATTCCATATGATCCAGCAAATCCACTTCTGGGCATATATCCGAAGGAAATGAAATTAGTATCTCAAAGAGATTATCTGCCCCCCTCCCTGTCAACAGATGTGTGGATTAAAAAAATGATGTAGCACATCTGTGATATATACATATAAAACATAATACATATATAAATATAGAATATGATATATTGGAATATTGTGTGTATGTACACACACACACACACACACACACACACACACACATCTTGACATTTGCAACAACATGGATGAACCTGGAGAACATTATGCTAAATAAAGTAAGTGAGACAGAGAAAGACAAATACTATATGAACTCATTTACATGTGGAATCCAAAAAAGTCAAATTGATAGAACCAAAGAGTAGAACGGTGTTTGCCAGGTGCCGGGGGCTGGGGGAAATAGGGAGAGGTTGGTCGAAGGATGAATAAATTCTAGAGATCTATTGTACAGCATGGTGACTACGGTTAGTTCTGTATTACATACTTGAAATTTGCTGAGAGAGTAGATCTTAGAGTGTTCTGATCACACAAAAAAATAAGTATGTGAGGTAATGGATGTGTTGTTTAACTCGATTGTGATAATCATCTCACAGTATATGCACATATTAAATCGTCACACTGTACACCCTAAAAATAAAAAAGTTACAAATAAATAAGTAAATGAATAAATAAGACTTGAAACAAAAAATTTATTTTGGAGTGCAGTAAAAGTAATTTCAAAATACACTACTCCATTTCTTCGACTCTCAATGAGGAAGTTAATTTTGAATGCTTTGCGATAAATCAAAAATTTGAGCCAACAAAAATACCCCGTTATGTCCGTCAGCCACTGACTTCCAAGCCAACAGTCTTAGTTTAGGTTGTGAAAAATTTGATTTGGTAGAAAAACAGCTTCAAACCGCATGCTCAACACTAAATAACTGATCATTATTGGTAATAAAGATCTCAGTGGGGTCATTTTTAGAAAATCAATGCATTTCAGGTTAAGTCCGAAACAGAATGAAGCAAGTTAAAACATGATGAAGGAGAAGGAAAATGCCTCCCTGTGTAGAAATAAAAGCACAGTTTAATGTTTGGAAGAACCGAAAACCAGAGTAGGTTAGAAAAATACACCAAGTGATTTTGTTTCCTGCTATCTGGAAATTAAGTAACCAGAGAGCTAAATGCTAGCCATTCAGATCTTTGTCATGTAGCAACCAGTTCAGGGAGGGGTCCTGCTGGCATCCCCTCGGAGGGAACGGGGGTGGGGGTGGGGGGGGTGGGGGGGGGTGACTGACTACTGCCGCGGGACTGTTTTTACCAGTGGGGAATTCACCTCTGGGACGGTATGGTGTGATGGAATGAAAGAAGCTTTATAGCCAGAGAGACAAGACGGGCTATGCAACTTGCAGGACCCAGTACAAAATGAAAATGCAGGGCCCATTATTCTAAAAAGATACTGTAAAATTTTAAGCTGACTACAGCAGAGCACTAAAGCCTGAGAATGCACAGGCCCCACACCCATGAGGCGGCCCTGCACACGCTTGAAATTCCTGCTCAGCCACTTATGAGCCCTGTGGGAGACCTTGTTCCAGTCAACTGATTGCTCTCAGGTTCTTCACTTGTAAAATGGCTAAAACCACAAAAGCACCCTTAGAGGTCCGTCGTAAAAATCTTATTAACTAGTATGTTCTATTTGCCAGGGAAATCATACACGCTCAAAACAATGAGCTATTATCATTAGCTGAAGGGAGGGTGACGGCTAATAGCAATTCTGTTAGAAATCACAATGCTTTTTTTTTTCTTTTCTTACAGGTCTTAGGAAAGCAATGAATAGGTTCACAGTGCCATAAAATTCGAAAGCAGGAGCCCTTATAGCACCGTTCTCCCCACGTTAGTCAAACCCACTTGATATCCCCAAAACAAACACTTGAATATTTTTCTTTTGTGGTTCTTACTGTAGTTCCTTCAAGTGATTTACCATGATAAAACAAAGGCAGTATGGAAACCGTCTTGCTCATACTAATATAAATCACTGTTTCTCACAAGTGGTAAGCAGCTTTTTCCTCCAACAGGGGATTGTAAACAACATTTTCTTGCTCTCAGTTCACCCTGGGATCTGAAGAGCTGAAACATCTGAATGATGAAACAAGGCAACACTGTAACAGAAAAGGAGGTCTAATTTGCATACAACCTACACCATATAATTTTCAAGAACACAGGGCCTCCCAGTTCTGCTGTAGTAGTAAATTTAACTTGTGCGAACCAGCAGGCATACTCTTTTACGCTCTGATTTTAACCAATGAGAAAAAAAATTTTTTTGAAAGATTTATTTACTTATTTTAGGAAAGAGAGAGTGCCAGAGATAGAGAGCACGCGGGGTGAGGGAGGGGCAGAGGAAGAGAGAGAATCTTTTTTTTTTTTAATTTTTTTTTAAAGATTTTATTTATTTATTTGAGAGAGAGAGAATGAGAGATAGAGAGCATGAGAGGGAAGAGGGTCAGAGGGAGAAGCAGACTCCCCGCTGAGCAGGGAGCCCGATGTGGGACTCGATCCTGGGACTCCAGGATCATGACCTGAGCCGAAGGCAGTCACTTAACCAACTGAGCCACCCAGGCGCCCCGAAGAGAGAGAATCTTAAGCAGACTCCCCCCTGAGCACCGAGCCCCACATGGGGCTAGATCTCAGGACCCTGAGATCATGACCTGAGCGGAGATCAAGAGTCAGATGCTTAGCCAACTGAGCCACCCAGGCGCCCCAACACCAATGAGAAAATTAACTCATGACTGGGTTCACTCCAGAAGGTATAGATTTCTGAGTATGTTTAAGTTCAATGTCAGCTCCGTTGTACATATCCATTTGAAAGGCACGTAATAGAATAGAAGGAAGCGATGTGAGGGGAAAAGAAAGAAGGAAAGGAAATGGAGAGCTCCTTTTGTCCTCAGCAACTTTTTTCAATGTCAGATATATTAGCCAGAAAAGAAACATGGTGGCAGATGTGAAGAGACTTTCTGAGTTTTAACCATCAAGTAACTATGTCAAGGTCTGAGTGGCTAAAAATACGATGGGGGCATTTAGATTGATGTCCCATTTTAAGGATTGGTTGGTTTGGGGTCAACTGCATGAAAACTGGTTTAGATTCAAGAACACAGGGGCACCTGGGTGGCTCAGTAGGTGAAGCGTCTGCCTTTGGCTCAGGTCTTGATCTCCGGGTCCTGGGATTGAGTCCCACATCGGGCTCCCAGCTCAGAGGGGAGTCTGCTTCTCTCTCTGCTCCTCCCCACTGCTTGTACTCACTCTCCAATAAATAAATAAAATCTTTAAAAAAAAAAAAGATTCAAGAACACAAGGCCAATGCAGGAGTCTATCAAGAGGTTCAATATCCTAAAGACAACTGAGGTCTAGGACGAGGAGCTAATTCACATCCGTCGTCTCTTAGTCTGACCCAGAAAAGGCTAAGAACACATTCGGTCTGTCCCAGCAGGAGGCTGTGTCTCCTTCACATAGGAGACACAGCCTTCACATAAACTGCTTGCTAAAACAATTACATGTTTACATGCTTCACAATAAATAAACGAACCACTCACTCAATATCTCCTCCTTAAAATATGCCATGTCCACCCCTTTTAGCAGATCTCGAGCTCTCTTGTCTCTTTTTTCTTTGCCTTGTCTTTGTTGTTATGAGGATTGAAAGTATTAAATAAGAAGAAACACACTGTCTGGATGTTTTACTGCCCAAGAACCATCTCCAAATACCACGTTGAAAACTGAAGCATTTAGTCTTCTGCCAGAGAAACATAACTTTTCCTTCCTGATAACACATAATGCAATGTATTGCATTACCCATTTCAGGAGGCCCCCAGGCATTTATTTTAAGCGTTCCTGTGTTTTTATTAATAACTTTAATTTGTGCTAATGAAAACACCCATTACAGCAACTTCATAAAAGGGCTTTCCAATGTCAACAACCAGCTTCAGAGACAACCCTTTCCTTATGGTATTTATTTTTAAAGGGGATTATGCTCTTTGGGTTCATTCGTTTGCCCTATTCTGTTTCTGTTTTCACCAAAGTAAATCACGCAAAGCTTGCGAGAACAGAGCAGTGTTCGGTGTTTCAACTCACCATTCTGTCATCTTTAGTGTTGTTCAGCCATTTTATAAGTAACTGGCACCATCTGAAGAGCTAAGAGGGATTCCAGAGAAATAGGGGTGAGGATCACCGTCCTCAACGGAAGTCTAAGTGGGGAAAGGAAACTGCAGTGAAGACACCACTGAGGGTGCAAGTTCACAGGATCAAGGGAAGTCTGGCCAGATATGGAGAACAGAGGATGAGATGAAGCATGGCGGGATTCGCAATGTCGATGCACAGGTCGGGGAGAGTGACCTAAGGGGTAGATGAGGTTTCATCAGAGAAACGATACTGAACAGAAATGGAACGATGCTGAACAATCACTGAACTCAGAATGTGGCCCTACAAACACATTCTACAAGCAAGGAAACCAAGGTCCAGAAAGCTCACAGAGCTGATGCAAGAGGGAGGCAGGACTGAAGAACAGACCTCATAAAGCTAGACCAACCGCACGGCGAGGCCCAGGATCCCTAGCATCGGCATTGAGTCCTAGGCTCCTCTGGGGTTGATTTCTTTTAGTGGCCCCCCCAAATAAACAAGAATTGTCAAGTTTATTTCCTTCTACCGGCGAAGTACTTTTGCACCTAGCTCACCACACGGATGTAGGTTTAGAATGATGGCATGAAAGACCTCATCCTGAATTCAGATTCCTCTGTGAGGTGGCCTCCGCAACCATCCCAGCTCCACGTCCGATGTCCTTCTCATCCCCTTCCCTATTCTTTGAAGAGGGATGATAAAACAAAAATGCAGAATTTTTTCAAAGAGAATTCATTTAACAGTGATACTGATGTCTTGATCAAAAAGAATGAAGTCTTTCAGCTGGTGCTTTCTTCTTCTTTTCGTTCCTGTCCCTCATTTACAAGCCATTGCTCTCTTAACCTTTCCTGCTCTTCGCTTCATCAACACGGGAGGAAGATTAGAATGACTCTGGAATAAACACGAGGAAGTACAAGCAACCTTTTAGAAAAGCGAAGAAATTCGAGACAACGCGCAGGACTGAGCTCTCGTCTGATGAAACAGAGTTGGCAATCAAAGTAAAATTCATCAGCGCGTGGTAGATGGAAGGACCACACCACGTCAAGGCAAGCTGCGAAATCCGTAAGGTCCAAAAAGCAAGGAATTAAGTCCCATAAGAACAAACAAATACCCAAAGGGGCCAGTGGGTTCAACGCCTCCTCCTCCTCATTCTGTTTCTGCCACTTACTACCTGCCTGACCCAGGAGAAGTCCGTGACCTCTCAGCCTCACAGATGCCACATCCGGAAGGATGCGATAACAACTATCGAGGTAGTTATCTGCCTGTGTCTATTCACCGTCCACCCTGTCCTTCCTAATTAGACCCCGATGTTGTTCAGGGATGTCTCCCGACATTACTGCCAACCCCGTGGCCATGGGACACAGGGGAAGTGAACCCAAATCATGAGCTCCGAGGACAGGCCTTTAATGGTGAGCCAATTATTGTAAGCCTATCCGCTTTGCCAGTGAATTGGTCTAGAAACACAGAACTAAGCCAAGCAACATAAAGTACTTCCATGGAGAGGGTTTTTGGTCCAGGTGTCACTATATGACCCAAATTTACCTAAACATACTGAAGAGAAAAACTTCAGTGCTACACTCGCGTTCTCCCTCTTAGTCATAGGGTGAGAACAAGGAGACATGGTACCCTAGATCCACCTGGTAGCCAACTCTTGGTTAAACGAGAAGGCAAAGTTGAGACATGGAAAAAGGAAACAGTTAAAAACTGTTTTAAAGGCATAGAAAAATGGAGTCAGAGCTTTGATCTCCCACTGTCAGCAGCCACATGACCCCTGGACGTCTCTATTTTCCCCGACTTCCCTGAAAGATAATTGACAAAGCTGTAATATACTGAAAGGATACAACATAATGATTATTACGCATGTACATTATGAAAGGACCCCCCCCACTCAGCTGATGAACACACCCATCACCTCACCTCACATACGTACTTCGTGTGTGCATGAGAACACTTAAGTACCACTGTCTTAGCCAATCTGAATTATACAGTGTTATCGACTATAGTTACCATGTTAGACGTTGGGTCCTCATGGATCCTAAATGGAAATGCTGTAGTCTTTACCACCCTTACTCTATCTCCCCGACTCCCTAGCCCATGGCAACCACCATTCTACCCTCTTTCTATGAGGGCTGTTTTGCTTTTGCTTTTTGTTCTTTAATACACATAGGTGACACCATGTAGTATTTGTATGTCTCTGTTTGGCTTATTTCACTTAGCATAATGCCCTCCAGCTTCATTTATGTTATCACAAGTGGCAAGATTTCATTCTTTTTATGGCTGATAATATTCTACCACATGTATACGTGTGATCTAATATCACATTTTCTTTACCCATTCATCCCTCAATGGGCATGTAGGTTGCTTCCGTCCCTTGGCCATTGTGAATAATGCTACAGTGAACATGGAAGTACTGCTAATCTCTTCAAGATAATGATGTTCTTTCCTTTGGATAGATAACCAGAAGTGGGGCAGCCATATCATATGGTAATTGTATTTTTAATTTCTTGAGTAACCTCCATGCTATTTTCCCAGTGGCTCTACCAATTTGCATTGCCACCAATGGTGCACAGGGTCCTCTTTTCTCCATATACCCACCAACATGTTATTTCTCGTCTTTCTAATACTAGTCATCTACCAGATGCAAGGTGGTATCTCATTGTATTTTTTTAAATTGCATACCTCTGATGAATAGTGATGCTGAACACCTTCTCATGTATCTGTTAGCCGTTGTATGTCTTCCTTGGAAAAATGTGGGCTTTTTGGTTTTTTTTTTTTTTTGAGACAGAGAGCGAGCATGGGTAAGGGGAGGGGCAGAGGAAGAGAGAGAGAATCCCAAACAGGCTCCACTCTCAGTGCAGAGCTGGACTCGGGACTTGATCTCAGGACCCTGAGATCATGACCTGAGCTGAAATCAAGAGTTGGATGCTTAACTGACTGAGCCACCCAGGCCCCTGGAAAAATGTTTATTCAGGTCCTTTGCTTGTTTTGTAATTGGATTTTTATTTTCTTTGCTATCGAGTTGTACAAATTCCTTGCATATTTTGCATATGAGCCCCTTTGTGAATATATGGTTTGCAAATATTTTCTCCCATTCCATAGGTTACCTTTTCATTTTGTTGTGCAGAAGGTTTATAGTTAGATTTAGTCCCTCTTGTTTATTCCTGCTTTTGTTTTCTTTGTTTTGGGTATCAAATCCAAAAAAGTATTGCCAATGCTGAGGTCAGGGAGCTTAACCCCTATGTTTTCCTCTAGGAGTTTTATGGTTCCAGGTCTTATGTTCAAGACTTTAATCCATTTTGAGTGAATTGTTGTATATGGTAGAAGAGGGAGTCTAGTTTAATTCTTTGCCTGTGGCTGTTCATTTTCCCCAACACCATTTATTAAAGAGACTGTCCTTTCCCTATTGTATATTCTTGGTTCCTATGCTGTAAATTAATTGACTGTATATGTACGGGTTTATTTTGGGGTCCTCTACTCTGTTCCATTGATCTATGTGTCTATTTTTATGCTAATATGATGCTGCTTTGATTATTATAGCTTTGTAATACAGTTTGAAATGAGGAAATGAGGAAGTATGATGCCTCTAGCTTTGTTCTTTCTTAAGTTTGCTTTGGCTATTCAAGGTCTTTATGGTTCCATACAAATTTTAGGATTGTTTGTTCTATTTCCATGAAAAAGGTTGTTACAATTTTTATAGGGATTGCCCTGAATCTGGAGGGCACTTTGGATGGTTTGGGCATTTTTACAAGATTAATTCTTCCAATTCCTGAAAACAGAAAACTCTCCATTTATTTGTATATTCTTCAATCTCTCTCATTGATGTGTTACAGTTTTGAGCATATGGATCTTTCTTATTTATTCCTTAATATTTTATTGTTTTTGATGCTATTATAAATGGGATTGTTTTCTTAATTTCTCTTTCTGATGGCATAACAATGAATTCTGATAATTCATTGTTAGTGTATAGAAATGCAACTGATTTTTGTACATTAATTTTTGTATCTTGCAACTTTACAGAATTTGTTGCTTAGTTCTAATAGTGTTTTGCTAGAGTCTTGAGGGTTTTCTATATATAATATCATGTCATCTGCACAGACATAATTTTACTTTTTCTTTCAGACTTGGATAACTTTTATTTATTTTTCTTGTCTAATTGTTCTGGCTTGGACTTCGAGTACTATGTTCAAAAACAGTTGTGAGAATGGGCCTACCTCTCCTGTTACTGACTGTAGAGGAAAAGCTTCCAGATTTTCACAGTTTTGAAAATCATGTTAGCTGTAAGCTTGTCATATATTATGTTAAGGTACATTTCCTTTATACCCACTTTGTTGAGAGTATTTATAATGAAAAGATGTTGAATTCTGTCAAATGCTTTTTCTGTATCTGTTGAGATGATCATATGATTTTCATCCTTTATTTTGTTAATTTAGTATATCACATTTATTAATTTACATATATTGAACCATCTTTATAGCCCAAGAATAAATTCTACTTGATCATATTGTATGATCTTGTTAATGTACTGTTAAATTTGGTTTGTTAAGATTTGTTGAGGATTTTTACATCTATGTTCATCATGGATACTGGCCTGTAATTTTCTTTTCTTGTTGTTCTTTGTCTGGCATCACAGTAATGTAATGCTGGCCTCACAAGATGAGTTCGGAAGTGTTTCCTCTTCTTCTATTGGAAGATATTGAGAGGATTGGTATTAATTTGTTTTTTAAATGTGTGGTAGAATTCACCAGTGAAGCCATCTGGTCCTGGAGTTTTCTTTGTTGGGGGGGTTTTGATTACTCACTCAACCTCTTTACTAATAATTATTCTATTCAAATTTTCTATTTCTTCATGACTCAGTCTTGGTAGGTTGTATGTTTCTAGGAATTTATCCATTTCTTCTAATTGCATGTGATTGTTCACAGCAGTTTGCTTATTATCCTTAGCATCCACTGGACTTCTAACTGTGGAATATAAATCATTCCCTTGCTGTTCCAACCATTTTAAATTGATATTTTGACACTTGCTACCAAAAACATCTTAACTGATACAAATACTACCTCACAGTACTGTTCATGATTAGATGAGATGCATCTAAATTCCTCAGCAGAGATCACAGAGTATGAATATTGAATATGGATAAAATGGAAATTATGTTTACTCTGATAACAGCCCCACAAGATTTAGTATAAAATGGCATTATCATTCTCCATACAAAAGCTCTTAGAACTTCCACCTTCACTTAATCACAGATGGGGCTTAATAATTGGATCTAGGTCATCAACTATACTTCCACATTCGCCAGCAGAATTCCTAGAGGTGCCATTTTGAAAAAAAAAAAAAAAGGTATTTCCTTTTCGTTGTCCTCGTATCACCTTATCTAAGTGTTAAGAGTTGCCTCCCTTCTAAGAAATTGTTAAACAAATTCAACTTATCCTTTCCCACATCTTTCATACTTCTGTAAAATTGGAATATTTTTCTTCTCAAACACAAGTGTTCCCAGACTCAGCCCCATCTTTATTAAGGTCATGCCAAGAGAGCCATGCTGTTTCAAATCTAATTATCCAATCCTACATCAAAAAACATCAAAGAGGACTGTTTATAAATCGGGGCTGCCGACAGTTAAGCGTCCGACTCTTGATTTCGGCTCAGGTCGTCATCTCAGGGTCCTGGGATCAAACCCAGCACAGGGCTCACTGCTCAGCAGGGAGTCTGCTTGAGGATTCTCTCCCCCTCTGCCCCTACCCCTGCTCTCTCACTCTCTCAAATAAATAAATCTTAAAAAAAAAAAAAAGGAAAAAAGAAAAAAGCATCAAAGAAACCAATGAGAAAATTCTGAGGAAAACAAAACAACAAAAATGAAATTTCTGATTATATTTTCAGTAGTCTGTTTTCAACCCTGACCATATGCTTCACCTTCTTAATGTCAAGTTCCCTTCTGGGAAGGGAGGTACATTAGGGCAATCCCAGAGTTCGTGACTGAAGATAATATAGTCCTTGAAAATCAGCAATATTATATAATAGAACTTACATGTAATGCAATTACATGCAATTCAAGCTAAAAAAAATTAGGTATCATTCTTGTTTAGGGTGATTTATAAATGTAAATCTGAGCCAGGGAAATAAAAGCAAGCTCTAAAGCCAATTTGTTTGAACTTCCCTATGGCACAATGTCTTTTTTTTTTTTTTTCAGGTTTCTGTTTACATATTTTTAGTTCTTTTCCATTTTAGTAGCTAAGCAATAAGAAGCTTGATTTCCTAAGTCTAAGTCGAAAAATTTTCATTGGCTCAAGGCCAAAGACTGTAGTCAAGAAGAGAGAAACTCATAACTGAGATTTGGTCCCCTTCACATCTTATGACTCAGTTCTACACCGCGATCTAGTAAAATTCATTTAGCAACCAAGAGCCCCATGCCCAGCTTGTGAATCACTCAGTCAGTGAACCTAGAAAAGCAAGGATGACATCCAGTCTTCACATCCCCGTGAGAGGCACCCAGTGGCTTTCATTTGTCTGTTTGTTTGTTTGTTTCATTACCGACTCACTCACACATGTGTTCTATACTTCAGCCAGCAAACACTTTTCAAATACTTTGTTTAAGGCACCTTCCTGGTTAATGAGGACACAGCGGTGAATCAGACAAACTCTCTTCTCTCTCGGAGCTTGCATTTGCTGGTGGGCAGCTGTGTACTGGTAAGCCAACTCAGAAAAAAAACAAGTCCCCGATTTGTAGCATTTGTCAATTTCCATGGTGTAAATACACCCACGGTGGCCAATTTGACAACCAGCTTGCAAAATTCCTGAATATTTAGCAATCCGCTTTTGCAAACTAGTATGAGCTGGCTCCAGCATACCACCGGTGGGGGATAGACAATAAGTAAGTAAAGTGTGTGGTCCATGGACAGGATTAAGTGTGATGGAAGAAAATAAAGCAGGGAAGGCTTATGAAATGTTTGGGGATGGAGAAAGGGGGTGCATTTATAAATTGCTGGGACAGAGAAGGCTTCCCCGGGAGGCAGTGTCTGATTACAGGACTCCAATATAGACAGAATCTCCCAGGCAGTGGAAATAACAGTTTCTCTGTGATTTCAATAGCACGTCAGCTGAGGATATCAGTCTTGGTCTGTGTACAAGACCCCTCACGGTCTGTTTATTTTAGCCCAGCTTCCTGGCACTGTGCTTTGCTTCACAGGTATCACCTATGCACAAGTGGATTAGAAATTCAACAGGTTGAAAATATTCACTTTGTCTAGTGTCTTAGTAACATAACCTCAACCCACTGATGCATACTGTCCAAAAATCTCACTCCTAGTCTCCTGGGTTAGCTTGACGGCCTCACTCTCTCAATTCTGCAGCTAAATCTGTCAAGTTTACAAAAGGATGTGAAATTTATTTCAGAGCCAACACAAACAGGCAGACAGCCTCCCATTTAAAATGTGATAGGTTTCAAAACTTGCTCTTCACGTGCCTGTCATGATAACAACTTCAGTGTCCATCACCAGAAAGCTGGATATAGTATACAGACACAATGGAATCCACTAAGAAGAGATTTAAAACAATGCTATACATCTAAATGTAATGAATTGGAAAGATGCTCGGGTCATTAACAATACCAGCCACAATGACTGACACCTCCTGAGCGTGCTAACTCCTCCTGTGCCTCGGCTTCCTCGTCGGCAAATGGGACCAATAACAAAAACGATCTCTTAAGTCACCGTGAGGTTTAAATATACCAATACATGCAAAAGTTAACACGTCAATTAACGCTAACCTGTAATGTAATGCCGACGTGTAATAAATATAATTAAATAACAAATGGAATGCATGGTATAAATATTAGCTATTCTCTTCTCCTTCTACATAAATACTGTTATTAGTATTACTTTGGGTCAGACACTAGAAGGGGTATCTTTATTTTGTTTTTAATTATCCCCATTTACTAGATAAGGAAGTTCAACAAGCGCCTCTGTCACAGAGTGGGTAACAGGTGGCGTGGAGATTCATGAGACATTCTCAATGGTCACATTCTCAATGACTATGTTGCAAGACAAAAACACATTTCGGCCAATACAAACCCTGCCCATCTCTGGCCCATAAGGGCAAGAACTGTGGGACTTGAATTTACCAATGTATAGAGAGTGCTCATCATATCGAATGAATACAGAAGGGAAACCATAGTTAGCACTCCTTACTAAGTGCTAATTCATGTCCTAAATGTTTACGAGGAATGATTTCCCACATACCACCCCCTTTAAGGAGGTACGAGTGCTATCCCACTTTGCAGATGAGAAACTTGAGTCAAGGAGACTTTAAATAAATTACCCAGGCTCATACATATTACAGGTAGGCAGCATCGGGACTCAAACTCCAGTTGTTGGACTCCAGATCCCGGGCTCTTCACCACGGTGCCGTTTCTGCCTCCACTGCTCAGCTGGGAACCTCAAATAGAATGAGGAACCATGACACACTGTTTTCATTAGACCCTGGGATACGCGGATTAAGGCTGGAGGTCTCATGCGGATGTACAATAGCTCCCTCCTCTATTAATTACAACATGTGAACAGGGAAAAGCGCAGAGCTCAGTGGAGACCTGAAGAGTTGCTCTCAAAAGCCAGAAAGAGCCAATTAGCTGTGGTCCACTGATCTCTCGCACTACTCCACAGTCAGCCAGCGCCATGGTAAAACTGAACATATCCTCCATAAGATCAATCTCTCTGCCATTTCCAATCCGTACTGTGCATGAATCATGCATTTTCAGACTAGAGAACATGGAGTGATGGCTTCAAAATCTCTCCAGGGCATAAAAATAGAAGCTTAGTGTGATTGGTATGGATCCCCCACTGTTTCAAAGTAACCATTTTCAGTCTTTTGAGAAAAAGCGCCCAGCCTTTTTGCAGTAGCATTTTAGAGGTTCTACTACTCCTTGCAATTCTCTCAGTGTGGAGGGAAGCACGTCTGTGGTCTGAAGGCCACGGCTAAACCAAACAGAACACCTCTCATGGCGAGACGTGCTGGAGCCCGGGGAGAAATTGGCTCTGGAGTTGGGTGCCCCCTGGCCCAGGGATGTCAGTTACTGCTCAGGTCATTTGGATCTTAGTTCCCGAGGAGTCCTGAGTAAGGATTCTAACTCTGTTCTTCCAATATTCGGAGACCAAGATCTCAATCACTGTGCTGGTGGAAACAAATTCTAAATGCCCCAGAAGCCAGAAAGGCAATGGGAGCGAGCGAAGCAGGTGAGCTGTAGCCACAGCGGAGGGGACACCTGGCACCCGGGCACCTCGTGATTCTGTTCAGCACCTCTTCTCATGAAACTAGTTGCTACTATCCTCTAGCCGATGGGTGGTGTAAAGCAAGGCATCCTGATTTTGCTTTATTGTTCCCTTCTTTTAAAGAGAGGCCACGACTCGGGATTTTACGTGAAACTTCAAAAATCATAAATGTTAGCGAGTAAAACAAGATGATACCATGTGGGATGAAGACACAAATAGCCATGAGACAGGTTTGACCCGCGGGTACCTGGTTTGTGACTTGGATTCTGCTACACTGTCTTCTCTGCAGGGCTAGCAGATGCCAGGCGACCCCAGGCTGCCGTGAAGTCTCAGGCAAACTACTGTCTTTCTAAGTTTTGTGCAACAAAATCTGATCTGACTGATAACCTAGGAACCACACAGTGTCATAAGCAGAGCAGACATTTATGAAGTCCCTACCACTTTGCATAGATGCACTGAGACAAAGCCTATAAGCTGGGTACTCTTACTATCCCCATTTTACAGATGAGAAAACTGAGGTATATACTCAGTGTAGAAGGAAGGCCACACTGCCATCAAGTAACAGAATTGGGTACCTATCCAAATATTCAGGCTTCAGATTGCCATGTGGAATAAAAGTATCACTATATATAGCAAAATGCCTGGTTACTCATACAATCAGCATAAAGAATACCGTGTGTAAGATTTCCACATATAGTCTGAAGGGGGAAAATGTTAGCCTTTTAAAAATGCTAATAACTTATCAAATTAAGTCTATGGGAATAAAGGACAAATTTGGAAATCATAAAATCTATGGACAAGGTAATGTTTTGTGTTGCTACCAAACTGTACCCCAGTCAATGTAATGTGGCTTGAAATAAACAGTCTTCATAAAAAATGTTCAGAATCTTGGACTAAGTAATTGACTCTTGATAATTTACTCTAAACATAATTTAAATGAAGAAGAAGGAATCAGCTCAGAAGGGTTGCCAGGGTCTGATTTTTTTCAATAGCAAAACAAACAAGCAAACGAAATAAAGAGCTGAAGTGCCCAGGAGAATAAGAACAAATACTTTTGGTATAGTGATACGGTAGAAGACTAGATAATCACTAAAAATCGAAGCCCTGCTGATTATTGGTAACATAGAATGGATTTCTTAACTGAAACACTATGTGAATAAAAGCAAGAAGACAACTGCATCCATATTCTGATTAGAACTAGGTAGAAAATATTTTACAAAGGAGGCCAGAAGAAAATACAAATGAAGCTTCGGGATCATTCCAAAATGTTTCATTAATTGCAATGTGAATAACAGTAAAGAGATAAGGGAATTTCAACTGCTTTTATTAATATTGTTGTAGCAGCAAACATAGTATTTGTTAGGTGTTGCAGGCAGATTTAACTCAGTCAGCTCAGTGACAGACACCCAGCCCCATTCTGCTTACGGCTTCCAGGATTGCGTTTTAGCCTTCTTGCTGTCCCTGTTGAACGGGAACCCAGAGTTTTGCACATTTTCTGTGACAATCCTACAGAGTAGTGGTTTGCATAGACAGGCCCCGCTATCTGGGAATAAACTCTCATCTGTGACTAACGAGCATGAATATTTATAGGTTACAATGTATAGTTTCAAAGCAGCCTCCGCGTAGTTCTTAAAGTAAATGCACTCTCATCTTAAGGACTTCATTCACTCTCGTTATCCCCAAGATACATAAGAGGCTTGCTTCCTCCCTTCCTCCAGGCTCCTGCTCAAATGTCATCAGTGGGAACTACTCAGATCACTTTATAGAAAATAGTGACATGCCCCCCACCACCAATACTCGTATTAAATGGTCTAACATTCCTAATGACCATATGATCATTTTCATTTAATATATGAAGATCCTAATGCATACAGAAGTTAAGAAATCCGTCCAGTATACTGTGGTGGACCAACTCCAAGAGGACCCTCAATTATCAAGCCCTCCTGGTATATATGCCTTGTTTAATCCCCTGATGTTGAGTGTGAGGAGGACTTACCTGTGCAGTGTTTCTAACCAATAGCATATGGCAACAGGTAGTGGGGTGATTATGTTACCTAATCTCATAACTTCAGTGACTCCAGCCTACAGCCATGGAGGAGATGAGTGGGGTCCTCCTTCCAACAACCTGAAACTGAATCCTGCCAATAATCACATGAACCTCCTTGGAAGCAGATCCCTCCCCAGCTGACCCTCAGGGAAGAGTCCCACCCCGGCCAACACTTTCATTGCGTCCTTGTGAAAGATCATCAAGCAGAGGACCCAGATAAGCCATCCCCAGATTCCTGACCCCCAGAAACCATGAGATAACAAATGTGTTGCTTCAAGATGCTAAGTTTGTGGTAATTTGTCAGATAACAATAGATGACTAATGTAGTCACAATAAGTTGTTTTATAAAGATTCAAACATAGGCAGTCAGGAATCTATACGTTTAAGCACTATACAATATTGCCCTCCAATAAATATTTCTGGAATGAATAAATGGATAGATAGATGGATGGACATGATGATACCTTATAGAGCCAAAGGCCAATACATGCACATTTTAAGAGACTAAAATAATGTCAATCTTCAAACCTGTCAGAAAATTTAAAAGCAAAGAAAAATATCAGCAACTTTGTGTCATGAACATAATTACAAAAATCCTAAATAAAATATGAGCAAAAGAAACCTAATGACTCATAAAAAGATCATACGTTATGACCGGGTTGGGTTCATTCCAGGAATGAAAGATGGGTTTGTCAACTAAAAATCAATAAATTTAAACCACCACATTTACAAAACGAAGGAGAAAAATCATGATTATCTCAGTAGATACAGAAGCAGCATTTGATGAAATTATACCTCCATTCATGATTTTTCAAAACCCTCTCGGCAAATTGGGAATATGACAAAATCTATCTCCATTTCTGGTTTTTATAAAAGCCTCTTGGCAAAGTGGGAACAGAAGAGTATCTATACAAAACTACAGGAGATATTATGCTTAATGATGAATTTTGAATGTTTCACCTGATTTGGGGAATGAGACAAGGCTGTCCCCTATCCTTATTTCATTCACCATTGTAGTAGAAGTCCTGGCCAGTGTCAAAGTAAAAAAATATATATATGAGTTATAAGGAGGTGAAGAATTAAAATTCTCATTATTTGCAGATGACTTGATTGTATATGTGTGTGTGTGTGTAGAAAACCTTAAAGACTCTACAAAGAAACTAATAGGTTTCTGTGTACAAAGTACAAAAACTCAGTTGCACTTTTATATATTAACAACAAGCAATTAGGAAAGAAAATTTGAAATACGATTTAGAAAAGCTCAGTACACACCAAATGCAGGTTCAATTTCATGTAAGATGGGGAAGACTGCTATTCAAAAAACTGTAAGCCTTATCCCACTTATACCCAATTTCAATCACAGCACCCCATCACTAGTAATGCGCTAGCCATGCTTTTGGGGACGTGACACACGCTATAACCAACATGACATGAAATAATAAAACATATGCCCAGTTATCCATATATTTTCAATATTTTTAGCACACATGCACGCGAGTATTGAACACTGTGGGACTGCTTTTACGCCTTCCGTTTCCTCCAGTGGTAATGTGTACTGGTTGCCTAGGAAACCATGACAGCAGGGGACAAGACTGGCTATTCTGTCACTCTGAGCTGGGCAGAGATTTCAGTGGTGGCTTGGCTCACGGCCCCGCTGGAGGGGCACCTGCCCAGCTGCGCTTGGCCGTCGTCACTCCTTTCCAAGGACTAAGGGTTTACATTTTGTTGTCACCATCAGGGCAGTAGGAAAGGAGGAAAGGGCCAGATAATGGGAGCTGGGACGCCAAGCCTGAGCCTGGGTTGTTGAAGGCGGGACTTAGGTACCGCGGGTGGAGAGACTGCCCCATAAAAGGAAGAGATGCTTCCTTAGGTAAGTTAGCCACCGCCGCAGCTGTGGACGGATGCTACTCACAAAACAACGTGGAAGGCAGCTAGGGAGGGGACCGGGACCATCTTGTGCCAGGAACTGCACTATTCAGTCTGTTCTGCATGCAGCACCTAATCAGTTCACTCATTCTCTCTCTCTCACCTGCTCTGAGAATCACAGACACACACACTCACACACACACACGCTTGCTCTCCTCCTTTTAAAGACAGATAACGTGGGGTTCAGAGGGGCTCAGTAACTTTCCTGAGCTCACCTAATTACGAGCACTGGGGTTGGATGCGAGCCTCCACCAACACCCCTGAAAACGCATAGGAGGGCAGCCCGCAGAGCTGGGCCATGTTTTGAGACACGGACAGAGTCCAAGCAGAAGAGGACGTGGGGGACATGAGAGAAGGAGTTGATAACATGTTCAGGAAATGAGAAGCAAACGGTGGGGGCGTGTGGAACAGGGAGGGCGTAGGGGCACAGTGTAACATCACCAACTAGAAGACAGATCATGAACTACCTCGAATGCCGAACGAGGGACTTGGGTTTTTTTTATCCTACAACTCTGTGGTTGGCTAGAGCAGTCAGGATGCACAGCAACGCAGGGAGTACAGACCTCCGTGAGTTTGGGGCATAACATTTACGCTAGAAGTAAAACAAAACTTAAAGGGCACCTGGGTGGCGCGGTCGGTTAAGCGTCTGCCTTCGGCTCAGGTCATGATCTCAGGGTCCTGGGATCGAGCCCCACATTGGGCTCCCCGCTCAGCGGAGAGTCTGCTTCTCCCTCTGGCCCTCCCCCTGCTCATGCTCTCTCTCTCTCTCTCGCTCCCTCAAAAATAAATAAATAAAATCTTCTTAAAAATTAAAAAAAAAGACTTAATTGAAAAAAACATCTCATGTGAAATAGCTCCGTAGTCATCTGTAACATGGATACATGCAGGCATGGTAACATTTTGGATGTGTCGGATTAAATAAAATCTATCATTAAAATTAATTTTACCTGATGATTTTTATTTTTTTAAATGTGGCAACTGAATAAAATTAGAATTGCGCTTGCAGGCTCACATTGTGTTTCTACTGGTTGCAAAGCATGGGGACAGGAACTCTGGGACTGGCTGGGGCTTGGACTTCACCTTCTCCCCTCCTTACACACATGCACAACCTCTCAGTCCCGTGTTACTATTATTATTAGTTTTTATCCAAGCCTCCTCAGGAATAGGCATTCAGGACTCTCCTGTTAGGGAGAGGAAAAAAAAGAAAAAGAAAGAAAAGAAAGGAAGGAAGGAAGGAAGGAAGGAAGGAAGGAAGGAAGAAGAAAGAAAGAAAGAAAGAAAGAAAGAAAGAAAGAAAGAAAGAAAGAAAGAAAGAAAGAAAGAAAGAAAGAGAAAAGAAAAGAAAAGGCAGTTCTACGGCAAATTGAAATAAAAATAGTTTCACCAAACTCCTTTGCAAGAAATAAAGACAGATTCATTCAGCATCCAGAGATTGTTTATATCTTAAAGAATAAAGGTACCTGTGGGGAACAGAGCAATAACCAGGGCTTTGTAAGAAAAATCAGTTTCCAAAGGCTTTACCCTTCCAGAAAGAGCCTTCAAGCAGGGAGCTCCCATTCACGAGATGACAGAGACAGCAGCCCTCAGCAGTCACCTGGTGACTCACTCTTGCTTTGCCATATTATGTTCCAGCCCCTCTGACCTTGATATTTTCCTATGGCACTGAGAAATTACTCACCTTATCATCAAAATGACAACCACCATAAAGCAGCCGCCCCTCCCAAGCTGAGGGGCCTGAGCTCACTTGCAAGAGTTAGTCCCCCTCAAAAAACCCAAATGTGGTTTAGGATACTCCATTCTAGTCATGCTTCGACATAGTGGGGGGCAGAAATGTCTCTAGCCTGCGTGGCTATGTTTCCTGGGCACCCATTTCCTCTCATGTCTGACAGACCTGAGAGAGGGTGCTCTGGGGGCATGGGGCCCCGAAAGTTTCCTGCAAACATTGACTAGGGAATCTTCCCATTGAATAGAGGTAGTGGGAGTCCTTACGGCCAACCAAAGCGTGGAGAGGGGCTATTAACCGCACAGTACCGTACTGAGCAAACACACCGGGCCAGGCGATGGAGAGACCTGGAAGCCGGTCCTGCTCCACAACTGAGAACCTGTGCAAGCTTGGGGAGTCGCCAGCCCTTTTACACCTGGCATCTCCTCCATCAGATGCAGACCTTCTAAATGGGTGGCTCTCAGCTTCCTGTTCCAGCACGAATGAGCGATGGGAGATGCTCCCTTTAGGGCCAATAAATCACCGTGAATGCAAAAAAAAAAAAAAACCCAAACCCAAACAAACAAACAAACAAATTCACGAGCACCTACTATACCTATCAGCAGGCACTTGCTATGCATGAGAGGACAGGGATTTCCAGCTGAGGAGGCACAAGCCCGAGGTCTCAAATTCTCCAGGTATTTGGGAGCTCCGACTTAACTCACTTTTAGAATCGGAGAGATTATCTTGTCTCAAAGGTCTTTTCCGGTGTTAGGTGGATGAAGGAACTCACTAAGGCTGAACTGACTAGACTATTCCATGACCCACCCCCTCCTCCTTCTGCCACTCCTCCAATCACAACCTCCCCATGCTCGGGCACCGCTCTCCACTGAGTGTTGATTTGAATCAATCACTGGACGCTCTGCTCCCACAAAGAGAAATTCGTTCGGCCAATTCAGTCTACAGCTTTTCAGATGTGCGAAAGCTGGTTTTGATCAGATAGTGATCTGGAACATTTTGTCTTCTCCCTGAAGACGCCCTGCTCTCCAGTGACCCCTAAACTTGGTCCACTAGGAAGAAAAACAGAATAGTAAATACGCAAAATTTTAAATGCCCCATTCTATTTTTAAGGTGCTATGTGCCCCTAACTCACTCTACCTTGAAATAAGTTGAACTAGCACATTCTGAGCACTTTTTCTATGTAAGCTTTTGGAGGAATGCAAGGCCAAGATGTGGGAAGTGCAGGGAGGTACGGGTGTTGGAAGATCAGAAGGGCAAAACCTCAACCAGAACTTGGAATTTCTATTTATCCCCTGTAGCTCAATCCACAGCGAGTTCTTACGTCCCAGGGGCATGGCTATGAAAAGGTCAACAGAAGCTCTACAATTTCTTACATTTTGACAGTGTCCTTTATAAGGAAGGAGAACAAAAATGTAATATGTTTCATTCGTGGAAGAGCCGGGTCTGAAGACTGAATGCTTCTCAGACAGAATATTCACCAAAGAAAGCCAGGCTTGTGATGTGTAAGGAGGTATCTGGAATGATAGGTACACTCTCGAAATAAAAGAGAGTTTTTGCTAGCCGGGAATACCAGAGAAGACTAGGAAAGAGAATGTTCTCGCCCTACCTTGGTCCTAGGAAGTGGGATTTGGCCTGGTCTCTGGAAAGTAGTAGGATTTGGAAAACAGAAACACAAAGGGAGACTTTTCCATAGAAAGAGAGCGAAACACGATTGTCAGGAGGGAGAAGGGGAGGCTGGTGGAAAGATCTGTGGTCTGGGACGGGGGTCAAGCTGAGGTGTCACAACCCACAGAGATGGAAGAGTTGTTAAAATCTTTGAGGGCCCCGAATGTCAACTGAAGAGAACTGATTTTCTTATAAAGGGGATACTTTTTTTTTAAAGATTTATTTATTTATTTATTTACTTATTTGACAGAGAGAGACACAGCGAGAGAGGGAACACAAGCAGGGGGAGTGGGAGAGGGAGAAGCAGGCTTCCCGTCAAGCAGGGAGCCCGATGTGGGGCTCGATCCCAGGACCCCGGGATCACGACCTGAGCCGAAGGCGGACGCTTAACGACTGAGCCACCCAGGCGCCCCATAGAACAAACAGTTTATTAACCCCGCCCTCCCTCCGAAAAAAAATGTGGCCAAATATTTGTTTCCTTCTGGGTCTCTGCTCAATTAGAGATTCAGCATGGTCTGTTCCTTACTTGAGCATTTGGGTCTTTTTTTTTTTTAAATTTTATTTATTTGAGAGAGCGAGAATGGAGAGAAAGCACATGAGACGGGGGAGGGTCAGAGGGAGAAGCAGGCTTCCCGCTGAGCAGGGAGCCCGATGCGGGGCTTGATCCCAGGACCCTGAGATCATGACCTGAGCTGAAGGCAGACGCTTAACGACTGAGCCCCCCAGGCGCCCCAAGGTGATACATTTTCTGATTAGAAAGAATACTGATTGACCACCGGGCAAAAAATGCTGAGTTCGCAGTTGTGCTGCGTTATTCACAGATTAGGTCATGGCAACCAGCACTCATTGCTTGGGTTTAGACAGCAACACAGAAATCAGAAAAGCAAAGGACAGTAAAAAGGATAAAAGGTATGGAAGCAAAGGGACGGAGGAAACATGAAGGGAAAAAATGGTACTGATCTTCAGTTCTGATGGAGCTAGCTGTCGGGCGCAGACAAAGAAGCAGGAGCGAGTGACCCTCCAGCACTGAGCACCGTCAGAGGTGCTGCCCCGCAACCCGCGTCCCCGTGTGTTCCCTCCCCCTCCCCCAACCCCTGCAGCTCCATGCACCTCCTCGAAGGAAAACAAAATGTCAAAAGTACCAGTTTTGGCTACTAACCTCTCTTTCAGCTGACTCATCCAGTTGCCCAAAACACCCTCTTAACTCCTTTCAGAATTTTAATGAGTTTTGTTTTAAGCCCTTTTAACTGGTAGAAGAGATAAGATTTCACAAGCTAATGGAATATGTGCAGCATCACTAAGTTACAGGCCTCCCTTGTTGAAAGCTTTGGCATTGAAAATGTGGGCGTTTTTTTGTTTTGTTTTTTGGGTTTTTTTTTGTTTTTTAGCTCTTCTGACAACATGAAGGAAAAGACTCTTAATCACTAAAGGGAGCTGCTCAAAGACAGGATAAACCTAGTAAAATCAATCAGTAATCCCTCCCTAGTTTTCTCACCTGGTGAATTAATCAATTTTAAATTCACCATCTAATTGCTACGATATGGGCTATTTAGTGGAGTAATGGTCCAGAATCTGAGACACCTGGTTTGTAAGAGTTGGCTTAGTCATTGTTTTGTTTTATTTTGTAGACTTAGGTAAGTGCCTTTACCTCTCTGAGCTACAAGGCTTAGGGGCGCCTGGGTGGCTTAGTCGGTTGAGCATCTGTCCGACTCTTGGTGTCAGCTCAGGCCATGATCTCAGGGTCGTGGGGTTGAGCCCCACGTCGGGCTCTGCACTCAGGGAGGAGTCGGCTTGAGATTCTCTCTCTCCCTCTGTCCCTCCCTGCTCACGTATGCTCTTTCTCTCTAAAATGAATAGATAAATCTTTTAAAAAAACAACAAAATAAACTGCAAGGCGTCATAAAATGAGGCGAAATCACCTCTCATTTCCTCTTACAAGAATGAGAGATTTAGGGGAGCCTGGTTGGCTCAGTTGGTGAAGCGTCTGCCTTCAGCTCAGGTCATGATCTCAGGGTCCTAGGATCGAGTCCCGCATCAGGCTCCTTGCTCAGTGGGGAGCCTGCTTCTCCCTCTGCCCCTGTTTGGGTCCCCTCTCTCACTGTGTCTCTCTGTCGAATAAATAAATAAAATCTTTTTAAAAAAGAATGAGATATTTGATTCAGAATCTGAAAGCTAACCTCCGACATTTTGGAGAAAGCTTTCATGGACATGCAGGAGAAATGATGCTTCATGATCCCGTTTAAAGATGAAGGTCAAGACTCCTGTGAACGTGTCACACAAATCCACACAAATTTTTAAATAATATGTGTCCTGGTTCTATGAAACCGAGGACTAAAAAGTACCTCCTGTGTTTACATGGATTCCCGTGTTTTAATTTAGCAAAGAGATAGAATCTGGAGATAACTGCATTTCTAGATCGGTGCTTTGTCAGCCATACTCAACCGTGGAGAAGAGCAGATAGGTGCAAGCTTGGTGGGCTGTAGCGACATGGTCTCCACAAAGAATAGGCTCATCAGGTGGCTCCAAAGTCTTAAAGATAGTCTTGACATGCACACTCTTTTCTGGAGACCAAACTTATCATAGACCATGATTATCAAGTGCTCTTTAAAATCCAAATGGATTTAAAGAGGAACAAGGGGCTTACTGAATATCCACTTCTCAGTGGTTGCAAACACAGATGCATTTCATGCTCTATTAGGAAAAATTGGAGGGCCAAGAATTTTCAAAAACAACTGCCAGGTTTTCATTTGGTCTGTGTCAGGTGGACATGGAGCTTACTTCGACGGTAGGGACTGAACCATCAGAGCCAAGAAACAGAATGAGAAAAAAGTGAAAGACTTCAAAGAGGTGACAGAAAATTTAATAAAACCACCTTGTGCAAAAGCAAACGGTAATAACTGGAACCAAAGAATATAAAACTCTCTTTTCCCTTAAATATAAATGAGGCCATGTGCCAAGATCCAGAGCTTGAGTGACAGAGACATTTTAAAAAAAAGACTCAAGGGGAAAAAAAAAGTTTTCTTATTGAGTCTCTTTTATACAACAGTTTTTGGTATAGTGATAGAGGAGGGGGAAGACAGAGAGCGTAAAGCCATACGGTTGGAAATAGGATTACTTGGGAATAAGGTTCCCCTACAAGAGAGAGACCGAGGAATATCTCAACGGTTCTCAAACTTGATTGTACATTTGAACCACCAGGGGATGCGGCCAAACTGCAGATTCTAATGAACCAAGCCATGGACTGGGCTACAATGCTGCTGTTCAAATGAGCTCCCCAGTGATCCCAAAGCTCAGTCCTCCCGCCACACTTTATTAGAAACAAGCAAGAACAATGAAAGTGATTGGAATCCTCAGCCCTGATAAATTAATCCAATTACAGGGTCCGAATGGCTGGACTTCTCCATGGTGGAAATAGATCTATCAGGCAACCCGGGTTGGGAGCCGCAAATGCTAAGGTTATTAGGTTGATTTCCCTTGATCTGATTGCATTCTATCCAAACGGCCTTCTGATTATAATTTGATTTCTAGTGCAGGATTTCCTCTGGAGGGAACAGTGCTGGCTAGTCAACTCAACTCCTGCGGGCAGAGTGATGGTGTAGAAAGAATGTGGCTTTGAGTCAGAGAGAATAGGATTTGTTTGATATGTTGATGATAAAAATGAGTAGAAAGAACACGGGAAGGGGCACCACGAGGACACTGAAAATGGCAGATACTGAACTGTGTGCTCATTACATGCCAGGCACCATGCTTACTGCCATTCACAAGAGATCAATCTTGCCAGTTGATATCATTATCCCTGTATTACAGATGAGGACATCTAAGGTTACAACGCCCGGTAGGGGTCTGTACCAGATCGAACTCCAAATTTATGTGCTTGGCTAACACACACCCACACCCTACTATGTGAAAAACTTCTCGTTATAATTGTTACTAAAGTAAGCATTCAGTAAATGGTAATTGTATCTTCTAATTTTTATAGATGGCTTCTACATGGGATTCTATTTGAGTCTTTTGTGCATTTGGTTAGTATGAGTCCGACTCTGTAAGCTCTATCAACTCTAATCACATTGATTTCTTGAATCTGTAAAGCTGAGGACTAAACTCCTAATCATGGTAAATCCACCCCAGGGAGTCAACCAGAGCGGTTACTTTATCTATTTTTTTTTTTTTTTAGAGCAGTTACTTTAAAAAATCAACCCAGATAAGTGAAACATTTCTCAGACATTTAAACCAAAGAATTATTCCTTTCTTTTCTGTCTATAGGCTTTTCCTTGAAACTTTTTCCCTACACATCTATCCATTTTGCATTTTGCTGGATATTTTTTCTTACAAAATAGACTTTTCTTATTAAAAAAATCTTTAAGTCTTTCCCTTTTTCAATTTCATAATTGCTAAGGTAATAATCTGAGTTCTAAAGCATGCAGCCAGTATGCAAATGAATGTCACGAAGTTTGTATCACCAATGGCATCAAGCATACAGTGGGTACTGGAAATGGTCAAACACACACTACAAATTAGCAAAGATAACATGCCTTGAATGTCAATGCCCCTGGCCTTTTAGGATGTCAAGTCTTTCAAAGATAGTGTGTGCAAAAACCAGATGTTTGGAAATCAAAGACCAGGAAGGACCAAAGTTGTTTCTCCCATTCGCCCAACTACACCCATCCTGAGACAGCAGAGAGGATGAACGGATGGATGGTCAGTCACAGAGGCTAAGTACGGAGTGAACACTCGGGTTTGAGTCAACAGAACAGAAAACAGAGAAACCACCAGAGAGGAAGATTCAGTGTGGATCATATTTGTCCCTCGGCCATCTAACCCAAAACCGCAGTGACTTTAATCTCATTCATGTACCGAGGACGCAGGAGCACGCCCTGCCAGTTCACGCTCCAGCCCAGGGACAGAGGTCAATGTTTTTCTGTCATTCTGCAAATTGAATGCATCTTTTTGACTTAGCATTTTCTAAGAGCTCCTCTTCTCAAATTTCCACTTGTACAGAACATGACTATTTAATTTATTTTGATTATGCTTTATTTGGTATGCACATTCTCATCGTCTAGAGAAATAAGGAACTTTTCAATTAAAGTGCCTGGCCTTTGCTTATGCAAAAAAACCACACACAAAAACAAAACAAAACAAAAAAACCTACAATGATGTGATCAGGGCAGAGAAGGGCAGAGAGCCCCACGTGGGACTGACTAATGGGGACCACGGGGTTCACATGCCTTGACCTTTCCTACAGTAGTTCGGCGGGGGGGGGGGGGGCGGGTAGAGCCATGGCGGACAGAGCCATGACTCCTACCGCTGTCACCCTTAAGCCTTTGAACAGTAGGACAAGAACACATGTTTCTGATGAAGATCTGAATTAATCAAGAGCAGCCGTAGCTAACCACCCACAAAGTACAATGTAAACCGAAGTCAGGAAGATCCCTGGGTTGTTTCCTGGTATTACCTGATACCTTTGTATGATTTACCTACTTTGTGACCCCCCTTTTGTTCCTTTTATATCTGCATTCTTCCCTTTCAAGACACTTGATTTCCTCCAGTGAAGAAATTCAACCAGTTGGCAGCCACATCCTCATGACACCGATATCTACGCATGTGACTCTTGGTAGATTCCACGAGGAATGAGAAGGGCAGGGCATGAAAGGCAGGCAGCCTTGGTTATCAATATGGAGTCTCCAAAAAAAGTTGTCCTTAGTCATTCTTGCCTTGATTGGGTACCAGAAATATTTCTGATCAGCTTTTAGTCCCCCCTGGAAAACCTATTATTTAGACCTGTGTGAGACTGACTGCTAACATCTCTTGCGAACACTGATGATTGTCATTGCTGATCACACCTACAATTCATATTGGGGGGTGGGGTTTCAGAAAATAGAGTCATCTGGGCTCCATGTAGCAAATTTTGAATTGGAATCTAAAAGGTTTGGGGCAGGGCATCTGTATTTGAAAAGGCACCATAGATAATTCTGGAAAGCAAGTAGGGCAGAGATCTAGTGCTGTTTTTCTCCACGAAATCCTTGTTCTAATGATCATCATATCACTATCTAAAGGTTGGTCTTAAATAAGATTCACCTAAAAGTTTGAAAAGAAGCCAAGATGGATATACCAGATGGTGGGTTGTGTTTTCCTGAGAAAGGCATGCACATTTTTAAAAAACATTTTATTTATTTATTTGAGATAGAGAGAGCATGAATGGCAGGGAGAGAGGGAGAGGGAGAAGCAGACTCCCCACTGAGCAGGGAGCCCCAATGTGGGACTGGATCCCAGGACCCCAGGATCATGACCTGAGCCGAAGGCAGATGCTTAACCAACTGAGACACCCAGGTGCCCCAAAGACATGCACATTTATGAACACATAAAAATCTTCAGTATTTCTCATATTACTCTATATCTTGAGTATCTAGTCTACCTTTCCACCACCTGCCAACGAAGGGCTGCATGTCCAATGTTTGAATCCACTTCAAATTTATATAGCCACTGCATTTAATACGTTTTATTTTTGTGTTTGTTTTTAAAAATGACTTTGGCTTACAGAAACACAAAAGTAACCACGTGAACTCAGGCCACTTGTTAAAATAGGTCAGAGGATTTTTAATATTGTCACAGTTTCAGAAAAAAAGCTTACAAAAATCTTACTAGGCAAAGCTAGTAGTAGTATAGTTTAAATAGACTGAGTAGAATTAATGAAACCAGATGAGAAATAAGCTTCAGAAGTAAGTGTTAAAGATCTAACAATGTATGTTGGTAATAATATACAGAGTTTCTGCTTGTACTTTTGTCTATGGAATGACTTATGTCAGAGATTCTGCCTTAATAAGAGCCAACAGTGGCCAGGATGTGGAATCTGGCATTTCAAAAGTGGCTGCATGATCATTATCATGCATCAGATGGAGGGTTAGACTAGATAAACCTTAACCATTTCTAATTCAGAGGTCCTGGGCGGGGCGGGTGGGGGAACCTTAAATGTCTCACCATAAAACAGAGGCCTTTCAATCTCACGAGCGAAATTTCAATTCATCTTGCTAGTAATTTGCTGTGTGACCCAGACCATGACTCAGAGGCTGGGAGCAATTCTGGGTCACGATTTCCCTAATCTGCATCGGGGATGGTTTTATTTTGCGGGTGTGTGCCCGTCAAGGTGCGCCTGGTCAAGAGCTAAAGCAGAGCAAAGCGACCGTGACCAATGCCAGTGGGTCCAGTAATGGTGCCCAACCTGTTGCAGAGGTTTAATGAGCTAATAGATGTAAAGCCCTCCTAGCAGGTGGGCACCGAGACCGGGCTGAATACATTCCACTGGGGATGGTGGTGATGTTGGTTGTAGCAAGTGCTGTCTAGCCAGCTTGCAACATTTTTTGAGAGTCCTTCTTTTTTGATATACATACCCCCCAAAATCCCGACTCACACTTCCAGCAGTAAAACCCCCCGGAATCACATTGATCTTTTATTTGAAAAGAACATTTCTCTGTCATTTGGTGCACAGAGTGCTGATAAGTGCCCTCAAATATCCTCTCGCTTCCATGGCACATTTTTTTAATGCCCTTTACTCAATATTTCTAATGAGCTAGCACCTACTCTTTACTAGTCTCTTAGTGGGGAAAGTGCCCTGGGTGGTTGGTTCCTTTGCTAGCCCAGGCTAGTTCATGACCTACCGGATGGCTTTGCCCAGAGAGAAGCTCACCTCTCTTCCCAGAGCTTATCTTGAAATGTATACAGGAAGGGAAGAATGAAGGGGGGGGGGAAATCGGAGGGGGAGACGAGCCATGAGAGACGATGGACTCTGAAAAACAAACTGAGGGTTTTAGAGGGGAGGGGGTGGGGGGATGGGTTAGCCTGGTGATGGGTATTGGGGAGGGCATGTTCTGCGTGGAGCCCTGGGTGTTATGCACAAACAATGAATCATGGAACACTGCGTCAAAAACTAATGATGTAATGTATGGTAATTAACATAACAATAAAAATTTAAAAAAAAAGAAAGAAAGAAATGTGTACCTGGCTCCAAAATGTTAGGGCTGAGCATGTGGAGGACCCAACAACCTACTGTCATAGAAACAACTGAAGTGAGCGTAGGGCCAGTAGCATCCGTCTCGGAATATGAACCCTGATACCTCTATGAAGCCCAGAGTGCTGCAGTTCGGTCATGGGACAGTAATAAGTGTGTACCCCGCGGGGAACATTCCACTTCAGAGATGATCTCTTAATCCATTTTCCATTTCTGCATCTCACCCTCTCCCTAATCTATAATGCTGACAAGGCGGCTATGGTGACCTCCAGCAGACAGGTGTGTCAGCTGAAAACCAGAGAATTTACATCATTCGCCCTAGGGCACCTGAGTTAAGAAGCAGCCGAGCTAGAACTTGAAACTACGAATTCTGCTTCCTGGCCAAAGTTCTCCCACTATGCGCTGACTTCATTTAAAGTGAGAGCTAGTGAACATTCTATCCCATAAGCTGGAGGCTGATCTCTTCCATAACTTTATTTATGGAATTAGAAAACCTAGGTGTATAAGTGCACCTGTGTGATCTGGGTGAGGTCACAAACATAGGAGGCCGACAAAAGCGGAATCTGGTTTCTGCTTCGCAGGCCCGCTGCTACATCATGTTCCAGTGAACTCCTCCATTTCCGAGGATCCAGCAGGTATGTTCATGGATTCTTGAACACCTCCTCAAGCTCCTTGTGCTCCACAGCTCAAATTTATAAAAAGCAGTGGGTTTTTTTTTTTGCAAGTGGCAACCATCTAATTAGCTTTTAAAAACTGCCATAACCCTCCACTAGCATCTTCTTCCCAGTCATAAGCTGTAATATCTCCATGAGGATATTCTAGAAGCTCCTCAGCAACTGTCTCCGGACTTAAAAATGCCCTCGTTGCTCACTAGGGAGAAGCAGCACTCCAAAAGGCAGGGTTTTCCTGATATTTTATAAATTCTGGACTAGCTCTCTGGCGCAGCGTTTAATATCACTCTTCTATATCTACATTTGAGAGCTAACTGCATAAATTATTTTGCACGTGGTGGTATGATTAATCACACAAAGGAAGCCCCCACCCCTCACACTGAAACAGCCATGATGGCAGAAACCAAACTTTGCCTTCTTCTCTGATACTCTGTGGGCAAGTGTCCTGCTCAGCAGTTTCCCTTTGCACTGAAAAAAAAAAAAAGAAGAAGAAGAAGAAGAAGAAGAAAGAAAAAAAAAACCCAATGTGGCCTACTTTTCCTTTGAATAAATCTGATTTCAATAAAACTAAAAGGGTTACTGATCACAGCTCTTTTATGCATATTGGAATGACATGCTAGGTGACAAGCTGACCAGGTCGCCTCACATCGTGTGGTGGCTCTCTGGACCTCTGGGCCTCCTGACCCTCAGAGGAAGGCGTGCATTTCAGTGAGATTGGCAAAAGTGGCTACAGATATACAACCATCAACTCCTGTTAATTCTTTTTTTTTTTTTTTTTTTTAAGTAGGCTCCACACCGAGCATGGAGCTCAGTGTGGGGCTTGAACTCACGACCCTGAGATCAAGACCTGAGCTGAGATCAAGAGTCGGATGCTTAACTGACTGGGCCACCCGGGCGCCCCACCTCTTATTAATTCTAAGGCCATTTTGAATTAGACTTTTAATTTAAAAAATTAGATTATGTGTAATTTTCACTAGAACAGAGTTGGACTGTAAAGGATTTTACGTGGGGAAATACAGACCTAGAACGATGGCGTACATACTAATTCCAAATGAATCCTTCAGTCATTTTGAAAAGACCGAGCTTACCTAATCTTTCAAAGACCATAAATAGAGTCTCCTGGCTGCTTTCCAGCATCGAGTGGAATTTTAAGCAATATCTATGTAAATTTACAGACCCTTCAACAAATCTAAATTAAACTTCTAAAACCTAAGTCACACCTTCACAGGCAGGAAAAACCTTTGAAACACCCCAATAAATAATACCTTGTTTCTAAACCAGGATGGCAGTTTCATGGCAAAAGCAAACTTGCTTCTCAAAGCTGGTCCTAGACAATATGTATAAAAACTGTATATACGGGAGCATTATGAGAACACACTGGAAAGCCCACATCCACAGTGAACAAGGATCTGTGATGGAGGGTACTTCTAAATAGTGGACTTAGGCTTCAGAGGCCAAAGCAAATTTCAGCTCTTCCATCCAGGTAACCTTCAACGCCCCCCAAGGAATTATCCCTTCTCTGGGTTCCTATAGCCTTCTGGTTTGGGCTTGTAAAATGACCATTCATGCCCTTCTCTGTCACGTCTAATTCTGTGTGACCTCAAGCTCCCTGAAAGCAGAGAGCTTTCCTATTTATGACTTCAGTCTTCAGAGGGATAGTGTTCAACTTCTACTTGGCCATTTGTGGTAGAATGTATATTCCGAAGCCAGCTGCAGCAACATACGTCCCAGGCCACCTGATGTCATTGCATGTGGCATTGACATTCCTTCAGAGAGGGTCAGTCCTTGACTCTGAAGAGACGCGTCTAAGTCTACTCCTACCCCCCACCCACCTGCAACCTAAGCGGACATTTGAGATTGCCCCAGTCAGTAGAAGATGGCAGAAGTCATAGCATGTGACTTCTGATACGAGGTCATAAGAAGCATAGAAGGCATTGCCTTGGTCCGTTGGACTCTTCTCTGTAGAGAGGTCTCTCTCCACGGGAAGAGACGTAATCCTGCTGGCTGTCAGCACCAATTTGCCACATGAGTGAGCTACTTGGAAATGGGTCATCCAGCCTCAGTCTTTCCTTCAGATAACTGGTGCCCCTGTCAACACCTTGCTACAATCCCATGACCCGCCCCCCCACAACTGAGCCCTTCACAAATTCCTGACCCAAAGAGAAACCATGAGAAGTAATAAGTCACTACTGCTGTTCACGCGACTAACTTGGGGGACGATTTGTTATGAAGCAATGCATGACTAATATAGCAGCAGAAGTCTTTAAAAAATAAAATCTAAGAATCTGTAACATATAAAATACATTTATTGCACACTACTGGAAAGCATGTTGCATTTAATAAAAATGCCTTGCAAATAGCATGGGTTGCATTTTCTCTCGGAATATTAAAGTATGTTTCAAGCGCTTCAAAAGTTTCATTTTGTAATCATTCCAGTAAATGATGCTCCAAAAGACACTGTGTCTCGGAGCTCCTCTGTGTCAGAGGAGAGATCACGTGGGGAACTGTTTTCCTCTCCTTAAGAGAAAGGACAAGGAATCTTAAGCACCACAGGACACGACCACTGACATCCATGTCTGGCATAAAACAAACCATATAAGGCTTTATGTTGCCTTCTTGTCAATACCAAGTTTCTGAAGGGTGGAGAAAGAGGTTTTTTCCATGAAGTAACCATCAAGGCTTTTACAGTGAAATCAATGTGTTCCTCCTGCTGAATGTCTGCTACAGACACTGAGCAGGCAGGTGGACGGGCTTTGCCGATTATCTCCGAAAACAGCGTGCTGTCCTTTGGGTGGTCATCCCCTGTTTGTGGGTCTGAGTTATCACTGAGGAGACAGCGACGGAAGCACCCTCCTTCCCTGGGAAGTCAGGCGGGGTTCGGCCGATCGATACCACTTCCTTGGCCAGGGATCTTTATCATGGAATTTGTTTTAACCCAAAGAGTTTAGATCCCTTCGGTGATCTCCAGAAGAAGTCTGCTATCCCCTAAAACTCTGCTTGCCTACCTGGCATGACTCAAAGATCTCTCTGATTCCACACTCCCCCGCCATCTGCCATGTGTAGATGGGTCCATTATACTCCTCGCTAAGTGCTGTTCTAATAGAGCGGACTAATTCAATCCAGCAAATATTTATCTAGTTCCTGCCATTCCCAGGCTCTTGTACTACATCCTGGGCACCATAATTATGAAAACAGTGTCTTCCTTTAACAGCCATTTATGGAAAGTGTGCCACATGCCTTGTGCTGTAGCACAATAGCAACTAAGAATAGGGGCTCCTGACTTTGAAGAGCAGGAGGACGGAGGGGGAGGGAGGAGGGAGAAGGCAAGGGGGAGGAGGGGGAGGGAGAGGGGGAGGGGAAGGAGGGAAAGGGGGAGAAGAAGAAGGGGAATCTTGATTGCTCCAGCAGTATTTCCAGTAATAGCTCTGGCTCACCTACATTTTCTTACTAGAATCCTTTCGTCTCCTTTAGAATGATCTTTGAGACCAACACAGCAGCCACGCTTTAAAATAAAACTCTGGAGGTGTGCAGCGTGCAGCTTCTGCCTAAGAAGCTGAATCCCATCATGGGAGGGGAAAAAAAAAATGTTATTGTCATAATGAATGCAGGGATACAAAAATGTGCAGGTTTTGCAGGATCTGTCTATATAAAGAAGCGCTAACATTAGCAGTGCTGTAGCTTGGGTCTTTCCCACCCCTTTCCCTCCAGAAAGAATCTGCAGTTCTCTCACCATGAAAACTCGGGTGTCAAGAAAATCCCATTCACAACATGAATGGGTTGGTGGCATCCACACTCCACCTACTACTCCCGTGGGGAATATTGGCACGGAAGACCCCATCCAAGACCGGCCACCCACATGAGCAGAACCGTAGGCAATTTTGCTCTCATCTTCTAACTAACTGGATACCCTTTAAAAAAATCCAGGGTCCAGCTTTATTTTCCCAAATTCCCCAAGACAGTATTACCAGAAAAAAAAAAAAAATAAGAAAAATTCTGAAGTAGGATGGGCCTGTCCAACAGTCTATGTTATCAGGCTTTAGTTATATCTTCACTGAGCCTATTAGTTTTCTTTTCAAAAAGGGGGGAAAGTGACAACAAAAGCTCTTCTCTGATTAATGTTTCAGCATCGATTTAATTCTGGTATCCAGGAGAAGAAGCACAGTGTGGTAGAGCAAGGACTGCAGAATACAAAGGAAATTTCTATTAAGAACCTACAGAATAACCTTGACAAGTCACCATATATGTGATTCTACTCTCCTTTCTGCAGAGTCTGAAAAATTATCCCTCAGGAACATTCAAGGGAATTAAAAAAAAAAAAAAACTACAAGTAACTTTACAGTGGCAGGGTATTTTTAAAGAATGTAAACGAAGCTAAAAGATTGAGATAGTCTGGAATTTATATTACATGCCTGCAAAATATAAATGGGAATCATAGTAATAACGAAATCTTCCTTTACTGAGTATGTCCTATGTGCCAGAACCATGCTAAGCACTTTACACGTGCAGTCTCTGATTTCACAATTAAACAGTCCCATGGGATAGCAACCCATTCATAGATGAGAAAATTAAGGTTTGGCAACGTCAAAAATCTATCAAAAATCACATGGCTCAGAGGTAGAGGAGTTAGACCTCAGATTCATGTGTCTGATGCTGAGGACTCTCACACCACCCCTGTGTCCTTGCTAATAATGCCCAGAGGGAGGGCTCCTTCATCTTTCCGCATCTGAGCCCGGACAGCACAGGACAAAGACCCTTCATCTGTCTTCCGATATCTCCGATCAAAACAGACAAGTCGTTGGTGTGGTTCGTTCACCCCCATCTGCCATCCAGACTTTCACTTCATTTTGAAATAATTAACTCATCCTTCTCTTATGCAACACAGACCCAATGCCTTTATGCTTCATATTATAAAAACCTGGAAGGGACGCCTGGGTGGCTCAGTCGGTTAAGTGTCTGCCTTCAGCGCGGGTCATGATCTCAGGGTCCTGGGATCGAGCCCCGCATCGGGCTCCCTGCTCAGGGGGGAGCCTGCTTCTCCCCCTGCCTCTGCTGCTTCCTCTGCTTGTGCTCTCTCTCTGGCAAATAAATAAAATCTTTTTAAAAAATATAAACACCTGGGAACAGCAGCTTTGATGAGGTTCATCCACTGATTAGTGAGTGGCTCTCTCAAACGAGCATGCGAGAGAGAAGCCATCACGTGACGTGGGAATAAAGTGGGACATCCGTCATCGGAACTAGGATTTTACAGAGACTCCCCCAACTTGGAGCCTCTGGTGATTTTATTCTCGATACATAGCATCGTTTGGTTGCGCTCGTGGACGCCGTCAATGGTATTTCTGCATCTCAGTTCACTGATGAGAACTATGGAGCTCAGGAGGCATCTGACATCTCCTCCAAGTTTTCGGAGGTAGAACGCCCCACCCACACTGGTATCTGCCTGACTGCTCCTCATTCAGTGCCCCCTCATCATCTGTGTTAGTGACTTGGGAGGGTGGCACCTTTGATGGCCTTGCAGTTCCATCAGTCTGTCTTGGTGACAGTATATGAAGAGTTGGGGCCATGGTGAGTTCGACTGCTGGGTCCACGTCCCAGTTCCGGCCCTAGTGCTGACCTTGGCCAGTCATTCCGTTGTCCCGACCTTCTGCTTCTGCACCCCTACAACCCAGATGATGAGAGCACCTCGCAGGGTGAGATCCAGTAATGACCTCAGCACCGTGGCTGGCACAGAAGTGCTCAGAAATGATTGATAATGTTTATTCTATGAGCCCTAGGTTTAATCTCAGCCTCTCCTTAGTGCCACGGTGTGGATGTTCCTTAACGTTATAAGTATCTGCCTGCATCCTGCCTTTTCAATGGAAAGTAAGCTCATTTGGGGCAGGAGTGTTACAAATCTCTAATACTGTCCATCCAATATCATGGGTCCTTGTATTTCCTGGTATACCACTGAGCATCCCTAAAGGGGGTGTGTATCTAGCTGAAATGTGCACGTACACACATACACACACACTTCTAATAGGCAATTTCATATTTTCTCTTTTTAAAATACTAAAAATTCTTATTTGCGTCTTAACAAATAATCTGCTTGGACAGTGACACTGGAGATGGTGGAAGAATGGCCCTAAACCCGCACCTTGGGGCGCCTGGGTGGCTCAGTCATTAGGCGTCTGCCTTAGGGTCAGGTCATGATCTCATGGTCCTGGGATCAAGCCCCACGTTGGGCTCCCTGCTCAGCAGGAAGCCTGCTTCTCCCTCTCCCACTCCCCCTGCTTGTGTTCCCTCTATCGCTGTCTCTCTCTCTCTCTCTCTCTCTCTGTCAAATAAATAAACAAAATCTTAAAAAAAAAAAAACTCACCTTGACAACGGGCCAATGGACATATTCATATTTCAGTGCATAGAAGAAACACAGAGCTGTAGTCTCCCCCACAAATGCACCAACACACCCTTCTGGAACTAGCAGGAGAAACCACCAGTGCCTGGTGTAAGATGTGCTATTTGAGACAGGTTCTCTCACTCCTCCGAGACGGGAGAATACACCACTTACCTCAGCCTTGGCAGAAGACAGAGCTAATCCCTGTGAAGTACTGGGCACCAGGCCTGGTTTATGGTAAAAGATTAATTATCACCATCTCATTATGGGGTCAAATATAATGTTGCCAAGGGAGCTGTGTTATACCCCTCTAGCTCTGGATTTCATCTGCTACCAGTGAGTAGATTTTCACTGGCCCCAAACCCTACCATACCGCAGGGACGGGAGAATAAAAAGAAAAAAGAGCTCACAAACCCCGACATCAACCAAGGAAATTCAAATGTTGTGACAGACCAGTCACACTGAGAGACGGATGCAGTGCCCTTCACTCAGCTTTTCCTGCTGATGGGATCTGCCAGAGGAAGCCGCAACACTGCAGGTGAGCGTTCCAGACCCACACCTGGATGAGGAACGAGGTCAGGTCCTCAGTGGACTCCTTTGGGGTCCCCCTATGGGTCAGGACTACGGGTCAGAAGCAGAAGTATCACTGTCCGGGATAGGAAGCTTTATCTCTTCAATCAGTCAATATCATTGTGTGGGATCTCTAGCAGGCTATTCTCAGGTTTTCGGGCAGGATTCATTTTCAAGGAAGAGGGTAAGAAAAAAGTTGCTAAGGCATTTATTTACCTGCAGGCATGGATTACTAACAGGGTGCCTTAAGACAGAGCAAAAAAAGGGGCACCTGGGTGGCTCAGTCGTTAAGCGTCTGCCTTCGGCTCAGGTCATGATCCCAGGGTCCTGGGATCGAGCCCCGCATCGGGCTCCCTGCTCGGCGGGAGGCCTGCCTCTCCCTCTCCCACTCCCCCTGCTTGTGTTCCTGCTCTCGCTCTCCCGCTCTCTCTCTCTCTGTCAAATAAACGAATAAAATCTTAAAAAAAAAAAAAAAGACGGAGCAAAAAAATATTTAACTCTTTGGAAAGTTAACTTTTGTATTGGAAGACTGTACATTTAATCTGTTGCACATCTTTTAGATTTTATTCATTTATTTGACACAAGCAGGGGGAGCAGCAGAGGGAGAGGGAGAAGCAGACTCCCCGCTGAGCAAGGAGCCCAATGTGGGGCTCGATCCCAGGACCCTGGGATCATGACCTGAGCTGAAGGCAAATGCTTAACCAACTGAGCCACCCAGGCACCACTAATCTGTTGCACATCTTAAGATGCTCTTCCACCAAAATGTTTAAGAATGAGTACACAGCCAGGTAGGGGTCATGCGGAGGGGTGGGTAGGAGGCAGGTACGCAGTGAACGTGGCATGTGGCCTGAAGCAGGCTTTGGTATAAAATTTGTTTTTGAACATTTTTCATTCTAATGTGAGAGATTTGGTAAATTTTAAATGAAGACTTAGAATGATCTTCTCTTAAATTACTTGTTTTCTCCCCAAACTTTTTTGACTTTGATATTCTTATAATAATAAAATGAATTTGGCCATTAGATCATTGTATCTCCTGGAGCATGACTGAAGATCCCTGGAGAAAATGTCTACCCTGTTTGAGAAGTATAGTTTAAGTAATTTTAAAGTATCTTCTTAATCTTACCAAATGATTCAGGTTTCAGCCCAGAGACACACATAAACAGGTTCAATGAGAAGTCCATAAAATGAGTAAGAAAGTGTCTTTGATAACCAAGGACAAACTATCAAATTTTCCTCGAAAAGGGAATTTTTAGTTTTCCTCTACAGGGAGTATTACTTGGCTGGTCATGCAACCACTGTCTTACTGTCCAGCAATTCATTCATAAGGTCAAATGGTTCCTGAAAGTATGCAGTCTCCAGGACGGGTATGGACAGTGCCCGTTCCTCATTAGGAAGAACACTCTAGATGCTCTCTACGACCACTGTTCCATATGCCTCCCCTCTCCCGAGCTTCCCCACTGTTAAAAAAACCCTAATCTTACTGACGTATTCATGTTTCTCCAACATGATCCAAGCTAAAATGTCCCACTCAGTTCCTAGAGTATATACTCATTACTCTAAGATAATGAGCATGTTGACATTCCTCTGGTGACATTTACCGATCCCACAGCTGCTCCTTCTACCCCTTTCCTAAACAGGAAAGCATGTGGCCTCAGTGGTTACTGGCATTCATCTCATGGCCACGAGAATAACCAGACTTAGGAAGCTTAGTCAATACTAAGGCAGAGTGGTGAAGATGGAGAGAAACTGGGGTGCTCGGCAATATCATTAGCCTCTTTTTTTTTGAGAGGGAGAGAGGGAGACCAAAGGGCAGGAGAGAGAATCTTGGGCAGGTTCCCCGCTGAGTACCAAGCCCGATGCGGGGCTCAATCCCACTATCCTGAGGTCATGACCTGAACTGAAATCAAGAGTCAGACGCTTAACCAATTCAGCCACCCAGGTGCCCCTCAATGAGCTCCTCGAAGCCTACTCTCCAGCCTGGAAAATATATGTTGTTACTAAAAAGGTTTGGCTGAGGAAGTCTGTTACTTTCAGTCAAAAGTATCTCATTGTTTCACTGGAGAGAGATTACACAAGGTTTACAAAACCTGCATTCAATTTAAGACCCGAGAGGGAGGGTGGATGTGGTGAGGTAGCACTCCACTTCCAATGCCCTGGACTGACATTCCATTATAATTGGAAAGCATCACCTAAAACCAAATGTGCTGTACAGATGTCAAACTTAGCAAAGGTAGACTCATGTAGAAAATATCATCTCGATAACTAGAAAAGTAATTGCTTGTTAGTATTATTTCTTCATCATAAACAATGGCATTAGGTATAACAGCTCTTAAATAATTTTGCCTTTGATTCTGAGTACCCCAAAATATGTAAATGCAGCCCTCAAATTAGGAATTATGCTATAAGGAGTCACACAAAAATAGTTGTCTAATTTCACTTAGTTTGCTGCATTCTCTCAAATTTTCACTTAAATATATCTGGTAGCAGTCTACAATCTTAATTTATTAAGAAGCAGGAATAGGAGCAATCTCTTATAAATATTATTAGAATGATGGAAGCATTAAAATAACTAAACATGTAACATATATCTTGTTCCTAAAAGACATAATATAAGACACAACCACAGACCATTTAAAAAATGAGCAACAGAGATTTATGTGGTTACTTCAAAGGCTATATCCTGATAGTTTTTCTGAACCCAATTCCATGCTGATCTAAAATCTGAAGTAAATTACCAGAGAACAGAATTCCACAATGATCACAAAATGCCATCTTAGAATTCAGCCTCCCTTTGTCAGATTTAATTTAGACCAAACACAAAGCATGCATGAAAGTGACAGCTATTGGAAACATCATGCTCAAAGCAAGCGAACAGTGATGAAATGATCAAGCAGCAGTTGATAACACCAACTGGTTTTCCATACAACAAGGGAAGTTAAATAGGGCGGAGAATTAAAAGCCTGAAATTGTTATCTAATACATGAATGTGATCTGTACCCATGACGATGGCCACAGGAACCATCGATATCTTTCCAGCTGAAATCAAGGGCAAGATACAGAACTCGATTCTTGACACTCCACGATCTGACATGCTTCCAAATCATCCTTTGGCTTTGGCTTTGCTATGGCTTTCATCACACTGTACTGAAATTGTTGACTTGCCTGTGGTTCTCATTGGCTTAAATCCCTAAGACAAGGAACTGTCTTTCCTCTTTGTAACCGTGGTATGGAGTAGATGGTCACAAAGTACATGCTCAATAAACAAATGAAAAAAGAACAAATAGAAAGTAAGGATTGCACAGAGTCACGAAAGCTCTTATCAAGGGTAAGGCTATTTCTCTTCCTTGCCTGTTTTCATACTGTTTGCTTTTTTCCAGCTGAGATGAACTCTGGAATTTTCACTCTGGCTCCCTAACGCTCCTGGGTAACCACAAAGGTGATTATGGTCTGCTCAATACTTCAAAAAGCCTATCAGAAGCTACATATTTACTTTCAATTAAATATCCCATTGCTGACTATATGTCCTGTGGCTTTGCTCTAGGCCAGGATTATATCAACTGAGCACAGTAACACTCAACCCAGCTCGGAAGTCATGATTAACAGTTACCTACAAACGAGTAAGAAAAAATGGACAACTGGTCATTACCCAGAAAATACAGTTTTGTAGGCAACTATATTTCAAAACATGGGGTCCATGTAGCAGAAGAAGACAATAAAAAGCATCTCCAGTGATAGAAATACTTGAAATCCTTGGATTATTATTCAAGTCAGCAAGGAGCCTGTTATATGTAGGAAATGATTTAGTATTCCTTTATTTGAAAACTCTATATTCTAAGATTTCACTTTTTTTACAGTTTTCTGCCTTAGATCCAGCATTCATGTCTTTACTTTCTGGTTATTATATCCCACCAATAACTACTAATTCTTACTGTTTTTGAAGTCACCAAAAGGAACCATTGGAGAGGTAGACTAATGAACGCACCTATTAGTACGTAACAAACTATTAAAATAAAAAAAAACAGTCTTGTTATTTGTGTATATACATTTATAAGCAAACTGAAGAAATCCCAGTGTTCTTATTGTGCATGAATTTGGTAGACAAATTAGTATGAAATGCAATTTCCACTAATTCATCGGGGGCAAAGGGAGCATGAAATTATCTTGACTTGTTAATTCAGCTTTTATAGTAAATTGAGTATTTTTCCCAGTGGTACTCCCTTGTCATAGGAAGTACAGACATAGACAGTCTAGGCAGTAACACCATGAACTTTCTCTTCAAATCCCATTTTATATTACATTTCAAAGATGGGGGAAAAAAAATGAAGACAGTTTGTACCCGCACCACTCATTCACCAATAATAAAAAGAGAGCACCCCCTTCCTAGTATGACATCATCACTGTTGTCATCCTGGAAATTACTGCTCATGGACTTTTGACCCCATTTGGCTATGCTAGAATCACCACCTATGCAGAGCATTTGAGATGTGAGGAGATTTACATTGTGCATGGCTTTCCTAATGTTCTAGGCTTGAGTGTGCCCAAAGGGTAGAAATGGTCAGAGGAAAGAGCAGTTAACTTTAAGACAGACAGATTTATTGCCAGCATACATTAACTAGACTTCTTGTAGTATCAAAAAACCTTTATCAGTTGATTCCCAATGAGTTGCTAGGTATGGCGGAAGAATACTTAGCGACTTACGAGGAACACTTTACCGGTAGCGGAAAGATTTGGTCTTCACTTTGGCTCCATTGTACCTGGCTGAGTGACCCCGAAGAAGACGCAACCCTACTTTATTTAACCAACAAATCATGGCTTCGTCTGTCAAGGGCAACCTTACACTAGGGTGCTAGATACGAGTAACATACATTGCCTGCCTACTTCATGGATTTTGTGAAGCTATTGCATGTGAAAAAGTATGTGAAAACAACTCATAAACTATATATTTTCTGAAAATATGAGATACTATTGCCCATTTTAAAGCAAATATGCAGGTCAAGGTATCTCCTGAACTAAGTGTGATATATTACTGAATGTGCTTTTACACCAAGGAATTACATAAAATAAAAATGGTAGGAAAAATCTATCGCCATTTTTCACAGATCTTTGACTTAGGGTACTGACGTCATATATATATATATATCGGGCAGGCAAAACCGCAGGGAGCCTGCCGTGCTCAGAGCCCCATTCTAACAGAAACGACCATGTGCAGCTGACTTTACAAATGACAGGGAGCACAAGAGCATCTGGTCCAACAGTAGCCAATCTATAGGGGACAATAGGAATAATTTCCTCTCCTCAGAGCTTGGGGCTGGAGAGAACAGCGCGTCAAGTGAGGTGACTGCAGGCACAGAAGAAGGAAAGACACACCAGTTCTCATGACAACATGAGAACTGACCTGTTGCAGAAACAAGTTCCAATGTTGACGAAATTAAGGCGACAACATGGAAACTGGTGTCGTGGTGAAATCTAGGTGAGTGTCGAATTCATACACTAGCTCAGACCCTTTGAAGCCCTCTTAGAGGGTGGTTTCTGTTTTTCCTATGAAGTCCAGGGTAGACCCTGCCCCTGGCTTCCCATGCAGTATGGCCAGGGGGTCCTGCTCATCGTCACATGAATTCTCATGGAAAATCCCCTGCCAACTTTTAATCCCAACCAAGGAATTTACTGCAACCCAAAGGAATCTAACGCAGATGAACACCCATATGATGGACTTGGAACACTTTATTTCATGTAACCTAAGGCTGTCTTGCTTTAGGACAAAAAGCAATAAGTATACTTTTTTCCTTTTTTTTTTTCCATGACGCAAAGCTATTTTGATTCTCTGACTTTAGCACCTGTTGTATTATTTGAGATCTCTGCTAGCCTATTGTATAACCTAAATAAAATCTCTTTTTGGTGATAGCAGAATACAAAAGTGAGTAGGGGGAAAATGAGGTCTATGTATGACATCATAAAACTTAAGTAGAGCAAAAAATCAAATCAAATGTGATGAGTCGGACTTTGATGAAGATTCAGGAGACAGCCCAGGAACTTTGAATTGCAAACCAACTAGTTCCCGACCGTTTACTCTAATGCTTTATTTCAGTTAGAGTCATGTTTCTCCAAGTTTTAATTCTGTGTCTCTTAGAAAGATTGCTCACCTCTTGCCTTTCTGCTGTGTTTCTCGTTCCAGAGAGGTGAAAAAAATGTAATTACTTTTCTTAAACCTCTTCAAGCCTTTCTCTGTAGGACTGTTTTTTTTTCCTAATCCTAAAATGAGAATCCCCTTGTAAAGTGGGTTGGACACAACCCCCCCACCCCCCCATGCACAACCCTAGAGACGTATTCCCCATCTCCTTCCTGTTGCCTGTCCTACATATAAGTGTTAGAAGTTCTAGCCTCACTCTGGGATGAGAGGTGGTATTACTGCTGAGCTGGGATTTCAGATTCCAACAGGAAGGGCCTCTGGACGGCAAATGTGTCACCCTCACCCCTGCCTTCTCTCTAGGCTCTAGCACCTGTTACTCGCGCCTTGGAATGCTCTTGTTCCCAAGTCATTGTGCCCTGTTTGCTACGGAATGTCAGGTAGAAATCTACCACATTGAATTGGTTGGGATTTTTTTTTTTTAAGATTTTATTTATTTATTTGACAGAGAGATAGAGAAAGAGCACAAGTAGGCAGAGCGGCAGGCAGAGGGAGAGGGAGAAGCAGGCTCCCCGCCGAGCAGGGAGCCAGACACGGGGCTCGATCCCAGGACCCCGGGATCATGACCTGAGCCGAAGGCAGCCACTTCACCGACTGAGCCAGCCAGGCGCCCCTGACTCGGTTGGCATTATAACATAATATGAAACGAGCTGTAGACAGACTGTGAAGTCTGAGAACAGGTGTTTAGATGTCTGGCCATGACACCACCTAGGGGAGGCAAGGCAGGGTGGGAGAATGCCGAGGTGTCAGACGGCAGGAGCACCACATGGGGGCCCAAAGAATGGGGCATGACGGATTGCAAGCCTTACTTCTGTCTCTTCTGCCTGTGTCACGTATAGCCTTTGCTCAGCCATGGGATGATAAAAATAACTTTCTGTTGACTTTTATAATATCAAACCTCAAAAGAATTAACATAGCTTCCTCTTTCTAACATAATCCAAGGAAGACAGACATTTAAGGAAATTATTCATTGAAATGCATAGCTGCTTTAAAAAAAAAAAAAACCCGAATGACAGACATACTGTCTATAAAATTCTTTGAAATACATGTCTCCCTTAGTCACCTTTTTTTCTAAATTCCTTTACTCCCTTAATTGAAGCCAAGGCTACCTGAACCCTAGAAGATGTATTTGGAGCTACGTACTTTGATTGTAAAATATGGATATTTTATGGAAATTAGTCTGAGTTTCCACCAAGTTCATGGGGCAGAGACTCTTTGGATGAATGGATATTTTGAATTAGCTAATGGAAAAAGGTTCTGGGATGAATTTGTTTTTCCTCAGTAAGCTGCAAGCAGGTCTATGTGAGATATAAAGTCAAGCACTGGAAACTGCGACTATCCACTTTCTTAATGTGGCTAAAGTCACATTAAGTCCCCCTGACCCCGACCCACCCCAGCAGATTGTCTTAGTCACGGCTTTTCAGGCATATGTTTTTAATGAGGCTTCAGACCCTGTCCATGGTTCTCTATGAACTATAATGGCATTACATTTTTCTCAAAGAAAAATTCTTCAGCTATATTCCTGGGCATCTTGATGCATTAAGTTAGGTGTTATCTGAAGGTAGATAGCTTTAATGAAATGAGGAGACATGTATTGCTTTGGCTCAGAAGTGATTTGTTTTAGCAATTTCTTTTCTGAGTAGAGTATTATGCCTGGCTCATGACCTGAAAGAGACTTTGCAATTCAAATTCAAATGGCTTTGAATCTTTGCATATTCATATATGTTTAACATGCATTATTATAGTAGCAAGTACTTTGAAATGAAATAAACATTTGGAAATTTGTAGGCATACAAACTGTGAACAAAAATACAATCTTACCATGGATTGAACTGAACTGGGAAGAGAGAGAGGATTCTAAAAGATTAAACCGATTAGAAGCGAGTTTGGCAAAGTCAAAATCCTGCTCACCCGTTTTGTACAGTAAGTTCTTGGAACAACCTCTTGAGACACATAGGGCTAAGAGGTTATAAAATAAATAAATAAGTCATGGGAAAGTAATGTACAGCATAGAGAATACAGTCAATAACATGGTAATAACTTAGTATGCAGAGAGTTGGCAAAGACACCGATGGGGGATCATTTCATATGTATCCAGCTTTTGCATCACTGTGATGTATACCAACTAACGGGATATTGTACATCAACTGTACTTCAATAAAAAACAGACAAACCAAACCAAACAACAACAACAACAACAAAAAAAGCACACGGTGGACAGTTATAAGCTCTTGAGAGTTAAGAGTAGTTCAAGCACCAGTGGGAAACAATAGAAAGTGACAGGTTTCCTTCGTTAGAGCTTCTTGCTATCGAAAAGTATCTTTAACCTGAAATAATAAAATGAAGACTAATGCTACAAAGATGGGCAGGACGAACTGGCAACTATTTCCAAAAAGCCAATAAATAATTGCCCTAAGACCGATGATGCTCCTATAAAATGGTTATAAAGCCAGGTTCTAGCAGCAAAGGCTTTTCTTCCATAAAGCATTGGCACATGCTGCTGATGAAGTGTGAATGGGGGCAACCTCTCTGCAAGACAAAAGCCTTAAAATGTGACAACTTCTCCTCTCAGCAAGACTTCTAGGAATTTATCCTTAGGAAATAACCACAGATGACCAGAGATGACACAGCAAGAATATTCTTCAAAAAATTTTTTAATTAATAAAAAGCTGGAAAAAATTCCAAATGTTCAACGATAAGGTATTACTTAAACCGTGGTGCATTCATCACAGGAGATTCTCTATAGCCTTTAGAATGATGATTCAGAAGAATGTTCAATTACATGCGAAGATGTTGATTGTACATTTTACACGAAAATATCACCTTGTAAATCAGCAGATGCCCTATGAACCCACTCCATGGAAATGAACATATACACAAGTATATGTATATATTCCAGAGAGAGAGAGAGAGAGAGAGAGAGAGAGGGAATAAAGATGGAAAGGATGGACACCAAAATGTTCACAACAGTCATCCACAGGTAGTGGGGTCTTAGGAGATTTTAATTTATTTTTCCTCCTCTTTTCCAAATTTGCCACAGTGAAGGCATGATGCCTTTCTAATAAAAAATTTGAATTACTTTAAAAATAGTAAAAAAGTCAGGAAAAAGCTGGAGACTTGGAGGACGTGTTGCAAATTGCATGATTCCTAAAATAAATGTTTCGAGATGAGCTATGCTTTATTTCTCTTTCGTTTCTCTGAACCATCAGTGTTTTTGCCCTTTCTGATGAACCTCTCTGGAGGGCAGTTTGAAAATACACAGCTCTCCTGGTGTGGATGACACGATGTTCCAAAAACCATGAGTCAGACTTCCTTTTGGCCATTCATGGCAAGTACTTCTCCAGCTCCAGCAGCTCACTCGAGCCTCTTGGTAAATGAAGAAGAAGGCCAAATAAATGATATTTCTTATATGTTTTCAAGTATTAAGACTCTTAAAGGTTCTGTATGGAAAACAGAGCTTAAAATGAAACTATGATAAAAATTTAAGACTACTTAGAGACATTCCCATCCCCCGATTTAGGGAATAATCGGACGCGCCAATGAAGTAGATTGAGGCTACTTAGGGCTTTCAAAACATGGCCCGTTATTAAGTTGCTGTAGATTTCTCGTGCGATCCGGTCGGTGCAAATCATCTTACAAAGGAGGAGCAGGAACCAGATTCTGCACTCCACGAAGTATTTCAACCTCAGGTCGTATTTCTGACTGTACATTCTAGCTGGACTGTCGCATCACTCATCAGGTACCCCTAAAGGTTCACTGGGTGTGTCTGAAATGAGGAAGTTGAGGGGAGGCTAATGATCAGTTCCTCAGAATTGGGGAACCAAGAGTCTTGCCTACACAGTTGCCTGGAGTGGCAATGCTCTGTGTAAGCAAGTCATTAGTCACAGTCTAAGGGGCTGCCGCCAAGCAAGAATCTGGGCACCAGCTCAGGGCTCCAGATCCACGGACTTAGAGAAAGGCTAGGTGGCTTCTTTCCACTTCCTCCCTCCCACGAGACGCCACGTCAGTGTGCAGAACGCCTGGCCTAGAAACGCTGTTTTTTATGTAAGCTTAATCGTTGGTTTTGGCCAAGTCCTGGCAGCCAGGAACCCAGATTTTCCATCTACTCTGCCCCGTCCTCACCTTGCCTCCTGCCCCCAAGCGCCCACTCCGAGTTTCTTTGCCCTACCATGTTGAAAGGGAACAGTATCTCTTTCAGCGGAATGGCAAACAGAAGTCAGCTTCCTGTATCCGCTATGACCATGATCCCAGGAGTTGCATTCAAAACACTGTCTGGGGGAATGATTTTGAGGCTGAGGCCTTCGTGGAAACCGAGGTCATGATCAATTAGCATTGTGCGCCACGGTGGGGAGGGAGGGGTCTCCCTGTACTCTCTGTCCCACAGCGAGCAGCCAGTCCCTGCTTCTGCACCAGGATTTAAATAATTTGGAAAACATATTTTTAATTCAGTTACATTGCAATTTCTCTCTTGATTGGGTTTTGGTATTCTAACCATAGTCCTTCCCACTCTTTATTTCAAATATAACTTGGCTATGTTATGGATTAAATATGGGGGAAATCGAACCACCTAACAACCATCCAACATTATTTCTGTGGGAAATTCTGAGCAATTGACTTTCACAGATGAATTCTTGGAGCCTAACCCACCCATAAACAGAGGTCTGCACCCACGCCTTTTGTAGCCAGCCACAGTGGTAGGCAAACGTTAGCTACTCACTTAGCCCTGCTGAATGACGTTGAATTAAACAGAAGTCAGCTGCTCCTTTAAAGTAAGGTGACATCTCTCGGTGCTGCAGAAATTTCTTCATTCCATTTTGTCATCCCAGCTTCCCAGTAGTCTGAAATCAACTCCTGGCTCATACTAAAAAGCAGTCAACAGTCCGCTCTAACTTTTCATCTTGTTTTGGAAGATCAAATAAAAGAAAATAGACTAGGATGTAAACGTAGTATCTACGGAGGAAGGTAAGCAGGTTGGAGGCGTAAGCTGTCCCGTGAAAGCTGGGTGTGGGGGCGCCTGGGGGGCTCAGTCGTTAAGCCTCTGCCTTCAGCTCAGGTCATGATCCCGGGGTCCTGGGATCGAGTCCCGCATCGGGCTCCCTGTTCAGCGGGGAGCCTGCTTCTCCCTCTCCCACTCCCCCTGCTTGTGTTCCTGCTCTCTCTCTCTCTCTCTCTCTCTCTCTCTGTCAAATAAATAAAATCTTAAAAAAAAAAAAAAAAGCTGGGTGTGATTTGCCATGGCTAAAAACCGGAACTGGCTGGAGATGGGAGCTGGTGGGACCAGGGAAGGAGCAAGGGCGTAAGGGTGTTACAAGCCCATCCTAGCCAGGGCCAGCACATCTTCATCTTTTTCTGGCTCCATTTTTGTCACTGAATTTCCTACTTCTATTCCTTTCTCTCCTGTCCTTTCCCACTTCTTTCTTTTCCTTGCTTCTTTCCTAATTTCTCCTCTGGGTTTCTCCGCTCTTTCCTTCTTCCTTGTTTGTGGCTCTCGTTTCCCACTTTTTCCATTTCTTATCTCTTAGAGTTGCCTCCCCATCCCCTGTTGAACCTTATCACCGCCTTGTACTCAATCTGAGATGCATTTATTTTTTTACTTTTTTAGGGGGAAGGGGCAGAGAAAGAGGGAGAGGCAGAGAATCTCAAGCAGATGCCACGCTGAGTGTGGAGCCCAATGCAGGGCTCGATCTCATGCCCCTGAGCTCATGACCTGAGCCGAAATCAAGAGTCAGAGGCTTAACCCGACTGAGCCACCCAGGTCTCCCAAATCTGAGAAATATCTCAAGCACATCAACCACTGCCCATTGTGGATAAAGACAAGCAACGCAGAACATCATGACTACTGACGTCCAACACTGCTCTCCTTGTGCTGTCCAATCCGAGACCAAAGAGATCAAAAAGGAAATCTCTGCCCAAACTAGCAGAACTGTATCTTCACTCTACCATGATTCTCAAATGTTGACTCCGGCTGCAGTTTGCATTCACATATGCCTTTCCTGCTCCTCTCTTTATTTCCTCCAAAGCCTCTATTATTGGCTTACCACTCTGAGGTCTAATTGCAACCTGTCCGCTCAGTTTTCCATTCAGTGACATGCAAGGCCATACCCATCGGCACTGCTCATGAAAGCACCCTGGACCCGAGGACCTTTTTTTCAAGGTATACTTACGACTACAAACAGCAATCCTTCAATTCATGGTAATCTGTGCATGGTGCATTCTAATTTCAATCATTTACCTGAGAATTATAAAATGATCGCCCTTGCCAAAAAATTTTCCCAAAATCATAGTCGTCAAGGTTCCGATTTCTATCACCATGATTTAGTAAAATGTACCTTAGATATCAGAAAAGAGACACATTTTAATGCCTAGAATATTCTAAAATGTATGACATTCTTGCTTCATTTTTTCATGAATGACATTTTTCAGTGTGAATTTTTTTTTTTTTTTTTTTTTTTTTTTTTTGGGCCAAATGGCATTTGTTAGACAGTGGATTTGGTCAGATTTTACGTGGTATATCCTGGTAGAGATTTAGTTTTTTTTATAAGGGCTCAAGAGATAAGCAAGTGAAGTCAAATATTTGTAACAAGAGGTAAATGGTTTATGTTTTAATAGATGATAGAAATACTACTTGAAGATTCGTGTGTGTACCGTACATTTGCCAAGCCAACCGCTACTATAGAAATGAAAAGTACCGATTTCCATTCGCTGACAGTGCCATGAATTTTTATCTCTTGGTTTCCGCAGAAGAGCAGAGAACAATTCAAAAAGTGCTCCTGCTTCTATGTGTGGGGCAGCTTTGCACACTTAGTGGGGCTCCTTTGGCCAGCCAGGGTCGTGAGAAGTTCTTGGAGCAGAACTACTCAAGGTGAAGTTCAGAGTCATGAACACCAATGTCAACTAAGATTTGTTAGAGATGCAGGCTCTTGGATCCACCCCAGACCTATTGAATGAGATATGTTGCACATGGGGCCAGAAATACGTATTTTAATTCTGAAACTCTGAAGCCCACCAAAGTCCGGGAACCACGGTGTACTCTCTGACTTTTCCTTCTGCTTTTGTGGAGAAGTTCCTCAGAAATTTGATATGCCCTCCCAGGGAAAACAGTTTAAGTTTAAAATCCCAAATTAGATTGACTCTTTTATTGCTCTACAGAGATTCTGGGGATAATTCACCATTCCATAATGTTTCCGAAGGAAAATAACCTATATAAGAAATACCTGATATTTATTAAAGGAAGGCTTAAAAATATATTCATTTAATTTTTATTAATGGCCACAGAAATGATTTAGCAGTTGAAGAAAGTAATAGTTAAAAACAACTCTTTCTTGATAAAGGGAGCTGTTTGGAATTTCCCCAGGGAAACTAGTTAAAAACACTGAGGAAAGTATTTTAATACAGATATCTAAGAATCATAAAAGCTTGGAAGCTTGAATAAATAGCAAACTATTTTGGTAAGTAATATTTTAGAAACATTTAAAAATTCAGCTTTATTTTTAGCTTCCTGGGGCTGGGAAAATCTCCTTTTATATAACGTAGCAAAAATAACAGAGCAAAAATATATAGAGATGGCCAATATAATAACCAGTCGACTGGCCACAAAGCAATGAGGAACTAAACTATGACAGGTCCAGACGGAGATTTTAAAATTTGGGGGGGGGAATTAAGAAAACTATCAGGAAATAACTTTTTGCTGACTCCAAGCACATATGGATACACTTGTTTCTCCCTTAATAGAAAAGGTGAATACACGGACAGCCTGAGTGAGAACTTTGATTACAACACCTCTGAGGCACCCCGACCCCCTATTCCTTGCTCTAATGAGGACCACTTAGTCACCAGGTTCCCATCTGAGGGAACACATGTTTGAAGAGTCAGAAGCTGCCTACACGTCAGCACTCTCTTCCTTTTAGAAACCCAGGAAAAGGCCCAGAAAGCTTTTATTTTTTTGTTTTCGTTTTTATTTGCCTTTATTTATTTATTTATTTATTTATTTTTAAGATTTTATTATTTGAGAGAGAGAGAAAGAGCACGAGCGGGGCAGACTCCCCGCTGAGCAGGGAACCCAATGCGGAACTTGATCTCAGGACCCTGAGATCATGACCTGAGCTGAAAGCAGACCCTTAAACGACCGAGCCACCCAGGGGAGCCCCCAGATTGCTTTTATACAAATGTTCTGGATGAACAGGGAAGGGTGTGGGCACGCATGCTTAGTGGTTCAGACAGCGAGCCTGTGCCAAGCAGTTTTCCCTCTAGACATTACACAGGTTTGCATCTCATGCCCACCATGTACGTGCTGGGTGACCACAGGCACTCAGCCTCTCTGGACCTTTGTTTCTTCGCCGAAAACCGGAGCTGATAATACTACCACTGTCCACCTTGAAGACTACCAAGTTCGTTCATAAAGTGTATAGCACCTGGCATATAGCAAGCACTCCATCTCTGCTCTTTCTATTGTCCTCTCAGAAATTAAGAAAAGCGATACTCAGGTGGTTGAGTGAGATACCCCAAGTCAGACAGTGAGCAGGTGGTCAAGGTGGGATCTGACTCCATATCATTTCCAAAGCCAAGGCTACGTCTGCTCCAGCCGTGGGCTTCAACACTGGATGGACTTAGACAAGCAGTTTAAGAAGTAGCTTGGAGGGACGCCTGGGTGGCTCAGTTGGTTAGGTATCTGCCTTCGGCTCAGGTCATGATCCTGGAGTCCCGGGATGGAGCCCTGCAACAGGCTCCCTGCTCAGCAGGGAGTCTGCTTCTCCCTCTGACCGTCCCCCCTTCATGCTCTCTTGTCTCAGTCTCTCTCTCAAATCAATCAATCACTCAATCTTTTAAAAAAAAGTAGCTTGGAAATAGTGATGGAAAATGTGGTATCTTTAGGTAAGACCTAAAGCCACACCACTGTGTGGCTTGGGGAAAGTTAGATAAACTGACTGAGCCTCAGTTTCCTTATCTGTAAGATGGGACAGTATCTGTATCTCCCTAAGGGGAAGCAAAGGAAATAACACACGATGAAGCTCAGAGCACTCTGCAGGTAGTTAGTATTGAATCAATGCAAACTAGTACCGCCACCGCCCCCCGCCCCCAGTTTTACTACTGAGTGATGGGACGCACAGAGACCGGCTGGGGCACTGGGAACCTAGGTGTGTTGGCACAGGGCACCAGCAGAACGGTCCCTCACTTCTTCCCAGATCATGGTTCTTTCTAGGCAGAGAGGCCAATGATGGCAGCCTGTGAGATCACGTACAGAGAGAAACCACACTGATTCAGCGGTAGATACAATAGATCCACAGAAGCCAGAAACCCACTCCCTCTCCCCCTCTGTGTAAGGTGTGGAAAGTTTGCCTGCCATGACTACCTTCGCTTCACCTTCATTTTTTTTTTTCACTAACTAACCCCGATGACTCGTTTATCCTCATCTAGACAGATTCTTCCTCTGATCAAAACGGCCCATTCCACAGATCTTAGTTTTACCTAAATTCTGGCCTTAGAAATATATTCATACAGTTAAAGTAAAGTTTACTAAAAAGTTCTGAAAAGCTGATCTTTTTCACCTTCTTTAAGGTGACACACTTTTTTGGGGGCGGGGGGAGGAAATCTGAATCGGTCATGATCAAGGTCCTGTACCAGGCTCCCCAAGTAACGCCATGGCTCATTGTCCTGAACTCATGAAAACCCCTGCACGTGCTTTCTGTCACAGACCTCCTGTGAATTTAGGTAATTGTTTCTGTTTCTGTTGTTTTTCCCCCTGGGGAAAAAATATATTTTCAAAGCATTTCAGGATTGGTCTAGAGAAGAGAGACAAATCGTTTCAAGAATATTCAAAAGCACACTAGACACATTTCTGTATTTGTTAATTCTATTTTAACGGACCCAGTGGGTACCCATCCATTTTGATGAGGTAAGTGTTTCGTTAATACCTCATGCTACAAAATATTTACCACAGGAATATTTATCTGAGGGCATGATTGCATGCATGAGAGCACCTTGTTCAGAATAGGTGTTCAGTAAATATTTGTTGGTGATTATAATCACAATTCATGACAACCGTGACCTTTCCACAATTCCTCTCTGGTATTATATTTCCAAAAGCACCCATTAAGCCCCATAGACAATTTAAGGCACACTGAAACCAGCCAGGTCGAGAAAAAGTTCTTAATTACTTATTTGAAGAAAATCACATTTTTGGACATCTTGTTTGCTCTTCTTTAACCTGACAACTTAATCACTGTTGTTGTTCCTTTTCTGGAGTTAGGTTACATTTCTTTAGGTCTCAGTTGATGGTAGATGGTAAATATTCCACAAGACTCCTAGGTAGTATCCCTTCTTATTTTGTGAAGTTTCTTGTACAATGTTTCAGGGTAGAGAATACTATTTTCATGAGCAACACAATAAGTAAGAAGTGAACACATCTGTTTGCAAGCAAACAAGAGAGCTGGCCAATGGAATACGATTATGATTTTTCTTTTTTATCATTTCTTAACTTCCATGCACTCATTCTGACTTTTTGAAAGACAGCAAGGATTTTTTAATTTATAGAGAAGACTGCAGATATTTAAGAAATTTAAATCTTTTATGCCCAAAATGAGAGAGCACTGGGAAAGTTAATCTCTTAACTCACACAAAACTCAGTGAAAAACAGAGGCTTATGTTTATGATAAAGAAACCTTTAGGTTGAAAGTCATTTTTGCTTTTATCCAATTACTCTCTTCTTGCCCATATATCAAGAAATAAAATTACCTTTTCTTTTCTTTTTTTTAAAGACAAAGCTAGCAAACTTCAAATGTATCTTGCAGGCTCTCTGGAGTAATTAATTACTCAGATATTTCTTTCCCATTATTTTGATAATCTGCAGGATATTAATAAAGACAGTTTACTTCAGAACTGATGTAGTCATGTCCCAGAAACCTATTTACTGCCATGTTTCATAATCTTCAGAAATGTGTGTCTGGAGAAATGTAAGGTGCCATGGGAATGGCAGACCTCATATATCCAGACCCACATCGATAGCCCAAGAACTCTGCTATCTAATAAGTGCTGTCACTTGAAAAATACGCAAGCGGACTCAAAAGCTGAAATGAGGTCAGTAGTTGCATTTAAACTTTTTACCGTCTTCCCAAGTCACTTAAAGTATGAATAGTCAAATAAATGGAGAATTTACAGACTATTACATTTCAGATAAGAATCTGTGTCCTTTAATAGACACGCGTAATCCTGTGTCTCTTTGGCTGTCTCAGGTCACGTGTTCTTAGGTGACCCCAGAAACTGAGGTGGGCAGGCTGCAAATATCTGGTGGCCAACTCGTGACAGGTGACACACGAGGAGTCAGACCTGCAGCTTCCAAAGGTCACTGGGACCTCATCACAACCGATCTCTGGAAAACTGTATCACATCCTTCTGTCCTCTAAAACCAGAGGACAGAGCATTCTTTTCTAAGGATTGTTCACCTCTTGTTGAATGCAGAAATACATGCCATTATTATCATTATTATTATTATTATTATAACAAAAACCCCACTAATACTCATGAGCCTTACTATATGCCTGGCACTGTGCTAAATGTGTTACATGCAGTAAATCACACAATTCTTACCATAACCTGGTTATGGTTACTATTCCCATTTTACAGATGAGAAGACTAGTTTATGGAAGTTAAATAGCTGGCTCTAGATGACTCACCAAGCTGGCAATCATTGGAATTCAAATATGACCCAAGGGTACCTAAGTCTAGAGCCTGTACTATTAATTGATACTTGGTTAAATAAGTTTAGGTTGACTATTGTGAAGCCGAAAGAGCTTCTTGCCTCAATTCTAATCATCTAGATGTTTCTCCATAATAGAGAGATACAAAGGTCATTCTAAGAGTTATGCATAAACACATCACATCATAATAATACCTTATCTGGGAATAGAATGCTCACAAAAGACTTTCCGTGGAGGCATCCTCAGGGAAGTGCAAGGTGCACATGCTTGCTTACATTAAAATGTAATGTACCCGTCATGAGGCATTATTGCCTACATAACCCTGTGTCATCTGATTTAATGTTTACAAGCCAAGGGTTTGGTGCTGGACAAACCTGAGTTTGAGTCTTATCTCTGTTAATTAGTATATCTGTATAATAATGAGAGAGGCTTTATGTTTCTTGGTTTCTTGTTAAGTTCACTGAGCACCCATTTCTTTCCATAGGTAAGTAATATAAAAATGGTGTGTCCACTGCTTGTGGGTTTCCCAAGGATTCCACACTTAATGCATTCAATGTAGATAATGTATTTCAAGTCCTTATATCAGTGCCCACATACATATGAACTGCTCAATCAATGCTTGTAAATATTTTTTGAAAGAACATTAAAACAACAATAATAATGCCCAGCTCTTAGGAACAGCAGAAGGAAAAGGCAACATAAGTGTACATGAGCTTTCAGAAGGAAGAAGAAAGAGGTCCCTTATGAAAATGCCACCTGATGCGGTCCAGGATTCAAGCTAATACTACGCCGTCTAATGAGCTTTTGAGATATAAAATAATACTTGACCTTAGCTTTTAATTAGTTCATCTAAATAAGTGGCCTTTTTTTGTTGTTTTTTTAGAAGATCTAGTTTTTAAAAGATTATATTCCATTGCTTCAGATATCTACATGGGTGCAAATATACATATATATGACCTAGCTCACATCCCGGCACATAGGTAGCCCCCCAAAAATGCTACAATGTGTTCCTGAAAGCACCAGCTGATCCTTCTGCTACTATTGTTATCTTGTTCTGTCTGTATTTTCTTGGATGTCCTGAGGCACTGAAATGAGAGGCACACAATTACCTTGGGAAGTAAATCCTTGGCCCGGAGAAGACTGTAGAGTCAATTTCAAGGGCAGACAGTTTGTTTTACTTTTCACAATCTAGAGACCTGACTCATGTCAAACTGCAGAAAGAAGCTCTTTCCAGATTTACACAAGGGTAAGGAAAAGAGTGACTGACCGCACTGAGTTGCCTTGACGCTCTCAGGGTGAGAGATGGGCTTTTGTTTTGTTTTGTTTTTTTTAACATCGACTCTGAAGCTTCTTTTTTAGGAACATAGAAAAGCAGAGCTGTCACTGGCCTCAGGACTGACAGGCATAGCTGAATTCTCTTTTTCCAGCTTAATTCCTCTCCAGATACAGAATTGCGAGACTGGGGGAAGGAAAGAGATGATGGTGCAATCCTACACTGTCCATTTTGGTGGCTGCATGGAACCCCAGAGCATCTGAAATGAGCCTATGCAATTGACATACACTGTATATGCACAAAATAGACACTGGTTGCAAAGACTTGCTATGCAAAGCAGACTTTAATGTGTAGGAAAACTCCCCCCACCCACCGCGGTTTACTAGCATTTGCACTACATATTTTTTAATTATGATAGGATTAGTTCCCCTAGAGCCCAAAGACAAGTCATTTTGTCAACCCTCTAGATAACAATCCACCCGGTTAATAGTGTGCACTTCCCATATGTGAGGCGCTGTGCAAAGCATGTTCTACCCACAGTCTCATTGAATCTCGCTCTCCACCAAAGTCACACTGTCACGTCCATCTTACACAAGAGCTGAGTCTAGAGGACTTAACTAACTAGTTTAAGATTATACAGCAGAAGGGCGCCTGGGTGGCTTAGTCATTAAGCGTCTGCCTTCGGCTCAGGTCATGGTCCCACGGTCCTGGCATCGAGTCCCACATCGGGCTCCCTGCTCAGCAGGAAGCCTGCTCTCCCTCTCCCACTCCCCCTGCTTGTGTTCCCTCTCTCACTCTCTCTGTCAAATAAATAAATAAAATCTTTAAAAAAAAAGATCATATAGCTGAAGCCTGGCTGTGTAAAGAGGTCCATTTGACACCACCTAACTTCCATACTCTCCCAATGAATCATTTGTCCAGAAGAACTGAATTACACCATATGCACAAAAATTAAAATGGTTTTTAAAATCCCTCTAAACCTCTGTGGAGTAAAAGGACATCTTCTTCCAGATAAAAAGTTCTTTGGCTTCCCAGAAAATGCAAGTGAAGTGTTTTCTTCTGTTACTTGAGAAGCAAAAACAAAACAAAAGCAAAAAAAAAAAAAAAAAAAAAAAAAACTTGGGTCAAAATGTACCTACAGGTACTTAAAATACTTGATTTATTTATTGTCAAATCACTTTGGCCACTAACTGAACCTGTTAGAAGGAAGGATTAACTCCCAAATGTTTAAGGACAGAATGATGAATTATAAAATACATGCTGCCTTCTATTTTATTTCTGAAGCTATTTACATTTGTTGGCTAGAAGAGCAACTTTCCCTTTCCAGCTTGGCAAAATGTGCAAAGCCATGGCTAAATGATTACTGGTTCCGTTTCATAAGGGAGTAGTGGTTAGGGAGAGAGTCAACACATTTTAGTAGGCAGCTGCCTGAGAGATAAATCCTAGACCCATACTTGAACTCGATCCTCAGCTCAAAGCTTCTACAAGACGGATAGTGCCTGATAATGCAGAATAAAGAGTCCCCCTTCTGTTCACCAGTTTGATGTGCCTAAGATGGTGGCATGAAATTGATGATACTCCATGGAACAAGAAAGAAGGAAGACTAACAACAGCACGACAAATCCCACAACAGCACAAAGCAGGCCAGAAATTGTTAACTAGGTCAAAGAATTATGCACTTGGCTCCTTTCTTCTAGGGATATATAAAAGAGTTCAAATATGTCATTTCATTTGTCTGTATACTCTCACCCCGGAGGGATGGAGCTTGGTAGTGATTCCCAATGAGTGAGAGAGAAAACAGAAGCAGAAATGAGCCCACTCACCTGGCCCAAGCCCTTTAACTAATTTGCAATAGCCATTCATACACTCAAAATCTTCCTCCCGGGAGCACATGGGAAGCCAACCGGAGGCTGGGCTATCTAGAAAGTTCTCAAGGAAGAGAATTCAGACTTTGCAGGAATTCGGCAGAAACCAGTTTTGACACTGTGTACTTTAACAAATTGTCGCAAGTTTACGTGGTGCATACTTATAAACGAAATGACAGAGATCATATTTTAGCTGCCTAGCAGCTCTGCAGGGAGGATTATTACAGCGATTATTTAACGGCCACGGAAACTGTCTTGACTTAGGCACAATGAAAGCTAATCAACAATGTAGGACTGCCGTCAATAAAGCAAACAAAAGACATTTAAGCTCAGATTCTAAGCAATTTGTCAGGATGACCTCTAATTTAAAATATGTTACCCTCAGCAGAGAGGAAGAACTTTTACAAAATATTCAAGCATTTTGTTTTTTGTTTGTTTGTTTTGTTTTGTTTTTAAGTAGTGGGGCTTGAGCTCACAACCCTGAGATCGAGACCTGAGCTGAGATCAAGAGTTGGACACTCAACCAATTGAGCCACCCAGGCGCCCCTTCCTTTTGGTTTACTTAAATGTAATATACTCAGGCTTTCCCCCTCATTCAGAGATTTTTATGAAAGGAAAGTTTTAATGAAAGTGATGCTCATATCCTCTCATTTGGTGCCTCTCATTCCGGTTCCTTCACTGGGGTCCTAGCCTGCATGCAGGCACTCAACTTTGTTCCTTCTTGCAGGACTCCAGCCCACCTTTACCTGACTCTCTTTGGTATCTCCACAGCATTGATGGTCTTTACCATACATTAATTTTAAATCTTGGTTATTCTTACATAACCTTAAAAACCCATCTACGTTGTAAAATTTGTGATATCATGATGCAGACCATTATAGACCAACCACTTGATCCTAGGCTAAGTGTTTTTCACATACCATCTCATGTAATCCTTACAGTAACCCATGGAGGTAGGCACATTTATCATCCCCTTCTTATATCTCACCTAGAAAAGTAAGAAACTTATCCAAATCCTTATGGCATCCTATCCTATATTTAGAAGGCTAAGCTGGAAAAGGATTGACTTTTGGGTGAAGGAACATAAATTTCCATATTTTTACTGATCCAACAGATACCTGCTGATTGCCTGCCATGCCCCAGTCTCTAAACAAGAGGCTGAAGATATATAAGTAAGTACCACATAATTCCTATCTGAAAAGTGTTCCCAGTCTAATGGAGAAGATAGCCAGGCAAACACCTAGTTGCAAATGCTGTATCGAATAATCCACACCACAGAGCATGGATGAGGTACCACAGCAGAGTGGGAGGGGTTGATGTTCTCAGAGGACTCGCAGAAGATGTTGGGCTGCCAGGTGGAATGATTAGGCAAGAAGAAAGGGAATGGCACGTGCAAAGAAAGGCCCATGACAGGAAAGAGCCTGTTCCTTAGAGAGGCTGGATCAGGTGTACAAAAGGGACAGAGGGGCCCGGTCATGAAGACCCGGGCATAACCTGGCCAAGAATGCCATTTTATTCTGTAGGGAATGAGGAGCCAGTGATTAATTGTCAAGCAACAGGGAACGATGGACAAGGAGCAGCAACGTTCAGAATGGGCACTAGGTTTTCCTTGACTTCTCTCACTCTGAGTGACCCATCAACACTCATGCCCTTGATCCTTCAAGTCTGGCCTGCCCTGGCATTCTCATTACCTAATGGCTCTTTAATTCTCTTACTTCTGATTATTAGTTGCTGTTCTCTCATTCAACTACTTTAACTTGTCACCAGCTTATTCTGTTTAGGATTTGTTATGCTTGTTCAATGTCATTCACGCACCAAGGTCGTCTTTGCGTATGTGCCTAGAAGAGTGCAATGAACAAAGATGAATACGACGTAGTCCCCTGCCCCTTCGATAAAGATGTTGGGTCACGCTTTTAGTTTAAAAGCAGATATTGATGAGTCATTGACGTTTTTCTCTCTTCAACAGTAAATTATTTTATACACATGTGAGTCTCAATTAACTCAGAAAACATTTGTGGCATGCTGGTCATGTTAGGAGAAAGAGTTCTTTTAAGAATCACACAAGCACACGAATACATCATATATATATAAATCCATAGAGTCGGGTGCATGGTTTGTGCTCAAAAATAAATAAATAAATAAATTGAATGTAAATCCAAAGCCTAATTGTCTGGTAGGATTTCAATCTCATTGACACCTGCAGAGCTGGGGGTGGTGGTGGTGGGGAAGGGAGAGAATTATCTTCTTGAGGCAAAGAGGCCTTTCCACACCCCGTGGATTACATCCCATAGGCAGATACCTACCAGCTAACCCCGACCACGGAGACCCCCAGCTCCTTCCACCTGGGGCTGCAGATTGTGTGTGGGAAGTCTTCTCGGCTGTCAGATAAAGCAGGAGTACATTTAATGTACCCAGCTCAAAAGACGTTTGACCACCCACTCCTTTTTAGACAATTTCCCAAGAATAAAAAAAGCCATGTCATGAGTCGTTGACTACTGCATCTAGTTTTCTGTAAAAGGCCTCTAGAAGGAATTGGGAAATGTATTAATATTTGAAACTAGAGTGTCCTGAATCCTAAGGCATCAATAATGATACCCGTATAACAATTCATTTTTGTCTCACTTCATCTTTAGGGAGAACAAAACACTCCATACATGATCTAAAAACTCTTTACTCCTAGAGTAATAAAACCACATTTTTTATTTAGCTTGAAGAATATAAACCCATTTTCATTTAATTCATCATAGTTATTGTTCATCTAGTTTTTGTTCGTCAAAGTATTATTCTCACACATCAGCTCTCAGACTCTCTGCACATACTTTATCCAAAGGGTTATTTCAATAAGGTTCCTAAGGATGCTCTGTTTTGGATTTTAAAATGAGGCAAACTTCAAAGGTCATTGGAAACACAGACCAACTATTAGTCCCCACTCCTCTGTGAGGCAGATAGTAACTGTTCTGTGGATGCTACTGGTTAGTTCTGTCCTTGATTCTCTGACAACTGACACGATCTATTCCTGATATGGAATGCAAACCCAATTACAGCAGATTTGAGGGAAAATACCAAACTAAGTGTGATATGAACAAGCCACAAAAGCATGAAGATATGGATCAGATGAAGACAAACAGGACCTACTCACCTCTACACATCATTTTATCACTGTTTCCTCCTGACTAAAATGTTCATGTTCATCAAATTGTATAGCTTTCTCTCAAATCTCTACATTTAAGTATTCTGATATTTCATTCCTTTTTTATTTTAATTTAATTTTATTATGTTATGTGAGTCACCATACATCAGTAGCTTTTTTTTTTTTTCTTAAGATTTCATTTATTTGACAGAGAGAGACACAGTGAGAGAGGGAACACAAGCAGAGGGAGTGGGAGAGGGAGAAGCAGGCTTCCCGCGGAGCAGGGAGCCCGATGCGGGGCTCGATGCCAGGACCCTGGGACCATGACCTGAGCCGAAGGCAGACGCTTAACGACTGAGCCACCCAGGTGCCCCCATCATTAGCTTTTGATGTAGCGATCCCTGATATTTCATTCCTTTAACATCACATAGTCATGTAAAACTTCTAAGACAGTGGAAATAGCATTGAAATTGACATGCAGCTGAAAATTACCTCTGCCATTTACTGGTTGTGTGGTCTCGGGCAAGTTACTTAGACAATAGAAGCTATTTTCCCATAGGGTTGCTGTCAGGATTAAATTAGATGAACAGTGCTTAGTCCAAGGTCAAATATGGGAAGAACTCAACCAATGGGCCCTCCTACCAATAACATTCCAAGTCAGGGGTCAAGATGCCCCAACGTCCCTTAAAGATACTGTGGTCTCATGTTCCCTTTATTAAAGTCCTTTATTCATTTATAACCTTCGAAATGAACTTGTTCAAAGCACAGTTTATTTTATCAGAACAAAAAAATAGCACTTGCTCCATTTGCTTATTTGCCCTATGTATTTTTTTAAAGATATATTTATTTATCTTAGAGAATGTGTGCACAAGGTAGAAAGAGAGCGAGCCAGTGCATGGGAGGGTGAGGGGCAGGAGGGGAGGGGGGGAGAGAGGGGGGGGGAGGGAGAGAGAGAGAGAGAGAGAGAGAGAGAGAGAGAGAGAGAGAGAGAATCTCAAGCAGACTTCCCACTGAGTGTGGAGGTCATCATGGGGTCCGATCTCATGACCCATGAGATCGTGACCTGAGCCAAAACCAAGAGTCCGACACTTAACAGACTGAGCCACTCAGGTGCCCCTGCCCTATGTATACATCCAGTGTAACCCATCACCTCTCACGTGAGCAATTATAAAACTCATGCATTTGCAGTGCCAAAGTCAAGGACATTAAATTTTACAGTATACTACAGTTGTGAACCCACTGGCAGACCGGCCATGACCATTTATTGTGATGTCTTTCATTACATTTGAAATCATTTTCTTCCACTTAAAAAAAAGAAAAAAACCTCTTTTATTTGCATTTTGCAAGAACATGTCAGAATCTTAAGGGATGAGTACTCATTTCTCCTACTTAATTTGAATAGTAGTACACAGAGCATCATTTCAAACTGTTCTCCACTCTAATGTAGCTTGAAAACCATATCCCGGGCAAGTTAATATTTGCCTGTTCGATTTTTCAAGTCATTATAGTTATTTTAGAAAACCAGCCTGAGTAGAACCCAACTCAAGGCTACAAAAGTGAGATCAATAAGGACATAGCCTGAGTTGTAGAACTCGGTGATGGCCTGCTCTCACTCTGATACCGTATATGGCCATCCCTGAGACAGTGTAAGGTTTATGAATATCCTCTGAACACCACAAATTCGGTCCCAACAAGAAAAACCAGGGGGCATCTTGGAAATATCATCTCACCTTTTACTTCTATGGAATGTTTATTCCTTCTGTGATGGTCATTTGCATTTTTCTTTTCAGTTGTCAGTAGATGACCAAGCTCCCTAAGCCATGCTCTATCAACATGGAAACCAAAGGAAGGAAGTTTCGCGTTGTAATTCAAACAGCTTACAAAAGAGTTGGTCTGATTTATTTTTAATCACCTGCATAACTGTTATTGTACTGTTTGGTAATTAGGTGGGAATAATAAGTGTTCAAGTAAATGAGCATAATGCAACTATTACCAGTATCGAAACTGTTAAGACCTTACAATTTACAAACTGTGTTCACCTACGTTATCTCATTTAATTAATTTTGCCTTTCGTTTTTACCTGGACAATGCCACTTTTTAAGGGGCAGCTGGAGGAAAAGCAGAGGGAATGTGGTTGAAAGAAGAGTGTGTCTGAGATTCTCAGTGCCACTGGAGGGAAGCAGCGTGGTTTTCATAAACACCAAGGAAGGGGTGAGGGCTACACAAACCTGGGATAAAGTCCTGACTTGGCCATGACTTTGCTTTGTGACCTCGCATAATATTCTGAACTTTTCTGAATCAGAGTTTTCCTGGCTGTAAAAAGACAGTGTGAGACAACCTGCCATAGGTCAAGGTTACGCATGTTGCTGAGCCCCTTACCAGATTGTTACAAAACTGACTATATGCAAGAAGACTACATAGGACCTGAGTCAGGATCAAGAACCACTGGCTTCCTTTACTTTCCGTCTCAATCTTTAACCCACAGAAAAAAAAGAACATTCCTTTCCCAAGGTCCAAAGAGCTCTTTCTAGCTATTCCTGCTTCACGTCCCTGAGAAATCAGAACACAAACAGGAAGTAGAATGTCTACTCTTTCTTGACTTAGGGCAGGCTGGCCCTTCCCCTCTAGGGTGAGCTTCCTCGGGGAAAATAAAAATGTGAAATGAGATGGAATAGACTCATAAGGGAGAGTCTAGGAAGGGAGAGGGGAAAAGAGAGATGGAGCTGTCAGAACGCCACCCACAAGGAAGGGGACCAGATGTCTTGAAACCAGGATCCAGTAAGCTCTCCTCTCTTGTAGGGACGACCAGACACACAGTCTGAGGTCACAGCCCCTTCTCCCAAACGTTACTAAAGTTTAGACTTTGCCCAAGACTCCACAAACTAGCATTTAATCTAGATCATCAGTCGGGTGGAAGGAGGTTCTATCACTCCTCAAGCACAGTCTTACGCACACATACCCCTGACAATCACTAAACACATAGGCACACCACAACTTCTCGGGAGCCATGCCTGCCTCAAAATGTCTCTGTGTATCAATACGGAATGACGGTATCAGCCCATGTCACAAGATTATGACAAACTACACTGAAGTAATGCAACGTTATAATCACCAACTGCTAAAGGAATATGGCTAGATAATATTACCCATAAATTAAACTTCACCATATGGCTTTCAGATTAGTCGCTTACTGAAAAACTTGGCAACATGTCCCATCAAGAAATATGTTGTTAGGGTGCAAACAACATTGCGTACCCCATGATTTGGGGTCTGGTAGTGGTCTCCTGAAGGCTAACTCATACAAATAGATGAAGCTACATATCCAAACACCCCCCCCGCCAACACACACACATACATCCTCTGCCCCTTACCTGGCTCCACACAGCTACAATCCCAGCAAGTCTAGAACCAGCTGTTTGTATTATTCTTCCTGCTCCACCCCTTGCCTCTTTGGCATGAAATTGTACACCGCATCTCAGAGTACCCATTAATCAGATTAAAAGTCTCCATAGAAAGATCCTCTCTACCCACTAGGACTTCCGGGTCATCCTGGCAGTGAGCTGGCTGCCTGTCAACTCAGGCTATTTGTAGCTCAGTCTTCCTATGTAGACGCCGTCCTGCTGTTATAACCATTGACTCCAGCACTTTTGCAAAATAATGCTTATGGAGAGTTTGATGGTTTTCATTTCCTTTCTCCGCTCTTTCACCACAGATGCGGAGGAGTGAGCATTTTCTGAGAGCGGAAAGGGGATGCTTAGAGCCAAAGCTCTCAGTACAGAAAGGTGGGCCCACTCCCGTGTTGCAGAGACCTAGGGGGATCGGGGAGAAGGCCACCGGACACACTGCTGCAGACTATGTTCAATTTTCCAGGGGACCCCTGTTTCCGTTGGGCTCCAAGTGTTTGCACTGTGGGTAGGTGCTCATCGGCCTCCTGTCTCATGAAGAACAAGGGCAGGGTAGCACAGATGGTGGGATAAATATACAACAAATTTGTTGGTTGAATATAAATTTTGCAATGCTAATGATTTCTGGAAACTTAGGGTGAAGCAGCCATTCACTGTGATTCATGGAAATCCAGAGTATAGGTCCTCAAATCCTAAACTCCTATGCCTTTTCCCAAAGCGGGCCAGCGGATACCTCCTTACCTCTTCCACACCAAAGTCAAGCAGACACCCATGTCCCCCTCGATACAATTCAATAAATAATACGAGATCCTGAATGAAATGAAGGCATGGTTGCACTGAAGAAGACAGACCCTCTGAGCGTTAATGGGAATAGGAGAACATGACTTTGTCCAGCAAATGCTCTTTGAGAACACATCACACTCAGGGACACAAAGATGGATAGGAGACAAACCCTGGTCTCTGAAAGCTTACAGCTGAGCATGGGATGTCAGACTTCTACAGAAATATGTACGAATCAACACGATATGTGATAAACACTCTCTTGAGAAGCACAAAGAACAGCAAAGAGTTGACAAGAGAAAGCAACCATCTCTGGTTGAAGTTTTTCAGGACAGCTTCATGGAGGTGGTGCCTTTGGAACCAGACCTTGAGAGACAGTTAACATGTAAAATGTTCCTCCTGCCCCTTTTCTGAGCCCCCACTGGCTCCCCTCTAGATTCATACTATGCTTCTTCCTGTGTGAGGTCTTCTGCACCAGCTGTAAACAGCTTTCCTCTCTCTCCACTAACAACTACCCATTATTCCTCAGGAAGCCTTCTGTGACTCCAAGACCGAACCTGGTCACCCAGCTATCACAGCAACTTTGCATTCACTTGGGTGACTTTTTAAAACAAAGAATTGGCTCCCCTTCTGGACCCCCAGTTCCATTGGCTCAAAATGCAACCACAGAGCTAGCTCAATGCATACAAAGGAGGCGCTCGGTCCTGACGGGCCAAGGGACTAAGCAGTTAGAAGGAATAGAAGTGTACATAGAGACAGAAACATTGAAGCTTGGATGCGAATCAGTTGTACTCTGTAGCAGAACAAATAAAGATGGAAGGCGGCCAGTGGGAGAAATCAGCCAGGTGGAGTAGTTTGGGGCCACACTGTTCGGTGAACTCAGACTCATCCTGCCATGAAATCTTTCTTGATCCCACTGGTTCATGCACCACTCTTTCCAGCTACATCCTGCCTTTGCTGCGGAATGACTGATGTTTACTTTGTGCCACATTAAATTGTGTGAGGACAGAAAACGTTATTCAGTTTCTATCCCTACAGCCCCAAGCACAATGTTCACTGTAAGTTCTTTTTAAGAGAAGGTGTACTGAATTGACTTTGTTCCATGGGCGATGAAGATACCTGAGCAGTAATAACTGTGTTCCATGGGGCGCTGTGGGGAAATTAAACCAACAGGAGTTACAGAAGAGATTAGGATTGAGAAGACTCTTGGGTTGGTTACTCGGCTATTGTCTCTCAGCCCTCAACCCGTCCTCTGTCCTCTGTTTTCTTCCTTCCTTCCTTTCTTTTCTTTCTTTCTTTCTCTTTCTCTCTTTCTTTCTTTCTGAGTTATTTATTCATTTGAGAGAGAGAGCGAGCATGTGTGGGGAGGGGCAGAGGAAGAGAGAGAATCTCAAGCAGACTCCAGGCCCAGCATAGAGCCCAACGTGGGGCTCAATCCCACGACCCTGAGATCATGAGCTGAGCTGACACCAAGACTCGGATGCTTAACTGACTGAGTCACCAGGTGCCCCATCCTGTTTTCTGATGCTGACCCTTTGGTGCAACAGGCTACATTTCGCTCAGCCAGCCAGAAGCCTACTAGGGTCTGCCAGGGAGAGTCTCGTGGGGAGCTGGGAGGCAGGAGGAGAGAGAAGGAGCAGGTCCCCCCTGCTTGCAGATCCTTTCCAACAGCATTGGCCCGGCCACGGTGCTTCCCTCTGACCAGCAGCAGTGGGCTCCATTTGCCAGCTTTTTTCCACACTCCCGAAGCAGCTCGGCAGACCCCCTGCATGAGCAGTTGCTGGTGGTGCCCCCACCCCAGAGATCTCAGATAGTCCAAGAAGCCCAATGACACCATCTCCTCCAAAGCCTGAGTCCCCTGCCCTCCTGGGCTCTACGTAGTCACCTCCCCCCATCAACTTACTCAGCCCGAAATGCATCATTGCTTCTTGCAGTTATTAGCTCTGTGTTGATCCACTGTTCCCTTTCCTGCCCTCCCTGTGCCCATTCCAACAATTCCTATATTAAATCATGTCTGTTAAAAGAACTTGTGTGATCTGATTTTCTGACACTGATACAGCACTGACCACCAAGAGACTCGTTAGAAGGCTAATGCAATAGTTCAGGGACAAACAGATAAGCCCCTGAGCGGAGCAGAGGAGGCGGACAGTGAAAACAAGATCGTAACACCAGCAAATGCTTACTGAGCACTAGGCCCATGTGCTTTGTATGAAATATCAACTTAATCATTAGAACATTTCTGTGTTCTGTGGGGTGGGTGGCAGCAATAGCCCCAACACACACAAGGACACCGAGGCACAGAGAGGTGAAGTAGCTTGCATGAGATGACCAGCGCGATCAGTGACACCGATGGAGACCTGCTTCTGTGCCTAAGCACTTGGACGCCTGGCTCTTACCCAGCTTCTCCGCCCCCACAATAACTCACCGATACAAGAGGCAATTGATGGAAAGTAACGTACCAACACTAAAAAAAAAAAAAAAAAGGTAACAGAATCCAAGAGAAAGAAATCCATTTTGACAAGGGGGATGTGGAAATGCTCCATGGATACATTGGCCCATAAATATTCAATATAACTGAGGTGCTTGAATTCCCAGCTTCTAATTGTTTTCATTTCCTTATTTGTACCTTGAAAGACTTTTCTTTGATTTAAAAGGGAAATAAACTAAAAGGTGCAGATAGCCATGAAATCCACATTTGGATTTACTGAGTGTTTGAATTCTGACAACTAGAAACCTAGTGGAGCAAAATAAGACAGAGTAGACTTTCTTTCTCACTGACTCTCTTCTTTCCTTGGGGCTGTATTAATGTTATAAATACACAGAAAATTAAAGTTCCTAAAAATGATGTAGAGTGGCCTCAAAGTACAGCACAACTTTATAAAAGGCAAATACACATCATAGAGAATATACTTCAGTCTCTGGGGGTTTATGCCCATATACTTAAATAACAGGGAAGTAAAGCTACAGACCGAAGCTCAAAATTAAACACGAACCCGAGGAAAACACCAGACGCTCATGGAATATTTAAGCACCAGCCTATTAAAAAGAAGGTCACGAGTGGCACATTGCCTTCCCGACTTTTACCGCTGTCATCAGAAATATAGAAAAGGGAGCCAGTAAACAGAGGGGTTAGTAGTACATGCTCTGGAGTGGATCAACCCAGTGTATTACTATGTTACCCTTATTATTAGCAAGCATCACATCTTTACAGGAACTGCAAGTTTGCTGCTATTTGCCTATTTTCAGAATCCCAGAGAAACAGCTGGCCTCCCACTTTCCCTTCTGAAACATCAAAGCAGCCCAGGAAAGCAGAGACAGAAGAGCCCAGGACTGGGGGCCGGACATCTCTGTGACCCAATGAGTCCCTGTGACCTTTCTAAATTGGAATTTCTTCATCTGGAAAGATGGAGATAACTATCAACTTCCTTGAAGGACTTTGGAAAGATTCAATAAGATCACACAACATTTGGCAATGTTTATGAACGAACTCTCTGCAAAATGCTCTGAAAGCTCCTTTCATACTTTGTGCTAATACTATCTTCCGTAGCATCGGCGGGTCATGAATCCTGCCTCCCCAGAGAAGAAAGATGAGGCTTATCCTTCTTTATCAGACTTTATATGTGGAGGGGAAAGCGGGAACTTCTTTCCTGGACTGTTGAATTCACAAACACAGACACTGGGAACGTTATTTAGGAGGGAGGGACAGTCTATCAGCAACCCTCAAAAAACAAAACAGAACCAAACAAAAGGCTTTCAGAGTAGGCATGTCAATTTACTGGGCCCCAACAACACTCCCATGACACCTATGAGAGCTGCAGGCCCTATACAGGGGAACCCCAGAGACCATACTGGGCAAAAGCCCGGCTTTATATGGGCAGGGATGGGAAAACGCATCGTAGTTTCAAAGATACTTTGCAAGCCCAAATCTCATGCTTGGGTTCTAAGAATATGCAACTTGCCACTATCCCCTAACTACAGTTTTTAAAAACACCAAAATACGAGTGATCTATAAAAGCTGGGTGCAAATGGCATATTCTCTCTGCGGCGTACCCTTTGAGCCTCTCCAGGTTAGCGCCATGGGACAGCCTCTATTTCCACGTAGACTGAACTTGGCTTCCATCTAGGTCCTGTTACTCACTGTGCACCAGTCACTAAACCATCCTTGCTTTATTGTTGTCATCAGCAAAATAAGAGTCCTGATGTCCACTTTCCAGAGCTGTTGAGAAAATGCGATGGCCCTAAGGTACACAGAACACTTAGTTCAGCGTCTACTGTCCCACGCAGGATACCTTGGAGAAGGGGTGGCCTGTGTCGTACCCACAGCTGCAGAAAGACATCAAATAACCAGAGAGAAACTGCATACATTCAATCCCATGTTCTTCTGTGGTGTCTGACGGTTATTCTGGTTACAAAGCCCTGAATATCCGGGACATGATATCAATTCCCAATATCCATCTTTAGCAAATACAATTCTCTCAGGAGAAAAGTGAATTTTTGTCCAGAAAAACATGAAGCAATGCAACATGCTACATCTCACACAGAGTCAAAATAGTTACCCCTAGCTCGCCCAAGGGCTGGAGCGGAGAAAAAAGGAGTCGTATTTTGGGGTGTGCCTGGGTATGAGGCAGAGGGTGAAGTCAGCAGAACCTTCTGAGCACACACAATACTCCGTGTGCAGAACATTCTGCTTGTGTTGCCTTCAAGGCCAGTTGAAAGGTTTCCACTGGTGACTTTCCTTTTTTAAAAAGTTTAGCTTTATTTCTGGTAAAAATAAGACAATAAAATAAAATAAAATAAAATAAAATAAAATAAAATAAAATAAATAAAATGATAAAATAAAATAAATAAAATAAAAATAAATTAAATTAAATTAAATTAAAATAAAATAAAATAAAATAAATTAGATGTGAAGGGGTCTTCTGTAAATTAGCCATTGAACTAACTCTCAATAGCTCTTGGGTGCAGAAAGCCAACACCAAGGAAAGTCAGTACGCAAGGGTATGAAATGATCCATGCACTTGGAGAGCATTTCTGAAAATGTAAAAAAGCAGGATAGGAGGCTTAGTGCATAAAGCGAACGTTTTATTTCTAAAATGAAATCCTCGGGAGGTGAAAGTCACTTTGTGCTTTGAAACCCTACTCTTGGCAGGTGTGGGACAGTCGTCTGCTAGCTGTCGCCCTCCTTGGAAGGGCTGCCTCTCTAGGCATGCATGCCCCATTGAAGGCAGGTCCGGCCCTGTGGCTCACTGAAGCTTCAGTTCTTAGATAAGACTTTGGAAAATGAGAGCTGTCCAATTGCTGATTGAGCCATTCATCAATGCTGCTGAAGGCACACGTGACTAAGTCATTCCATTCTCTCTCATCACTGGAAGAGCTCCACTGGTTACCTCTAGCCTGGAAGCCCGGCTCCATCCCTCTATCTCCTACAAGCAATGTGAGGTAGGCAGTGACTTAAACTTCCCAGCTCCCCCCACCCCGCATGTCTTCATCTGTGAGACGTTTCAAGTGTCTCCATCTTAGGAAGTCCGATCCCTGGTGTATCAACAAAACAGACCATACGCTATCCTTCACTATCCAACTTAATGATCACCTTGGTCATGAACATGCTTTTGCCTTCTAGACATTAATCTCCCATGCCATATTTCCAAAAACTTGATTGTTGAAGATTATTTCACTATATAATACTTATTATGTAAGGGTTTCCTATTGCTCTGGATTCATTTTTTCTAATTTTTAAAAAATAATTGCACTGATTTTTTTTAAAGGAGTTTTTTCACTTGAGAGAGAGAGAGAGAGAGCATGAGAGAGAGAAAGCTCGAGAAAGGGAGGGTCAGAGGGAGAAGCAGATTACCCGCTGAGCAGGGAGGCCGATGCAGGACTGGATCCTGGGACTGTAGGCAGATGCTGAACTGACTGAGCTACCCAGGCACCCTGATTTATTTTTATTCGTATATTTCTTTTAACATTTCTCCTCCAAAGAAAAATTCTGATTTGGCCCACTGAAACTCAATTACCATTTTTGATGTTTTAGGATATTTTGGATTTAGTTTTTATTTTAAAATTGACAAATAGTTCGTGATATCTTGAATAGAAATTGAATTACTAATAATGTTTTGTTTGATGTTTCCATTAGAGAAATGCAATAATGACAGAAATAGAATTTTAAATTTAAAACTATAATATGACCCAGAAAGTAAAAATGTATTTATACACTCAATATTTCTACTAAAAAGTAAATAGGATATGTCATGCCCTGTGAGCTGAGAATTATACAAATTTGAGTAGGGCCTTCCAGGTTAGCTGCAACCTCTACTCATTGAGTTAAAGGACTCAAAGAAGCTGATCATTTTTCCAACAAGCAGAGGTCTAGGGCATTTCTCTAAAATAAGGCGTGGTTTTTGGTGGATGTCACTGACAGCCCACCCAGGAGGGCTATCTTATAGTGAAGAATCCTGTTTGATCCCCAACGTGATGACTCATGTGGGCCATTGATTGCTGTGGAGATGCGCAGTAAACATTTAACTCTCCTCAAATCGTGAGATTTAAACAAAATGGCAGTGCCATTCAGAACATATTAGATTATCCATATTTGGGGGAATTTTTAAAGTATATTGCAGAGAAGACCTAAAATTTAGCAGTGCTTGAGAGAGGAGTATCGGAGAAGATACATCTTTCCAAAATTCTAATCTTGGACAGAAAATTGCATTTCCCCAATCAGGTTTCAACACCCAGTTTAAATGACATCTACTTTCGGAGGCCTACTTGATTACCTTATTTCTCTTGTTGGAATTAATTTCTCCAAAATACGTCTTTGGCAAGCAGCTCCACCAAGCCCAGGCTGAGTGACCGCGGGTGAAATATTTTACCTCTTTAGGCATCAGCCCCCCATATTTAAAAGGAGGCTAGTAAGGGCATCTACTTAATGGACTTCCCATGGACATTACATGGGGCCATCTTTATGAAAGATGCTAAACCAGCTGCTGTTTGGAAGACAGCCTGCCTATTGTGGGTGCTACAGAACTATTTCTTAAATAAACAGCATAAACACATCTCCACGGTTACTCAGCACCGTCTCTCTCCTGTCTTCTGGCCTGGAAGCTTTTTTTCCAGATAAAGACAATGTCTCCACATCTCTATATTTAGCCAACTATACCTATTTTTTTTTTTAATGGCAGATATAAATGTCTGGGTAAAGAAATGCTCTCTGGGTTTCAGCAAGAATTAATCATTAACAAACAAAGATCTGCCTCCGATAACCAAGAGGGAGACAGTATCCCCAAATATGATTTTTTCATATTTTCCTAGACAGTTAATTCCTAGACCTCAACTATATCATCAGTGCTGGGTCTACACAGTGAGCACTTAATAAATGTGTCAAGTGAATAAAACAGAGTGAGTAAATAGACCTCTAGCTCAGAATACTAAGAAGACTTTAGTATCTTACCTGAAATAATGCTCAGTTCCTGCAATATCATTTATTTACTACAAATGGGTACCAAGCAGATGTCATTTAAAATTTAAATCAAGTTGTTCGGCATCTTCGGAGGGCCGGCGCATGCTTACCACGAGGCCCTGATTGTTGATTAATTTCATCAACAGGTGCAATTATGCCCCTACTAGCGCTCAGTGCTGCGCGAGGGGCAGAGCGTATTTCAAAAGAAGCATGAGATACAGGCTCAGGGGACGTACAGACTACATGGGGTGGTGACACAGCTGACACTGCGCTTCCAAACGGCATCGTCCACACTGGGGAGGTGGCTTGTGACAGATCAGAGCAGGCAGGCCTGGACTAGTGGGGAGTGATGTCTCAGGAGAGGCTGGCCGATGGGCGGGGTTTGTGCAGGTGACACGTGGTTGGAGACAGCGCGTGACCCACTCATCTTCCGCCTTCACCTCTCAGGGTACCTTGTGCACACTCATTGCACTCAAGTGAATTGAACTTTGGCGGGACCAGTGTCCAGGACGCCAAAGCTGCAATGCCCGGTGTGGGGGTGGGGAGACAGAAACAGAACGGAGCTTCTTATGGAAACACCCTAATCCCCCCAGGTGCCTGTCTTCAGACTGTCCCCCGCCTTGTCTTGTATTGGCCGATGCCCTCCACCTAGCTCCTCTGGTCACACTGTGACCTAACCCGCACCCTCTGGTCACATCAGCCACATCAGCATGAGTTTCTGCTACTGTTCTTTTTGACTTAAATATTAGTTTCCAAGTAAAATACAGACAAATTCACTGTGTGTTTTGAAGTGGCTCGCTCAAAGCTTTAAGTTTTAAACACTGGTTTTAAAAAAGAAAGGAAGAAAGGAAGGAAGGAAGGAAGGAAGGAAGGAAGGAAGGAAGGAAGGAAGGGAGAAAGAGAGAAAGAGAGAAAGAGAGAAAGAGAGAAAGAGAGAAAGAGAGAAAGAGAGAAAGAGAGAAAGAGAGAAAGAGAGAAAGAGAGAAAGAGAGAAAGAGAGAAAGAGAGAAAGAGAGAAAGAGAAGAAAGAAAGAAAGAAAGAAAGAAAGAAAGAAAGAAAGAAAGAAAGAAAGAGAAAGAAAAAATAAACACTGGTTTTCCTTAGAGCGTTTTGTGTATTTCTCCCCCCACCCCCACCCTCACCTCAGAAATGATTAGGAAAGTCATATTAAACAGATCCAAAAGAAGGCGCCTTTCTTTCAGACTTTTTCCCTCTAATTCCCCAAACATTTCATTACCATCACCTCTCCAGAGTCTAGCCAGAAACTTGGCCTCCTCTGACTCTTAAACATACCAAGTTATTAAAAATACCCTTCAGCCAAGATGAAGGAAGGGTCAGTGAAATGAACTCCACACAGGGCTTATGCAGAGCACAGTGATTTCTTTGACTTGGAGAAGGAAGCGAACATGGATGACTTTGGAGAGCCAGCTTCTTTCGCTAATCTGTTGCCAGGCTCCATCAGACAGGAGTGTCTCCCGTCAGATGTCCTAATCCCTCTCCATTTTGCTGTCACCAAAACATGAGAGCTGGCTGCAATAACAAGGCTTATCTCATTACCAAAAAATAAATAAATAAATAAAAGGAAGAAAGTCAACATTCCACAGAGAGATATGGCACCTTCTCTTGGTATTAAGAGGAAAGTAAAATTAGAACCTTAGCCGTCCCCAGGTTTTTACGGTAAAAGACAGGCAGAGAGACTCTATTTTCAGGCTGCTAATTGAGCCTTATTTGGACTGGAGCCCTCAGAAAGGAATCAACACATCAGACATGGGCACACTAACAGGGAGGAGACAGCTTCTGGATGTAATTTGGGGGAGAGCAGCCTGGCATCTTGCCTCTCTTGCCTCCCAGATAACACAGAGCTTCAATGTCTAGTTGACCATGCAAAAAAAAAAAACAAAAAAAAGAACATTGTTTTGAAAAAGAAGGCCCCTTTGCTGGGATCCACAGAAACTATTCTGGCTCCCTACCTCTGGGGAGACCTATGTTTAACTGCGGTTTTTAACACCAGCTTTCTAAATTTGTATCTGTTGCAAGAGTGAACCGTCCCCAAGAGTAAAGGGAAATTCACCAGGAAGGCTAGAACTTCTGCTAAGGGAACAAGAAGGGTGTATAAGATTCAAGTAAGAGCTCAGCAGCTTGGCAAGACATTTTTTATCAAGAGAGAGCAAATCATTAACTACAGCAATCCGTTGACATTCATGAGGAGATCTGTCCCAAGACTTTCATAAATCTCAAACGTCTGCTACCACTATAATATGCTATTACCCCACAAGAAGCAGCCATGAATAACTCACAGGAATTAGTGGGTATGACACAGAAATCAAAGAAAAGGAAGGCTGCATGGACACACAGCTGCTCTGGGTGGGCAGACAGCAAGGTCCACTCGCCAACGCAAAATTCAAATTTAAGTCCCGGCCAAAAGATGACTTGCCACAGACCCATGGTCCTTTATGGTCATCTTCAAACAGACAAAATCGTGACATTTAATTCATGGAGACAAGATGGCGCTCCACGCCTAAGAAGGTAATCTAGCCAATGGTGGTGGAGTTCCATCAACTTTTGAAGAAAAGCAATTTCCCTTCAAGACTTGACACGCTTCATAGCCCCTTGCCTATGACTCCAGATGACAGATGTAGGTGGGAGAAATGCTAGGTGGAGCAGAATGATAGTACCTAAAGTGGGATGAATGGTACCAGGAAAAGTATGACTCACAGTATTCTCATTTTCTTGGAAGTTTTTTGGTACATCTGCACTGAGGTTTTCCACAAAAATTCATTCTTGACTTTAATTGTGACTTCAGAGTAAGAGTCCTTTATCAAGTTCCCATTTCTGCAGAGCACTTACACCGCTCCATTCAGGAGGGCACAAAAGAAGCGTACAGTGTCCTCTGAAAGACCAGAAATGCCCACGTGTGCAAAGAACAATACACATTTTAAAAAAATACCAAAAACTATGGGATGTAGAACCAAGCTAGAGCTACAGACATAGGTGTGCCTGGGGCTTTAGGGGGTCATTAAGGAGACCATCTTATTGGAGCAAAGGGTTCATTCAAAGGCAGGAGTAAAAGTCACAGAGTACTCGTCAAATTGCTTTAATTATCACGCTCTGAGCAAAAATCTTCGCATTCCACACCACTGAAATACCTCTGCCCAAGAAGAACACTAACGAATTTATGGCAACCATGGACACGTCACCATGCAGATCATAGCAATCACACACACAACCTACTACATACCAGCCTTTCTCCCAGCGCAGGCACCCCCCCTTCCCCGCCCCCCCGTCATTCCCCATCTTATCTAACGGCCCTTCCCCCCCAGTCACACTAACCCTAGATTCTGAGGTTTTCCAATAATTCTCTTACTCTCAGTCTCACGTAAAATATATCAACAATGTTTAATTCTATCTCCACGGTACCCCTTCATCTACCCAACGTTCAGTCTTAGGTCAAAACCATAACGTCTCTCGTTTGCATTCCTGCATCACCCTTCGACTCCAGGCTCAGGGTCTTCACAGAAAACCCATCCTCCCAAGGGTTCCTTCCGGTCCCTCCAGAGGAGGAGAGAGAGAGTCGTGGTGGCAGTGGGGGGACACCAGCATCCCTCCGTGTGGAAAGCGTGGGCTGCGTTGAGTGCTCGCCCGGGAGAGCCGCTCATCCACTACTCTCAACAACCGTGTTGAGAAAAGGAGGAAAAAAACCGAGGGTATAGCCCCAGTGGGACCCCCACCAGGTCCACGTCTTCGGGAATTGGTTAGAGGTAGAATTTTAAGTTAGGTTTAACTAAAACCTCAATCTTTTGAGATCACGAATCTAGTCACAATCTTTAATCTACTTTGCCTATAAAATAAGGCACGTATTTCAAAGTACTGGCGCTGGGGCTCGGGGATCGGATTCTGTGGGCTCAGGTTTCAGCTGTGTGACCTTGGGCATGACAACTAAGATCTCTAAGCCTCAAGTTATCATGTGTACAATAAGAGGATATTACTGTCCCTGCCCAGCATTGTTTTACGGACCCGAGGGTTAATGCATGGAAAATGTTTACTCAGAGGAGCTTAATGAAAACTGAGGAGGGAAGGAATGGGCAGGTAGACTGACAAATGCAAGGAAGGATTTGTTTAAGTACACCTCTTTTTTTTTTTTTTAAGATTTTATTTATTTGTCAGAGAGAGAGAGAACAAGCAGGGGGAGCGGGAGAGGGAGAAGCAGGCTCCCCGCCGAGCAGGGAGCCCGATGCGGGGCTCGATCCCAGGACCCCGGGATCAGGACCTGAGCCGAAGGCAGATGCTTAACGACTGAGCCACCCAGGCGCCCCATAAGTACACCTCTTTAAATAAATATATCACTCACAGGTAAGGATACCTACCTTATCCCTAACTGTTAGGGTTAAAAACCGCTTGCATCTTTTTTTTTTTTTTTTTTTTTTTAGGGAAAGCCATAGAAAAAGTGCCTTTTAATAAAGAGAAGATAATGAGATGCGTGTGCATTATCATAATTATCACCATTGTCAACTACAACAACCAGCAGCACTGAAGCGAACTTATTATAAAACCCCCAAGAACATGTACTTCGCCCAAAGCCCGCCACAGGCATGCGTAAAACACTGAGGCTACAAAGGAGACATCTGACAAAGGTGTTGCTTTTAAACCTGCCTAACAATGGAGGGATGTCTGCAGCTTGACCTGAGCGTAACTAGATCGTGCTTCTTCTGTGGAGCAAACGATTTGCAGGTCCTGCTGCCCCAGACATAAAAATGCCCGTGGGTCCCCAACACGCTTCCCCCCACCTCCCCTGCTTTTGCCACATCCCTTTGCCAAACCCCCTGGTATTTTTTACAAGTTAATCATTTTGTTTGTATAAGGCATCATCAAAGTTCCCTCCCAAGACTAGTTTGAGGAGAGCAGGAGATCGATTATATAAAAATCCAGCAATGTCTGTGTTTTAGCTGTTTGGAGGGCGTGGGCACGGGTGCAAAAGGGGATAAATCACAAGCAAAGGGTGATGGCAGATGGTGTTTTAGCAGGGAGAGCAAGTGGCGTTTTTATTGCACCCCGGTAATGGAAGCTTTTCCAAGACTCTGCCGTTCAAACGGACACCAACGGGTTCACTTTCCGGAAGTGGTGTATTCTCTAACTTCAGCGGACAAGTGGATTCCCAGAGTTTAGAATCCCTCAAAACACTTCATTTCCCCAAATGTCCATCCTCCCAACACGCATTTGTTCTCCCTATTAAAAATCTGCTAATTTCACAGCTTGCAGGGCAGGAGAAGAGGATTCGCTGATTCCTAAAAATAATGCTGTTGCCAGGGGAGGCGAACTGTTGCTTTTCTCTGCTTTTGGCCTGCACGGTTTGTACCCATTCTTCCCTGTTCCTTGTGTCCGGTAGAATGCAATGTCATGAATACGTGGTAGCCAGAAGTATACCTTCCATAAAAGGACTGGACGGATCCCTTTCCTGCACACTCTTTCATACTTCTCCAAGTTAAGAGATCCAAAATGAAAAAGGAAGGAAGATACAAGGGTGAGGTGACACAGGGAAAGAGACCAGGGACGACAGCAAAAACCAGGGTTTGCAATGTCACTAGACATCTAATCAAGAACTCACAGCAAATGCATAACCTGCTACGATCCTCTGAGGGCAGAGCGGGGCCTGTCTTGATCACAGTTGTGCCCCAGTATTTAGCACAGTGCTAAGCACACTGCAAGGCTCAAATGCTCCTTAGAGAAAGAAATGAGAACAGGAAAGGTGATTTCCATACTGTGCGGATCAAATGGAGGTGAGTGAAGACCATGATCAAGTCTCAGAAAGGCTTCTAACTCAGAGTAGAAAAATCAAGGAATACAGAAGGGTATAGGCGATCAAAGGTATGTGTGTGTACACAAATGCTGGTATATACAAGTTGCGTAAACATATACAGTGCGTGCCTAGAAAGGAAAAGTTCTCCATATGTGTTTGCCCATCTACAGACAAGACCATTCGGAAAGAACCACTGTGTTTTAAAAATAGCATTTTGAGCTAGTGGCTAATGCAGAGAAACCAAATTCCTTCCCACTTTAGAATATGGAGCCTTACTTAAAAAAATAAACATGACAATACTGAATAGGATTCAAAGGTATATTGCATTCTTAATCCCTCAAAATAGCACAGAGGTGAACAGTTCTGTTAAACAAATTACCATGTAAAGAATATGTCCTTACTTTGTTTATTTAAATAGCAAGCCTATCTCATTTGGCCTTAAAAAAAAAAAAAAAAAAAGTGGGCCTCACCTCGTCTGTGAGCTGTAAGGAAGCCCAGAGAAAGGGGGCTGGGGTTTGCATGGATGAAGCCTTGCTTTCATGCACGGTGGGCCTGTGGACAGCACTGCTAATCTGTGGAAGATGTCCACGGCCAAGCCCAGAGTCAAGCCAGCTAGATCTTGGGACTGGTGCCCCAAGCTCGATACATAAACGGTTTAAGGGTCAGGGTAATTGAGAAAGCCTGGGAACGATGCTAGGCGGGGCCTTAGATTGTTCATTTCTTGCTCTGTTTCACAATACAGAAAATAATTGGAAACCATTTAATAACTGCCAAGTTGCAGCTTTGTCTTTTTCAGGATCCCTCCCCCTCAAGAGGAGATTAACAGCATCACCCAAGGACTTCAGAAACTAAGAGTTGTAGGGTTTGAAAACGCAGAGAAACCCCCAAAGAATGTTAAATTGCTGATTTCAAAAACACTGACAGGCAATTTAAAAATGTTCCGAAGACCTCAACTTCAAAAAAGCATCAGGGTTTGGCAAGAGAGGAAGGCTCCAGAAAGTAGGGCACAGCCTTGGCACCTGGAGGACTGGCTGCAAGGGCCTTCTCCAGAACTGCAGGGCTGAGAGGAAGAACAAGAGCATCTACCACCTGCAGCCTGAACAGCACAGGGAAGGGGGCAGAGGCTGGGGACTGGGCGGGGTGGGGGGCGTCTGTCCTCTTGGTAGCATCCGCACCCACACATGGGAGCCGGCACCTGTGCAGCCGGTGACACTGACTTTGGGACTCGGAGAGGCGGGGTCAGTACCAGGAGCAGTGTGAGCCGGCGGGCGGCCCTGTCACGGGCTTTCCTGGGGCAGTGCGGCACCTTATCTGCTAGTGGTGGTTCAGAGAACACAGGGACTTGCTCAGGAGCACATTCCAGACGTAACCTGTGCCTTCCAGAGCTAAGTCAGGCCGACTCAGAAGGAGCAGAAAATTCCATAGTTATGGTGGAGATTGAGAGCCAGAGAAATGCCATTTACGGGCTGTTCATGGATTCCCCTTCACACCCAGATGGCCAAAGGAGACACAGGTGATTCCAAGCTAACTCCTGGGTGTTGGGACTCAAATACGTTTCTTTCCTTTACTCAAGAAGCGCCATTTCTACTGCGTTGTGAGGTTTACAAACATTTAAGAGAATCATAGATTTTAGAACCGAATGGTTCTCTGTATATTGTGATGTCAGAGATCTGTCTACATAAAAACTTAAATTTAAGGCTTTCTCTTTTGCTACTGCAGTGGTTCTCAAAGTATAGTAGTGTACACAGAATCACCAAGAGGTCTTGTGAAAACGCACAGTTTAGGCCCCAAAGTCATGGCTTCTGATTCAGTAGGTCTCGAGTGGGGCCTGACGGTTTTTATTTCTATCAAGTTCCCAGGGGATGCTCATGCTGCTGGTCCAGAGACTACATTTTGAGGACAGCTCTATAGTCCCAGTTGGAGGCTGGGAATCAGACATGGTGAAGCATTTATTTTATTTTATTTTTTTTTGAGCAATAGACATAAAGAACCAATTTGTTGAGTTCTTGCTATGTTCTAGGTACAAAATTACATTCTTATATCACTTAATGCTAATAATCATGTATCTGCAGCTTGAAGATGAGAAAATGGTGCCTCACAAAGGTTTAGTAGCTTGCATAAAATTATGCAACTATTAAGTGACCACATTTGAAACTTATTCCATAGTCCATGTTCTTTCCCCTACTTTGCAAAGAAAGGGAAACTGGTCAAAAGCACCTCACAACAGGAATCAGTGACCAAGAAAACCTAGAAAAGGTAAGGTTGTTTCCTCAAAAGTTTTTAAGCCCCAGAAAAATCACAACAGATCCTTGAGAAGAGAAGGAACAGTACAATCTACATACAACAGAATTCAGAAATGGGGAAAAGTCGAAAGACAGCTTCTTTATGACAAAGGGTGCTCTATCTGGTACTTACCCCCAAAGAGGGTTTCGGAAACCTGAATTTCTCATGTCCTCCATATAAATCCGCATCCCTTTGGCCAGCAAGAATGCCAAGGCTAACACAATTACAACAGCCAGATGATGCTGAGATGGACCATGAGAGCTCTTTATCGATCCTCAGTCATACTTAGGGCTCTGCTTCATGTGACTTTCAGAGACAACAGTGGCCATCTGTGCCCATCACTGTTTTTCTTTTTAATCACGTGATTTTTAAGTCTGAGCAGTGGCAGCAATAAAATCACACTGACCGCGTAAGACACAAACAGACCATTATCTACATATCCCAAAGCAGACAACCAAGCTCTGACTATATATTTACTTCAAATGACTTGGTAACAGCAAATTATTAGAAAGATAACCCAGGGGGAGCCTGGGTGGCTCAGTCAGTTGAGCGTGTGACTCTTGGTTTTGGCTCAGGTCATGATCTCAGGGTCCTGGGATCAAGCCCCGCATCGGGCTCCCTGCTCATCGGGGAGCCTGCTGGAGATTTTCTGTCCCTTCCCTTCTGCCCCACCCCTCACTCACAGGCTCTCTCTCTCACTCTCTCTCAAATAAATAAATAAATAAAATCTTAAAAAAATAAAGATAACCCAAGACTACAGTGGTTTTAAAACATGTCTAATTCAAAGACTCAATGCAAAAAAGAATGCCATCCACAAAGAAAACACGAGCATCACATAAACCCTAAGGTGAATGAGATCCTCACATCTTCACTCCATAGTTTCAGAGCGACTGGCGCCATCTCAAAGTTAAAGAACCCCCACAATCATCTAGACTCGTGGTTCCCAAATGTGTCCTGAAGCAAATACTATTTGATTTCACTCATAGGTGAAACAAAACAAGTGAACAAACAAAAAGAGACAAACAAACAAAACCAGACTCTTCCATACGGAGAACAAACTGGTGGTTACTAGTGGGGAGGGGGGATGAGTGAAATAGATCATGGGCACTGAGGATACACTCATCTCGATGAGCACTGAGACATGCATAGGGTTGTTCAATCATGATTTTGTACACCTGAAACGAATATCACCGTATGTTCATCACACTTCATATACATACTTATACATTCACGAAATCTATCACCAGAGATTAGGATTTAGAAAATTTTACGTGGAGCCAAGGAACTCTGTGTTTCCAAGCATCCTGGGTGATTTTGATGTCCACAAGGGCAAATGAAGCGGACTTAGCACAACCTTCTAATTTGGACAAGGAGCTTTTCCCTAAGAGTATGTAAAGGTATTAGGGTGGCAGGCAAAGAGAAGCGGTCCTCTGCATTCTGCCACAGACCCACAGATCGGAAATCCTAGCAAGTGAAGGACCTCGTTCCTGGGTGCATCAGCACCAGTTCATTGGGAACATCATCACTCAGTATCCACTGGGAAGCACTATCAGTGAGCGGTTGACATGGCAGCAATTGACAATGCCAAAGGGAATGGCAGTGACCACAGAAATAAGAGCATTGCTACTAAGAGTTGATGGTACCCAGCATTCATGGTTACAGCCAATGGTGCCCAGTGAGAGACATGACACTAAGTGCAAAATCTGTGGTGTACAGCTCTGTTAATGGACACCAGGAAGGAGAAGCATGGAGATAGGGGTGGCCACCTGGCTTAGCTCATACACATGTTGAGAGCTGCTCCGTGGGTGGCTTTCAGTTGGACGACGGGACTACATCTTCCTTTTTTTTTTTTGTTTTAAGGTCAGTTTTCCAGTGGAAATTCCTCTTCTTGTTCACACTCACACCATTTTTGATAATTGTTCTTCTAGCCTTTCCATTGCAAATAAAAAGAAACTTTTAGTATTGTTAAACATGGGAATTTATTCTATGAAAAAATATTTTATTAATAATGTATACGTCTACACATTACACATAATCATGCATGCATCTCAAGAATATCGAAATACGCTAGAGATTAGTGCTTAACTAAAAGACCTACTTTTAAAGACTAGAAGGTTTTCTTTTCCTAAAGATCTTATGTATTTATTTGAAAGAGAGAGCGTGAGCAGGGAGGAACAAGCAGACTCCATGCCGGGCCCAGAGCCCAACGCAGCGCTCGATCTCACAACCCTGAAATCATGACCTGAGCCAAAACCAAGAGTTGGACGCTTAACTGACTAAGCCACCCAGGCATCCCTAAAAACTAGAAGCTTTTACACCATGCAAGCATGCAAGACCTACAGAATAAGTACCCATATATTTTAGCCTCTCTTTTATTCTTTCTGGCAGAAACGACTATGAACTACTAAGTAGTACTATTATTTTTAAACATCTTTTCAGCTTCTGACACTCATCATCATTCAGCCTATGGAAGTATGTTGAGATACAAAAGCAATTAAAGATTTTGTGGTCAAATATCTTCACTATGAAAGACAAGATGATAACAGAATTTAATTTCTGGCTCACCTGAAATCCCACTACATCATCATGATCAGCAACCTTGAATGATAAGAAATTTGGTGACTGCAGGCCCAGGGAGCTACCCAAGATTCAGTCCCTTCAAATTTGCATTGAATGCTAATCTGTTTTTAATTAAGAATGAAAATTCATTCTTAATCAAATCATTAGTTTAACTGATTAATCCACAAAGGCATAAAATCAGGCTCTGGTAGTGTCTTGACCTTTTACTGCCATCCCTAGCCTTTGAGAACACAGTGTTCAGCAATACCTTTATTCCTTCTTTCAATGTGTAATAACAGAAAGTTTAAACCCACACTGAAAAAAAGCACTTTAGCTTCTTAGTACCACTCCCAGAGAGCATACCCATCTAAATATATGCAAGCCTAAAAAAGAAAAAAAGTATATTCTCTAGTTGTGCAATTGGGGTGATATAATGATGGAAATGAAAAGGAACAGATGAAGAATAACATATCAACACAAGCTATTCCAAATATCTCCGGGTACAAAATACACGCGATCCAGAAGTCTATCTTATGGCATACTGCATTTCTTTCATAAGTTAGAATTCTTGAATGTTTAAGCTTAACATTACAGATATCACCTAACCTAATTCCCTCATGCTCTAAGAGTAAAGAACACATCTTAAAAAGTGACTTTTAAAAAAATTCTTAACAGTAATTGCAAAATAAAAGGTGCAGAAATGAGAAAATGTATAATAAAACCTCTTAAGTTCAGCCTCTGAGAAGGAGCGTGGTCTAGATCTCTCCAAATCTCAGCCTGGCTCAGGCTTTTACAATGACCCTGCTCTCCTCATTCAAATCTTGGTTCCAGTGACTCTGCAGAAAAGCTTTCTCTGACCAACCTCCCTAAAGTGGTGCCATCCAGGATATTCTCCTTATAGACTTATCACCATCTGGAGTTAATTGTTCATTTTCTGTTTGTTTGTTTCTTAACCTTAATCAACTCCTTCCCTCTCTTTGCCCTACTAGGATTAAGGTCCCATGCAAGCAAAACCCTCCTCTGGACCGTCCCTGGCTCCGTCCCCAGCATCTGTCCCTGGATGAGCTCAAGTAATGAATGCTTAACCACCAGCGTGGTGTGAGCTTTGTGGAGAAGCTGCTGGAAGCCATGAATTCTACCACCAGATGTGTGCACATACATGGGCATCCTCTCAAATTACTTCAGCAAATTCACAGATTCTCCAAAGCCAAGCAAGGACTCCAGGTTGATGCCATAAAAGTGGTCCTTAGTGCCTACTGAAGGAAGGAAGGAAGGAAGGAAGGAAGGAAGGAAGGAAGGAAGGAAGGAAGGAAGGAAGGAAGGACGGACGGACGGGAAGGGAAGAAAAAAGAAAAGCAGGAAAGAAAGAAAGAAAGAAAGAAGACTGTGTAAAACTATATAAATATGCATATTAGGGCCTCTCCAGCATGAATATAATGTCAAAACAGTATTTTTCCTAATTAATAGGTTAGAAATGCCTGTCTGAGTCTTTGCAAGGAAAAGGACCACTGCCCCTTTGTTCAGGCTTGAGCCTTTTCTACAGCTCTGGAAACAGCAGTTACTTCCATGACTACGACAGATGAAAGTGATCATGCAGTTTCCAACAAGCAAAGGGAACAGATGATCAATTCTTCCCTCATACCACATCATCAGCTTAGGGTTAAGAATGCCTATACTTGCCTTGGGAAAGCAAATTAAAAGGGGGTGAAGGAACCAAGAGGGGGTCACCTGAAGAATTCATTCCCTTTGATTTGTTGCAAACACATCACTGATCCCATTTCGGTGTCACCTTTTGAGAGCCCTTCTCTGACCACAGGATCTAAAACACTCACCACAAATCCTACTCCCTGATGCAGCCATGCCTGATCCCCACCCTCATTTTTATTCATAACTATTATTTCCTGAAAACACATTATTTACTTACTTGGAGCTTTGTTTTATTGACTGTCTTTACTGACTATAATCAGTAACTTTACTGACTATAATCAGCAACTTAGTTCCAAGCACCACCGTATCAGAGGTCCTAGGTATGTAGGTACCAGGCTCACAGAGGTGCTCAGTACATGCTTGTAAGTGAAAGAACGCACATGGGAGGAAGGGTCCCACAGCCACCTGCTTTCAACCCCAATTCCTTCCCTCCCCTGTGATACTCTACAGGCTGCTTCCATGCCAATGGGAGAACCCGTTTCATTTACCTTGATCGGAAGCATAATGCCTTGAGCCTCTGCCTGTGCCTTCCCCAAGTGAGCCATGCTGTCTTAGCTTCAGAAACAAACCCAAATGAGCCAAAGAGTGAAAATACAGCAAAAGAGGGGAAAAGCAATAAAGAGAGGGAATTAGAAGAAATTCAGATGAGCATATTTAAGATTTTCCAAAGGAACAAAAACAAAATAAAGGGAGCAAGAAGTTATGAAAAGTTGTTGAAAAGTTGAAAAGAAACACGGAGGATGATGACTCATTAGTCGCAGACGTTCGGAGGGGAAATCGTACATAACCATCCATGCTGTGTTCCTTTCCTCTGCCAACAAATACATGTTTTAGTGAATGTTAAAGACTGATCACGGTCTCTGGTCCCACAAGCCCCCTCAGTGGAAAGCTCCTTGTGCATTCAGCCCTTGTGCTCAGGCCCCCCTGGCATCTCCGTGGGCCCAGGGTCCCCATCGTCTCTACAAGAATACCCTGGAATCTGCTTTGTCTGTCGTTTTGGTCCCATGAAAGGTTCCCACCAGCTTCAAATTCGGACAGAGCCCCCCACTTCTGTGCATCCCTGTGCCTCAGCCCTGGGGTCTCCCTCTGTTTGCATGGCTAGTGCTGGTTTCCCTCCATGCAGATCCGGGCCCTGCCTCTTCTCACTGGGCCATGTGCATAGCTACCTGCAACCCTACCCCTCTCTTCCTTTCTGGGCTCGTCTCTGGCACCTCTTGGTCTCCTTCATTGTAGGGCAGAATCGAGCCATCCTGTGACATCTACACACTAACCTCTCTTATTTGAACCCAAATACACCATTTTAATGGATCATGTGGCTCTTGCTGATGGCCGATATGATGCCTTCTTAGATATGATGTCCTGAACAGAATAGGCAAACCCAAGTCATGAAATTAGTATTCATGAAGGCTGAGGAAATTTTTGACTTTGCTAGAGGAGAAAAGGAACAAGAGGGAGAGTCAAACCGAAGGAGGCGAACTACCCAAATTCTGCTGCTCTTTGTGATACAAGACTAATAATTTTCTAGAAGGTAGGGAAAGCATTTATTGAAAGAACGCATCATTCAGCTAGAAGCCCATTGTTCAGTGTTAATGATAACTTAGTAAAGGCTTAATAAAACACAATTTCTTAAAACCCACAACACTGGAGCCTCACGGAGGACACAATATAACACATTGTTCTGTCCATGTCAGATTTCCAGCTGCAAGGCTACCAAAAAAAAAAAACCAAAAAACAAAAAGATCTTTTTAAAATATCATCTTCTATAAACATGGTTCTGCTGCATGAACTCTGCAGACGGAAACACAATAAATCTGCAGTCACGAAATCACTGGGACAGAAATAAGACTGATCTGCGCTTTTGCTTCCAAGTTGATAATGAGAATATCGGCCTTTAGAAAATCCATAAGCATGATATTCAGATTTCTTTTTGTAGGAAGGGTCTTCAAACATGTCTCAATAATAATAAAAAAAAAACCACAAAGCCCTGATAACACATCAGGAAGAATTATTTTGAAATACATTTGCCAAATACAACAAACCTATTTCAAGAAGTTGTAAACCAGGTTAGAGGAAAGTCAGACCTGAGTTTTGTGTCCTTGGGCTACTTAACCTCTCTGAGATCCAGCATCCTAGTAGATGAAATGGGCATAATAATAATGGCTTCATAATGTGGTTGTTGGGGGACTAACCCATCTAGGACCTGGCATACAATAAATGTTGGTTCCCTTTTCATTTATGAGCTGTAAGATTTTTGTTTTAAGGTCTTTCTTACTTTACAGCAAATACTCAGAATAAATATAATACTTCCCACTGGATTTTCTTTCATAGTTCTTGATTTAATGGGAGCAATTTGAAAAATTCTCCTTGTACCTTGCTCTCTGGCATAGAAATTTTATAAATCTTTTATTTCCAAATCCTCCACAAAGTCAAATCTCTTTCTTCATGCCTCAGCATTTATATATATCTGTGTAGACGTGTCCTTCAGAAAAAATTCTGTCTACAGAGGCACCGTGGTCCACAATATGTTTGTAAATTGGTTGTTTAGAATCAAGATTTCATTTTCTTATTGCAATGATTGCATAAAATATGTGAGATGCCAGCTCCATGTGCATATATTTACTGAACCTGTTCTTCAGTTAATATTAATAATGATATTGGGTTTTGGCCTAACCCAACATTTGGGTTGGGGTCTTGAATGGATAGTACAAGGGTGGCTTGCCATGGAGTGTGGGAAGTGAGTTATGGCAACTCTTATTGAACTGGTTTGTCATAGGTACAATTTAAAGGGACTGGGTTATTCTTGGCATCATTTTATCCCCGTTTATGGACACTCTCTGGACTTCCTAAGGCTCTCTGTACGCTCAGGACTTAATGTGCTCCCAGAGACTTCTCCACCACCTTTCCACTGAGGTTCCCACCCTCTACCCCCAACACCCTAATGTTCAATGGCCTCACACTACCACTCTCTAACTTACCCACTCTCATACTCTCTGCCTCATTGCCCCCAATCTCCATCACAGCTTAGCAGAGCAGGAAACTGATTCATAAGCACACAGAATCACACAGGCCCATCAGTTTCGGGGACCCTTGCGAAGGTTTTGCTGCTTTCAAATAGCACGCCCGCTCACTGAACGTAATTATGTAGTTCGTAAAATTGCAGGTAATGTCACAAAAGGGAAGGATTGTTTTTTCTTCGTGGTAAATATTCCCATGGAGCTAGTAAGCTATTTTCATCTCATGGCCCAGAAGCCCGGCCTAGGAATCCACCTTCCCCAAAGGTAGCTTTGCTTCTAACAGAGCCTCTGTTTCTTCACCTTTTAAAGCTCTCTGGTTTTGTTTGGTCGCTTCTTTGTTAACAATAGCTCCTAAAGTGGCAGCAATGAGTTTTTTGTTTGCTTTTTTTTTCCCCCAGAGGGCAGGGAGATGGTAAACGGGGAACAAGGCAGGAGAGCCTATGGATAATATTGGCCCTTTGTAACTAAAAGGACTTTGTTTTTTTCTTCTTGCTAAGAGAGCAGGTGCATCTAGCCTTATAATCCAGCCCACAAAAAAATAAAGGCAGACATTCTTGGGTTTCAGGGTTTAGTCATCAAGCTAGGTACCACGGGATGTACCTTTCTTTGTATTATTTGTAAAACAAATGTACTTCAAAAACAAAATCAGAACGGAATCAAATGAAACTTATGAAACGTGAAAGCTGTCTCCACAGGGAAAGGTTTGCTGGAAGAATATAAACTTGTTTGCCAAATGTGCAGTTTCAAATAAATTTTGCTTTTTGAAAATTCTGTAATTATTCTAGTGGTCTCCCATTGGAAACAAAAACTATCCATTCACATTGGCAGCATTTGAGGAGACAGTAATGCCCGTGGTCTGCAGTGTGATTGCTCTCCTGTGCGGGTTCTTTCTGGTCTCCTTGGTTCTTAAATGTTGGCGAGCTCTAGGGTTCCATAACCTGCCCAACGCTCATACCACAAACTCCCTAGCATTTTTTTTTATTATTATTCCTGTGCATTCAGTTCCCGTAATGTGCTTGTAATTCCCGTATCTAGATATACAACCAAAACTCTCTCTTGAGTTTCAGACGCGTATAGCTCATAGCCTACTGGACACGTCTCAGATGCGCCCTCTTTGTTAAGCCATAGGCTCGTTGTTATGTCCTACGTTGCTGCTTTGCCCACCATCGATCCCACAGTCCCAGAGCTAGAAACCTAAGCATCAGCCTCACTATTTTTCTCTCTTTGTCCTCCGACACCAAAGCATGACAGGTGTGTAGGCTCATGTCACTTCAGCTTTGGGAGCCTCTGGTTCAACGTATCGGCCTTATATTGTCATACACTCTGCTTAAAACCATTTAGAGGAGCTGGCTGCACATTAGAATCATCTGGGGAGATTTTTAAAAATACTGATACCTGGGCACCATTCTGGGAAATTCTGATTTAATTAGTCTGAGATGGGTTCAGTCGTGGATGGTGCTTGGAAAGTTTCACATGATTGTAATGAGTAGCCGTGTTGAGAACCACTGCTTTAGAAGTTGCCCACTTCCCTCACGATAAAGCCCAAATCCTGTTGCCTAATTAATAAGACCTTATCAAGAAAATCTGGCCCATACCCACTTCTGAATTGTTACTTCTTGTCCCCGCTCTCCATACCCCCCCCCCAGGGACACCTTAGATGACACGCTATCAGACGATTTAAACTATCTTCCATGGGGCCTCAGTACCGTAGCGTATGTTATTCCCTCTGCCTCCAATACACCTTTATTTCCTTACCTGGATCATCTTTATTTGCCTTTCCCTTAGCTCCAAGGAGCCTTTCCTAAGATATCCCAACCAACATATAAGGTGGGTCAGATGCCCCTTTCCTATAGCATTATGGGATAACTTTTTTTTTTTTTTAAGAGAGAGAGAGTGAGCAGGGAGCGGCAGGGGGAGAGGGAGAGAATCTTAAGACCAACGTGGAGCTGATCTCATGACCCGAGCCAAAACCAAGAGTCAAACACATAACCGACTGAGGCCACCCAGGCTCCCCATGGGCTAACTCTTTGTTTCAGGGCATTTGTCACTCTGGGTTGTGTTTGGAAATTTCTTTCTTGGACTCAATGTATAGAGAATGTACCTTCCTCTTTGTCTCATCTGGCACACCTGTTCCTGACACAGCAGCTTTTTTATACATGCTCATCAATTGCTATATGAATACATACAAGAGCATATAAAAGTAAATTATATTTTTAAACAAAATTCCATTTAGTAATAAAGGTATCACTTCAATACTTCAAACCCATCATAACATTTTCAACAATTTTCAAACTCAAACTCACTAGCCTTAAATTGGGAGAATTTAAAGGCTTAAATTAAATCTTAATTTAAAGGCTCCAACTCACTCGTTTTGCATTCAACTCACCATACTACAAGAAGACACAGCACTAAATTCTATTTAAATATATGTTCCAAAAGCAAAATTAGAAAATCCATTGTTTTCCATTGAAATTATTTTTAATAGAAAGATATTATTGTCAAAAGAAAGGTGGTGTTGCAGTATACTGGGTCATGGAGGTAATTTTCATGGTCTGGTTTTTATCTTAAATTTGAAACTATCTATGAAATTAAAATAATAAAACGTGAGCACTAACAGCTGAGTAAGATTGACAGTAAAGGCAACTTAATAATGTGGAAATGAAGACAGACCACTTTGACAAGTGTGGTCCTCTGATGAACACGGGCCGGTACTACCCCTGTTCTACTCTGAGGTAACCCCAGCTTCCGGGATGCTGACTTTAGAATTCAATTGCAGTTCTACTCTCAAATAGTCTACATCATGCCATGACTCGTCGATTGCATTTGGGGGCCTAAAAATGACAAATAATGATGCCATAGCAGCAAACCAAGAGCCACCAGTGCTCGCCGAGAGCCTCTGAAATACAAGTCCCATGGCGGGCACTGTGTGGGGCGCTCCTAACCCTCGCAGCATTGCTGCTTGTGACACAGACAGCCACCTGTCCACTAGAGGGTTCCGCTCCCTCAGCCACGGACACGGGCCGCCCCGCCCAGGCCCCTTGACAATCAGGGGCAGCCAGACACCAGTGAAGGGCAATCCTTCCACACTTGTCCCATAATAATCTTTCACATACTCTCTCCCCATCGTCTCTTTCCTGTCAGGCATGAGAATTCAATTTTTGCACTTAATTCTCTCACATGAATGACATATCACCTTCTAGAGAGTTGAACATTGCACACTTTGGCATTTATTCCTTATTACGGCCATTGTGACTCTAACTACTCTGTGGCAAAATGTTGCTGGCCCAATTATAGGGCTGGGGAAACTGACGTTCAAAAAGACGAGGAGACAGACATGTGTTTCAAACACAATTAGAATGATTTTTACTTTATTCTCTTAATTCTCACTGCAGGGAAATTTTTTTAGTGTGTATTAACCATACATCAGTGGAAATCCCAATCAAAGCCGCAATAGACTTCAGTGGACATGAAAGTGATGAGGTGGTTGTTAACAAGTCCTCAGAAGCCCGAAGGACACGGGAGCGGTAAGGGCAGCAAAGAGCTCTCAAGGACGAACTGGGGCGCAGAACCATTCCAAGTGGTGACTACTTTGAGGTAGTCATTCCAAAGCAAACTTGTAAAGTTAAAACCAGCAAATACTCTCCCTTCAGCATAAACAGCGAGACAACACGATTTATGACACAAAGAACATTGAAGGATAACCAATCTTCCCCGAGCATCGACTATGAGGAGGACACAGATCTGGGCTTTACATGTATGGCATTTTACTTAAAACCCACAACAAATTTAGGAAGAGACCTTCCCTGTTAATAGATGTGATGACTACAGCTCAAAGCAGTTGGCCAGGACTGAACATGGCTCTGACATGCTCGTTTAAATCTGGGGCTCATGTGCCTGGAGGGGAAGGTAGGAAATATACACACATGATGCCGAGCAGATCGAGAAGGGTACGTAGCCTACACAAGGGCACACGGGCCAGCCACTCTCCCCAGCCAGATACCAGCACACAGAAATGGGGGCTCGGCGTTGCCTTGCCCTGTACGTTTCAGAACTTAGAAATCTACATCGTTACGGGAGACGCCCAGATGTTTAAATGTGGACAACTAGCTCCACGTTACTGGGCTGGCCATCAAGCACATTTTGGTCAGTGCTGGTTTGCAGCTTCTGATTTCCATGGTCATTCCCATGGGGCTGGACTAATCCTCAGCAAGAAACAGCGGGATTCCGGGCAAGAGCTTTTCTAACCCCACATGCAAACTCTCGGTGCTTGGTAAGCTTCCAAGCCTAGTAAAATCGAGGCAAAGGCACTTTCTGAAAAGTCCAAAAATATGTAAATTCAGCTCTATGGCCGTCAATAGTAAAGTGAGCGGCAGCTGTGTACTTCCTGACTGGCTACTTTTACAGTCCAGGCTAATTCTGATCCGAGTGCTTGCAGTTTAACTAAGGTGAACCTAGGGTCCTAATGCAAACCGAGACGGCATTATATTATTACATGGTTGGGCCCAGAGTAGAATCAGGGCTCCGGTTTGCCTTCCCGAGAACCCTGCCTGGCCTCAGTGGTCCTCACTAGAATCCCCAGGGAGGCACTAGTGACAACGTCCATCTAATCGAAATACAGAGAGGCTCTGCACAGGCTGTGAGGACCGGGGCAGGTCTCTGGACCCATGCTGCCCCAACGTGTGCTCGGCTGGGAAAGAGGGCAGGGGCCCCAGGGCATGAAGCTTCGGCCACTGGTCCTGTTCAACTCTCACCCTCGTTTTCCATCAATTTTGACTGACCACATTTATCCATAGTCCTCACGATGAAAAGAAGCCTCTGGCTAACCCAGACCACTGTGAATACCTATGCGAATGAACAACTGAAATTAATATTTGAATTTTCCTAATCTATGAGACCACAGTATTAAAAACTTTAAAACCTAATTCCGTGAGAGTGAAAGCTATCTAGATCTGAAAAGCCCAGTTAAAATTAACCACTACTGGCAAAGTCAGTATGGAGAAAATGCCTCCTACAGCCATGATACTACGATATAAGCACACTTCACTTTACAGGATAAAAACGTTCCACAAAATTGGTTACTGAGGGATTGTCTGTAAGCACACTCAATCTCCCCTTGGACTTCGTTATCCAGTTAGAGCTCTGTGTCCATGGGGGGAAGCTAGCAAAGACATGGAACCAAACACCTGTGGCCAGGAAAGAATTTGGAAGATGGTCAAGGTCAAAAGGATTCAAGAAAAAAATTGTAATTCTGCTTGACGAAAAAAATAAGTATTAACGTAAACTTGCTACTTCTCCCACCAGCCACAGTCAGATATATATATAGCTTTACTTCCTACTGCAGACATTTCTTAAAAGTGCAGTAATCCCCTCGGTGGCAGATGAGGTCTTCAGCTCAGTCCCATCAGGAACCACCCGGCTGACCTTGAATGAGTCCAATGCCTCTAAGCTTTAATTTCTCACCGACAAAACGACAAGGTGAAGAAGGAGGATCTCTGAAATCTTTTAAAAGCCAACAATTCTCATTTCAAGTAGTTACTAGAACTTGCTTTCCTTTTTTTGCCTGAATACTTTGTAATGTTCAGTAGAACTACTGAGGTACCACATTTTATGGTTACTCGTAACTTCCTAGTCTAGGTGCCTTGACATTTCTCCTGATGAGAGGCAGCTCTGGATTTAGTCCGAAGCTCCACGACCCCTAGGGAGTGCAGAGCTCCCAGCAGGGTAAGCGGGGGGCGGGAACGCGGCAGGGGCCTGGGAGCTCACCAGTCGTGGCCAAAGCCAGAAGAAAGATTTAAGTACTGTCTGCATGAATCTTTCAAATCTGCTCACAGCTCCTAAACTGTTGGGGATTCCAGGAATAACTCTTATTATTCGGCCCCCAAATCCCTCCGATTCATGTTATGAACTTGATGTTTGTAAATGGTTTGGAAATTCTATAAACCTGATTATAAATAACTATAGAAAGCTATCTGAAGGCATAAAATATCCAAAAATCTAAGCACTTCAGATGATCCTCCACCAAATTCCCCTCAAGGATTCCAAAATGAGCGAGGAGAGCCTTGTCATCATGAAGATAATCTGCTGTACACATCGGTATATTCATTTTGCCCGTGAAAATGTTACTCCTCGGTATCTTAGCCATCCCTAAATATTCTAACCACAACCTCTGTCCGTTTAATACATTGTAACATATGAATACATTTTATAAATCTAGTTACAATGATGTATCAGTACTATAAAATTTGTCTCGCATTCTATTAATCATTAGTTATCGATAAATATGAATGCCCAGGGAATAATTTAAAAACCTCCGTACCTCGCCTGAAGTGTCTAAGAGTATGCTCTAAGGGTACGTAGCTAATGTAACTGACAGTCAAGATACTGTCCTCCTTCACCTCAAGCTGTGAGCATCCTCTATGGTTTTGCATGTGTGAAGTAATACCTGCTGTCAAGCCCTCATCCCAACTACGCATTAAATGTTGTATCGCACTTTAAATTATGCATCATCTTAATCAAGGTAGCATTTGATTCCCTCTATAGTAAAATAGCTTAGTATATGAAGCAACCCAAAGGAAATAAATTACTAAGGATAAACACAAAAGTTCAGATATAAAATGTTCCTTTCAGAAATATGAACAGTGAAAATCTGAAGTGATCTAATATTTTAAAGTATGGAGTAAAATTGTGATATTTTTATGTATTGTCTGTTAGCTAAAAAAATACATATATATCTCATAATAGTCACTAGCATGAGAAAATACAAATACTATTAACAGAAAAATCAGGGGTGCCTGGGTGGCTCAGTCGGTTAGGCATCTGCCCTCGGCTCACTCAGGTCATGATCCCAGGGTCCTGGGATCAAGCCCCAGGTGGGGGGGGGGGCCCTGCTCAGTGGGGAGTCTGCTTCTCCCTCTCTTGCTTCTCCTGCTTATGCTCACTCACTCCCTCTCTCTCATTCTGTCAAGTAAATAAATAAATAAAATCTTTAAAAAAAATCAGGTTACAAAACAGTACCTACCATATGAAGGAATATACATTGAAATGTGAGGTGTTCCCTTGGCTGGTAAGATTATGTTATTATGTGTGATTATGTTTCTCTTCATATTTTTGGAACTTTCTCAAATTTTTCAGATTTAAACACACCACTTTTATGGGGAAAAAATCTGATTAAAATTTACTTAGGAACAGGGGTGAAAATGGGCAGTAAATTCCACACTAACAGTGACAGAACTGATTTTCAGCAGAACGGGGAAGGCCTTCATGGAGGCTCTGTAACGCAGCCACTCTGAATCCTCACAGCCCCATCCAGACCAGTTGCTGGCTAATTTGAATGTCACCTCTAGGAAAGGGCTTCTTTTTCCTTGGTTTATATCTCTAAACCAGAGCCTATCACGGGGTCCAGCAAATACTGCCCACAGGAAATGGGATGGCTAAATATGAGTGAAAGAAGCCACTCGGTATAGAAGAGAAAGCTGCTCCCATAAATATGTCTTCACGATGGAGGACACATTCCTCATGAATTGAAACGAGACACCAATGATCTAATCTGTGGCACCTATGGGGTCCATCAAATTTTCTGTGCAGCTTTACCCACTGACTTCTTGGAATGCCTCTTGTAATAAACACCAGCCCCTACTTTAACTGCTTACCTTTTAATGGGACTGTTCTGTTTTAATAAAACAGGCAGCCCTTGGCAACCACCAATCTACGCTCTGTTTCTATGAGTTCATTTTTTTTAAACTTCACATATAAGTGAGACCATCCCATATTTCTCTTTCTCTGTCTGACTCGCTTCACTGAGCATAATGTCCTTCAGGTTTACCCAGAGTGTCACAAATGGCAAGATGTCTTTTTTATGGCTGAATAATATTCCATTATATATAATATATATGTACACACACTAGAGTTTATCCATTCGTCCGCTGATGGGCAGTTAGGTTATTTCTAGGTCTTGGCTACTGGAAACAACACAAGCAGGAGCTGCTTCACTGTCAACCTGGTCTGTTGGTGCTCCTTTCAATCAATCCCACACACTGCCACCAAATAAATCTTCTTAAAGAACCATCTGATCTGTCACTTGGCTCACCAGTCTTTAATGGCTCCCTACTGTCTATTAAACAAAATTCAAGCTCCAGAACATACCACCCTAGGGCCTCAGGGCCTGACCTACATTCCCAACCCCATTTTCCGCTAGCCACACAGAGCTGCACACTTGTACATGACTCCCTGAGTGTGGTCGTTGCACCAGCATCACCTGGGAACCTGTGACAAATGCAAATTCTCTGCCCATACTGACCTACTGAGCCGGCAACTCTGTGGGTAGGACCCAGGGAGGTGTATTCTCAGAAGCCCTCCCGATGATTCTGATGCAGGCTGAAGTCTGAGAACTACTGTTCCAACCAAACTGTAATTCCTCAAATACACCCAAAACTTCACCAAATTAATGCTTTTCATAATGTTTGTTCTCCCATCTAGGAGCACCACTCCTTCCCTATCTCCAGGCGACTAAACACCAAAAGCCAATATGGACTCAGCGGTCCCTCTCCTGGTTTCCACAACCAGAAGCAACCCCTTTATTCTCTGAACTGACACATTATCTTCCTTGGAGCAGTTGCTACAATTTCTCTTGAAACAGGATTATCTTCACATTTCTCATCTCCTCTGCTAGAGTGTAGACTCTCGGAGGGCAACGTGTACTCTTATAACCTCCACAAGCTATAAGGCTATATTGTCAGGAAGAAGGTACTCCAAATGTGTCTGCCCATTACAAAATAAAATAAAATAAAATAAAATAAAATAAAATAAAATAAAGCAACTATTGGTCAGCATTGAAGATCACCAGACTCAGCAAATAAAAATATGGGTCTCCCAGTTACATTTGAATTTCAGATCAACAGCAAATAATTTTTAGTATAAGTAGATCCAACTATTGCATGGGACAAATTTATACTAAAAAATTTGTTACCTGAAATTCAAATTTAACTCAGCATCCAGTATTTTATCTGGCAACATTATCACTATTTTTCGTGTTGCTTTGTCTTGACTCAGATCTACCTTCTTTCTACTTCACTCTCTAGGAAATATATCTAAGAAATTGAAAAAAAAATCTTATTTACCCAAATAAATATTTTCCTTTAAAAAAAATCACTTAGGAAACACTTGTACATATTCATTGATATTATGTTGGCCAAAATACATTTGAAATTCTTTAATCATATGCAAAATTCTCCTGCTGGTTATGCAAGAAAATCAGCCTCATTATCTAAAACCTGCCTGTTTTTTTAAAAAAATACCAACTGTATCACTATTTTTATAACTACTTTATTTTTCAGCACTCACATCCAATACCTTATTCTTTTTGAAGATCAGATTTGCCTTAAAAGGCTTAATGCTTGCTACCTTTGAAAATAATTTTAAAATATACTTATAAGACAGTTTTCTAACAAACACAATTCTACTGGATTACATATATAAGGTTTCCAAGGTGTTAATATGAAGATGCTACTCAAAGAAATATGTCAAATCCAGTTCTCTTTTTTAAAAAGTCACATTTCCTTATTATCACCCCTCACTCAAAATCCCAAAGTTCCACCTAAGCCATATTCTCATGCGACCAAACATTAACTCCCTATGAAGCAAAACCTAAATGCCATGGCTTCTTCTCAAAGATTTCCATAGATAAGCAAAATAAAGGACACACAGCCAAGCAAGGACCACATACGTGTTTGCTACAGAATAGCAGACATGCATCTGTGACGTCAGCACATGCTCTGGGACTATATATATCACCTCTGATTTCCATGTATACATATATTATCATTTACACATTTATTCACATCTCCTCTTTGAGACTGGAACACGTTGAAAATGGGAGCTTCTCTACCTTCCAAAATAGGTTGACTCAGGACATGATACTTAATAAATGGAGCTAGAAAAGACTCAATCTATAACCAACATTTTCTAGCCATTTGCTTTCTTTTTTAATTTTTTTATTTTATTATGTTATGTTAATCACCATACATTACATCATTAGTTTTTGATGTAGTGTTCCATGATTCATTGTTTGTGTATAACACCCAGTGCTCCACGCAGAACGTGCCCTCTTTAATACCCATCACCAGGCTAACCCATCCCCCCACCTCCAGAACCCTCAGTTTGTTTCTCAGAGTCCACAGTCTCTCATGGTTCGTCTCCCCCTCTGATTTCCCCCCTTCATTTTTCCCTTCCTACTATCTTTTTTTTTTTTAACATATAATGTATTATTTGTTTCAGAAGTACAGGTCCGTGATTCAACAGTCTTGCACAATTCACAGCGCTCACCATAGCACATACCCTCCCCAATGTCTCTCACCCAGCCACCCCATCCCTCCCACCCCCCACCACTCCAGCAACCCTCAGTTTGTTTCCTGAGATTAAGAATTCCTCATATCAGTGAGGTCATAAGATACATGTCTTTCTCCGATTGACTTATTTCGCTCAGCATAACACCCTCCAGTTCCATCCACATCGCTGCAAACTAGCCATTTGTTTTCCATCTCATTGCACTTTAAACTTTTTTTTTAAGATTTTATTTATTTGTTTGACAGAGAGAAACACAGTGAGAGGAGCAACGCAAGCAGGGGGAGTGGGAGAGGGAGAAGCAGGCCTCCCGCCGAGCAGGGAGCCCGAAGTGGGGCTCGATCCCAGGACCCTGGGATCATGACCCGAGCCGAAGGCAGACACTTAACGACTGAGCCACGCAGGCGCCCCTATCTCATTGCACTTTAAATGCCTGGAGCATACTCAATCGACTTATTGGATCCAACCTTCCAAGTATCTTTAATGGAGGATTTACTTATGCTCTTAAGACCCACCAGGTTCAAAGCCACTTGGCACTTAGTTGTTCAGCTTTCCCAAACTCACACGGACAGGTAGAGGGGAGACAGAAGGACGGCATAGGTTACTGATAATATTCTTCTTTTCTCAAAAAACAAAATGAATCAATGTGACAAGTACGATGGAGGTTAATGAATACAAGTTTGAACTTTCTGGAATTTGGAATTTAGAAACTGATTCTCAAAGGAAATTTCTGTTATCAGTGCTCAGCTCTTGAAGCCTGTTGTGCAAGCTCGTTGATAACAAATAATAATACATTAGGGGTTACCATATTCTTTGAACATAATCCCAAAGACACATGACACTCTAAAAGGGGATTTTAACAGGAAATACTGTCATCATTCCAGTAAACCCGACATCCTTTCTTTTACATCTACAAGAGCATTTTAATAGGTTGGTACTGTATCCTACCAGGACCGGCATTTATATTTTCACGAATCAAAGGGAAGTTAAAAAATCAATTCTTGTATCAGTTGGCTATACTAATGAAATAACTATCAATCATTTTTTTCTTTTTTAAAGATCTTATTTATTTATTTGACAGAGGGAGAGAGAGCATAAGCAGGGGGAGCGGTAGGCAGAGGCAGAGGGAGAAACAGACGCCCCACTGAGCAGGGAGCCCGATGTAGGACTCGATCCCAGGACCCTGAGGTCATGACCTGAGCCGAAGGCAGACGCTTAACCAACTGAGCCACCCAGGTGCCCCAATCTTTTTTCTTTTTTTTTTTTCATAGAAGACAAATACTTAGTAGCTTTTGGATAAGAAAGAGGAAGTGCACTTGAACTGTATGAGTACACACAGCAAGATTTTCTTCCTCCCTAGTTTATTTTTTTTTTTTCATGATAAATCAGTTGCAAGAGCACGGCTCTCCAAAGGTTTTTACCTGATGTAATAGCCAGACATGAAGGGTTAAGTAGAGCGAGGTCTCAGCTACCACATCCAACTAGCAGATCTACCACTGGGGCAGAAGGAGCTATAATTAAAGAGAGCAAATGCAGCCAGGCATCCACAACCCAGATCCCAGGAAAGACCTAGACAGGCAAGTTACTGGTATCAGGGTTACCACAACGAAATAGGGAGGTCTTGAAAAGCAATTGAAATTGTAGAATGATGCAATGAAGATTAAGTCTGGCATCAGTGAAGTCCCTCTGATAACGGAAGACTTCAAGTGATAGGCCTGGACACCAAGGGTTGCACATTAAGCCCTAAACAAGCTTCAGTGTAATGCCCAATCCTGTAAAGATGTGCTTTCCGGGCAGGGTTTTAGGAACAGTAAACCAGACAGAAAACAAATGACTAAACGTGGGCTATAAGAAAAAGACTTTGTCTCAGGAAGAAGATAGGATCTCTGACATGAATGCTAGATTAGTAACCAGATTGAGGACCCAAATGTGGGCCTTATACTGTGCCAAACTCTCTCTTTCTAATCCAATCCAATTTCCCATCTGCAAGTCGGGGACAAAATGGACATCGTTAACAACGGGAAATGCTAAGATTCAGGAGCAGAGAACCAGCAGGGCATCAGACTAATAACAAACATCAGGAGACGTGCCAGAGAACATACCCAGCATCTCAGTAAATACTATTCAATAAAGATGTCAAACGGAGTCACGCTTTAGTTGAGAAGTTGCAAATAGGTGGCCTTCAGGTCATATGTGGCTCTCAGATCTTTTTCCCACACACACTATTTTTTAGAACCCATTAGTCTAGAGCATATAGAAATCAGGATATTCCTCATAAATAGTAACAACAAAGGAATTCCTGTTTTCTTTCCAAAAAACATAACGCTCTGACGACACTGGGCTTTGAATTTCCATAGGCCAACACGTCCTGGGTGATGAGTAGCGGCCGATCCCTTCAAACTGGGGATGGGTTTTGCAAGAACCCCACCTTCACTCATGGACTTCCTCTGCCGAGCCCAATCGACATTTAATTTTTTCAACCCGGGCTTTACAGGATGGTGAGAATTCAAAGAAACTGGGTGTTATCGTACTCAATCCATGCTGGAAATATTTTCTCACTGGACCAAAAACAAAGGAAACAAAGCCTGCTCTTCACCCAGCACGAATGAGATAAGCTGGGGCTGGAGTGGCAAGAGACATGTGCTGAGGAATTCTTCTTGGTTATGTAAAGGCTGGCCTTGTTTCAACAGTTACATTGTTTATAACGGAAACTGTTGAGAGTCGATTCATTACCTTAAATATCAACTCTCGCGTCCATTTTCAGAAAAGAAAATATGAAAGGATAGGACTGCGTTTTTTCCCTGCAATTATTTCGCAATACCCCAAATAGAATTAATCTGGAAAAGTGCACATAATGATTTCAGGTTCCAGGCATACTCAGAATACAGCAGTGTTGCAAGCCAAAATCATAAAGTTTCAATCTCCTAAAACTTAAAAAAAAATTTAATCTCTCTCTGTGACAGCTGATGATCCATTAAAAACAACAATACCAAAGTTTTGGATGAGAGAGGCAGCATATCGAAATAGTGGCCCACTCAGCAATTTTAAAATACTCTGCATTTGTATTTAATAATATCTCCTCCGGGAGTCCAAAAGAAAAATACTTTACTTCTTCTCTTCGAAAAGAGTTGGGAAATATTCCAATCCCTTGAAAATTTGCTGAGGAACATTTGCCATATCTCGCTTATATATTCCGGTTTGAGTTCTGACATATTTTGTAAACTGCAGAGTTTTCAAGAAAGAACAGCATAGTTCTTATCGAATATGAAGCAGACACAAAGTGTTCTTGTCTTATACACTACAGAAGTTGCTGGAATTTACTTTCTAAATATTCTCCCTTAGAAAAGAAACCAAATTAGTCTTCTGATGGCTAAGGCTCACCTAAACCTTCTTTAAAAATTCATAGAATTTCACCGGTGACCAAAAATTGTGAGTAGCTGTACAGAAAAATATAGTTATATCACATTGATTTTGGAGTTGGTATTTGCTCTTAATCTCAATAATCTCCATGAACAGAATTGATTTCTTATGGTACAACCCTGGAAAGGAACAATTCCCTGCAGAGAAGGACATTGCAGCAGAAAATTGGGGCAATCTGCATGTGAGCATAAGCATTTCTGCAGGGCATGCTTTCAAAGTTCGTGCATTTCCCACTCATTAACCCTATTGTGGAAACCTACCACATTCACATATAAATCCCAAAGAACACATATTCCCAGAGAGACTAGCAGAAAATATCAGAATAACTCAAAAGAACAAAAAGAATCTAAAAGATTGTGGTACAGAATGAAAAAAAAAAAAAAAAAAAACCACCCAGGAGAGTAAAAAACACAGACTGATTCATTTTCAACAAGGAGAAAATGGTAATTTGGAACAGCAGAGTCCTTCATATAAACGTTTATTAATTTCCTATTATCCAAGCATCACGATACCGAATCAGGATCGCAATGCAATAAATGCTTTTTATTCCATGGAGTACCTTTTATTCATTCATTCATTCATTCATTCATTCGTTTTGGGGTTCTATTTTTTGTTTTTTAAGTAGGCTCTACACCCAGCATGGAGCCCAATACAGGGCTTGAACTCGCCACCCTGAGATCAAGACCTGAGCTGAGATTAAGAGTCAGAGATATTTAACTGACTGAGGCACCCAGGCGCCCCTATTTATTTATTTTTTATTCAGGGATAATTGACATACAACATTATGTTAGTCTCAGGTGTACAGTATAATGATTTGATAACCGTATGCATTGAGACACGATCACAGCAAATCAGTCTGGTCAACACCCATCTCCATGCATAGTTACCTAGTTTCTTTTCTCATAATGAGCACTTTAAAGATTGACTCTCTTTGCAACTTTCAAATCTGCAGTACAGTGTTATTAACTACAGTCCCCATGCTATGGAGTCCCTTTTTACTAATAGTGGCTTTGGTTTGGTTTGGTTTGATTTGGCTCCTGCAGTGTTTTGAGTATAAAGAAGCATAAAGCTGTTTCCCACGGAGCTGCCCTGGATTGACAGGTGCAGCCTGTTCAGAGGCGCTGGAGGCAGACTCGCCTACATGTGGGTCCTGGCTCAGCTCCCCAGCTCCCACATCTATAAAATAGAGATAAATCCTCCCCCATAGGGTTACTGTCATGGTGACACAGGCTAAGACAATGTATGTAAATCGCTTAGTGCAGTCCTCAGCACACGGTAAGGACACAGTAAATGATGATAATCACAGTTCTTCTGAGGGTGTGCTTCAAGAAAAAACCACATCATTGAGATCTATCCGCTAAATGGCTATTCCTGATAACAAGCGACGTGCACACAGCATCCATGTCATTACGGCTTTAGGTAAGAGCTAGTGGTTGCACAGATGCACACACGCGTGTGTGTGCATGCGTGTGTGTATGTAGAAACATGCTAACAACCAGACATATAGTCTATTGTAGGTTTTTCAGTTTTCATGCTCTCTCGCTATGTGGGTGTGTGTAAAAAATAAGCCAAACATATAAGCCAGGGAGGCAGGAACTAGGGCCCTAAAAATGACGAAATGTGTAATCAATCCAAGGAACATGGAAATCACTCAAAACAGGAGCAAGAAAGATGATTCCAAAAGCAAACAGGTGTGAAATGTAAGGTTCGGTTCAAGAAATGGTGATCTGGCTTATACCGAAGGGAAGAACCCTCTCTTGGGGTGTGAGATACGTTTCATAGACAGAAGTAAAAATCACAAAAGGGGTGAGTTCCTATACAGAGTAATATGCCAATTGGTGGCATGTGCCAACTGGACAGAGCTTTTTTTATAATAATCCTAATAATAACAGTTATAATGATAATGTGCATTTGCTGAGCATTTACTACGTGCCAGGAATGATCTGAGAGTTCTAGTGAGAGGACAGAGCATCTCTGACTGTGGCCACACTGGTCACCAAGCAGAAGTGTTGGCCCCATCCCTTGCTGACTCAGCAGTGGCAGGCCTTACGCCTATCTGAGGGAGGAGGCAAAATGCACTTCAGAAGGTGGAGGCCAAAGGGACAATTGAGCAAGGGCAGCTTGCTGCCCGAACGAAGTGACACCGTGACTGGATGGGCCTTAACAGATAGAAAGACAAGAGAGAAACTGAAGCTTGAAGTCATTAGGGACTGACATCTGTCCTCTACCTTCTTTCTTTTGAAAACCTTGGTAAAAACCCTGAACCACAAAAGCCAGACTGTAAATCATTTATGTGGGATGTTCTTTCATCTTAAAACGTCTGAATCACATGCTTTAAATCTGGTAACAAAAGATGTAAGAATGTTAGAAGTAGCATTTTCACTACAGCCTCTAGACTTGGGAATGTCTTGCCATATTTCTAAATTACCGAGAAGAGCCTGCATGGATGTATCAGCCAACGGAATATGCCATTTGGAGCCGTGTCCCTAGAAGCCCTGTAAACTGAAGCCGTGTATCAGGAAACGCACGTGATGAGCCCCCACCTGTGCTTCAAGGTCATTGCTCAGCCTCCCCTGCGGATTCATTCATTCCTCCTTCACTGCCCACCTTCCTGCTGTCCTGGACATGCACATACTCGAGGACCGGGCTTCAGTCTTCACTATAGGATTTAGGCCTAAGTCCTATGGTGGACCCGTGTCCTATTTACCTGCCCAGCATCCTTACTCTTCTCTTCTGGCAAAAGAAGCGTGATTTTTCTTTACATTTGCCTGCAGCCTTACCCCCTGCAGGTTTAGTTTACGTGTGTTTTGATGGACATCACACTACCCATGATTCTAAGGATGGGCCTGGTTCATCAAATCACCGTGGTGGATCCAGGGATGATGGAATATTCCCAGTTTTTCCAGGAAGAGTGAATTCTGGTGCTTACCCAGGACTTGGTGGAAGAGAGGCACTCTCTTTCTGCAGGAGGGTCTATGCTGGTAGAACGTGCCATAAAATCTGAAAGCCCACCTGAGAAAAAGAGCTAGCAAAGAACAGAGCAGAGCCAAAAGAGAGACATAAATCCCTAACCATGGAAACACATCAATCCAGTCATGCCTAAAGCCAGCCCTGTCTCTGGATTATTCTGTCACACGAAATTCAGTCCATAAATTCAGCCTTTCAGTCAATATCTGATGGGTTTCTGTCGCTGCCAATTCAAAGCACTCTGGTTAATAGTTTCGTTTCAATTCAACAAATGTGCATTGAGATACATCTGTGCTAGGCATTCTGCTAAGTGTGGCAAATCTCTTCCTCTCCAGTGATTTTGGCTTTTACCTGCAAGTCACCTTCTCTCACGTCTATAGCACCAGCTGTGCTAATTTTGAAGTTGATCTGCACATCTCTGGCTGCTTGATGGGCATCCCTAAGTGCCCGACCGGCTGCAGACCCACACCACCCTCTTCTCTGAAAAAAAGAACTCTCCTCTGGACCCCCTTATTTCATTCAATGATCCCATCAGTTTTCAAGGCTCAGCACTGAGGAGCTTTGCTTGGGGCCAGCTTAGCCCCTGGATCCAGCTATTTCATCCCATCTTACTTCCTCAAAATTTCCCTCATCTTTCTCTTCATACATATTTCTTGCTTCTTATTTTTCTGACCCTTTATTTACACTTGGGCAACTTTACCTGTTAACTACTTTTTCTCCCTCATGTTCCATGCCACACAGGTATACATCCTACAAATTAATCTTTGTACATTTTGGTTCCTTCGCATCAAAATCCTACTCTGAAAGCTCCCCAGTAGTTTGATGGCTTAGCCAGGGCGGAAGGGTCTCCAGAGTCCCCCTCGCTTCCCGGTTCCTTGACTGCATCTCTTTCTAATTCCCAGTGAAACACCTTCACCAAACAGATCTCTCCTGTGCTCCTAAAATAAATGTAAGTTTTCTCCTCTCTTGGTTCATCTTCCTGGATTGGAGTCCCTCCTTTCCACTTGTTGATGTCCCTCCTTTCCTTCAATTCCCAGCCCAGATTCTGCCCCTTCCACGGGGTCTTGAAACACCATAGCACCCTTCATTAGACTCTCTTGAAGTCTGATGGCATTCACCATCTGTGGTGTCACTGGCATATGATACAGATGGTCTCACACTGTTATTTTGACATGTCTGTTATAGGTTTCATCGATCTCACTCTTTCAGGATGTGGACCATGTCTACACATTACCTAGAAGTACAACAGTTTATGCATATGGGACCACACAACAGTACTTAAACATATTTCATGATTATGGGATTGAAAGAGCTCAGGACTTATTCATTCGTTCTTTTGTTGACTGTTAGTTTATGTACCAAGAACAGAGCATTGTCCCTCCTAGTATTTAGTAAAAAGAACAATGTATAATCAAGAAATCATACAATAAAAACTCTTCTATGAAAAGTTGTAAGAAGGCGTGGTCTGTGGTGGGCTCATGGGAAGATCAGACATGTCCTTCTCTAGGAAGCATAAAATGGAAGTGGCTTGGTGTTTCAGCTTTCATTCACCCTCAGAAACTCAGATAAAGTTTCTCTGCTTTTGCAAGTGCAAATATGACAGAAGAGCTGAGTTTTTTTTGGGGGGGGGGAAGGGGAGCACTGGGAAAACTTTATAAATAATGTGGACAATAATACTGGACAAAATGGCTCTAAGTTTGTAACTTTGCACAGTCTAAGTCTTCTCTGGGACATTAATTCCTTGCCTACAAAATGACTGATGACTACCTACACAACATCCAAATCTCCCTTTCTTCCTTTCAGAAGAAACCCCAGTTTTATTCAGTTGACCAGCTTACACCACATGACTCTGGGGAAGCGGATTCGAATTCCCAGCTCCAGAGATGGTCGGGACCCCTCTACAGCAAACATGGTAATTCCACATGCCTGGCATGTGGCCCAACCAAAAAAATGAGAGTGCCTTTGCTAAGAAGAGCCTGGGGAAGAAGTCTAAAAAATGGTCTCCCAGCCTCCTCTGAACATCCGAGTCTTGGGGCACAGGCACCATCTTGCTGTCAAGCTGAGCAGGAAACCAACACTTTGTGGAGACCAAATCCAAATCAGAGAACTTCAGGGACACTGTCATACCACACTCGGCGTACAGCCTACCTGAGAAATCCCTGTGTGACATAATAAATGTCCTTGTGTTAGCCAGTTTGGCACAATTTGAGACTGAGGTTTTCTGTTACTTACAGCTGAAAGCATCTGAGAGATCCTGAGACTACATATGTCCTTGTGTTCTACTATAAGTTTGTGTTTTTCAAGGTGGTTTCTCTCTTGGTATAAAAAAACGACGAGCCATGAAATCAATCACTTAAACCTAGAAAGTAAAATATTTACTTTCCAAGGGAAGTGCATGAATTAGGTAATTTCTAACTCTTTCCCAGTCAAAAAAAAAATACTGAATTCCACTAATTATTTCTATTTTAAAAATCTACATGGTTATATGAATTATCACCATTGCTTATCCTTGGCTCTCAATATCGATTTAATTGAACACAAACCACTTAAACATGGTGGAAGGTTACTACATTATTGAAAAAAAACTACTTTATCATGTTCTTATTTTAAATTCGTCACTTACATGTGTGGTTGTGGAAACAGAAATTACTCTAACTTCCACTAACCCCATCCGTGTTATTTGGGGAATTCTATCCTGAATTACTTTTCTCTCAGTCTGTCAAAGGAACAGAATCCAAATATCTGCTATATTATTAATCCGAGCCGAAGAATGTGCCATCAGTCTATAGTCTGAGTGCTTCCCGTCCCTCAGGTAATAAAAATCAGGTTTTAGTGAGAACTCCAGCTATTCATCCATGTCACATCTTTAATGATATTTTCAGTCTAAAGAAATGAATAAAGAATCAGTTATTTTCCACCTTTATAAAATAACTAAAATCATTGAGAATACAAGCTGCTTTCTCCTAGGGCCAGTCAGGTACTTTAGCTCGGGGATTAACTGTAAATCCAAAACCCCTAGGGGAAAGCACTGCATTAATTAATTTTGCATTACATAGCTTTCCACTGCTATGTATGGTGCTAACTGTTACTGTTTTAGGAATCTATGATTACCAAATCAATTCCTTAGATTGGTTCATTTCCTCTTCCTGAACTGCCTGTTGGAGAAGTTGAATAGATCTGTACTCCCTATGAAGGTGTGGACCAGACTGAGAGTTCTTAGTCTGCAGCTCAGTGAGCGACCCCTCCCCCATTACTAATCATTTATGCAAAACTCTCCTTTTTGGCACAATACCTTTCAAAAATATACATACTGGATACCATTATAACTGAGACATACACATTAAAATATATTATAGGTGTACTAAAAACAGAAACAGATAAACTTTCCGAGGAAAATTATGTTGGTATACTTATAAAAGGAAATTATGCTATGGGTTGAAATGTTGCAGGTTCATGAGTATGAACTATTAGATCGATTCATAATGATCAGTTTGTGCTGCCCTTTTCAAAAACATGCCAGAACTTTTCTGCCGAGCTGTTTGATTTGCAACCCAGAAACAATATGTAACCGTTGATACCACAGAGTCCTTTTGAGAAGGAAAAGAGCCTCGAATGTTTCGATGCATAATAGTATGAAATCTTAAGTCCCCTTGACAAAACACATTTTGCATTTACAAAGACTCAAGGTATGCAAAGCTCTAAAGTTTGCCCCCTTAACGCGGACGTCTATGTCCTGGGCCACCTCCATAGCTCTCTGAGAATAAGGAGTGGAAGCAATGGTTTTGGATGCTCCAAAGTGAGCACGAGGTACAACATAGCGTCTGACTCTTGGTTTCGGATCAGGTCATGATCTCAGGGCCCTGGGATCAAGTCCCTGTTGGGCTCTGTGCTTAGTGGGGAGTCTGCTAGAGATTCTCTTTCCACCTCTCCCTGTGCCCCTCCGCCCTGCTGGTACAATCTCTCTTTCTACCTCTCCCTGTGCCCCCCCCCTGCTGGTACAATCTCTCTTTCTACCTCTCCCTGTGCCCCTCCGCCCTGCTGGTACAATCTCTCTTTCCACCTCTCCCTGTGCCCCTCGCCCCTGCTGGTACAATCTCTCTTTCTACCTCTCCCTGTGCCCCTCCGCCCTGCTGGTACAATCTCTCTTTCTACCTCTCCCTGTGCCCCCCCCCTGCTGGTACAATCTCTCTTTCTACCTCTCCCTGTGCCCCTCCCCCCTGCTGGTACAATCTCTCTTTCCACCTCTCCCTGTGCCCCTCTGCCCTGCTGGTACAATCTCTCTTTCTACCTCTCCCTGTGCCCCCCCCCTGCTGGTACAATCTCTCTTTCTACCTCTCCCTGTGCCCCTCGCCCCTGCTGGTACAATCTCTCTTTCTACCTCTCCCTGTGCCCCTCCGCCCTGCTGGTACAATCTCTCTTTCTACCTCTCCCTGTGCCCCCCCCTGCTGGTACAATCTCTCTTTCTACCTCTCCCTGTGCCCCTCCCCCCTGCTGGTACCATCTCTCTGTCTCTCTAAAATAAATAAATCTTTTTTTTTTTTTTTTTTTAAAGAAAGAAAGAAAGTTCTCTTCTCTGAACAACCTGGACTTCTCTGAGACTCGTTGATCAGTTCAGGAAGCAGAATTTGTACATAATTGGCTTGGGGATCAATGAAATATGTAAGATACGATGCAGAGGTTAAATAAAACTCTTTGATCTCAAAATCACACTGGACACCCTGTGGTAAAAATAGAGATCTACCGGGGGAGGGGGAAGATGAGTTCTATTTCCCATCACAAATTAAGCCCAGGGAAGGGAAATTTGATAATCTCATAAAACAAACCTTGTAAAACGGCTTCACTTGAACCTCATCAGCATACGAGATTTGCAAGAAATGAAACTGCTCATGGTCTAGAGTCCCTTAACCACTGGGAGCATTCAGTGAAATAATTCTTCCTTTCCAGAAAATGATGGTCTGGAAAGGTGAATTAATTTCAGATATGATTGGCGCGTTTGGTCTTTTTCCCCATCAGCAATACAGTGCTGTTCCTTGCACGGACCTAAAAGAGAATACGTTCGTGATACCTATCATTCTTCTGCTTTCCCACATTAATGCTGACATCTCTAATTCTCTGGTGGATGAGAAGCCGAAAAGCAGCCATATTTTGAAAGTGCAATCCACCAAACTGGTATAGCGGGACAGCAAAAGCCCTTGCCGGTGATTGAGCCATGAGCGGGTCTCACTGATGGGCTGGCTTGGTCATCCTCTTTCAAGTCATCGCAGTCATCTGCTTTCTGCTGCTTCCAACCCACCCAGTAACAGCTTCCAGCCTTGAGCTTCTCCTTTATTCTAGATACTACCCCAGGGCCTTCGATATGCTTCCTCTCAACCCTTCAAGAGAACATGACAGCACCTTTTTAAATCCCATTTAAAAGATAAAGAACCTGCAATTCATAAATGTTCACTATAAAGTAGCTAATAAGAGGCCAGATAGATTTAAACTCAGGTCTGACTCAAAATTCCCTGCTGTTGAGCAACGTGGAAGTGAGCAGGACACCCAGCCACGTCAGGAGTTGAAAGGGTAGGAAACTAAACTGCCATCATTTTATGGAAAGGAAAGAACTTTATGAATTTTGTCATGATTTCTCTTTTGTTTTATCGTCAGTGTAATCATTGAAAAGTCCCTGCATTCAAATATATATATATATAAAGTTGATTTGTTTCTAGGCAATTTAATATCATTTACAAAATACTTTTTCTAGTCCTGTAATAGGACTTTTTACACACCATTTAAACAAGCATATTTATTTTAAAGATTTTTATTTATTTACTTGTCTCAGAGAGAGAGAGTACAAGCAGGGGGAGAGAGAAGCAGACTCCCCACTGAGCAGAGAGCCCAACACGGGGCTCGATCCCAGGACCCTGGCATCATGACCTGAGCCAGAGGCAGATGCTTAACCGACTGAGCCACCCAGGCGCCCCTAAAGAAGCATGATTTTTAAAAGATTTTTATTTATTTATTTGAGAGAGAGTACAAGCAGCAGGGAGAGAGAAGCAAACTCCCCGCTGAGCAGGGAGCCCGACATGGGACTCAGTCCCAGGACCCCGGGATCATGACCTGAGCCGAAGGCAGACGCCTAACTGACTGAGCCACCCAGGCGCCCCTAAAGAAGCATAATTGTTATATATCTGTTTAAAAGACAGCATTGTGTATCTGGTAGACATTTCTCTATGTGTCGGTGTATAGTTAGAATAAAAACATTGCTAAAATCAATCAAACTTATTCAGTACACCAAAAGTATCATCATCTGAAGACACAGTTCTTAGTCTCCAAGATGACAAACGCCACACACAGAGACCTCCTTCATGCTTCTGTTGTCCATGGGTTCCAGGTAACAATATGACAGCCTGATCTGACATACCGGGATTTTCCTCAAAAGAGAAAACACACATTCCCACGTGTGTACACACACACACATACACACACACACACAGAAATTAAGCAATCAATGTATATATGTAGTATTTCAATTATTATTTGCCTGAGTCTTCACCTATGAGTAGTTACATCAATTTCTCATGTTCCTCACCAATACCTAGAAGGACTAGAGAGAACTCCTAGCTTCTAGTAATTGATTAGCTCAAGATCCGGGAGAAGCATTTTCATTTGTGAACCAAACAAACACATCCTGGATAGAGTCATTCTAGTTATTTAAAAGCCAGTGGTGGATTCTTAAGAGAATTATATGTGCACATTTTCTGGAGGGTATTAATTACTATGTTATCTACTGCCAAAAACTGAGTTCCTAAGAACTTTATGGAGGGAAGAAAACCTTTTAGCTTAGATATAAGAAAATAGGAATATTTTCATTCCTTTTGTGTTCCTACAGATTTCTTCATAGAAGTTGGACCCTACTTAATTACTAATAAATCACCCCTAATATGAGGATCCTTAATCACCTGGATTAATAGTTTTAGATTTAAAACACACAAATATAAAAGAATGCTGCCCACAAGCTGGGTGCTTGGCAGATGCAATGAGCCGGTCCATCCAAATGGAAATGAATCACACACACCCTTCCAAGTGGTATTCCCTCTTGTAGGTCAAGCCATACCCATAAGAAGTTCATAGCTGATAAAATGCTTTTAAGAGGATCAACACCTGGTAGAGACAAAGCAATCGACACTTCCTGCCAAGACTTGATTATGCTAGGGTGAACAAGCAATGTGCAGCCGACTCTGTCAAATTATGAAAGAGGTGTCTCGTTTGCCTTAGAAAGAAATGGAACATAACTCTATACTGAAGCACGAAAAGCAGGCAATGCAAAGCTGTTCCCACTCCCCCAACTGCTATAATCAATTCTATAAAACAAATGTTGACTTGTTGTCTACCATGCATTTGACACTGTGGGAAATATATTGCAAAAGGCAGAACAGATGGGTTTATGTATATCCATAAAGCAGTCAAAAGTGCTTTCCCTCACTTAAGACACACTGGAGTTGTGGGGCACCTGGGTGGCTTAGTCAGTTAAGCGTCCAACTCTTGATTTTGGTTCAGGTCATGATCTCGGGGTCCTGGGATCCAGCCCCATACAGGGCTCAGCGCTCAGCGTGGAGTCTGCTTGTCCCTCTCCCCCCTGCCTCCCCGCCCGCCCCCCCCCCCCCCCCGCTGGAGCGCTTTCTCTCTTCTTTGTCTGAAATAAATAAAAATCTTTAAAAAAAAGAGAGAATGACATTGGAGTTGTTGTTCGATTGGTGTAAAGCTTCGGTTATATGAGGTAAAGAAGTTCTAGAGATCCGCCATCCAAGATAGTGCCCACAGTAGACAATACTATACGGTGCACTTAGAAATAGTATAGCTCTCACGTTCTTATCTTCCCTAAAATGTTCTTATCACAAACACAAGCACACAAGGAAACTGGTGGTAGTGACAGATATGTCTATTACCTTGACTATGCTGATGGTTTGGGGACTATGCGCAGATGCCCAAACTCTTTACGTTGTATACCTTTGACTCGTGTGGGGTTTTGTGTATCAAGCACACCTAAATAAAGCTGTCAAAAAATTATAACAGGATGAAAGAAGACACACTGCTATAACGAGCATTCAGGAAAAATCAAATCCATGTATAAAGATGGAAGGAGGCAATCTGTAATGTTTTAAGAAGCCAGCACTGCCCTGAGCTAAGAGATCTAAGTACCTCCTCGCTAGCACCTCTGTGGTCTCCTCTCTGAACAGGGCATGGTGACAATTCCTCTTCACAAGGCAGTCAGAGGACTGGGCAGGAGAGGGACACAGAGCTTTGCAGTCAATCTGTGCTAATTCTCCCATTTCCTCTTCCCCTTCTGACAACCACCCCAAGGATGAAGCGGGTGAATGGCCTGGCCCCCAGAGATGCTTCCCACACTTGCACAATTCGCCTTCCCAATTCCATGTCATCATAGATGGAGCTTTGTACGCTCACCAGTCAAGAAGGGAGAGGCAAAGTGCTTTTCTAAACCGGAAAATGCACGTGCTTCCAGGGAGAAGGGAAGGTATGTCCGGACTACCCTGTAAGATTCCCACAAACCGCCTTGCTTCCCATCCTAAGCAGGCAGACACTCCACTCTGAGAGAAAACAGCAAACAAGTCATTCATCAAAGTCCGAGACCACTTCGGGCATTCACCAGTCTCCAAGAAAGACCTCTGCCTTTCCGTGACAGGTTGCTCCATCACGCAGAGGCCCCCTCGGTCTTGCCCACTGGTCAGACAGAGTCCCGGGTCAACGATGCAATTCTACTCTCAGGCCCAAATTCATCTGAAAGACCCCTAGGTCTTTCAAATGCTATTGACGGACGCTTGACTGTGTGGCTTCACTGCTAAACATTAGTCTTGAATCCAGGTTGTCCCACTGTTGCTCATCACATACTCATTTTTTTTTCTCTCTTCCTACCGTCAAGACAGGTCTAAATGTCTGCACGCTCCCGAGGCTGCACATGGCCTTCCCCCAAAATGTCGTGCAGGGCAGAGGAGGGAAGGGACACCAGCGAAACCCTGACATAATGAGAGAGGAGGGGACAAGCCTCATCTTTGCCACTTCTTGTCTGTGGAACTCAGGGATGCCAGTAAAGCTTTCAGGGTCTCCATGGACTTCTCTGAAAAACACAGCACCCCAGAAGTTTAAGAATTGATGGGAATGCAAACTGGTGCAGCCACTCTGGAAAACAGTATGGAGGTTCCTCAAAAAATTGAAAGCAGAGCTACCCTATGATCCAGCAATTGCACTACTGGGTATTTACCCCAAAGATAAAAATGTAGGGATTCGAAGGGGTACGTGCACCCCAATGTTTATAGCAGCAATGTCCACAATAGCCAAACTGTGGAAAGAGCCGAGATGTCCATCGACAGATGGATGGATAAAGAAGATGTGATACACACACACACACACACACACACACACACACACTGGAATATTATGTAGCCATCAAAAGGAATGAGATCTTGCCATTTGCAACGACGTGGATGGAACTGGAGGGTGTTATGCTGAGTGAAATAAGTCAATCAGAGAAAGACATGTATCCTATGACCTCACTGATATGAGGAATTCTTAATCTCAGGAAACAAACTGAGGGTTGCTGGAGTGGTGGGGGGTGGGAGGGATGGGGTGGCTGGGTAAGAGACTTTGGGGAGGGTATGTGCTATGGTGAGCGCTGTGAATTGTGCAAGACTGTTGAATCACAGATCTATACTTCTGAAACAAATAATACATTATATGTTTAAAGAAGAAGAAGAAGAAGAAGAAGAAGAAGAAGAAGAAGAAGAAGAAGAAGAAGAAGAAGAAGATGATAGTAGGAGGGGAAGAATGAAGGGGGGGAAATTGGAGGGGGAGACGAACCATGAGAGAAGATGGACTCTGAAAAACAAACTGAGGGTTCTAGAGGGGAGGGGGGCGGGGGGATGGGTTAGCCTGGTGATGGGTATTAAAGAGGGCACGTTCTGCGTGGAGCACTGGGTGTTATGCACAAACAATGAATCATGGAACACTGCATCAAAAACTAATGATGTAATGTATGGTGATTAACATAATATAATAAAAAGAAGAATTGAACAAATACGAATATGTTCGAAGGAAGCATTACTCTTTCAAATCCACCTGAGCACAATATGACATTTTAGAGTCCGTGACTGTGGATTTCTCACCTGGCACACAAAGATGATAAATACATCAGGTGGCTAGAACGTATGCCTCACGATTGTAGGGGTTGGGGTCATGTTCACTGGTCTACGGAAGCCTTGCAACAGTACCTCACACCCAGTAGAGGCTTAGTAGTTATTGATGAGCAAGTGAGTGAGTGAATACTATAATTTCTTAAAGATCACAATTTACAATAAATATGTTGCTACTTGTGACCTTTGTAATAAACACTCACATATCCTCTGTTCTTTTTCACTTACCAAAGCTGAATTGCGTTGCAAATAAAAATTGAAAAAAAATGAGTCTAACACTTTCTTAGAATCCAAAGCACCACCTTAGAAATATATCTGAATAAAAAACAGCCATTAAATTATAATATACCTTAAATATAGGCAAGACAGTAGGAACAATGTATCACCAGTTATAAACAGAAAATAAAAAATGCCTGTTTCCAGGTTTATTTTTCTACACGTTTTGAAAATTATTATTACTTTCACATTTTCTGACATATCCTGTATGTCAAAATAACTTCCAAATTAACATTTGGTACATTTGCTAATGTCGGTGATACTATAATATAGGTATGTACTCCATTACCTACTGATTTGGCTCCATGGGAATGTTTCTCCCTTCCTTTCCTACTTCCTTTCCTTCCTTCCCTCTTTCTTCCTTTTTTTTCCTTTCTTTTCTTTCTTTTTCTTTCTTTCTTTCTTTCTTTTCTTTCTTTTTCTTTCTTTCTTTCCTTCCTTCCTTTCCTTCCTTTCTCTCTTTCTCTTTCTCTCTTCCTTTTCTACTGAGACATAATTGGCACATAACACTATTAATTTCAGGTATACAACATAATATTTTGATAAATGTATATATTACAATATGATCACCACACCACACCACAGTAAGTCTAGGTAACATCCATCACCATACATAGTAACAATTTTATGTGTGTATGTGAGAACTTCTAAGATCTACTCTCTTAGCAACTTTTAAATATACAATACAGTATGATCAACAATAGTTGCCATGCTGTACATTCCATCCTGGGATTTATTTACCTTATAACTAGAAGTTGGTACCCTTTGACCACCTTCACCCATTTCACACACCTCTCCCCACCACCTGGCTCTGGCAACCACCAATCTGTTCTCTGTATCTACCAGTTTTTATTTTTTTAAGATTCCATACATAAATAAAATCATATAGTATTTGTTTTACCCTGTCTGATTTATTTCATTGAGTGTAATGCCCTCAAGATTCAAGATCCATCCATTGTAGCAAGTGGCACAATTTTCTCCTATTTGATGGCTGAATAATATTTCATCATACATGCACACACACCCCCACATCTTCTTTATCCATTCATCTATTGATGGACACTTCAGCCGCTTCCCTGTCTTGACTATTGTAAGTAATGCTGTGATGAACACGGGAGTGCAGATATCTTTTTGAATTTGTGTTTTTGTTTCCTTTGGATAAATACCCAGAAGCCGAACTGCTGGATCATAGGATAGTTCTACTTTTAATTTCTTGAGGAAACTCCATACTGTTTTCCAGAGGCTGCACCGACTTACACTCCCACCAACAGTGCACGAGGGTCTCTCCACATCCTCGCCAACACTGGTTATTTCTTGTCTAAATTTTGATACTAGCATTCTGACAGGTGCGAGGTGGTAGCTCCAGGTGCTTTTGATTTACATCTCCCTGATGATGAGGGATGCTGAGTGTTTCTTCATGTACCTGTTGGCCATCTGGATGTCTTCTTTGGAAAAATGTCTATTCAGGCATTCTGTTGATTTTTAAATCAGATTGTTGTGCTGGTGATAGTGGTGGCTACTGAGTTGCATGAGTTCTTTATATAATTTGGATATTAATTATCAGACATGTGGTTTGCAGATATTATCTCCCGTTTCCACAGGTTGCCTTTTCATTTTGCTGACATGGGCATGTTTCCTTACCAGCTTTTCCTTAGAAGCTACTCTTCCAAAGTCTTTAGTACACCTTAGATTTACTAAAATTTGGGGCGCCTGGGTGGCTCAGCTGGTTAAGCATCTGCCTGCGGCTCAGGTCATGGTTCCGGGGTCCTGGGATCGAGCCCCACATCGGGCTCCCTGCTTGGTGGGAAGCCTGCTTCTCCCTCTCCAACTCCCCCTGCTTGTGTTCCCTCTCTAGCTGTCTCTCTCTCTCTCTGTCAAATAAATAAATAAATAAAATCTTCAAAAAAAAATAGATATACTAAAATTTGCTTGCCTCTACTTTTGTGGAGAATGATCTTAAAACATAAGTTAAGCAAAGCCGCTATTTTAAATATGGCATTAACCGCCTACATCTTCTTTAAAAACAAAGCAAAACTATCATCACACTTTTTTGTTCTTGTTTAACAAATAATCAGTTTACATGAGATCTCCTACTGCTTTTCATCCCTCCTGAGCCAGATAAAATTTCACCTTTGGGCATATTTATTTTTGTCCTTAATCTGACCTGTGTCTTCATTATTCAATTACCAATCCCTCAGACCAATTAATAGTTACATCATCTTCAGAATGTCGGGGTTGCTTTATGTAAGTAGAATAAACTTAATTTGAAACAATTTAATTACAGCATTTCCCTTAACTGTAACAATTATTTATTCTTCTTCTCCTGTAAATTCTAGATAACCATCTCCATCATGTGGAATTTGTAACTAGTAATAGTGTAATAGTAATAGTGAAGGGACCTTAGAACTTTAGGTAGCCCTTTTATATACAACTTTAGGCAGACTATTGCAATCAGCACTTCTTGCAATAAAGAAATACATTTCAACAAAGTCTGCTATAGAGTCCATTTCCCTTATGGGGCCAGTTTCCTCATCAGAAACATGAAGAGAATGAATTAGATGGATTCTACTGATTACTTTCAGCTCTAAAATACCATGATTGCACAATCCCAACTTTACTGCTGCCCTGTTTTCTATAAGCGCAGTTGTACTTAGCTGAAGGAAATGTGAAGTTGAATATTATAGTGTCATAGTTAGGAACTCACGGACCATTTTAAATCACAGGTGTAAATGAGTAATTTTCCGATAAACCATTCACGATACCATGCAAACTACTCCCTTCAAAACCAAATATTACCAATATTTTTATTTGTACTTGAAATAAGACCTAGAAAAAACACAGAAATCAACATATGTCTTACGCATGTATGAATATCTCTTTAACGCTGATTTATGGTACTCTGTGCAGTAAAGGGAATTTGTACTTACTGGGTGTCTGCCATGGATCAATAACTGTCCTGGGCAAACTGAGAATGTTTTCAGAAGCAACCCTTGAAGCTTATCCAATTCAATTCAGTTTTTCACCAGGCATAGGCTGATTCCATCCTTCTGACTTTCTGACAGTTCATTTCAACCCTTTTTATAATTGTTGTTTTATGATTTCCCATGATTTTATTGTTCTCTTATACCTACATTGTTGTTAATAAACATGATAATTCAATTCATAGGAATGTAAACAGCTGTCCACAAACTGAAGAGGAAGTGAGAGAGACGAAAGTCTGAGCCGAAATGAAATTTAGGCAGACCTGAAAAATGGACATGACCACAAGATTTGTCCCAAAGTAAAACAGGAAAAAAAAAAAAAAGACACTTTTGTTTTAAAAAGAATTGTTTTGGAAAAGGAAGACAGGAGACATAGGGCAGACCAGGTCATCAGAGCAAAAATAGGCAATAAGGGAAAGATCTAAGCTATGTGCTTAGAGGATCTACGTGGCGCTCCATTGGCTCATTTGTTCACAGGTCCATTCATCCAGCAAACCAGCAAACGTAGTGCTCCCCAGTGCCGGGCCCTGAGGATGTGGGACAAACAAGTTAAACAAAGTCCTGTACTCGGGGTGGTTCGCTTCCATTAAAAAGGCAAACATCTTTTCACTACATATATTCAATTGTCAAGAGTAGAAGGTTCAGTGGTTGTTTCTTTACACCAAAGATCTCGTTGAAAATAATGCTTACTCTGGTTTTCCCCCCGAATATTTCCTTCTCCTCACATGTGTGTCTGAAGAAGACCAAGAAATATGTTTTGCCCACATAACTCCTTAATTTCCTCCTTTTCTTCTGGTTTGAAAAAGAAGTCAAAGTTCCAGATGCACAATTCATTCCTTTCTCTTCTCACATTTTAGAATCCCATCTGAGGGGCAGATGAGGGAAAATTAGTCCAATAAACACAGTGATACAACCTGTCAGTGTATCTGAATCATTTTACCAATGCCCGGCAAACTGTGCACTAAAGCAAACTTGACAGACAGGGGTGAACAGGGTCCTCTCACAGCCTGACTGCCACGGGCATCCACGAGCCTCCGGGCCAGGTGGGGACCCTACCATCTACTGCTCTGTTTGTCTTCTTGCTGCATCATTTACCTCCACCTACCTTTTTGCTCTTCCTTTCTCAAAATGATACCTTGTTCTTAGTCCCAAATCCAGAGCCACAAACGCAATGGTCATAAACCAAATCCAGACAAGAGAAACGCCACATTTGACCACAGAGGTTGAAAACTAATGCCATGCATGAACTGGCCATGTTTAGAAACTGAGAGATACGACATACATGTCCCAATGTCCAGGTTCTCTTGAAACCTAGGAGGATCTGGCCATAGGGCATCAGCAGGGAACGAATCTCAGTGTAAGGAGCAGCAAGCAAGTGCCCCCCAACCAACCACAGCCCTCAACTCTCCTATTGATGACTGACTTTGAGGCCAAGGGCCTGTCAACTGTCATCTCTGATCACGCTTGTACTTTCTGGCTCCCCTCTGTTTAAAATATTTCCTGTATCAATATCCGACAGAAAAGTTGAAAAATAAAAGACGAACCAAATCAACCCACTGCTTGTGTGTTTGTTTTGGTCGGAATGTCAGGGGTTAGCACATTCTTTTCTGCAAAGGGCTAAATGGAAAAATAAAAGGGGGGACTAAATAGAAGAAAAAGGGGGGCTTAATAGAAAAAAAGGGGGGGCTAAATAGAAAAAAAAAAAAAAAAAAGGTCATACTGTGTTACAGATACTCTGATGGCCGGGCAGCAAGAAAGCCATCACAGACACTATGAGAATGGATGGGCCTGGGTTCTAATAAAACGTTATTTACAAAAACAGGCAGTGGGCTGAATGTGGGCCATGGTTTGCAGACCCTTATGCCATCTATATGGATGCTCTAGGCACGTGACCTCTGTCCTATCCCTTTTCCACTTTGCTGTCAATCAAACAACCCTTGTCAGTTTCCCTCTCAAGTTTGGACTCCTTTGGTCAGTGTGGACATCTAGTTCCAAATAGCCATGACAAGACACTGCCCAAATGGTCTTTGAGTCTTCTGGGCCAGGGAAAGTCAGCCCACCTTGGGAAGCAGACAGCGGGAGATCTCAAGGCTCCTGGAACAGTAGGCACAGAGCTGTGAATTCTCTACTCCCTTTCTCAACAGCTTTGATGCTTCCCGACAGTCTACTAAAATAATGCACTCGGACACCAATTTCACTGTCTTGGCTATATTTGTCCTTCACCGTCCACCCATGAGTTATTTGTTCCGGTCGTTCTGGACTGCTTCGTATGTTCTATTTATAACTTCTACTTTCCCTCTCCATCACTTGATCAAGCTCTGCACTGTCTAGGACAGAAGGAGGCTGGTTTAGGGAAATCTAGCTCTTCCCAAATTCCAAGGCCTTCCTAAAAATCATAGATTCCCCCATAAGACCGTCCCCGATTCGACCGGTTACATTGAAGGTCTTCAAGCGTTGGTGTTCCCCAAGCAGAACTAGAGCACTTCGATTAGGCTACAGCACATGAATTGCCATTATCTCAGGTCAAAAATGGTCGAATATTGGAAATCTCCTAGATTCGGCCTAACGCAACCCATAAACGTGTCTGCTCCAGTGTCTGAGGCAGGGAGGGGTTGAGTCTCACGCCGTGTCTACTCTCCTCTCCAACTCAACACCTTGCTCAGAGCAGAGGATCCACCAACACCGGTGAATGGATATGCTGAATTAAAACAAAACCAAACCGAACAGAACAGCCTTAACAGAGAAGTAAAGACAGCATGCACACCCCTAAATTCCTTTTAAGGACTACTACAGGGTGGCCTTAATTCATGACCTAGATGACTTCGATTTCTAAAAATAGCACCTGGGGGGAGAAAGGAGGGTAGACTTGTAGCCGGGCACTTCTCCGGCTGTTGACATTCTGCTACGTTCAACAGGGACCCAGGTGTTGTGATAATGGTTAACTCAGTTTCAACCAGGAATAGTGCAAAAATCCTCTGGCCTGAGGAAGCCCCTGGTATTCAGAGTATAAAATTCTGATGGGAAGCTCCAGTAAAATGTGAGCTGTTTTATTGGCTGTCTCTTATGCTTAAGTTCTTCTTTTCAATATGAAAAGGAAAAAGCAATCTGTTGGCAGTACAGAGCTTGCCAGAGTCCTGTTGCTAAGCAAAGGGAAGCGAGGGAGACCAGGGGAAGCTGAAGGTCTATGAATCAGGGGCAGTAAAATTCTAATCACCTCTCGGTGTTCTGCGTGGCTGCCCCGCTGGGGGATGGAAGGCAGCATCTGAATCAGTCCGTCCACAGGCTCAGGAATGTAGTCCCAGGCTTCACAAAGGAGACCATGTCCACTGTGAAGCTGGCAGTTAAAAAGATACAATCGCGGTTGTAGGAAAGAAATGATAAGGTAACCTCCAGCAGCCTCCATGGGCTCTCAGACTTTTTTTCCCAATAAGTGGTTATCAACCAGCTACATAATAGAAGAATTATGACGAGTCAAACATCAGTCTCTTCTAAAAGGATGGCGATAATGCCATCTTTTATCTTAAGAAGGTTTTCATTACAAACGTGCTAAAACGTAAAGCCTTTATTTTTTCAGTAATTGGAAAATATATACATTTAAAACTTATGAAAGAATACAGGAACCCTACAGTGTTTCATCCCCAGAAGGATCCTTTAGGACATTCTGAGGTAAAAAGAAGTTAAAAGAGGCCCTTCGTGTTCCTTGAAACAGAGACCCCAAGGCAAGGGGGTTAGGCAGAGAGAAAGAGAACCAGGGAAAGGGGTGGCGGGGGGAGAAAGAGAGAGAGAGAGAGAAAGGGCCTCTCTGAGTAACCTGTAAATAAATATGATCTATTTTGCATATCCCCCTGGACAGGAGGATGAACTCAGGAATGATATTGAAATTTCAGGCTACCTGCAATAAATTATTATCTTGAACTCACCTTGGCAATACAAATGGTGAAAAAGAAAGAAAGGGAATAATCCTACATCAAATTCAAATGCTCGGGTTTTCTTCCTTTCAGTTTGACACATAAAGCAGAAAATATCATTAAATTACTAACAAGTCTTTTTTTTTTTAATATTCTATTTATTTATTTATTTATTTAGTGTGCAAGTAGGGGGAGGGGCAGAGGGAGAGGGAGGGAGAGAAGCCCAAGCAGACTCCCCGCTGAGCGCAGAGCTTGACCCGGGGCTTGATCTCATGACCCTGAGATCAGGACCTGAGCCGAAATCAAGAGTTGGATGCTCAAATGACTGAGCCAGCCAGGTGCCCGCTAACAAGTCTTGATCAGCCCCAGAGATACTATCTGTTAGGTAAAGCATATATGATACATTTTAAAAATATTCACATTGCTCTTTTCTGAGAAATTTTTATCAACTATGTGTTAATACGTCCTCTAATAAGAAAAGTCATCTGAACACCAGCCCTAGAAAGATGTTGCTGCCCCACCCCCCCAAAAAAACCCTCAAAAATTACATTTATGTGTCAACTATACTGCAATAAAAAATAAATAATATAAAAAATTTGTTTAGGAACAAGTACACCATATTTGACTGTCTTTATTCTAAAGATATTTATTTACTACAGCAATGTAAAGAATGTCTTCAGAAATTTACCAGGAAGATGGGAGAGGGCGGTATAAGAATTCAAACAACAGTCTCCTCCAGGTACAATTACTCGGTTCCTATCCCTACTCCCCTAGGAGGGTATCTATTGATATCTACCAATTACTTAGCATTTCCAAGTCCATTCACGTATTAGTGTCAGGCACAATTCTCCTTGTTTACAGGTGTATCAGCCATTCACAGACATGATGGGGAACCAAACTGCCCATATCACAGCTAAAGTCCATCAAGAAAGAGCTAATTCAAGTCTTCACAAGCAATCGATCAACGCCCATGAACTAGCTGATATACAGAGAAGCAGACGTCTTCCACAGGTCCCTACATAGATGACGAGTACAACGTGGAGGAAGTTCATGGGGGAGGGGGCCTGCAGGTATGCCAGAGCAAGGGTGAGCAAGCAGGTCAACAAAGGCGGTGCAGGGAACAAGGCAAAGGGCCCCATAACCCACCCAAAGAGAGAAGCCTCCCTTTTGATTGATGTCTGCCAATTAATTCACATTTTCAAATCTCAATGTATTAGTATCATGCCCGTATTTCTTGTTCAACAAATCTGTCATTGAAGACCTGGTCAAAGGGTCACAGAAACCCAATATATGGGATGAAGTCTATGGCCTGCATCTCTGTACTGCCTTTCTACCCTCCCAGCCAGATTTGCTTTCTCTCAAAGGGAAATGCAATCATGTTAGTCTGATGCTTCTCAGTAAATCCACAGTCATCTCAGGCTCATCTCCGACTTGCGTTCATGTTCACGATCTCCTTCCATTAATTGGTTCCAGATTCTTGCTCACGATGGACCCAGACTACCAATCTAATTTACCTATGAATCAGGGAATTGAGCTTCTTTTTAAAAATTACATCCACCTTTGGCCAGTTGCGATTTCCTTGCTCCTCTCCTGTTCCTCACTGCTCTACAAAGTAACAGAAATCAACAGAGTATTGCATCTATCACTCTGTTCTATAATTAACCTGTCTGGTGGAAGCCTTACGTCCTAGACTGTGAGCCCTTGAGGGCAGGGGTTGCATCTTACGTGTCCTGACATTGCTGGCGCCCAGGAAATGTCAAAGCATCATAGATCTGCAATCACAGTTCGAGGAACTGAATTTAAAGCACCAACGTGGGGTTTTTTAATTTTCTCATATCCTTTAGCTTCAGTTTCCTCTCGCAAGTATTATGTCTTATCCAACCTAGTATTTACCTGCTTTGCTCGAGAAACTGTCAGGTGTTGGGGGAAGACAAGCGTGACTCCTTCCTGAGAGGAACCTGTGGTCGAATCATCCCGGCATCTTCCATCTTCGTGTTCGGAATATAATTATAAAGCCTTTCTGATCATTAGCATTTTCAGCCTTCGACACATTTCCTACAGCATCTGATGCCTGCGCTTGGTTATCCAGCTCTTCTCCCAACAGTGTGTCCTTTTTCCTCGGTGTGCTCATTAGAGAACTTCTCAGCCAGTCACTTATGCATGGGGTGACTTCCCTTTCCTTCCTCACAATCTATCACTCTTAATTCTATTTGAATTCCAGCTCTGAGAGCCCCCACCCCCACCACTTATTCAGCAGTCTTTTCATTTCAGGCCAAACTGCTTCCTTTCTGTTTTGGGTACAGACAGCAAAAACTATTTTCCACTGCAATGATGTGGAGTACGGGGACCCGGCGTTCTAAATACAGTTCACACAAATGGAGGAGTTCCGAAAACCGACTTTGGACGAGGGAAGAGTTGGTTGATCTTTTAAGGGCACTCTCATTAGCTCGGGCATAACGTCCTCAAGTTTGGGGAGGGCAGGGGGCAGGGAGAATTCTATTCTCTGCATCTGAACTTCATGTTGTCAGATCGGGCTCCGATCATCTAAAAAGACAGGATCTGGCAGAAAGGGGAGGTGACAATAATCGCAAGCTAAAACAACGTCTGTCGTGTGAATTGTGACATCTGCCACATCACCTTAGAGGTTTGGGTCAGGCGAGTCATGTGTACGGCCGTTTATGCCTGTCTCCTGAGAACTGCTCTGGGCTTCCTCCAGAGAACAGAGTTCTGGCCCCAATTTTGCCACTAACTCACTGATCTAAAGCAGGAAGCTTTATCTCCTGAGGGTTCAGTTTCCTCCTCTTAAAATTATGTGAGCTGTAGTCAGTATTTGCTAACATCTTTCCCAGCTCTGACATTCTCAAAAGAATGTAGCAAAATTAACATCACTGTAGAAGGAAGATTTATTACAGATGGAATTACTGTTAAAAAAAAAAAAGAATTGCTAAGAATTCCTGATGGGAATGTCTATGTCTATAGAAAAATGTAGACATTTGTTTTATAAATGAATTAAAAGAGAGTCACCCCCAAGCTAGCCCAGTTGTGGTCTAGAATGTTCTCCCAAGATCTTTAAGAGGTCGGTACTTTGATGGTCCCAGGCCATCAGTCCTTTAAGTAGCGAGCTCTCTTCACCTACCGGGGTCGTTCTGGCATTTTCAATCCAGACGACACGAAGGAGGTTGCTCCTGGCGTTCATGATGATAATTCTTTTGATCTGTTTCAAGTTCCTACATCATTCTGTCTTAGGTAGAGGGCGTTCCTTCAATGAAATAAATATACGCTGAACATTCCGGTGAAGCCATTTCCTCAGACACTGAAGAGGACACAACGGTTTGAAAGACAGATTTCCCAGCCTTAGGAATCATACGTTTTTGTTAGAGGAGAGTTAGATAAGATGCATTTAAAGTACACAATGCTATGAGTCTACAGAGGTCGCAGTATGTGTAGGGGGGTACATTTGCGTTGAATCTGACTCAGTAACATTTCATCTAGCCAAATTGACGGTGAGGGCTGCTTGAGAAAGCAACAATCTCACCAGCAAAGACAGGCTATAAGAAAGCATTGGCATGCCTATGAGACAGTAGTAATTCAATTTGGGTGCGCTGTGCTTATCAGAGTAGACAACTGAGAGCCTGTAATGTTCGCAAGCATTGCAGGATAGGACCTGAGATGGGCAAAGTGGCATTTTGTTTCTATTTAACAATTAAACCACAGTCCATTCATTCCGTAGAATATATTGAGCCCCTGTGCTGCGCCAGGCAAGAGTCTTTAGTGCATGGAGAGCAACGCTGCTGACAGCATCTAAAATAATACAGGTTTCCCCACTCCCTAAAAGTAAAATGGTGCAAAGCAAAGAAGCAATCACCATTTTATGAAGGCGAACATCCTCTTTGAATTTCTTCTGGTTGTGATAACAGGTACTAATGCAGGTCTTGAGCAAAGCACACTTTAGATTGGTGCGGACGGAGATGGGGAGAGAGTGGGTGGCGGGTCCCAGAAATATGCTCTGTATCTCCCTTAGGTCTTCAGTTACCAACAGCCAATGCTTCCTGGAAGTTTCCACGCACCAGGCGTGTGTTACACGCATTTCAAGAAGAACTGGGCTGACGCCATACAAGCCGAAAGGAGTAGGCACTTCCGTCCCCTGCTGCGGCTGGAGGTCTGAGGCTCCCGGTGGTGGCCAGGGACGTGCTGGAGACGGTTCTGCTGGAAAGTCGCAGAACCAGAATTCACACCCAGGGTGGTCTCCTTCTGCAATTGGACTTTGAACCCCGGGACCAGCCCCTCTTGTAACCATTCCTCCATTGCACACCAACAGCACAAGCCCTTCATTAGAAAGAAGCAGAAACAACCGAGCCGCGAGCAAGTGGACCCGTCCAGCACTCATGCTGGCATCTCAGACGTCGTCCTCACTCCCTCTCCCGGCACAGAAGAAGGTGTAAAGATATTTTTAAAGTTGGAAATATTTTCACACATTATCCAAATGTGCAAAATCCCGAAATGCCTAATGCCTCTGATTTAGCTGTTTGGCTAAGTGTGTTTTTCGTAACCTCCTTACACAGGCTGTTCTGTAAAATGAGTATCTGGGAAGCCCCAATTTGAACTCTTCTACATACTTGTTACTGTGCTATTTAGGGTCAGAAGGTGTTAAAACTGGTCCCCTGCTACTTATTTTTGTATTTTCTTAAAAAAAAAAAAAAACCTCATGAAATATGGCTTGTTGCTGTATTGTTTTTATAATGTTCCAATATTTCTATCATTTACTTTTGGTTTCTGGGTTACAGATGCTATTTCAAAACCAGTTTCTTTTTGCAAGGTTAGAGAGGGTGTGAGCTGATATTTTAGCTAAGAACAGAAATTCTATTTTAATTTTTTTCTACCAAGTTGCTGGCCAAACTCCAGTTTTCTAATATGTTTATCATGTTTTCCAAAACCATAGAGTTATTTTCCAAAAAGAATTTTTTCAGTTATTATAACCCCAAATCCCTTTTTGTCAATTTTTTTTCCCATTGATTATCTTAAGCTTGCTATCTTCCTGTTGATTTTCCCATTGGACTTTGGGTCTACACATACCAAGTATGGAAAACACTTAAAGATTATTTTAAAAGAAAGCAAATACTTTAGTTATAAATTGATTAATTAATTTATTTATTTTTTTATTGGGGGGGAAGGGAAGAAGGAGAGAATCTTAAGCAGGCTACACACCCAGTGCAGAGCCCGGCATGGGGCTCGATCTCACAACCCTGACATCATGACCTAAGCTGCAATCAAGAGTCAGACGCTGAACTGACTGAGCCACCCAGGCACCCCCAGTTATAAACATATTTAAATTTGAGGACCATATTCCAGAATTTTCACAACAGCTCTTTATATTTTAAATGTGAAAGCCTTATGTTGAAACTATGTGTAAAAAACATTTTTAAATAGCAACAAAATTGTCTATGGTGATTTGACAAACTACAGCAATGAAAACTGGCTCTTCCTTAACATTTGACAATTCTGTTATTCCATTACTACTTGCAGGTGAATGAGTGCTTTCTAGGCTATCTGGAAAAAAAAAAAAACACAACCATGCTTCTAACTAAAGCAGCAGGAGTGAGAAAATGAGCTACAATAATTCTTATGCTCGACTGTTGGCAGTATACACAGAATTTTTTAAAAAGGAAAAAATAGGATTATCCACCTTATGGTTTAATAATGAGCAAGTCCAATGAGACCTTACTTTCTTTACATGGAAAATACTTAAGGATCTGTCAAGATAACACTATAGATCTCAGTAAAGTGAGATCAATCTGGAATTCATTTGTAGCAATGCTCCCGCCTAAGGCTACATGTAACCAACAACTTGAAGTCTTAGAAGACGAACTTGTTCGGGTTCAAGCTCTGAAACACGGAAGTCAATAGCAGGCTGTTATTTCCTTTTTTATAAATTTATAATGAGAAAATTAATTTCACTTGTGTCTGAAGTGCTTATGATTTTTAATCAGGATTTTTGTCTCTTCATAGATGGACAGGTACTATGGCAAGCATTTTATTTTTATCAAAACGCTTTCCTTTATTTATTTAGGTATTCTCAAAAATCGAGACTTCAGCGGGGCATCTGGCTGGCTTGGTCAGTAGAACATGCAACTCTTAATCTTGGGGTCATGAGTTCAAGCCCCATGTGTGGCATGGAGTTTACTTAAACAAAAAAAAATTTTTTTTTCTTAAATCGAAAGACTTCAATCTGCATGTGTCCCTTATCTTTAGGGAAAGCCTGCTTTGAGCATGGCTGCTGACCAATGCTGTACATCTCACCACCCGGGACATGTATTCAGGATTCTTGCAGGCAGTGAGCTTCATTCTCTCCCAACCACCAAATTCAGCCTATGCCTCCCAGCAGTCAGGGAACGCTGAGATGTTCAGTCTCACCTAACTGACAGGTGCCCTTGGATATGCAAATATGCCCTGGGCCTCACGGAGATGGACTAATGTGACCACCCCAGCAAACCCATGTGTCCTAAAATATGAACATGGGATCAGAAGATCATTTGGTAAAAATGAAATCAGGACAAGGGACTCGAGTAAGGTGAAACACTCCTTAATGTCATCAGGACAGGAAAAGTTGGATTCATTCACACATTATGGGGGGGGGGGGGATTGCCCACAAGGATGGAAATATTCAGAGCTCATTTCCAGGAGTTAGGGAGACTAAACTATATTATCTAAAAAGCGGCAGTCTTGAAAGTAGACACCATTAACAGTTATGCCAAAACAACAGGCATGAGCCAGGCAACCGAACCAGGCAAACCAGGAGGTGTGGTCACCCTAGCTAAAATCTTCCAAGGTCACCAGCTTTTTGTGAGCAGAACTCCACTGGGATGAAGACTGTCTACATCCTTACTGATTGTCAAGTCGATTCTCTTTGTAGGTTAATTAATTTAAATAAGCTCTACTGGAATCTTACAGAACCAGAAAGAACCTCATTCTTCGGATGGATTAACATCTACACTGTGGCCCAAATTTGTGTTTAGAATGCAAACTACTGTCCTCATTTCCAAGTTTGAGGGGAGTTGGAAGAAGTGTCACCTGACAGATTACGAATGTTGACAACAAAGTTCGTTGATACCACTGGAAATAACCAACATCTCTATACTGTATGTAAAAGTAACACAATGGCATTTAAGTGATCATTGTAACAGGTTATAGTTGCCTAGAAGTTAAGGGTTATCACATTTGTTGATTAATCTCATCTTCTCCTCCCTGTGAGGTAGCCAGCTGGGGATCATCCTTTTGTACAGATGAAGGAAGTGATGCTAATAAGTCAAATGACATACGCAAAGTCACACTCAGGGACCAGAAGCAATTGTTTTTCTTCTTAGAGTAGTGGTTCTCCAAGATCCCATTGGAGATCTTGTTAGAACTATAAATTCTTGGGGCGCCTGGGTGGCTCAGTCGTTAAGCGTCTGCCTTCGGCTCAGGTCATGATCTCAGGGTCCTGGGATCGAGCCCCGCATCAGGCTCTCTGCTCCGCGGGAAGCCTGCTTCTCCCTCCCCCACTCCCCCTGCTTGTGTTCCCTCTCTCACTGTGTCTCTCTCTGTCCAATACCAATTTTCATCATTTTGATGATATAGTTATTAATCTTTAAAAGGTTCTTCAGGGGGGCGCCTGGGTGGCTCAGTTGGTTAAGCGACTGCCTTCAGCTCAGGTCATGATCCTGGAGTCCCGGGATCGAGTCCCGCATCGGGCTCCCTGCTCAGCGGGGAGTCTGCTTCTCCCTCTGACCCTCCCCTCTCTCGTGTTCTCTCTCTCATTCTCTCTCTCTCTCTCTCAAATAAATAAATAAATAAATCTTAAAAATAAAAAGGTTCTTCAGGCATGTCTGGGTGGCTCGGTTGGTTAAGCATCTGCCTTCAGCTCAGTTCATGATCCCAGGTCCTGGGGTTGAGCCTGAGTTGGGCTCCCTGCTCGGTGGGGAGTCTGCTTCCCCTTCTTCTCCTAGCTCTCTCTTGCTATCTCTGTCTCTCTCAAATAAATTTCTTTAAAAAATCTTTAAAATAAAATAAAATGTATCTTCAATTTCATGTGTCCTCGTCACTTATCCTATCAGAAAAAAACATTTCTAATATTCTGTGAATAGAAAATCAAACTTCTGGAATTTTATTTTAGTCATCATAAGGCTTTGGGAGAAGCTCTGTGGAGGAATGGCTTCAGCAGTGAGACTTCATGAGGTCCACCCCCAGGGAAATAAGTGAAGAAAACTGAAAGAATTTCCAACAAAGACATTGGGGAGGGTATGTGCTACGGTGAGCGCTGTGAATTGTGCAAGACTGTTGAATCACAGATCTGTACTTCTGAAACAAATAACGCAACATATTTTAAGAAAAAAGAAAAAGAAGATAGCAGGAGAGGAAGAATGAAGGGGAGTATGTCAGAGGGGGAGACGAACCAGGAGAGATGATGGACTCTGAAAAACAAACTGAGGGTTCTAGAGGGGAGGGGGGTAGGGGATGGGTTAGCGTGGTGATGGGTATTAAAGAGGGCACGTATTGAACGGACCACTGGGTGTTATGAACAAACAATGAATCATGGAACACTACATCAAAACAAATGATGTAATATATGGTGATTAACATAACAATAAATTTTTTTTTAAAAAAAGGCTCATGGTAACTCACAAGGTAATACTCAGGATGGCCATTATCACTATTTTCAAAAAAAGTAAGTCAGTTTTATTCTGCAAAATGCAAACTGATTTAGGACATACTCCCCAGCAGTGACTTAAATCTAACTGGGCTTTATAAATATTTGGTGAAATAGAATTTGCCATCCCAGACAAAGAGGAATGCAACATTAATACCCAGTCTCAACACTGAGAAACAAGCAAGAATATATCTGCCTTTCCAGCTCCCCAATCCTTAGAGAAAGGCAGAATCATTTCAAAGAGACCTTAACTGGTGGTTTAAAAGCTTTGCTTCTCTGACTGAGCAATTTGTGTTTCTGTACGAGGCTTTCCGCATGGAATACTGTCTCAGGGAGGCTATGCTCCTCTCCAACACTCTCACCATCATCAGGTAGGGTGGAAAGTACTAGCCTGAATTTCCATATCCAGGTCATATTCTGGTCTTTTAGAAACAGAGAAACAAAATTAACACTAGTGATTTTATTTCAAGCTACTTAAGAATGGTACATATTCTTAATTATGTAAAGACTGTCTATTCCTAGCCCATAGAACCTGAAAAAAAAATAGTTTGTTGAATGTATTTGGTCATCAATTTTGGCAAAGATCATAAATTGATTTTCTGTGTGTTGTTTTTTGTTTTGGAGAAAGGCATCTAGTTTTTTCCTTTTCCATTCAGAAAGAAAATGTTGGGTGATTTGAGTGTTTTTTGACTAGGACTCACTGAGAGGGGAAAAATGACAAAAAAGGGCTGCAGACTTTTATTGATTAACCCCTATTTAGAAGGACATTTTTATTTCATTGCCTGTTACTGTTTTACTTCCCTCTTGCTAGCAGACACTTATTTTACCTTCCTGTGTTAGCCTTATATTTAATGTGGATAATAAAAGTCTGAAATTAAAACTATATATTCATAAAGCAGAGATGAATCTTGTTTGGTAAGAAAAACTAAAAGTTCAAGTTTAGACCAGGAAACAAGGCTAAGATGGCTTTTTATCTTTAAGTTAAAATATATTAGTAGTGACACTTGTTCTAAAACATTTTACGGGGGTGGGGAGAGGAGAAGGAAAGAGTTTTTGATATTTCCTTCCATAATGACTCCAAGAGGGAGATCCTAGCATTTCATTTTTGAAACAATTGAACTCTCCCTATAAAGAAAAAGCAAACAGCTTTTGTCTTCCAATGCAGTTGGGGTCATGAAAAATAATTACCCCAAATCAGAAAGGGGATTCATTAGTTAAAGAGAAACGGGAGGTATTTCTCTGAGAAAGACCAGTGGATATCATAGAAGGAAAGGGGGTTCTTCATGCACAATCTTGAGAGGCAGGAAGATCTTTAACAACTGTTGATAAGATCTTTAACAACATCTTTGATAATCTTTGATGAATTCAAACAGGCCAACCTCAGCTCACGGCCTTGAGAAGGTAAGTAGCTTGTCCAAAGTCAGGTAGCTGGGCAAAAGTGCTCCGTGGCCAGACGTGGCGCCATATTGACCCCTAACTCAAAATGACCCATGTGGATGTGGAAAATAGGCATCTCAGTTCTGACTTTAATGAACTGAAGATAAGAGGTCTTCCCCAAATTTTCAAAATGGCCTGAGCTTTCCAGACTTTTGGGGAAAGGATGAATCAGATGTATCTGACTCAGAAGAAGAAAGAAACAAGACATCTGAGGGTCACGGGCAAATTCAGAGCTACCATCCATGAGACACTGAGGAATGAAGGGTACAGCTTGTTGCCGAATCCAATACTAACATCAAGGGGATGTGCTCTTGCGAGGCAAAATCACCCTCACTAGTGTCCCTATGAACGTGCAACAACATTTTCAAACCCCCCTATCTGATCTCAATCACCTATTCTGGCTATTTCTCACAAGAATTTATCTGAGTTCCTCATTGATATTCTAAGCCCTTATAAGCCATACATTGAGTTAATGAGCTCCACTCACCCCCTTCCTGTTTGGTAAAGTCCCGTGGCTTGCCTGAATGAAAATAATCTTTTTCAAGTCTTAAAGAATGCCATCTGGTTCTGATATTCAAGAATTTGGTGAACACATCCATGTTTACTCTAGACTTATAAGTTTTAATAACATTCCATCTGGAATACATTTCCCACACTGGAGTGCTAACTATTTTGATTGCACCCTCATACTGAATCCCTTCTAGTTTTTTATTATCTTAGGGGCTTTTCTGAGAACAATCTTATGCTGCATCCTGCAGTGGAGAAATGAACTCCAAGCCATAGCCACGGATACAGGATCTTGCTGCAAAATGGAATATTCTCAAGACTCTTGGCTGTAGAAAACAGAAACTCAAGGGAGCTGAGGTAAATGGGGGTTTATTATGCGGTTACAAGGATGTCAGGCATGTTCTTGGAGAAACTGGAAGACTGTCAGGTCTTGGGGTGGCTCCTTCCAGCTCTCTCAATTCCACTTCCGTATTCTCACGGCACCTGCCTGCTTCCCCCACCCTCACCCTCGACCTCTCAGCTCATTCGTGCCTACGTGGTCACCTACAGAGCCCAGCCTGCAGGTCACACTCCAACTGGGGATCCATCACTGACTGACTCAAGTCTTCTTGCCACTGTGCTCAAATTCTTGAGAGAAACACTCGGATCAACCTCCATCCTATGATTAGATCAGCTCACTTTTGATTAGCGCTCCATCCCTAATCAGTTAATCATGCGGAGGGCTGGGGATGACCACCTGATTTGTGGAGCTGCCTCTTCTAGGAGCCAAGAGGGAGGCAGGTGACCTGGAAGCAGCTCTGGCGAGAGCAGGCAAACATCATGTCTAGTACAGGGCAGAACAAGAATTTGCACGGAATTTTCATCATATTTTGGATGATGCCCTCTATTCCAGAAACTGTGGCACCTCTTCTGGTCGATCCTTTTGTCCAGAATTATTACTGCGTTTCACCGTGCTGAGGTACTTTCACAAGTCTTTCTCTCAAAGGGCAATAAGATGATAAATATTGTCACCTCGATCTTGTAGCTTTTCAAATGACAACTGGTTTAGTATAACCATCATGTGGGTGTGAAATGCTTAGTGTGATACTGCAGAGCCCAAAAATTTAAGCAAAAACAGACACACACAAAGACATACGTTTTTCCAAGTGCATGCTACTGAGCATCCCCTGTGCTTTAAAGTGTCTGTGTTTCAAGCAGCGCATCCCGGGTCAACGGCTGCTCTCTTGAGTTACCAACCCCAATTTCTTCTTAGAATAAAAGAGAGCACAATCACTCCCTTCTGCCGCATTACTCATATTTGCCATTGTTAACATGTCTTTTATCACAAGGCCGTCCATTAGGTTTTGCTGACAAACCAGCACAAGGTTCAGCTGGAGTACATTGTCGCAAATAAACCAGCCTGCTCTACTTTCACAGTCCTGAGGGAACGCACAGGTATGGTGCATGCACACACCTGGCCCCTACGTGCATCAACCTCCACCGTGAACCTCTTTTCATTACCTCGAGCTTGCCCAGTGAAAAGCAGTCCATCAAAATGACTTGACAATGTGTCAGTTTGTGGAATCCTGGAGGACTATTAAAGGTATGTGTGTTTACCATTTTCAAGAAGAGAGGCAGTAAAAATAAGGCTGGAATACGGTGACTTTGCCAAAAGGACATAAGACCTCAGACTGTTAACCAGGATGAAATGCTGTGTTTATATCCAGGGGTTTGCCAAATTCTCTAATAAATGCCGTCCGATGTCAAGGAACAATAGATTCTGATATAAAACTTAGCTAGAAAACATCAAATCCAAAAAAAAAAAAAGGAAAAAAATTGTAGGGAAAAAAAAATACCCATCAGACCTTGCTAAATAACTCCAAAATGGTCTGAGCTCATCAGAAGCTTCAGGTCAAGATGAGGCTTCTGTGTGTGAGACCGCTCATCACGGTCAAGGGCAGAACTAACAAAAAAGGATGGCTCCAATGAAAGGCAATTTTCACACACCCCTGAGTACAGGAAAAAAGAAACCCAGGTTCAAGCAACAAAGAAGTGACCATTGTGGCGAGGAAGAATTATACTTTGAAGACACTAGAAGTCAGGCAGACACAGGGAGAGGTCTGCAACACAAGCACATATTTCGACCTCTCACTCCGACCTGGCCATAAACGCTCTGAACACACTGTGAGCCCCAAAGATGGACTCTTCTTAGACTTGGTCTATTTCAAGGTCCCAAATACTTGGTTCAAGCACTCCTGTGGCATTCCCTTTTTGCCATTAACATTTCTGTATTTTAAAATTTTTAATTAGAAAATTACACTTTAGTAAGAAAGCAACTCGAAATTACCCTCTGAAAATTAACTTCTGCAATTTTTGATGTAAAATACATTTGTTGTGATCAGAGCTCTAAAGACCAGACTAGAGGCTTTTCACCTCCTGAAATGAATGAGGGACTCTCGTTCCCTTTGCTCTCCTGGGAAGAAGGGCCAAGGCTGAGCTTACCCAGATGACCAGGACTTCTATGATGGATGATCACCAGGTTACCAGGGCTAGTGGGTGAAACTTTTCTAAACTGGGAAACTTGCCCCTCTCCTTTTAAGCAATCACTTAACTCTTTAGTATGTGCCAGACATCTTCCCATACGATTTTATGAATCCTCACAGCCATGTAAGAGGGTAATATTATAGGAGATTTAAAAAGCTATCTAGGCAATCTACGTTTTTGGTAAAAATGAAAACAGTAAGGAGAAGTATGAAGTGGAAAGTGAATGCCACCCCTACTCACATACAAGCTGGAGCACTCCTCAAACTCCCCAGAGGTAACCATCAGTACCATTGCTTCGAGTATATTCCAGGAAACGGCTACACATGTGTTTGTGTGTGTATTTTTTCCTTCATTGTCTTCTGAAGCCTGTTTCCTTGCACACTGACCTCAGACATTTCCCCCGATCTAATTTGCCTGCATTCTCCATGTTCCTATATCAATTTCCCACATCTAATTCATTTGCGTTGGCTTTACTGGCTAGAAAGTATTCCGCTGAATAGACACTGTATCATTTCTGTCAACTGTGTTCCCGACATTAGGTTTTACTATTATTAATAATGATCCTTGTACTTGTTTGAGTCAGTACTTGCAAGTGATGCTGCTTGGTTAAAAAGAGAAGCATTTAAAATTTTGACAGATATCACTAACTTTATGAACTGAGGTTCTTAGTCCCATTTTACTTGGTGGAGAAACTGAGGCTCAGAGCCACTGAGATACATGGCAGAGGTCATAAAAGTTGGTAAGCTAAGCTGCAGAGCAGGGATTTGAAATTGGGTTTGTAATGGGTTTGTCCGTTTCATCCCTTCCACACTTGGCACCTGACATCCTAAAACTTGTAAGATCCCATAATTAGTCTAACAAGTAGTCTAACAATAAAGGAATAGAGTCGGTTTGGTACTGGCACGGACAATGAAAAATTTATCCAGGATGAGACAAACTATTGATCAATTCCTCCTTACCAGGGAAATGAGATTCCAAGAATGTTTAAATATAGTATCATTTATTCATTCATTTATCAAATAATAATCGAGCACCTCTTCTCCACTAATCATGGGACTATGCTATTGAGACCCACAATGAACAAGACTCACAGGCTTTCTACACCTTAGTGAAAAGTTCAGATATTAACCAAATGATCATAAAAATTAATGTAAAACTATAATTGACAAGTAAAACCATATCCGCAACATACGAGCTTATGACGGAATTTGACACAGGCCAGGGCTCAGAATGAAATACTCCCGCTCAGTGCTGAGCGTGTCGCAACCTGTAAGACACATGGGAATGTACGGAGGAAGAGAGGAAGTTGCAGGGAGAGGAAAATTAGGTGTAAAGGCCAAGGTGGGAGCACACATGAAGCTCCAGGCGCTGAACAGAGGCCCACGTGCTTCCAAGAGAGGAATGTAGAAAATGTAAGCAGAACCCCAGACCCCGTAGGACTTTGTCAGTCCAGGGAAGGAAGGCTATCTTTAGCAAAATGGGAGTCATCAAAAGGTTTCAAGGAAGATGTAAATCACAACGGCAACAGATTGGAAAATGATTACTTAGCTCCCAGCAGGAAGCTCATCAGACATGAAATGTACATGCAATCGAAGGCAACTCGTCTAGGAAGAAACGCCACGGATCTGAGAACCACACCTGAGGGGCTCTCTTGCCCTCTCCCACTCTCTCAGTCCCTTCAAAAGCAATTTACTTAGGTGACATTTGTTAAGTCTGAAGCAGCACTGAAAATTATCACCCTCATCATCCGGGGATGTTGGGATATAGCAAGAGTTCAGTTTAGAGAGCATTCCACATCAACACAGCAAATGCCGACATCACTTTAAAATTAACCAACTGCATAAGCGTTACAAGTAGCCACTTGGGGAAGCGCATTAGAAGAAGAATCCACTGAGGCCAGGAGGCGGAGGCAGCTGCCTGCGAAAAGGGATCCTGCCCCTCACCCCAAACCCCAGCCTCGGGCAGCAAGCCCTCCAAGCCTAAAGCACCACCTCAAAGCCAGGCTTGCAAGGGGCAAACACAACAACACAAGTCCTTGGCAAAACACATCCCCCTTTAAATATCTGAAAGCATAATCCAGACATAAACCATATGCAGAAATATCTAGAATGCTAGCCCACTGTGCCTGAGAATGCAGGTACAGCCGCAGCATTTGGTCTTGTGGGGCCTCCGACCATAATGCTCAAAGTCCAGGTCACTTTGGGCACCGCTCGAATGCTCTCCTGCAGCTCCCCATCCCACCCTGACACTCCCCAAAGCACATCACCCACGGATGGAAAATGCTCCTAAGGGCTTAGAGCCCCAAGCCTGGAGATGTCCACTGGTAAGTTCAGTTTCCAGGACCCTCAGACCCACAGTGCATTCCTTGGAATGGCACTCAAGGGCCCTGGTCCCAGCTGTGATCACAACCTCATCTGTACCATTTTTTCCCTCCTCGCTGGCGCACCTTATTTCCCAGTGATATGGACGCTTTACCCGATCCCAGAAATGCTATACCACACCTCTGGGTTTATGTTGCTTTCTCCAAATAAAATGCCCTTCCCCACTGTGCAGAGCCCTGACTCATCTTTTTTAAAACCCCAACTCTAATGGATCGTCAGGGAGCAATTCAACATTTTTTGAAAGCCTGTTATAAACTAGGTGTTTCGGCTAAAAAGATGAATAAATCATAATTCCTGTCCCCATGAATTTCATATCATTATGTGTCTTTACCTTTCCAGTGCATTTTCCTGCCTTGTCTTCTGAAACCTGTTTCCTTGCACACTGGCCTCAGATATTTCCCCAATCTAATTTGCCTGCAAATTACTACTAAGTAATGTTAAACAAGGTAACTTGAATATAACCAGACAAAAATGCTAAGTTCATTGTGCTACCACCCAAAAAGAGAGCAAAGACATCTCAGGTCCCCGTGTGTACTATGCTGTCATAAACACAAAGTATATACAGTATCCTCAAGCCTTGGGATGTCCTGACCTCCTATGGAGAAAAAAATATCCCGTTAGAGAATTTATCCATTAATTTACTTATTCACAATTTCAATTTGTGATGTGCAGGATACTATGCTAGGTACTAAAAGTCAGAGGGATAACTGACAAGACTTGATCTCAAAGTCAGGGAAATGAGACAGGACATAGATACCAATAAACATTTTGCACAGGAATAAATGCCAAAAGAATTAAAAATAAAGTCTTGTGAGAATGCAAAGGACAAATAACACCTCTAAATAATGGAGACATCATGCTATCTGCTCATCCACCTTATCACCATTATGGAATCAGATGCTGCATGCCTATGGAAAATACTGATCAAGTGTTCATCCAGTGATTCCTGGGCTCATCCAGTTTTTACTGGGACACCTTGCTGGCTGCCTCCTGAACAGTCCATTTCAATTGCAGACAGCTATAAATGTGATTTCTTCCTTTCACTGAACCAAAACCAGATTTTCCTGAAACTTCTATCCATTAATCGTAAGTCTTCCTCTGGTAACTTTCAAAGTTAATTCCTTTCCCCTTCCATGTGCATTTTTGGAAACTATTAAATCAGTGACATTTTTCATAAGCTTTCTCTTTTATCTATCATTTATTTCTGTTGAGTTCTTTTTGGCTCTTTGTCCTTATTCAAGATATGAACTAACCCTCCCAGCCCTAATATCCTCAAATTTTATTAGTATGTCATTAAGCTTCTCTGTGAATTTATTAATAAATATACTGAACCAGACTCAAGTTTCCATCAAGTTGACATTAATTAATGACATTGTTACGATAATGAGTCAAACAGCACAAGATCTACCTAACCAGATTATCGCTCAGCTCAACCCTCCCCCTGCCGAGGAGGATGTCATCGGTAACTCTGATGCACATCTTGCTAAAATCCAGATGCACCATGTCTACAACATTCCAGGCATCTATCAATTGAATACATCATTAAAAAAAAAAAAGTGATGTTTGACTGCATGACCTGATCATAGTGAACTAACTCTGGATCTTAGTGGTCAACTCTTCCTTTTCTCAGGATCAGTCTTGTAAATAATCTGCCCCATAGGCCAGAATCAATTTCAGTTACTGATCTAGACATGAAGGAATCTAAGTTTGCCTCTCTTTTTCTTAGAAACTGAAACATTACCAATGTCTGTGTGCGAGCCATGCTCCCTTATCCCACGAATTCTATATAATTTCCTAAGTAGTTTTTTTAAAGATTTTATTTATTTATTTGAGAGAGAGAATGAGAGAGAGAGAGAGCACATGAGAGAGGGGAGGGTCAGAAGGAGGAGCAGACTCCCTGCCGAGCAGGGAGCCCGATGTGGGACTCGATCCTGGCACTCCAGGATCATGACCTGAGTCGAAGGCAGTCGCTTAACCATCTGAGCCACCCAGGTGCCCCAATAGTATTTTTTTTAATATTTTATTTATTTATTTGTCAAAGAGAGAGAGAGTGAGAGAGAACAAGCAGGCAGAGCAGGAGAGGGAGAAGCAGGGGAGGGGGACTAGATCCCAGGACCCTGAGACTCTGAGATCATGACCTGAGCCGAAGGCAGATGCTTAACTGATGGAGGCACCCAGGCGTCCCTCCTTAGTAGTTTTTTAAAATGATGAGATAAAAGAAAGTGTTAGCCTATAGCTGATACCATAGCAACCCTTAACTTACAGAAAAACATCCACATAGTACTCATATTAATAACATATATGAACGATAAGTGAATTGTTAACACGACTTTCTACTTCAGTATGGCAAAGATCCTCAACAGAAGATTTAAAAGGGAAAATATGCTAAAATATGCTTACCTTTGCTTTGAGGAAATTAAAAAAGCAAATCAACAAACAAATACGGTGCCTAGCAGATCTTTCTTATGATAAAACTATATCTAATAAAAATAATTAAAAATGTCACGTGCATACCCTATCACATGCATTGCAAATCAAAGTTCTCTTTTCCTCTTCTAATCACCAACATTGAATTTATGGTTTTGGAGACTAGAGGCATGGTTAAAACTCCCAAAGAGTTTTCATAGATTATTTCCAGGCTGCACGATCCCATGGGGGCCAGAATCTGCCCACCCTCCACCTTCTCTATAATTTCAGTGGGAGGTGGGCCTCCTCAGTCCTATTCTTGTAATAAACTTGACAGTGAGATAGGGCTTGGGGTTTACTTAAGAGGCTGCACTTTTCTAAATACCCTGTAATACAGTCAATGAAGGTGTAGAAAGCCCCGTAGGTGGAAAGTCAAATGAAAGCAAAGGTGTTCTTTTTTTTTGGTTAAGATTTTATTTATTTATTTGACAGAGAGAGACACAGCGAGAGAGGGAACACAAGCAGGGGCAGTGGGAGAGGGAGAGGCAGGCTTCCCGCGGAGCAGGGAGCCCGATGCGGGGCTCGATCCCAGGACCCTGGGATCATGACCTGAGCCGAAGGCAGACGCTTAACGACTGAGCCACCCAGGCGCCCCAGCAAAGGTGTTCTTGTGGAGCTAATAGCTTTCTGGGTCACAGTAACATATAAAATATTGTACCGCCTGGGAAAATTTCTGAGGCAGAAATGCAAAGTAGTTTGTTATGTGAAACTCCTATCTGCTACAATCTCGGTGCAATAAATAGCCATTGCTAGACAAAGACAACTTCCTTTTGAGGAGTGGGTGGGGACCAGGCTGGAGAGCTCCGGAGGGACGACCATGCTGTCACGTCAGACTCCGCCTGGCACTCGGACCACACCTCTCCCTGACTCCTTGGTGAGTCCAACAACAATGCTGATGATTCAAGAAGGAAGAGAGGACCTGGCGTCAGAATGTCCCACTGAAAATTCTGTCTTCCCATACGCTCCTGAAACTGACCCATTTGGAAAGGGACACACAACTGCACAACTTCTGTCTTCCGACAGCACCTCTCTGCTAGGGCTCAGTCCCTGGCTCCTCCCTGCTCCTGGTCTCTGTGTCTCTGTGCTTCCTCCCTGTTATCCAGAGACACTCTCTACAGGCTGGGCAGGCAGAGGAGAATTATCAAAACCTGCTCCTAATCAAAAGTATCCTACTTTTATTAAAATACATTTTCTCCCGTCATTGGAGAAAGGTGCTAAAGAACCAAGTGCAGAGTGAAATGTACTGAAAGTAGGCATCTTATTTATAAATATACTGTAAGACTAAAAGAAGGCTCAAGCCAGAAAAATACTTCTTACTCCCTTTCACTCTTTCCAGTCTGCCTTTATGTTTTTTTCCTCTATTTTATTATGAATGCTAGTGTATTCATTCCCTCTTTCTGAATTTGGAATTACTCTCAAATATTTTAATTTGGACCAACTTTTAATAATCTTTTATTCATTGTACCTTATTCCCACCTGTCCAAAATTAAATTTCCCTCCACAAACATAGATCTTTGGAATAGATAGGACTAAGAAGTTTTATCTCCTGATGAATGTTAGCTATTTTATTATTCAACCAAGCCAGACCATGAATAAACTGCTGTTGATCAAGATACTCCATGTTTATCTATAGCTCCACAGCTCTGGATATAATGCTAACTGCTGTCCCTACTGATGGTGTAATATGCCACGATTTTCTGCATTTTTTTAAGCCTTTTTGACTTTGCTGTTAGATCTTTCCACCAGCTTTTAACTGGCCCCCTGTCTCTGTTTCTTCTCCAGGCTAACTCTTTAAGTAAATCCCTCAAAATTACATTAGCTTTCCCTGACTATGTAATATACTGACACAAATTTAGTGCCCTAAAACCACACCCATTCATTATCTCACAGTTTCTCTGTAGGTCAGAATCCCCGGGGGCTGGGCTAGGTTCTCAGCTCCAGGCCTCACAAGACCAAAGTCAAGGTGGTGGCCAGGCTGGGGTCTTGCCTAGAGGACTCTGGATGAAGAAGTTACCTGCAACCTCATTCAGGCTGTTGGCAGAATTCAGTTCCCTATATCTGTGGGACTGAGGTCCCCAAGTTAGCAGGGAGCAAACTTAGGTGTCCACATTCCCCTTTATGGTGTCTTCTCCACGTTCAAACCCACAATAGCTCCTTGAATTCCTCTTTGTATTTCAATTCTCTCTGCCCTCTTCTACTAGGAGCTGGGGAAAGTTCTCTGCTCTTAAGGACCTATCTGGTTAGATCAGGCATGGGATCTTGAGGGTCATTCCCAGGAATTCTGCAGACCACAAACATCCAACTCAAATGTCCTCACCTATGGAAGACCTCAGGTGTCCACTCATTCACTTCTTCCCCCAATCCTCACCTCCCTCCCTATTTGCCGAGATGCCCCTTCTCTAAATCCATTGCGTCCCACTGTGGAATCAAAGCGTTCATCCTGCTGTGGTGCACCGTTCACTTATCTGTCATCACTAGTCATTAAAAGTGAGCAATCGGGTGGGGGGGGCGCCTGGGTGGCTCAGTCGTTAAGCGTCTGCCTTCGGCTCAGGTCATGATCTCAGGGTCCTGGGATCGAGCCCCGCATCGGGCTCCCTGCTCAGCGGGGAGTCGGCTTCTCCCTCTCCCTCTGCTGCTCCCCCTGCCTGTGTTCCCTCTCTTCTGTGTCTCTCTCTGTCAAATAAAGAAATAAAATCTTTTTTAAAAAATGAGCAAGCGGCACTGGTAGATAAAATTCTGAGCTCATCCTACTACTTATTTAATGAGAGTTTTACACTCATTAAAAATAATTTTCAAAAAGTGTAGAAAATTTAGTAATTGTATGTGGCTTCTGTTTTTCTCACGTAATCAAAACAACTCCGTTTTACAGATGAGGGAATCGAAACTTAACAGACTTAATAGGTATCCAAAGTCAAGCAACTACTAAGTAGTGTAGCTACATAGTATCTGAACATTCTGGCTGTTGAGCCCCTATTCCTTTTCCCTTCCTCCCTTCCTTTGACATTTTTTGAAAACTTATGTGCCAGGAATTGTGCTAATATTTTCATTAAATAGACCTGGGTCCCAAAATACTGTGAGAAATGATATCCTTAGTTAGTATATGTATTCACAGCATTTTCCACATGAACACAAAATCCAGCCATTACTTCCTAAAATAAAATATCATCCATTGGTGTTCATATCTAATAAACATTTTAAATCACCCATCACTAATCTTGCTTTTATGTGACTGTGATATATTTGTAAAGACACGGGAACTACAATGAAAATACACTTCGAAATATGCTAGTCATTAGCAACTCTGTGTGGGAAAATCCGATGAGAAAATTTAAACAAGGAAATTCCATCTTGCCCAACTGTGATCTCATCATTGCTGAGGACATTGTATGAACCACAGATGGTGAGAATGAAGAGGCACACATGTTCCTTAGAGACTGAGACTTCACCAAAGCAAGGCTCTGTGCTTCAGAGCAGTATTTTTGTTACAAAACAATGTCACACTCACATATATGACATCTTACTGCTCGGGGCTTCCAATGTAAGACTCCATCATGGGTAGAGCAGATACTGTACTGACCTGGCTAGGAACTACGTGCCTTCCTAAATCCACACAGTCAATGATCTGAATTGTACCTTAGCTCATTGACAATACAAAATACATAAACACGAGTTAGTGCCAAGCCTAAAATGGCCCTTGGAAAGCACACACAGTGAAACCGTAGTGAATTATGAGATTTTAATCACTCACAAGGCCTGAGGTTTTTGAGGAAGGAGGAATCTGAAAGAAATGAAGAATTTATCATCCTTGTAAAGAAACTCCAAAGCAATCCCTGGGAATTGTTTCACAAAAGAAATCTAAATGTTAGAAGAATTGGATTTCCCATGTTTCTTGCGATACCTTGGCCATTGATAATCAGGTCTGAATTGAAGTGATGGCAATGGAACGCGGGTGAGGGCGGAAGAGAGAACTGATTTACGTAAATAATACATCATGTTGACAATGGCCATGTGCGTGCGTGCATGCATGCGTGCGTGCGTGTGTGAGAGAGAGAGAGAGAGCCCGGTACAAAGGTCAGAATCAGAAACACCCATTTATACCACAGGAAAATCATTCCTAACTCATGACTGTTTGTGGCGATAGGCATTTTCCTCATGTACATAGACACAGGAACAATGGGTTGAGTTCTCAAAATAGATACCACCTTGCGTCTCTGACCTTCCAGGCATCTGCATCCTCATGCTAGTCTTTCCCAGTGACCCAGCCCGCCATGTGTCATCATCACCCACATGTTCAGTATTAAAAGAGAAAGGCTGATAGATTTCACTTTCCTACTTTGGCGGCACTTTTCTTCTCCACCAAACTTCAGGTGAATGAGCATGCAATTTTAATTTGCAGGCACTTGGCTACTGCACAGGTAAATATTCCCCTGGTTGCCACATCCGATGTGAGACTTCTGCTGTGATCACCTGTAGCTTTACTTTCTATCACTGCATCCCATCTCGGACATGACTTCTGAGCATATCAGCCATGCAGGGCAAGCCTGTCCCACCTTGGGAGTCAACCTGGAAAGGAAGTCTCTGCTTTATTAGCTAATGAACTCGTAACATATTTCAGGTGCCACCCAAGAGAAGCACTGTGTACAAAATGCACTTTTCTCTTCTCTCAGATAAACCCAGGGAATATGTCCAGGTCTGATTGCTTAATGCCTATAAAAGAACGTATCACATCTGTGATATTCAGTAGCAAATTGTGGAAGAGAAAACTAACACAAATGTACACACACATCCACACACGGCCCCCGCACAGTCAAATCGAATATCCTCAGTGATGGTTACATTTTAACTGCTATTACTACCTATTCCTGTGTGATTATCTGCGCAAGAAAGAATTTTCTTTCTCTTTATTTAATGAAAATCAAAGCTAATGTGGCCTCAATGTATCTATTTATTTTTGTCTTATGAAATAGAAATGGCAATGATTTCATTCTCACGTCCACAACTTGTGAGTCCAGAAGCATTTTGGGGAATAAAAGGGAACTTGTATTACAGAAATCTGATAACTCAGCAAAAAGACATTTTACTACCAAATATCTGGGGTTTTTTGTTTTGGGTTTTTTAACAGATTTTATTTATTTATTTGAAAGAGAGAGAGAGCATGCAAGCAGAAGCAGGGGAGAGGGGCAGAGGGAGAAGCAGACTCCCCCCTGAGTAGGGAGCCCAAAGTGGGACTCGATCCCAGGACCCAGAGATCATGACCTGAGCCGAAGGCAGACGCTTAACCGACTGAGCCACCCAGGTGCGCCTGGTTTTTAAAAACTCTTCAGAAATAATGCTGCATGCCTCCCCACCCCACCCAACACACGAATAAGTTCTCTTATCCTTTCAGAATCCCTACTTTTCCATTCAAGGCTCGGCTCAAATATCTTATCTGTGAAGCTCTGGGCAACCTTCTCAGGCAGTCGGTCCCAGCCGATCTTTGACCATGATGATGGCTGACGCCGATCACCAGAAGACCTGGCCGGTGCCAGGCACTGCTCTAAGCCCTGTGCGCACACTCCTGCATGCAGCCCGCACACCGACCTCCTGGAAGGGTGATATCCATTTCACTTGGACAAAGCACAGAAAAAGTAAGCAATTTGCTTAAAGTCACAGAGCCAACAGGTACAAGAGCAATTACTCAAATCCAGGCAGTCTGGCTGCAGAGTCCAAAGGGGGACAACTGTGTGTAGAACTGAATGTTTTTATTGACACCACCCACTGTGACCTTCAGCCAAGCCTCTGTCCCCTACTGTGCTGTGATTTCCTCGAGGATGGGGTCTGTACTCATTCGATTGTTCATTCATTCATCCCACCAATACTTACTGCACAAGGACTGTGGGCCAGATATTGTGCCAAGACCCACAAGCACTCACCTCTGAAGACCCAGCGCTGGCCAGCAGACCAACATGGCTCTCCCTCAGGACTTTTGCACTTACTGTTCTCTCTGTCTGAGAAGGTCTTCTTCATACAATTTCAAGGCTTGCTTCATCACTACACTCTCCTTTCAAATGCTATGCCTTTAGGGAAACCTTCCCTAAATGCTTTATGTAAAGTAGTTCTTTTCAAGACTGCATTTTCTTACTCTGCTTTTGAGTTTTGTGCATATATTTTCACTGTCATTCATACACACCAGATCATAGGCGCCATCTAGACCAGGATTGCCAATTCCATATCCAGAATCTAGAAGAGTACACTAGTAAATATGTGTCATGTTGGCTTAAGATGAAGCAAGGAAAGAGGGAAGGAGAAGAGAGACAGGAGGACAGCTTTGATCAATGGATGCTTTATAAACAACGTGTTTTCTATCCTTTCTCGACCGAGCTACGTCTTACTGTGAATAAAAGAATTTCAACACCCTTTCTCTTCCTCGTCCGGCCACCCCAGCTGCAAAACTCCCTGACGGCTTCTCAGAGCCCTCCTCAGCTTCTTTCTTGTCCTCGCTACAGACCTGTCTCTCGCCACTCGCCGTCCAACACCTGTTCTCGCGCTGCCTGAGAAAAAAATGCACATGACCTCCAGCTTTCCTCTTTGTTTCCAACAATGCTGAAGAGCTGTAATTTACCAGCATCACACGTGGTGGTTGCAATCATTTGTAATTTATCATCCAACTACCACAGACCAACTCATGATTAAAGAAAAAGTTCTCCTTATTTTTCAATTATGGAGAATATGCATTTGCGGATTCTTTCTTCAAACATGACATCATGAATTAGCAGGACATGAGCTCGAAGTTACTTTTCTCCTAAGAGTAATGAATTTACGCTCACCCATTACCTCCTGGTCCCACTCATTATCTGTGGTAGCTCTGGTTGGCATGAGACTACCCATAGTCATTCTGGTTTTCCTCTTTCTTGGAACATTACCAGGTTCCCTGACATTTTCGCGGTTGGACGTGGTCCCATGACTTGATCTGGCCAATGAAATGAGTGAAGTGACCTTTGTCACTTAAAGGGTGAAGATTTCAAAGGGCGAGTGGTAGTCTTTCACCTTCCCTGTCTTGGTAACTCGCAGATACGTGTCAAGATAGACTCCCCCTCTTAATCCTAGGAAACAAACTGAGGGTTGCTGGAAGGGAGCGGCGTGGAGGGATGGGGTAACTGGGTGGTGGACACCGGGGAGGGCATGTGTTATAATGAGCACTGGGTGTTATATAACACTGATGAATCACAGGCCTGTACCCCTGAAACAAATAATACATTATATGTTAATTAAGTGAATTTAAATAATAAAAAAATTATAATAAAAAAAACCGAGCTATGGTGCTAGGATAACTGATTAAAAAAAAAAGGATAGAATCTCCATCAGTGTGAGTTTCATGCAGTCATACTGGGTAGAGGCTCCCTGCCATTTCATGGTGGGCACATAAAGTGATTAAGAAAGACAACTGTGCTCAGTTAATTCAAGGAAATTAGGATCTGTGTCCAGCCCAAGTGGCAGCTAACTCATACTACGGACTTCATTCCATCCCGATCACGCACTAGGTATTTCAGTCATGACACTGGAATGTCATGGGGCAGATATCATGGAAGGAATACGTTTGCACAGATTATGAAGCCACGGTGGAACGTTCTGTTTTTCATATGCTCCTCTGTCCATCTTAAGACTTTTTTTGTGAGGCTATTAAGAAATTTATGTCACATATTTTGTATCTTTTTGTTTTGTTTTGTTTTGTTTTTTTAGAGAGAGAGAGAGAGTGCAAGTGGGGAGGGGCAGAGTGAGAGAGTCTTAAGCAGGATCTACCACGCTCAGCGTGGAGCCCAATGCAGGGCTCGGCCTCGCAACCCTGAGATCATGACGTGAGCCAAAATCAAGAGTCAGATGTTTAACCGACTAAGCCAGCCATGTGCCCCCATATTTTGTATCTTTAAAAGAACTTCTAGGGGTGATAAGACCAACATCCCATTCTAGGTACTTTAGCTAGACCAACATGAGAAATAATTCTAGGCACTTTAGCTCCTCTAAAAATTCTTTGAATATAATTAAAAAATTTTAAACTACAGTGTGACACTATGGAAAAAAGTATAAATATCATGTTTTTTCCCTTTTTGTTTATACAATAATAAGGAATCCCATCCTGAATAAGCATCACAGACCCTTCAAGCTACTCTTTTGTCACTACATATTAGGGATATATCTTCAAAATACTGGAAATATTTCCCCCAATAATGGATGAATATGAGAACTCTCTATTCTGTGACTTATTCTCGCTCTTTCTTAAAATGTTGCTTCTCTTCCCCTCTACCCCCTTTCTTCTTGTCCTTCTCTCTCTCCTTCATAAACACACACACACACACACACACACACACACACACACACACACACACACTTCACAGAATGCAAAAATCAAAACCTGCTACAGGTTCCATTTAAATGCTTTTAAAAATAACCTCTGTTATCTTCATGGAAATAATATTTTTAAAGAACCCTGCATTAGTTTCAACCTAATTACAACAATGACTTCAACAGGCATGGCTGTTTAATATACTGCAAATTCGTCTAACATCTGCTCGGGCAGTGAGCCGTTCCAAATGAGTGGTTGTTCCATATGAGATATTTTGGTTGTCTTCTGCAAGATCTCACTACTAGAGAGACACATAGAACTATACATTTATTGTTTTGTTTCTTTTTTAAAGATTTTATTTATTTATTTGAGAGGGTGAGAATGAGAGAGAGAGAGAGAGCACATGAAGGGGGGAGGGTCAGAGGGAGAAGCAGACCCCCTGCCGAGCAGGGAGCCCGATGCGGGCCTCGACCCCTGGACTCCAGGATCATGACCTGAGCCGAAGGCAGTCGCTTAACCGACTGAGCCACCCAGGCGCCCTACACATTTATTGTTGAAAGAAAAGTTTGCACGGTGTCTTAAAAAGGTCTGGGGAAGAAGTTTCCAACACTACACCACAACGAAAACAGGATTTGAAAAAGTCAGGGATCATTTCTACTGCTCTGAAGCAATTAAGTTCAGGCAAAGTCACGTGTATGACCAATCACTTGGATTGCCCTCAAATTCAGTGAAAATCACACCTGTATATGTCCAGAGAGAGAGAATCTGAGGGAAGAGGGAACTGGTCCTAGGAAACACTCTGGTCCCTTTGAAAATCACAGAGAAAGAATGGAACACTAGCCCAAAATTTGGGACACTTCTGTTGTTGTGGTGGCTTCCATGCTTTATGAATGCTGACCTGCCCTTGCTGACAATTAACTGGTCCTAAGAAAAAGGCAGAATTCGGCAAGAATAAGATTCCAAAAAAATAAGACACAAATAAAAAAATTAAACCCAAGCTACTTTTTCAACTACTAGGGATAGTACTAACCAGTCATCAATTGTGTTAGTAACTATTACAACAGAACATAAATTGGGTAATGAATAGTGTGTTTGTGGATAGAATGAAAAACCACTGGGGCGCCTGGGTGGCTAAGTTGGTTAAGTGTTTGCCTTTGGCTCAGATTGTGATCCCAGGGTCCTGGGACCAAGCCCATCAAGCTGGAGCCCAAAGTCCAGCTCCCTGTTCTGTGGGGGAGCCTGCGTCTCCCTCCCACCACCATCCGGAGCTCATGCCCTCTCTCACGTGCGCTCCCTCCCTCTCGCTCTCAAATAAATAAATAAATAAGATCTTAAAAAAAAAAAAAAGAATAAGAAACTATTTTCATGGGTAAACATTTCACAATCTTACAGTCCTTTCCTTTCACCAGGTGGAAACCATACCGCTTTAGCTGAAGTAAGGATGTTTTATTCCAAACACTTCTCTGTTCCCTGCATTCAAGCCTGGCCAATCCCATAAAGGCCTGGGGGCTCGGATTACAACACAGGCCGGATGAGGCTAGCAATGCAGCTCTGAATACAAGGTCGATGCAGATCCGCGCACCTTTAAACCAGTCAAGAAATCAAAGTGATTTTCCTTCCTCAGTTTGCCAACAACTAGTCAAAACAGTATCTTTCTGTTTCTCTCTTCCACGTAAACAGAGAAACCTGAGAGTGAATATATCATGAATGTCTTAAGAAAAAACCCAACTTTTCCATTGCTGGAGAGGTTTCTAGTTGGTTTTCCAAACCCGCCTGCCTCAGTGCACCCATACCTAGCGAACTCAGTGGGGAGTATAAGTTACAGAATGTTCTCAGGAGAAATGTAAATTGAGGAGGCCATGAAGGGAAAGTGTTTAATTTAATGTCAAATGTTCACACAAAGTCTTTTCCTAATTTTCTACTTGGTAGTCCTATTCCCTCTGAGGCAAGTGGTGTGAAGCACATAAAATTCCAGGACTGTGCCTCAAAATGTCAAACCCCACGACTGGTGAGCCTGTCCACCGCTAGGGCAGCAGAAATACGACCGTCTCAGCGCCAGGCTTCCCCCCGATTCCCACACCTTCCCTCCTCCGTGCTCTGATCTACTCCCCTCCTGAACCTTCCCAAATTAAACCTCCACTAAACCTCTGGCGTTCAGAAGTCCCCTTCTCATCACTCAAGGGAACAGTGGCTTCTCTCTCATTTCCAGATCCTATAACCTCTCCTTCATTCTTCATATTGCAGAAAGGAATCTGTCCATCCTTCCAAGAAATCCATTCCTGCAAAGCAACTGGTAACAATGGGTCTGTGTTTGCTTGATCCACCGTCCACATTTACTTAGGAAAAGCTAGAAGTGTGTGCAGTCAGAGACCCCAGAGCCTCATACTTCCTTCAGTAGTAACCACCCTGGTTCCTTCCTCAACTTCCCCAAGCCATAACAATTTGACCCCCCCCCCCGCAATTACTGTATAACCCGTAACCAGTACCACAGTTTGCATGAACGAAGCAATGCCTACATTTACAAGACCTCCTTATACACACACTCCACCATCAGCTTCTCTCTCTACCAACAAAGTCCCGAGGTCAAAGGGTGTATCTTGCACTCCTTCAGTAGAGGAAACGATAACACACATTTAAATATTTGTTCATCTAGATCATTAAAACTTTGGGGAATGGGAAAGGCAAAGAAAACTGAGTTTTGTTCTACATGGAACTGAAAATGTGTTCCTGAATTTCTACCGCAGGAGACCCTGAGTTGATGAGTCTACCATGAAGAAGAGACAGCCCCTTTAAAAGCTCACATGTGATTATGGGGGGAAGATAAGATGCCTACATTGTAACTATCGTGGAAGAATGAATGATGAATTGCTTAGGAGAGAGAAATTACTTCTGACTGGGGTTTGGGGAGATAAGAACACTAGACAGTACCGGGAATAACCAAGCGATAGAGTTAGGGAGTACCCTCTACGTTCTGTAAGAATTCCACAAAGTAGAAAAATGTGAAGCTGCCCTGGGTTTCCGCTCACCCGTAATCTGCCCGCAACTACAGGAAATGTGGGCGGTCTTCTGGGAGAAGTCAAAGCTGTAACCCCTTCAGAGCGGAGGCCTGTGCCTTGGTGGAGCTGCACTCATTCCTATGGATCTCCGGGATGGCTATGGGGAAATCAAATCCACGTCCCTAAGAGGATAAGAAGAGGCAGACACAACCAGGTAACCTAAATGTTTCTCTGCTGCTCCATGTCCCAAGGGACACTCGGAGCCAGCGCGGGAAGCGGACCTGGGGAAGGCGGTGGACATGCTTTCTTTCTATTCCATTCAGCCAGGTGAGTAATTAGAGGTTCAGTGAGTTAGGGCTGCCCTGAGCACCTGTGTACCCTGCTTTTAAGGGAAAAGGAAACAAAACGCCAGCATCAAGAAGGAAGCAAGTAGCTGAGAGCTAATCAAGATAATTCCTTTCCTTTTGAGAACACTGGCAGCCTAGAGAATATTACAAAGCCCAGAAATAGGTATTAACGACCTGGAACATAATCTGCTCTCCCCAGCCATTGTGCCCCGGCCAATTCCCACACTCTAACTTGAAATCAGAAACAGTTTCACTTACCAAGAAGAGAATATATAGCAGCAACTTCTTCATAAGACTTACTTGGAAATATTCCATAACATTATTTAAAAATTCCAAACCATATTTTTTTAGAATTACCTACTTTGAGTCAAGTTTTCTTTCTCTTTTTTAAAGATTTATTTATTTATTTGCGAGAGAGAGAGCGAGCAAGTGAGCAGGGTGGAAGAGGAGGTACAGAGGGAGGGGGAAAGAATCTCAAGCAGACTTCCCAGCTAAGAGCAGAGCGTGACTCAGGGCCTGATCCCAGGACCCTGAGATCGTGACCTGAGCCGAAACCAAGAATCAGATGGTTAACCAACTGATCTACCCAGGTGCCCACTGCATCAAGTTTTCTATTGAGAAAAGTAAAATCACACATAGCCAGGAGAAAATGCATATATGTAGGCTGTAGCCATCATGTGAACTGATCTGCTGCTATGCTTTCATTTGATTTCTGATTCCATTTATTCAGGAAAAGACGATCACTCCCCTGTCCCAGATAGTAAAGAACTGCCAAAAAGTCAGAACTGCACTTGAGCTTCTGCTTCGGAAAAAGCTGCTGTCGATTTAAGAGATTATTTTCTGAGTTGAAAAAAGGCACCACAAAAGTGATGCAGGCAAAAGTCAGTCACTCTTTCTGACCCAGGAAAATCAATCCATCGGTCAATTTTTCTGTATCCCAAGAAAAACTGGACATGAAGTCTAGCACTCTGCCAGTCTCTGGTTTCCAGCATGGGGCAGTTGACAGTCCTGCACAGCTCATGAGCTACCCTTTCAGAGTGTATTTTTAGCATTAAGACTTGTCTTTGGTTCTCATCCTGACTTGAGCAAACTGAGAATGCTTTTGGGCTCCATCTTTGCTAACGGGTACATTCCCGACAGGCTAGCAACCATCAGAGATGAAGCCCTGTTTAAAAACAAAATTACAAAATATGCATGCGAGATATACACTCACCAGAGCAAATCCAATAAAAGTCAGAAGGTAGGATGTCGAAAAACTGAAATACAACTATTTTCCTGGCTGCTTGCTTAAGCTTAATACACTTTAAGTGAAAAGGATCAACGTAATTCCATTTTAAGCAGACAACTTCAACCGCCCGTCAACAAATGTTTATCAAATCTTCTACTTGGGTTTTAGACACCCTGGGTGAGTCTTGTGCAGGATACAGAAACGCTCTGGAATTATAATCTAATGGGTACGAGAAATATACAAAAAATTCACCATCATACAACACAGGATATGAAAAGTCATATGAAATGGGCATAAAAACGGTTATGGAAACATAGACGAGAATGAAAATTCTGGTTGCTTGACCTGGGAAAGGCTGAACAGGGAGAGGACACCTGAGCTAGACCCGAGGGAAGACAGAATCTCAGGGTAGAATGGGGATACATCATGCAGGATGGGTGATGACATAACTCAAGCCATCACAGCCTGGGCAAGTAGGGACCACGCTGGGTGGGAAGTGGCAAGTAGTCTCCTGGTGGAACAGGGGGTCAGACTATTCACTTGCTAATCATCTTAGCTCTGAGTGACAGAAACCCAGCGCCACCGACCCCCTTTGGCCCAAGGAGAGTTGACTCAGTTGTTGCCTGGCTCGTGAAACCGAACTGAATTAGATTCAGGCATGTTTCCATCTCAGCGTGCCTCAAGGACAACAAACGCTCTTGTAGGGATTTAAAGGTTCTCTGGAGTCTTGTGAAAAGACCTGTATGTGAAGCTAGAAAAATGACTTCCCATCTTGACTCACCTGGCAACTCACCAAGTCTGCTGGTCCACACGTTTGCACCTGGGAGGTGGGAGTGGTTACCATGTTCAGTGCACCTACAACATGACGGCTAATGATTCTTAGAGAGAGAGAGAGAGAGATTAGAAGTGGCCTGACCAAAAGTATAAGATAACTAGGTTATTGAACTCAGAAAAATATTATCAAGCATCCAAATGCTCTCCTGAGGAAGGGGAAGGAGATTTGGGCATACAAGAACATCTGTGTGCGCATGCGTGCACATGCAATCAAGAAATGCACAGATAGTCAAGAAATGCACAAATAATCTGAACAGGCTGTTCCAACAGAAAAAAAAATGCCAAAGAGGAGGTCACTTTTCATCTTCCTATCATTCTCAGGAAATGCCAAAAAAGTAAAAATGAAAAATGCAACAATAGTTTTTCCATGTGCTAAGGCCAGCAGGTCCTCCCTTAACAGGACACTGTTGTTTAAATAATAGTAATAACATCCAGAGGCCCATCAGAAATAATAAAATGCTTTATGAAGAGGGAAAACTAATTTTATCCATTCTAAATAAAATACATAAGTTTCCGGGCATAGCTGCCAAAACAGATGAAGAAGAAAATAGTTTTTAGTAACAAAAAAGCTCTCCCAATATACCTTTTCCTTTCCTGTTTGTTATTTCAGTGAGCAAAAGAGAATGGAGGAATATAGACTGTCACTTATGTCGTCCAAGGCAAAAATTCATTCATCCATCCATATGACAAGCTTTAATGAACAGTTCCTACATGCCAGGAAAGATGCTGGGGAAAAGAAATATGAAACAAATAGTTTTTGCTGTTGGGTCTGTAACACCAGCAGGAATAAAATCCACCAACATTTTGTAAGTGTAAGAAAAAAATATTCCCATGATTGCAACTGTCGCTCAGAACAGCCCTTGGAGAAACTATCGCCTTAGAGATTTGGAAACTGTGGCATACAGAGTTCAAGCGATGTGTGCGAGTGTGTAAATCTAGCTGTTGGTGGAGCCAGGATTCTGACCCAAAGCCTGTGCCCCACACTGGACAAGGACAGACAAGGCTTTCCTTCAACATCTCCATGCAACCTGCTGAGCCCACATCATTTGCATGGAAAATTCCATTTGGGCATCCAGTTGCTCTTGGCTTGCGGTCAGAAAACAGCCTGAATGGGACTCTAACGGGGCATCAAACTAAGTATAGCAAGAACTAATCCACATCAAGAAGAGATGGAAACACAAGGCTAGAAGGAAGGCTCACTCACCTCTCCCAGCTGTGACAGGTACACACAACAAAACCTAGCCAAGATTTTCAACTTCATTTTCAGGATGAAAATGAGAACATCATGCCCCCCCCCCACAAGTTGGCCCAAGTGTTTAAAAGGGGACAAAACTCAGCGTTTGCATTTTGTAGCAGAATTTTTACTGTGCATGTCCTTCGATGCAAGGATCCCACTGTGGGAGGGTGCTAAGAGGTGGCCAATTAGGCTCAAAAGCCTTGAGTCACTCTGCTCTCTCTCTCTCGCTCTCTCTCTCGCTCGCTCTCTCTCTCTCCCTTGTCTTCTATATCTGACTGCTCACCACATCCTGCCAATTTCACTTTCAAAATGAGTCTCATATCTACTTCTCACCACAAAGGCACTGTGGAACATCGTGGTTTTTTTCTCTCTCTCTACAAGCCTCCTTGGTGGTCTCTTCGACTCCGATGTCCCACTACTAAAATGTATTCTACATCTGAATCTCAATATACTTTCAGAAGTACATTTCCAACAGGATCACTGTGATGGTAAAAAATATATATATTTTTTTTCAGTGGTTTTTCACTGCTTTTCAAATGAAGAACAAATACCTTTTCCTAGCTGTGAAAGCAAACCACGATAGGACCCTAATGTTACCTGCCACGTCTTAGCGAGACAAAAGAGGGAAAATGCAATTCTCAAACCAACCTCAAGTTATCAAGGATCTTACATCCCTTCCATAATCTGTGTGAAAAATTTCTTCTTTAAATCCCCATAGCACTATTCTCGCATTGCTTTTAAATCATATGACGTTCTAGCTTAAATGATTTGCAAACTTGGGTTATTCCTCTTGGATTGTGCACTCCTTGGAAACAGCCTGTGTCTTACTTTCCTCTGTGTCTGTCTTCAGTGGGGTTTTCTTGAGGCAGAGCCTGAGACAAGGATTCTTGCAAGAAGTTTATGGAAGCGGTACTGTCAGAAGAAAGTAGAGGAGTGAGGGAAGCAAGACACACAGTGGAAGGAGCCAGGCAAAGATATCGCTCCAAGGGAAGTCCAGCTTCAGCCTGATCCCACGGGAGCTCCAAAACACAGAACCACAGAGACTGTCCCATCTGAGGGGGCAAGGCTGGGCTGTTATTTACTGCATTTATGACTTACTGTCCATAGGCTACTTCTGAAGGAAGTATAACTTCCTAGGCATCTCTGGTTTAAGGGTTTCCCAGGAGCCACAGACCACAGACTGAAGACCACAGGTGTGAACCTTTAACAACCAATGTTCACAACAGCTGGGGACAGGTGCACCCAGCCAGTAAAGGAGGTCTGGAGAGTGGACTGACATTTCCTGCTGCCAAATCCCTAAAACACCTCCGATAGCGCAGAGCCAAGAGTGGATGTTGGATGGACTTTTCTGCTGAAAAGAACTGTCTGTACAAAGAAATGACTTCATTCTCCTATTTGAAGTACACTAGCACATTCTTACAAATAGCATGCTTACGTCCTTCTCGTTCAGGCTGCTATACCAAAGTACCACGGACGGGGTGGCCCATACACACCAGATGCTTATCTCTCACAGTCCTGGAGGCTGGAAGTCTGAGATCAGGGTGCCAATGTGGCTGACTTCTGGGGAGGCTCTTTTGGGTCCCAGGTGGCCTGTTTCTCATCATATCCTCATATGGCAAAAGGAGGGCAAGGTAGCCCTCTGGCCTTTTTTTGTAAGAGGCACTAATCCCACTAAAGAGGGCTCCATCCTCCCTATCTGATGACCTCCCAAAGCCTCTGCCTCCAAATACCATCCCACTGGGGATTCAATTTCAACATAGGAATGGGGGCACAGTCACAAACATTCAGTCAGTAACATTTACCCTTCCCCAAGAAGACAAACAAGCAAGCAGAAAAAAAGGATGCATGGGATTGTTATATTACATTTTCCCAACTTAAAATAAGTTTTTCGGGGGGCACCTGGGTGGCTCAGTTGGTTAAGCAGCTGCCTTCAGCTCAGGTCATGATCCTCAGGGTCCTGGGATCAAGCCCCGTGTCAGGCTCCCTGCTCAGGGTGAAGTCCGCTTTTCCCTCTCCCTCTGCCCCATCCCCCAGCTCGTTGTCTCTCTCTCTCTCTCTCTCTCTCTCTCTCTCTCTCTCTCTCTCAAAATAAAGAAAATAAAGAAATCTCTAAAAAGAAACTAAGTTTTTGTACTCACTATCAAGTCTGAGCTCATATGTTTAATTTTAAATTAATTCGTACCCATGGAAAATGGAACATTTGCCACTCTTAGAGATTTAAGATAAAGATTAGTGAAAACTTGGGGCACCTGGGTGGCTCAGATGGTGAAGCATCTGCCTTCGGCTCAGGTCATGATCCCAGGGTCCTGGGATCGAGCCCCGCATCAGGCTCCCTGCTCCGCGGGGGGCCTGCTTCTCCCCCTCCCTCTGCTTCTCCCCCTGCTCATATTCTGTCTCTCTCTATATATATTTCTGTGTCTCAAATGAATAATAAAAAAAAAAACTTAAAAAAAATTAGTGAAAACTTTAAGGGCAATTTCTGCTGAAAGTGATCATTTCATTCTTAAGGACAGAATGTCACTAGTCACCCCATCAAGCTATTGATTATGGCAATAAATATTTACAGAAGGAGCCAAAGCTTTCCCTGCAAACCCCAAGAGAGTCCCTTAGCTGTAGCCAATCACCTTCCAAGTTTAAGGACTTCTTTGGATCCATGAGTAATACAGGAACATACGATATTTCAGTAGGCAGCATATTATACCCACCCCTGGCATGTATTCCTGCTTTCAATTATATCATGTTTAAATCAATGTTTGGGATAAATCAATATGGCATCATTTTAAAAGCTCTAATAAAAAATGGCTAAACTAAAATGCAGATGCTATGGAAACTCTAACCCTGTAGTTTTTGCTTGCGGTATTTCACCAGGCATATTTTGAATGCCAGCAACACGCAAATCATTTCACTGAGAGGTACTGTGAGTATATAGGACTTGCTTCCGGCCTTCAGGATGGCTACGGTCTAGTCAGGGAGATAATTAACGCACTGATAACCTAAAAGAAATGATATAATTAACTTACTAAACTGCATCACTCCCCTGACAAGGTCTGGTTCTATTTCCCTAACACCTATGTTGAAAAGTACAAATCCCTCAGCATCCAAAACTCTTCATGATCACCTTTCTAGTCATTGATTCTATTTTGTGAGAACATTATTTACTGAACATCACATTTGTGCCAGGCATGAAAGGGTTGGTAGACAAGCTCCCCATCAGCCTGCCCTCACCACCCTCGGCTCTGTCCCCCTTCCCTTGCACGTATGTTAAACTCCAACCATTTCCAGGATCAGCCACTAAACTTTCCCTTTCTTTGGAGAGAGCAAAAGCATGAGCGCGGGGGGGGGGGGGGGGCGCAGAAGAACCATGGGGATTAGCCCATAAGCCGGGAATGTCTAGCACCAAGGGGGAAAAAGGGTATGGATTAAAAGGAGAGGGTCCCCAGAGGAAGCAACCTTTGGAGGAGCAGGGGCACACCACAAGGGAACGTTGCCAAGCCCAGGAATGTCACAGGGAGCAGCAACAACTAATCTCACTTTCCCTTTCCCCGCCCCTGCTGCCGGGCTACCTCCACAGCGGGCTGACTCCCACCAAGAAGATGAAGACCAGGGGGCCCTGGCTGGGGGTCCGTGCAGGGCACTGTGCCGGGGCAGACAATGTGGCTGGTCAGGGCAGAGAACAAGGCTGCAGGGATGAAAGGAAGGAATCTGCCACACTTCCCCACCTGTCTCCTTTTCCAGACTCTGAACTCTTTAAAGTCTGAATCCACCTATAACCCTGGTACTTAGGGCAATGTCTGGAACAAGTACTTTCTTAATGGATGCTATATTCCAAGAGCACTGCAAAGGGACACTAAATCCAGGAGAACCAGGGATTACGTATGACTGACAGCAGAGAGCACAGGAATACAGGACTTATCCGTATGGAAGACGCTCATGGTTGGGTTTATTACTTCAGCAACACTAGTCTGATACATCACTTCCCAACCCTTTCAGACGCCATTTGGTTAGTTGGTTCATACGGAAAACAGTTTCACATGTAATTCATCCATTCACAATTTTTATCCCTGAAAAAGGAATGAGGAAATAAAAGATGCTTTGACAATCAGATTCCAATCACCCGTTTGGGCCTCTCAATTTGCACTATTGTCTCATCAAAGATGATGCTACCCCTTATCTCCTTCTCCAGAGCACAGAATTTGAATCACATTTCCAGAAGTGCTAATGGAATAAATCTTGATTATTTTTCTGTGCAGTAATTTACTAGAGGAAGATCATGGATTAATGAAATCCACAGATGACTCTAAATCCTACTTAATGGTTTCAACAACCTCTTCTACCAAATCTTTAAACGAAACCATCACTGCTGACATAATTGACTAACTTAGCTCTCACTAACTTTCAACCTGAATATTCTTGTCAAGTAGCTGGTGTCGGAAATGGCCAAAAGGCTGGCAGCACAGGAAAAATTAAAGGTCTGAATCAGCTATAAACTGGGCAATCAGTCACTGAATTATTGAGCTGAGTGTGTGGTTGAGTACTCACCCATCGATGCTTTAATGCAATTTTTCTAGATGCTCTGCCCGTTGTAAAGAAAATCACGGCTCTTGTAATAATACAGCATTGTTTTAGAGATCGAGACTTCTCCTACCGGTACTCTGAGCATTTTCAATTAACTTGTACCCATGTATGGGAGAATAGCTCTCGAGCGTTTAGATCGAAGACTGAATTTGACTGCGTATTTATTTGAATGGAAGATCTGGCCTAACGTTTTACAGGCTTTCCAGGATGGGGCCCAAATATCTCCCCTTCAACCACCAGCCCTGTGACGAGACACATCCTTGCACGCACAAGAAGCCCACCCACCGCAGGAGACCTACCGTCACATCGAGAAGAAAGGGAGGAGAGAGAGGATGACTCTAGTTGGGAGTAAGAAAGCCATGAGGCTCCCTGCCACACATCAAGCACAGAGCCACCACCCACAGTGCCCGACCATCCGCCTAAAGCCATGGATGCCAACTTCAAACTTCTCCTCTTTGATGGCCAGCAAATCACGTGTTTCTAATTTTTTAAAAGATTTTATTTATTTATCTATTTGGCAGGGTGAACAGCAGAGGGAGAGGGAGAAGCAGACTCCCCGCGGAGCAGGGAGCCCGGTGCGGGACTCGATCCCAGAACCCCGGGATCACCACCTGAGCCGAAGGCAGACGCTTAACTGACTGAGCCCCCCAGCCGCCCCAAATCATGTGTTTCATAAACAAAATCATCTAAATCTGAAATGAAGCCCAGGGCACTGAAAGCTCTGGTCTTTGTCCCATCCTTCACAACAGCTTTGAGAAAACTCCATGGGGCGTCTTGCGCTTCATGGAGACACGCCTACAATCCAATGTTTGTCCAAGGGGTGGCTACAGCCATCTTTCCCCCCAACCCTCCCTTGTTAGTCATTGTCTCTGGTCAAAAAGCCCCTATTTTCATTTCAACCTGGCTATACCAGAGAAGGTACATCGGGGCAAACAGCCTTTAATAACGTGTCTTAAGTGTATGCACTGAGTCTATTTCCACATATTTGCCCTTCGGTCCCGTGGACACATCACCTCGCAATAAACACAGCTTCCCAGAAGGCACCCAGATACTCCGTCTCCTCTTTGGCAGTTCCCATTCTTGCCCTCTTGAAATGTTTCGTCTATGCCTCCCACAGTCACCACTGCTCATTTGACAGGTGTTTCTATGATTTATTTTGTGTGTGTGTGTGTTTTTTTAGAGAACGTGATCAAGCAGGGGGCAGGGTGCAGAGGGAGAGGGAGAATCCAAGCAGACTCCATGCCCAGCACGGAGCCTGATGTAGGGCTCGATCCCCCATGAGATCGCGACGTGAGCCAAATCAAGAGTCGGACACTTAACCAGCTGAGCCACCCAGGCACCCAGATGTTTATAACGATTTCTATGAACGAGTAACCTTGCTAGGTACTATATGATCAGAGACAGACTTTGCTTACCGCCTCACTGAAGGAATGATATGTATTAATAATCAGATGAGGAGAACATACATGCCAAAGTCAGGATGTAGGTTGAGTGCTCTGAGGGAGAAGGGAGATATTACCTCCACATGAACCATGCTTGTTATGAAATGCAAATGTATTCCAATGCTACTAATATAATATTAAGGAACAGTTTAAGCAAAAAGTAAACATCACATTCGCTTCTGTATAATCTCATTTGCAGAAAACTGCACCCAGGTGAATTGAGTCATCTAAGAGCACAAAAATTACATCTGTCTGTCACATACCTCAAATATTTACCAGCTACCTTGGTGTGCTGTGAATCACACGCACCCATATTTAGGGTTACAAGTTTCCATCTGATTCCAGATAGTCTTCCTTCTAGCACTTCACATAACTCACCAGATATAATCCTTCCAACACTTACTGGCCCAGCAAACGTCAGGTCTTGCTCACGGTAATGTACCATATTCACCGCAGTATTTACGTATGGCTTGACCAGTTAACCAGTTGATGTGTAAAAGTATGCGACCATTTTTACTAGGGTCCCCTATCGAATTTTTATGTGTCACAAAGGTTTTGAGTGTTGTGTCCCTAACTCCACTGGCCCCATAAGCTCTGGGGTGTTTTTGTGAAATTTGCCTACAGTGGTGATTTTTAGAAATACATATGTCATATTAGCAGAATTAAATGTCTATGTGCCTATCATCTGAAAAAGCACATAACACATAAATATAATTTATATAAGCCTTCACACACATGCATTTCTTCCTTTCCCCCTCTCCCCACACACCTCCTTTCATAACCCCCTTTGTTCCAGCAAAGTATGCTGGAAGTTGGAACTCAAAGTATGCTTTGAGTTGGAATATTGCTGCAGCCCAGATAGAAAATGTATTCCATCTAACCCAGTCTTAAAACATAAAGTCATCACAAAACCTTGATTTCGCTCTAAAACTGCAGCTCTTACCCCAGGACCTAACACACCTTATACGCTTAATGCTTATTAGTTGAAAGTTAATTTAGTAGAATAACTATTTCTGAGTGTTCTGTTGCCCTCAGCACATTTATCGTCTTCAAGTTTAATGCTTTAATATCTGGGACTCTTTTCTAAAAGATACAAAAGAAATTATATATCCAAACTACCATAGTCTTTGGCGAAATGGAAAGCTAAGGTATTCTCTGTTTTCCTCAAGTTAACACTGATGCCAACTTTAAAATGACCTTTTTTGAGCCACAATTTGTCCTTCAAAACACTCTCATTTTGCCTCCTATTTAGAAAGTACTGGTAACTAAAAAAATAAGTAAAATAGGTTGTTCATCCTTGTTTTTGAAGAGGGTAAACAAAGAAAGCCCAAAATAACCAACCTTGTTTCTGAAGTTGTCAGAATGTGACACTTGTTACTATAGGAACAGAGCCAGTTATTATTCATCTTTAATCTGTTTAATTAATTTAAACAGCAAAAGAATTGGAAAGTTGAAAACTGACATTTGAACTGAATTAAGGAGGCAATTCAAATGCAAGTAACACTAACCTGCCTCAGGGATGAACGGGTCTAATTCAAGGATACTTAATTATAGCACAAAAATAACTAAAATAAGTGTCAATTGATGAATAAGATGTCTTCGTCAGTGGCTAATGAGCCCAAGAATCAAATCTGGATCCATCTGAATTGAGGGTTTTTTTTTTTTTTTTTTATAAATACAGTACCTTGTTTCTTTTTTTCCTTTCTCTGATGAAGTAATTTTATTTTTTTTGTTTTTTTTATTTTTTATTTTATTATGTTATGTTAATCACTATACATTATCATTAGTTTCTGATATAGTGTTCCATGATTCATTGTTTGTGCATAACACCCAGTGCTCCACGCAGAACGTGCCCTCTTTAATACCCATCACCAGGCTAACCCATCCCCCGCCCTCCTCCCCTCTAGAACCCTCAGTTTGTTTTTCAGAGTCCATCGTCTCTCATGGTTCGTCTCCCCCTCCGATTTCCCCCTCTTCATTCTTCCCCTCCTGCTATCTTCTTCTTTTTTTTTTTTTTTAACATATAATGTATTATTTGTTTCAGAAGTACAGGTCTGTGATTCAACAGTCTTACGCAATTCACAGCGCTCACCACAGCACATACCTTCCCCAATGTCTATCACCCAGCCACCCCATCCCTCCCACCCCCCACCACTCCAGCAACCCTCAGTTTGTTTCCTGAGATTAAGAATTCCTCGTATCAGTGAGGTCATATGATACATGTCTTTCTCTGATTGACGTATTTTGCTCAGCATAACACCCTCCAGTTCCAGCCATGTCATTGCAAATGGCAAGATTTCATTCCTTTTGATAGCTGCATAATATTCCAATGTGTGTGTGTGTGTGTGTGTGTGTGTGTGTGTACATTTAAAGTATATATACTTTTAAAAATTGGTACTTCACCTGTCTACCCAGCCAGTTCCATCCACGTCATTGTAAATGGCAAGATTGCATTCCTTTTGATGGCTGCATAATATTCCTCTGTGTGTGTGTGTGTGTGTGTGTGTGATATATATATGTATATACACATATATATATGTATATATATATATACCACTTCTTCTTTATCCATTCATCTGTCGATGGACATCTTGGCTCTTTCCACAGTTTGGCTGTTGTGGACATTGCTGCTATAAACATCGGGGTGCGTGTACCCCTTCGGATCCCTACATTTGTATCTTTGGGGTAAATACCCAGTAGGGCAATTGCTGGATCGTATGGTAGCTCTATTTTCAACTGTTTGAGGAACCTCCATACTGTTTTCCAGAGTGGTTGCACCAGCCTGCATTCCCACCAACAGTGTAGGAGGGTTCCCCTTTCTCCGCAACCCCGCCAACATCTGTCTCTTCCTGACTTGTTAATTTTAGCCACTCTGATTGGTGTGAGGTATCTCGTTGAGGTTTTGATTTGTATTTCCCGGATACCGAGCGATGTTGAGCACTTTTTCATGTGTCTGCGGCCATCTGGACGTCTTCTTTGGAAAAATGTCTGTTCACATCTTCTGCCCATGTCTTGATTGGATTATTTGTTCTTTGGGTGTTGAGTTGGATAAGTTCTTTACAGATTTTGGATACTAGCCCTTTATCTGATATGTCATTTGCAAATATCTTCTCCCATTCTGTCGGTTGTCTTTTGGTTTTGTGGACTGTTTCTTTTGCTGTGCAAAAGCTTTTTATCTTGATGAAGTCCCAATAGTTCATTTTTGCCCTTGCTTCCCTTGCCTTTGGCGATGTTTCTAGGAAGAAGTTGCTGCGGCTGAGGTCGAAGAGGTTGCTGCCTGTGTTTTCCTGTAGGATTTTGATGGACTCCTGTCTCACGTTTAGGTCTTTCAACCATTTGGAGTCTATTTTTGTGTGTGGTGTAAGGAAATGGTCCAGTTTCATTCTTCTGCATGTGGCTGTCCAATTTTCCCAACACCATTTGTTGAAGAGACTGTCTTTTTTCCATTGGACATTCTTTCCTGCTTTGTCAAAGATGAGTTGACCATAGAGTTGAGGGTCCATTTCTGGGCGCACTATTCTGTTCCATTGATCTATGTCTGTTTTTGTGCCAGGACCATACTGTCTTGATGACGACAGCTTTGTAATAGAGCTTGAAGTCCGGAATTGTGATGCCACCAGCTTTGCTTTGCTTTTTCAACATTCCCCTGGCTATTCAGGGTCTTTTCTGGTTCCATACAAATTTTAGGATTATTTGTTCCATTTCTTTGAAAAAAAAAGTTGTTGGTATTTTGATAGGGATTGCACTGAATGTGTAGATGGCTCTAGGCAGCATTGACATCTTCACAATATTTGTTCTTCCAATCCATGAGCATGGAACGTTTTTCCATTTCTTTGTGTCTTCCTCAATTTCTTTCATGAGTATTTTATAGTTTTCTGAGCACGGATTCCTTGCCCCTTTGGTTAGATTTATTCCTAGGCAGTACATTGTTTCTTAAGTGAGTTTCCAGCAATGTCAAAAGCCAAGCTGAAGACTTCAGATTTCCTGAATGTGCAAACATATACGGAGCTGGTTTTGACTCACATACGTACTATGAAACTACTAAAATATGACACTTAATGTAAGAATAAATACATTTTTTTCCATTTGATGTAATCTAGAGAGAGGTACACAAGTCCCCTTTTAGAATTCCTTTCTGCCTAATAAAGAAAGAAAAAAGTCATGGATGAAATTAAAGACTGGAAACTTTATAATAGTCAATGGAGGACCAAAATTCCCAAAAAATTTGGACACAAAAACCTGATATTTTTTTTAAATGTTAAACCCTGATACTAAATATTAATCTTTTGCTGTGTACCCTAAAGGCACTATAATTTATAGAGCATTAGATATGATTTCTTAAAAATAATCTCACATATTACCCAAGGATAAAAGAAGTATTACCTTTATGGTGGGGAAAAAAGTCATAATTATATACTTAAGAAATGGAGAAAAATAATTTGAAAGCAATGGATTTGAATTGAGTGTAAAGGTCACATTTTAACACTAATAAGGATAAGTAGAAAGGATAAGTAGAAAGCCTTCAGCTCTCACTCTGAGCAATTCAGAGACAGTTCCTGACCAGCCCCAGGAAGAGTCTCTCAATGCAGCTCCAGGGAGATGCTCTCCTTCCAAGTGCATGTCAGTTTATATCCTGTTCCCTGGTGTGTCTCGTGTCTAGACGCACAAACATGCAGACTGGTGGACCGGAATTTGGGGCTGAGCATGGGTTGCGGGTGGGTGGATCAAACAGCGTGAAGTTAGTGCCCATTTTGAGACTTGTCACCTGTTTCTTCTGCGCATGCAATCTCTGGTGTCCAACCACGGAGAAGTTGGGGCTTGCAGTTAAGAGTAAAATAGTTAGAGGTTTGACTTTGGAAGTTGGTCTCTTTCACCCTAAGGTAGAGTTTCCCTAATTTATAAGCATTGAATTTATAAACCAACCTTTCCTAGAGAAGCCTTACAACCCCCGCCGCTGCCATATCGGAGCTGAACAATAGAGACAATCTGTGGTTGCAAAGCATAGCAAGATCAGGTGCAAATAACGTAGGGCTTCGTCGAAAATCAAGACAAAATCCTTAGCATGTCCTTCAAAGCTTGTCACGATCTTGTCCCTTCCTGGCTCTTCTTCACCTTCAATCATTTTATAATATAAAATCTGTGTCAATGGTTTCTTCACTTCATCATATGAAACAATCACCTGAGATGCAATGCTATTACAAAGGTCAAGATCCTTTGCCCCTACGCTTCAATTCTGATTCAGTGGGTGTAGGGCGAGACCACAGAATTTGCCTATTTGAGCAATCCTTCCAGGTGATTTTAACGCAGGTGGTTCCTGAGCCACACTGAGAAAAAGTACCCCATGTTGAAAACATGTTCCCTAGATCGTCAGGCTTTCTTATCCCTCATGACGTCCTTCTCTGCCATTTCTGTCATTCAAGTAATACTTACTGAGCACTAGCCAAGGCTAGCTCTTATTCATCTTTCAAACCTAATTCAAGCACGAAGCTCCCTGGTAAGAACTTCATGATCCTCACTGGCTAAATGACAGCTAAATTAGATGTCCTTTTGCTCACCAAGAACCCTGAGTTTAGCTTTAGTCTAGCATTTAAATAGCTATATTACAATGATTGGTATCCTTGTCCGTTTCCTCCACTCAACTATGGGCCTGGTACAGAGCAGATGCTTCTGACAAATGCTTAATAAATCAGAGCCTAAGTGAGTGACGAATGAGTGGACTTTCAGAAGTGGACTTCCAGACATGAAGCGATGCTCTGAGGGTTCATGACCACATCCTCCTGCTCCCAAGCTATCTCTTTTGCACAGGACACTGGAATTTTTTACTTTGCCGTATCACATTGACTGATTACCTATTAAATCAAAAGTTGATTCGAGTTAATAAACATTCTCTTTTTGAGAGGGAATACTTTACATAAGGTGAGATATTTATCAAGCTTTTTTACTGCAGTACAGAATATTCTAACCCGATCGCGCCCCCTCGGGCTCACGTCCTAACTTGCCTACCACGTCTCTAATCTTTTTGGTAGGTTGTTAAGTCTTGAGAGTATTTTAGAATGAATTTTTAAATAAAATTCTAGGCTACTTTTTGGGGGGGGGGTTGAGATTTCTTATTCTAAAATAACCACATATATGAGTCACAACTTTTTGTGTCTAGAGTCCTAGAATTTTAAAGTTGTAGAGAGCACCTCAATTCCCTCTATTTTACAGAAAAGAAAACTAAAGCTGCAGAGAGATTTCAGGAAGTTTCCAAAGATCATGCAGTCCTCCCTCCTTCGTTACTTTTTTTGTTCTATTTCAAAGTGTCAAATAAAACTGATGATTAAGAAACACATACTTTACTTTTGGAAGAAAAATTCTATCCTATATTACCCATAGGAGAATATTGGACACCTCTATACCGAAGTGGTTTTTTAAATAAAGTACAATGGCTTTATAGCATTTAAATCTAAAAGTAGGAGGAAACAGAAAGTGTTTCAGAATATGCGCAAGGCTCTGGTCCACAGGACTGATCATCAGTCAGGTGAAGGCATTCTGGAAATTAACATCTAACACCACAGATTCAGCAGAACTTTAATAGCATCAAAAACCGCTAACCATAGGAAGAGTTCTCTTCAATACAAGGCACAGACTGATATTTTACTCACCATTCACTCTCTGGTAATAAAGTGGATCCAAGATCTCAGTGAAAAAGCTAGAATCACTCACTGTGCCTGTGGGATATTATGGACCTTCCCTAAGTCACTGAATACATGAACTTCCTCCTAAGATTGAATGGAGGCACCAGACTCGTACTCTTTAGGTTCTAGGAGCATCTCTGCTACTTGTGTAACTTGGTCATCTCCCTCTAAGCCTTGGTTTTACTGACTACAAAATGGGGACACTTCATAGTACCCAGCACACAGAGTTGCTATGAGGATTAAAAGAGATGACGCATTTAAAGAAATTTAGCAGAAGAAATGGCCACTAGTGAGTCCTGATAAATCATCATCATCATCATCATCATCACTATTATCAATCTCAGACAGAAACAAGATAGATGCAAATAAGGAAGAAAATTAAGTGTAACTTTGCCTAATTATGTGTTGGCTGCTTACTATGAACTGGACACGGCTCCAGTGACTTACATGTATTTATTTTTCATAAAAAACCTATGAGACGGTGCTTTGGTCTGAATGTTTGCGCCCTTCCCCAAAAGTCATATGTTGAAATCCTAGCCCCTGAAGTTAGTGGTAATAGGAAGCGGGCACGGGCTCTGGATCGGGAAGAGGGCACCGGCCATGCCGGTGCCTTGATCTTGGACTTCCCAGCCTCCAGGACTGTGACACATAAATTTCCGTGTTTTATAAGCTGCCCAGGCTGTGCTATTTTGTTATAGCAGCCCAAAGGACCGAGAAGAGCAGGTACTACTTCACTCATCATACAGATGGGGAAACTGAGGCTCAGAGCAATTCTGTAGCTCCCCCAGGGTCACCCAGGGTAGAGAGCAGAAAAGATGAGATTCAAACAAGAGCAACCTTGGCACCCCTATATAATTTCTCAGAAAGCATTACTCAACCCGGCGCACCCAGTTTGATTTCTCAGAGTTACATTTAGCCTGAGGCCCACTAATATTTTCCTTTATCAATTTGGAGGTCAGAGACTCAGTGAGCCCGGACTGAAAAACGAATGTTAGAAGTGTACTGAAGTACAACAGTGTGGCCTCTTCTTTCCCAGCCCCTGCTATTAGCCATAGCCTGTTCATGAGAGACACTAAGACAGAAAGGGCGGGAAGCTGGCTTACCAACCTGAGCCCAGCCACCGCTCACCATCCACCCACGACGTGCCTGGCATCAGAACGGATGCAGTGCGTCCTTTGTGCTATTTCTCCTTCCCACGTTTGTGTCCCAGCAACACGGGGAAGCCCTTCACTTCCATCTTACTCAGAAGGGGAGGTCCACAGCGCTTAGACTTCACTGCCCCATCCGTAGCCCAGCTCAAATGCAAACCCAGCTCCAGGACCCCACAGAGCCATCTAAGGTAAAGCCTGGCCCCTGCATTCCATGAAGGGATTAATGCCAAAACTAAGGAAAAGGTTGACAACGGAAGAGAACTCTCGTGTTCCCATACTGGTCCCGGTCTCAGGCACAACTTCACGCATCCAGGTTTCTACATTCTGCTTTTAGTGTATCTTGGGGCCACCCACTCTTCCCATTCCTCTCCTGGCACCAGGATCCAGCCGCTCCCATTTATCCTGCAACTTGGTCACATCCTCACTGCCATTCGAGCCCACCTGCCTTGCTAAAGCCTTCCTATGGTACTACTCGCTCACCAGGCTTTTGTCACTGTCTAGATTTTTCTCCTGATGCTAGTCCATTCCTTTGCTCAGTTCACCCACTTAGAGACCTCACTGAAGTACCTTCCATGATCCATCATCTGTAGACAAGCTTCAGGTATTTGGGTACTGCCTTTTACACTTACTTATTATTTACTTGATCCCTCAGTTATTACTTAATTTGGCTGATACGTAAGTGTTCAGTTGGTTGTACAGTTACTAATAAAAGAAAATTCAAATAGAAAACGCAAATGGGCAAAATGGGTGAAGAGAAGTGGGAGATACAGGCTTCCACCTATGGAATAAAGAAGAGAGATACAGAGAGAGAGAGAGATGATAGACCCATAAATAAATAGATTATAGATAGATTAAAAAAAAAAAAACCAAAAAGATGAACTGCCTTTAGACTGTCAGTATGACCTAAATACAAATTTGGAGCTTATGAGACTGTTTGATGACTTACACACACACACACACACACATGCTCACACACATAATCAACTACTATGAGTCCACATTTCTAAGATCTGTGTGTGGTAGGTCAGTGGACAAAAAAAATCCGAAGACCTGAGTTAAAATCTTGATTCTGCCTATTGTTGTTTGTGTGGCCATAGGTAAGTCATTCCACAACTGGAATCTTCCATTTCCTTGTCTGTGTAATGGGTAAATAAGCCACCTTTACAGAGACGCAGGGATGATGGGAGCTAAAACATAAATATACAGCACACCGAATAGTGTCCACCACAGACGCTCTCGATATATATATCCATGTGCGATTCATATCTCATGTCTCATTCTCCTTTTAATTCCAATTCTACATTCATCGTATTTTAATTTAATTCCAGATGTGTTGGTGACTATGCAGAAAAGTCATCTGGTTCAGGCTATGCCTTTAAATGGGGCCTTGTGTGTAACAAGCATTCAGTAAATGTTTGTTGAATGAATAAACAAACAACTGTAATCTGAGAGTACATTATGCAACCTCTGCATTTACTGTTTATAAATATAGGTTTCAGAGCCTTGATTTAAAAAACAAAATAGGGGTGAGCTCCATGGACAACATAGAACAAGTTAAGTTCCTCATTACTCCATTCACTGATAGAAATTCGCTAGCACTTTAAGGCAAAAATGGCTAAAATATTCACACTTTTGCCCACAAATCTTGTTGTTTCTATAATTTGGTTCTCTCTATCTTTCTGATCTGCATACCTTTGTTTGGTCCCTCATGAGAACACAGATTTTTCTTTGATTTTTAGAAGTCAGAAAACTTGGTATCTTCAAAAGCAATATGCCATTTTGACTACAGAAATACTGGGGGGAAAAATTAGTCTCCTCACAAGAAAAAAACCTGAAACTGTGAGTGGTGGTAAAGGATATAAACTAAACTTGTTGCAATTATTTTGCAACATATACACAGATCAAATCACAATGTTGCATACCTAAAACTAATAGGCTATAGGACAATTGTATCTCTTTAAAAACTCTCACCAACAACTCTAATGTGTAGCCAAGAATATGAATTAAAAATATGTCACGGTAAAATGTTGCCCAGAAGTCAGATCTAAGAGTGATTCTATTCATATTACTATGGTACTAGCATACAGTTTGCAAGTGTTCAGCAGCGTCTTATATAATGGCCCCGATAGTGTGCAAAATATCCTCTCCTCCTACCTGCTACTCCTAAAGCCATCCCAAGCACATATTCTGAGGACCTTTTTAGATACCTTTGAAAGCTAGGAGTGTGCAAGTGATCTTTGCTTTTTTTTTTTTCTTTTTTAACACAGAGCACCATATTTAAACAGCTCTTTTCTTTGAGAACATCTAAAAGTGGACCAGAGCTACGACTATTAGAAACGTATTTGTCTTAATATCAACCAGCAGGAAAAACACAACGTGATACAACAAAACAAAACAAAACACAACAGTATTGAGAAAGAATCCCTCTTTTGCATCAACCGTTGTGCCGGGTTCTGTGGAGGTACAAAGAAGAAACACAGGGCATAGTCCCTACCCTGAAAGACTGGATCCGGGAAAAGAAAACTGGAAAAAACTAAACATTCTAAATAAAGGAGCTAGTAAATAAGAATGCGCTGAGCGGTATCCATGAAAATACAAAAGAGGAGAGAAAGCATGATTAATATGGCCAAGAATGATGACCACTAACGTTTATCGAGCACATATTATTGGTTGGCACTCTTCACAACATTTGTGAATATTAACTTATTTGAGGTTCTTCACCCTAGAAGTTGCTGATCTCTCCATTTTACCAATGAAGACGCTGAGACAGTGGGCATAAGAGAACTGGGTCAAGGTCACAGAGCAAGGGGCCAACGTAGCCTGGTTCCAACCAGTGTCCTTGTTACATGGACAGAAATGGCTCTACTGAAGAGAAGAACCTGAGGGAGACGCCGAGATTGCCCACGTTTGTTTTCATTGACATGAAACAGCAGCACACCATCAAGAGACTGCCCCCCTCAGCTCTGCCGGGACGACCTTGGGCAGGGTGGCCGCCCAAGCTTCAGTTCCAACACCTGTAAGGGCTGGCCCGAGACTGCTAAGACCCCCTTCGGTTCCGTAGTTATCTGAGTACAATTTAAAGGAACAGAAAGATGATGGCAGGATGGAGTACACGGAGGCAGACACAAGAGAGTAGATAAAATGAGAACCAGGAGGATGAGGGCGGGCAGAACGAGCTTCCGGTTCTAGCGAGCGTGACTTACAACGTCCACCACAGTGATCGTCCTGACTTTTGTGTCATAAAAGACATAGACCACCTTAAAAAGCAAACAAACAACAACAGACCTGGAAGTTAAGTGTGCTCTGTGCATCATCAAGAACATAGGCCTCTCCGCCAGGGAGAGAGCTTTCCTGGATCTCTGCAAACCAGGGTCACGGCAAACTCCTCAAGGAGCCTGGGATCCCAAATGCCCCTTTTCTGAAGGGCCTCTTCACTTCCAGATGGCCCTTTTCCAGTTTTCGGAAACCAACTTTACCTCTGTTTTTTTCTGGGTTATGCCAAGACCCTTAAGAAACTCTGACTCTGACACACTGTCATAAAGATACTCTTTATGGGAAGGGTCCAGAGAGTAACCCTTTCCAGTGATACCTTTATGCAGTCCGACCTGGTCACACAAAAGGTGGCTAAGATCGATAAAGCTAAAATGGCAGATACTTCTGCTTCGTTCATAAATGATCGAAAATTCTATTCAGTTTTCTCCTTGCTCTTTTCCATCTCCGCGCTATTGGACATTCTGAACCTTGAATTTGCTTGAGTCTGGCCTGTGTTTTGCCCTTGGGATAGGGGTGCTTCCATATCCTTACTTTGGGTTTTGTATGGTATTTGACACTGACTCGCCCCATCCTATGATGTTGTTTTATTTCCGTTTACTTGAGTTAGGATACCGACAACCTTCTAGGACGCCAGCCCTGGCCTAACCAGGAACACCACTGCCCTGCCTCCCTAAGCTCCAGGCATTCAATAACTGGCCATTTCATAACGGGACTGTTTTGAGAAAGACAAATACTGTAGATAGATAGATAGATAGATAGATAGATAGATAGATAGATAGATAGATATGGAATCTGAAAAAAAAACCCGAACTTACAGAAACAGACAGTGGGATCATGGTTGCCAGGGGGTTGGAGGTAATGGGGACACATTGATCAAAGGGCACAAACTTCTGGTTATCAGGTGAGTAAGTTCTGGCAATCTAACGTACAGCATGGTAACTATAATCAGCAATACCGTACTGTATCCTCAAAGTTGCTAAGAGAGTAGATCTTACATGTTCTCACCATAACAACAATAAAAAATGTAATTGTGTGAGATGAAGGATGTGGTAACAAACCTAACTGTAGTAAACATTTTACAAACTATACTTGTACCAAATCATCATGTTGTGCACCTTACACCACAATGTTGTATGTCAATTATACTTCAAGAAAGCTGTGGGGGGGGGGTACAAGAAAAAAGGGGGCTGTTTCAATATTTTCTGAAGGATCATGTTGTCATAATTTTATTCATCTATTTGTTCTAAGAGTGTCTTCAAAGGAAGAGTAGACATGCAGGAAAATACATTTAAACATACTTTTGATCTAAGCAATCACATAAGACAGATACTGAAGGATAATTTTGACTAGTTTTATTAATGTAATGGAAACTATGAAATAAAACAATCCACAACTGGGGTGTAGAATTGTTTGTCAAGATGCAAAACTACATGAAGAGTTTTATGATCTTCTAGAGTTACTCACGGGTGTTTTTCTTCTTAGAATCTGTGTCATCAAAAAATAGCCCATGGCTAGAAGAGGTTAGTTATAACTAAAGTCTCAGCGACGAGACTGAGGGCAGCCAATAGCGAATAAACACAGCTGGCTCAGTGAGCCCTGCATTTCCTCCTCAGTGTTTATCAGATCGTGGAAGAAAATGGCATCAAGTATTTAGAGCCACAGACTAAATCAACTAGGAAAATTCTATACTCCTAATTTTCCATTCACACTGTCCTACACTTGAGAGCAAGGGGAGACAGAAACATGAAGCTCATTGTATCAATAAGGATGAGCAAACAAACGAAACCTTCCTCACTAGCTCCCTCCTCTATCAGCAGAATGATTTCTGTTTTATAGGTCAAGCATATTCAAGAAACCAAAACAAGATCGAATAAACTTTGGGTAGTTCACACCATCCTAGGGGCCTCAAATACTTTAAAAGAAATGATATTTTCAAAGGAGGGGGAAAGTCCTCATCGCTCATTCTCATTGTTACATACAACTATGATATTTGGACACTGTAGCCTTATTATTTGAGAAGCAATAAAAGTGTATATAACTGTAATAAGAAATTCACGAGATGGGTAATTTTCTTGGAGAAAGCTGGGCCAATTTTGCGGGGTGCAAGGGGCAGCAGGAGAGGGAAAGAGAATCTTAAGTAGGCTCCACACTCAATGCAGAGCCGGATGCAGGGCTCGATCTCACGACCCTGAGATCATGACCTGAGCAGATTCAAGAGTCAGATGCTTAACCGACTAAGCCACCCAGGTGCCCCAGCTGGGCCAAATTTTTTACCCTTCTTTGAGATATGAAAATAAATTATTCTAATTTCTATCTAAATAATTTAAATTTGGCTTGCCCAAGCGATTCGCTTAGCAGTCAAACACACAGAAACATAACCCCAGTCTTTGCGGGGCATGACAAATGTCAGACAACACTAAAGATCCGGAGCAAATACCTTGTCAAATTTCAGTATCTGGAAGAAACCAATTCATGGACAAAACATCAATTCTTAAATAATTCTGGTCTGTTTTTATGAGTTCTTAAAATGTTAACACTATCATTTGATGCTAAAATTATATTTACTTCCATTTGCCCATTCTCAAGGAGGTGACCAAGATTTTAAAATTAAATGAAACTTGCTCCATTCCCTTCATGTAGATGTGGATCCTACTAGAAAAGTTCCTATTACAAAAGTACAGATGTACACATTCCCAGAACTTTTGCAATTGACTATTTATCTGAGAGAGAGAGAGAGCATGCAAGTGGGGGGAGGGGCAGAGGGAGAGAGAATCCGCAGCAGACTCCCCGCTGAGCATGGATCCCAATATGGCTAAATCTCAGGACCCTGAGATCATGACCTGAGCTGAAACCAAGAGTCCAACCCTCAACCAACTGAGCCACCCCGGTGCCCCTGGAATTGACTTTAAATATACTGATTTTTCATATGAGCTTACAATTCACACCAACTTCATATGACCAAGATTTATAACAATATTTTTCAAGGCAATAGTGACCAAATAATTAGGAAAATATCAATTTGATTTCTAGCATAAACATGACTGCAGAACCTGGAATCCTCCCTTTCTCCTCCTGGACAGCATTTGAAAGCAATAAATTCAATGAAAACAAGACACTGCAAGACTCATTTTCGTGGCAAAAGTAGGAGACAGGGATAATGTGCACACCATAAAATGTGTATAAGGCCCGAGCTCAGGAAGTGGCAACATGGGAGGGAGTGAATAAGAGCAGACTTCAGTGACAAGAGGGTCTCAGAAAGTGACAGTGTTTTCCGAAGAGCACACCCTGAGATGAAGTTATAAATAAAGCTGACTGATGGCAATAATTACTCATACGAGTAGAAGGAGTACACACACACACACACACACACAGGAGGCCCCTGTGTAGGTCACAGTCTCCAGGACAGCAGAATATTAAAAGAACCTCTCTGTTATACAATTGGGGAAATACCCTGGTCACTTCCCCCACTCTCGCCAACCAACTCCTACCCCATGCTGAGACATCGCTTGCCCGAAGCAGAACTGCAAGAAGAGTCCAGAAATGAAGTGGTAAGACAAAAGGAGATGAAATGTGATATGGCAGAATTCATGAAAGAATTGTAAGAATAAAACAAAGCCAGGACACCTGGTGGCTCAGGTTAAGCGTCTGCCTTCAGCTCAGGTCATGATCCCGGGGTCCTGGGATCGAGTCCCGTGTCCAGCTCCCTGCTCCGCGGGAGAGCCGGCTTCTCCCTCTCCCTGCTTGTGTTTGCTCTCTCTCTCTAGAAAAACAAAACAAAACAAACAAACAAAAAACAAAGCCGTCCAAAACAAAGCCATCCAAAAAAAAAAAAAAAAGGAGAGAGAGAAGAAGAAGAAAAAATTGGAAGGAGCCAAAGGGAAAACAGAAATTGTAGAAAACACACTAAGGGAAATAGAAGATAAAATGAGGGATAAACAATGACGAAAATGAAACAGACAGACAATTGGGAAGGGTAAGAGGGGAAAAAGACCTGAAAGAAAGGCAAAGAAGAGCGTATATAGGTATAACTTCTCTTTTTCCTGGAAGAAAAAAACAGAAAAATACAAGTAGGTAAGACTAGAAATCAAAGGGAAAAAATGTAGAAACAAGAAGTCTGGTATTAAGTACAAGTATAACCCTCCCTGAGACAAAGTCTTATCATGTTATTCCAATTTAAAGACACACAAAGAATTCTTCAAGCACTCAAGCAAAATATGCATATGTAATTCGGCAAAAGTGACTACAAAGAAGGAGAATATGAAAACTGATCACATTCCTTAAGAAAGGTAAAGAAAGTTACCCAGGAGTTAGCCCCAGAGAAAGTACTAGGCCAACACGTTTTCACAGATTTCTGAGAGATCCTTAAAGAATAAGTAATTTGAAGGCTATCCACTGTTTCAGAGAAAGGAGGAAATCTTCCAATTTATTTTTTGAAGTGTGCATAAATTGTCTCTAAAACTGAGTAAATGTCCATTCCCCATATAGACAGACACGAACACATACACACCCAAAACTAGGACCAAACTCACTTAGGATGATCTTTACAAAAATCTTAAACAGATACATTAGAAAACAGAATTCAGCAGCATTAAAAAATGAAATATCACAGATGATTCAATATTAGGATTCTAATCATATAATTAATCATAGCAGGAAAACAACATGATATTCTTACAGCTCCTGCAAGACATCTGGTAACATTCAACAGTCTTCCTTGACACAAACACACACACAAACAAAAACCACTCAATAAGATAGTAATAGATGGATGTTCCCCTAACAAAATTCTGCCTCTTTATTATTAATGAGAAAATGCTCAATAAAGCCAAGCACAATATCTGGGGAAGACCACGTTTATACAAAAGAACACAATCAGCGTTGTGAAGTTTAGAAAGGGGAAGGTTGAAATTATTCATATCCGTAAAGGTGATGATTGGTACCTGGAAAAACCAAGAGTGTCATCCAAACCATGACCATAAACAATGACAGAATTCACTGACATAGAAATGCACAAAATTAATATAAAAATCAACAGATTCCATTTCTGCTTTTCAAAACATAGAGAGTTAGGATATATAAGAGAAAAAGCATTTGCAGAAAAGATGTACAAAATTGCAAGGAACTTCATAAGCAATGTTCCAGACCTGTATATAAAGAAAACATCGTAAATGAATGATGCCAAAGTAGGCTTAGCCCAACAGAGAGCCATTCCATTGCCAGGTCCTTGGGAGAGGATGACCCTATGTTACAAAGTTGTTAATGCTCCTCAAGGTAATTATAAAATGCAATGTGACTCAAGTAAAAAATTCTAACAGGGTTTTTCTTTTTAAGCTAATGTTGGAACTAGACAAGCTAGCTCTAAAGACTTTATGAAAAAAAACCTAAAGAGACTATCCAAGAAAATTCTAAAACGGGAAAGAAATGAACAGGGACCCACACTACCAGACATTAAAATTTATTAAAACTTTAATAATAAAAGCAATGTGGCCCTGGCACACAGGAAAAAAATGGAACAGAAAAAGAATTCCAGAAATAGAGCCAAACAAATTGGAATGGGCAATGGTAGCATCTCAGAACAGGAGAGAAAATGGTGCTGGTGCAGCAAAGAAATTGAGGAAAAAATAAATAAATTTGGATCCACCCCTCACATCAGGTTAATATCCAAATAGATCAAAGATGTCAATGCCAGAGGAAGGAGAAAGAGGAGAAGGAGAAGCCACTGTGTTCATAAGAGTCCCGGAGGAGAGGGGAGGGAAATTTATCGATAATCTCAAAGCGGGGAAAACCCTTGTGACAATACCAAAAAAAAAAAAAAAAATCCAAAACATAGAAATGAAAGGATTGAAAAATTCAACTAAAAAATATCTAATGTGTCTTCCTTGACTTTAAGGCAAAAATAAACCCAATACCTTACACAAAGTGAAAAGACAAGTCCACTGGCTCCCACTAAAAGAAATGCAAATTACATCTACTTTGAGCTATCATCTACCACCCAAAACTCCAACAGTCTGATAACACCCTTCTTTGGCAAGGCTGGAGGAAAGACAGGACATCCATTCATTGATGGTGACAGTTTAAGCTAGTGAAATCCCTCTAGCAGGCAATTTGCAATAGTTAGCAAAAGTATAAATTTATATATTCTTTGATCAGCAATTCTACCTTTAGGAATTCAACAGATACACTAGAAAATGCAAATGATGTATGTAAGTTACAGTACTCCTTGCCACAGCAAAAGATGAAACCAACCATCCTTCGGACCATTCAGAATTGTGTGCAGGCACAAATGAGAATGAGACACATTTTTGAGAGAAGAAAGAAAGCAGGACATGTATCTTATATGCTCCCATCTGTGTGAAAGGGGCAGGGATGTTGTATAGGTTTGTATTTGTTTGAATATACTGTAACAAATTTTCTGGAAGGTAATAAAAGAATTATTGGAGGGGAAGCAGGTAGAGAATGAGGTAGAAGGGCTGGAAATGAGTAGATGGATGGCAGGGTGACAGGAAGACTTTTACCAGTTTTTCATACCTTTTTATAGTTTTAAATTGTGATATTCTGTGAGTGCATTACATTTCTTTAAAGATTTATTTACTTGAGAGAGAGAGAGTGCATGCATGCACAGGCAAGTGGGGGTAGGGGCAGAGAGGGAGAGGGACAAGCAGACTCCATGCGGAACACAGAGCCCCATGCCTGGCTCAGTCTCACGACCCCAAGATCATGACCTGAGCCGAAACCAAGAGTCCCACACTCCACCAACTGAGCCACCCAGGCACCCCAATGCATTCATTACCTTTATTAAAAATCACCCTTAAGATGTTAAAACAAACATACCCTTTGATCAAATAATTCTGTATTAAAGAACTGACCCTAAGGAAATTATTTCAAATGTGCACAATGATAGAGGAGTGTAAGAAGTGCTCGTTGCAGAATAGTTTGTAATAGTGAGTGTGAAAGAGAAAGAATTCAAATACCAAATACTCAAAAGTATAGGATTCCTTAAATCACTACTGTTATAATGGAGGTTCCTCAAAGAGTTGAAAATAGAGCTACCATACGATCCAGCAATTGCACTACTGGGTATTTACCCCAAAGATACAAATGTAGGGATCTGAAGGGGTACGTGCACCCCGATGTTTATAGCAGTAATGTCCACAATAGCCAAACTGTGGAAAGAGCCAAGATGTCCGTGAACAGATGAATGGATAAAGAAGAGGTGGTACATACACACAATGGAATATTATGCAGCCATCAAAAGGAATGAGATCTTGCCATTTGCAATGACGTGGATGGAACTGGAGAGTGTTATGCTGAGCGAAATAAGTCAATCAGAGAAAGACATGTATCCTATGACCTCACTGATATGAGGAATTCTTAATCTCAGGAAACAAACTGAAGGTTGCTGGAGTGGTGGGGGGTGGGAGGGATCGGTTGGCTGGGTGATAGACATCGGGGGGGGGTATGTGCTATGGTGAGCGCTGTGAATTATGCAAGACTGTTGAATCACAGATCTGTACCTCTGAAATAAATAATGCAATATATGTTAAGAAAAAAAAAGAAGAAGATAGCAGGAGGGGAAGAATGAAGGGGGGGAAATCGGAGGGGGAGATGAATCATGAGAGACGATGGACTCTGAGAAACAAACTGAGGGTTCTAGAGGGGAGGGGGTGGGGGGATGGGTTAGCCTGGTGATGGGTATTAAAGGGGGCACGTTCTGCGTGGAGCACTGGGTGTTATGCACGAACAATGAATCATGGAACACTACATCAAAACAAATTATGTAATATATGGTGATTAACATAACAATAAAAAATTAAAAAAATAACTACTGTTATATACACCATAGAATACTATGCAATCATTAATAATAAGGTTGTAAAATAATATTTAAAGACTCAGAAAGAGGTTCACCATATGTTTATGGTTTTGGTAAGATAATTAAACAAGGGGACAATTGGGCTGGGGTGGTTCTAATGCCAACCAAAACCTAAGCCAGAGTGAATGCACTCAAATTGGATAAAACAAAATGTAAGAACAACCAATCACAAATAGCCAATCACGTTTCCCAAATAAGGCAATGGCTTCAGCTGTAGCCAGTGAAATAATTTCCTCACTTTGCTTCCTTCCGTATCTTCTCTGGAAAAGCTTTTTTCCTGGCTCCTGTTGGCACAAGGCTCATAACCACTTTTGGTTTGGGGGTTCCCCCATTTGAACGGACATTGGCTCGAATGAAAATCTCTAAATTTTAAAGTACTTCAGTTTCCCTTTTAACGCTTCCAGAACGTCATGAAGAGTATAGTTCAATTTTTTAAGTGTAAGTGTATAGACTTAAACATACACAGGATGAGACTCAAAGGTTATAGAGCAAAATACTTACCGGTGGCTTTCTTTGGGTCAAGGAAGATTTCAATTGTTATCCTTTTGCTAACATATATTCTAAAATAAACATACATTCCTCTTATAATTTAAAAAGTTTCAGAATCAAACATCCAAGTAAAATAAACCTCAATCCATGTCTGTTTGAATATAGGAATGTAGAATCTATTTCGTCTTGGTGTTATGAATAGAATGGCATAATGTAAGAAAAGTCAGGCCACACAGAATGAAAATATTGGTCGGAAATTGAGGACAATTATAACTTATTGTAGACTTAATATTCACCAGACATTCTTTTTTCTTTTAATGTTACGTTAATCACCATACATTACATCATTAGTTTTTTTTAAATTTTTTATTGTTATGTTAATCACCATATATTACATAATTTGTTTTGGTGTACTGTTCCATGATTCATTGTTTGTTCATAACACCCAGTGCTCCATGCAGAATGTGCCCTCCTCAATACCCATCACCAGGCTAACCCATCCCCCCACCCCCCTCCCCTCTAGAACCCTCAGTTTGTTTCTCAGAGTCCATCGTCTCTCATGGTTCGTCTCCCCCTCTGATTTCCCCCCTTCATTTTTCCCTTCCTGCTATCTTCTTCCTTTTTTTTAACATATAATATATTATTTGTTTCAGAGGTACAGGTCTGTGATTCAACAGTCTTACACAATTCAGAGCGCTCACCATAGCACATACCCTCCCCGATGTCTATCACCCAGCCACCCCATCCCTCCCACCCCCCACCACTCCAGCAACACTCAGTTTGTTCCTGAGATTAAGAATTCCTCATATCAGTGAGGTCATGTGATACATGTCTTTCTCTGATTGACTTATTTCACTCAGCATAATACCCTCCAGTTCCATCCACGTCATTGCAAATGGCAAGATCTCAATCCTTTTGATGGCTGCATAATATTCCATTGTGTATATATACCACATCTTCTTTATCCATTCATCTGTCGATGGACATCTCGGCTCTTTCCACAGTTTGGCTATTGTGGACATTGCTGCTATAAACATTAGGGTGCACGTACCCCTTCGGATCCCTACATTTGTATCTTTGGGGTAAATACCCAGTAGTGCAATTGCTGGATCATAGGGTAGCTCTTTTTTCAACTTTTTGAGGAACCTCCATACTGTTTTCCAGAGTGGCTGCACCAGCTTGCATTCCCACCAACAGTGTAGGAGGGTTTCCCCGTACATTCTTGTAAGTGCTCCCTTTATATTATCATATTCAATTCTCACCATGTCCCACTGAGGTCAATATTGTCGCTGTCCCATTTCATAGAAGAGAAAAGTGAGTCTTAAGAGGTTAAGTAACTTTTTCAAGATCACCTTGTTTGCAAAATGGCAGAGCCAGGACTGCACTCCATGAAGTGTTGGCAGATTTAACTATCTTGTGACACGGTCCATGACAATAAAGCCAGCTGAGCGTTTGTCAAATCCCCACTTGATGACGTGAGGTATACTGTCACAGCCAGAATCACTTTCAGGAGGTTGCAAGATGACCTGTAAAGTCAATAACCTGGACGCTGAAAGAAAGGAGTGGTACTCTCTGGACACTTGGGAATCAACTGGCCTCTTTCCTGCCCCTTCCAGAAGAAGTAGGCTCTTCCTGAGGGATACACCTGCTCGAGCTGCATTTCTGTGTCTGCAAAGTGGCGAATCTAAGAACATCCCCTCTTGACCTGGGTGAGGTAAGCAGCAAACAACATCCTTTACGGTGAGCATTCAAATAAAACAGGCCAAAGAGTTGCCCAGATTAAAATTAAGAACTCTATAGCACTGGCAAAGCAATACTTCCTAATTGGATTAGCTTTAAAAGGATAAAATAAAAAAATGAAAACACAACCTGCTGATGGCATAATCTTCTTGATCTAGTGAATCATCTTAAAATAAAACTCGGTAATTCCTCCTTCATATCACTCAGGCCTTTACTAAGTGGTGTGTAAGGCAACCACACATTGTTTAGGTCAGGTTCTCACCTGCTCACTTCTCCTAAATTACCATGGCTCTGGCGATGGAAGCTTCAGCAGTGTTCGAAGAGAAAAATACGGTGATTTTGATTGGGATGTGAATTTACTACATATTTAAATAAAATGAGACAAATTTCTCAAGTCTGGCCAAACCTTATCGTTCAAAAATAGCAGTTAAGATGGAACAGTGTCTATGATCAACGGTCCATCAAAAAAGGTCTTGGAGAAAGGTTACAGGTGGATCACATTTATCTTATGAATGCTCAGTAAAAATGGAATTTAGATGGGAAGGATCCAAAGACACCATGAAATGTGCTTCTTCCCAAATCCCACTGACCTTTGGAAGAAGAACGTCTTAAAAGATGGCTCTCTGAGGGGACCGAGGGGAGCCCTGTTCACTTCCGTGCTGGAGAGCATCACGGAGACAAAATAAACATGGTGGTACAGGAGTCAACACCAGCCCCTGCGCTGTGCCTGCCTTGGAGTAATGAGCCAAAGCGGTAAGCAGGCTGAACCCGGCTCCACGAGGATTTTGGTGATCGACTGGTTACGTCTGCCAAGGCCAGGGGATAAACACACAGTGACATCCACACTACAACCTGGCCATCCCAAGAGCAGGAAATGAGGCCAACGAGGAAAACACAGCCAGAATTAGGGTCCTTACAGTAAAGATGGACCAGAACATGTTTCCAGATTAAGAATATATGTGTGTGAAGAAGAGAAAAAGAAGAAAATATATATGTGTGTGTGTGTGTTTACACATGTGAAAAAGGCATGTCCTTAGATGAATATACACATATGGGCAAATGGGAGGGGGAGGCTTTGAAATGTTAGCGCTCCTGGCTTATCTTGATATGTCCAAGCTTCATGATCTTGGGGGATTTACCTCTACCTCCCTTGATTGAAGTTAACTCCCTTAGGAAGTAGAGACAGTAACACGACGGATCTCACATGGTTCTCACATGGTCAGATGTGACCATGTGCCACAAACAGGGGCTACCATATTGTGCAAAATGGCACTAGATGTTCAGAACCCCTGCCTAACAGCAAGAAGAATGCTTAAGGTGGGCTCCGTGGAGACCCCAGGGGTGGGATCTGGAGTACTAGCTAATTAGAAAGCCCCAGAACTATGGTGTTTAATATAGAACAGCTTACGCCGGGGAAACGCAAAGTGATTGGTTTCACTCCATAATGAATTCCTCTATACACAGTCTCTCTCTGCTTTCTCATAACCCAAAATCAACTGCACGCTACTCCAGAGCATGCAGGTCTGTGTGGCATCATCGTCACACACGAGGCACAGCGATTACTACTGGTGCCGAGCCATTATGCCATCATTTGATAAGAGCTTTAATTTTTCTACCAAAGACTTACTCTCCATCTAGCAACAATTTACGGGAGAAAAAAGACCAGAGAGAGCATTATTAATCTTTTCTTCTTACCAGAAGATGTCTTGAAAAATATTTTATAAATGTCATTCTTTTGGATCAATACAAAATACATCTCTGAATTGATGCAGGTCTACTTTTTTTTATGATGCTGCAGAAATGTGGCCCGTGTCCAGACCCCTCATCCCAGGTTGACGATTCCCAGGAGGAAGGATAAAATAAAGTCCGGAGTAAAGGGTTTCTGGCTAAGAATGAATTTGCTCCCTTAGTGTTGCTGGAATGCAAAGACAATGATGCACGAGTGACAGCTTCTACATAAGCTGACATCAGACCTGTTTCTAGACCTGATGGTGTTGGTGGATGGTGCAGACAAATCTGTTTTCTGGATGCTTCTGTTGAAATCCTGGTCAAGACTCATTGCTTGCTTGGTTCCACGTTATCTGACAGAACCCACTGGGTAACTGAATACATGTACTTCTAACAAGCTGGGTCCCATTACCCACTTTATCATGTGCCACATGGGATGAGTTATCAATATTGGCAATGGTAAGCCTCAGATTATAGCGAAAGGGTTTGCAACCATCCTGTTGGCCAAAAGCAGATCTGGCCCAGATGTGGGGTACCACCCCATTACCAAAGGAGCATGGATGAAGTAAAGGGAACATCACTGTAGCTGTTTTGAGACAGGGAAACTTGTCAGCATTTGGAAGTATTGATGTCAAACCTTAAAAAACAACTAAATTTATTCTTTGTTTTGTACAGATTTTATTTATTTATTTATTTATTTGAGAGAGAGAGAGAGAGAGAGAATGAGCGGTGGGGAGGGGCAGACGGAGGGAGAGAGAGAGAAAGACTCCCAGCTGAGCAGGAAGCCCAATGTGGGACTTGATCCCAGGACTGGAGATCATGACCTGAGCCGAAGGCAGATGTCTAACCAACTGAGCCACCCAAGCACCCCTCAACTAAATTTATTCTCAGGCATATTTTACCCATCTCGATAGAGCTACCTACAGCAAGTATAAAACATCAAGAAGGAACTTTGATTTCAGGAAGAAACAATTCTATAGCAAACTCGTCATTCTTTACCCCAGGGTCTTCCACACCAAAAAAGTGTGACCCAAAACACCATCAGTTTGAAAGAGGAGCCCTGTTTCTGTAGCCAGCTCAAAGGATTTGTATTCTACACAAGAGATATGTGATATTCTGTTGGTATCTACATAATAAAAAATGCTTTAAAAATAAAAAGACAGCTGGGCATACAGTTGGAAATTAAGAGCTTCAGAACATAATTACAAAACACGTCACAAAAACTATTGTTACAATGAAGTATTTTGTCACATGAAAATAGGTTTTCAGTGAAAATTTGAATTTGATAACTTAGTAGATGGTCAAAACTGTTGCAACCCTATATATATATATATATTTTTTTTTTAATTTTCTGTAAGCAATAGATTGGAAGTTTTAGAAATGTGATTCTAGATGTCAGAAATGCCAATATTTCGGTTGGTGTAGACAGAAGGGATCAGAGGGCAGCCAAAACCTCGGGAACCAGTGTGCACAGTGCTGGAAAGAACCACTCCTTCCATGCCCACACCGGTCAAGTTCTCTAGTGGCATGGGTCTGTGGGGGCAGGGAGGATGCCAAAGGCAGGGAAGTCCAGCCTCTGTGAGCAGGTCTCTGTCTCCGCCCTTTTGGTGTGTCTGTGTAGCGTGGACCAGGATTCTGGAAGAGGGAGGGCGTGAATGATCCATGCCAGAAAAGCACTGTAAGTGGAAGATCAGGGTGGCTGGGGTCATTGGTGCGGGCGAGGCCAGTGCTCAGACTTCCCCACTCTGTCAGGTCCCATGGGTTCCAGCCGTTGGGGCAGGGGCTCCTCGGAAGACAGGGTGCCTGAGAAAGGTGAGGCCCATCTCCGCAGGAAGGACCACCTGTCCACCTGTGGTCAGCTGGGAGCTGGGTCCTCATCCCTCTTTCATGTGGTACCTCCACGAGGCAATATCACATAGGGATTGAGGACACAGACTCTGGGGTCATGGATCCCCTGTATTGAATTCCCCCTTCTGCCCTTTTAATGAATATGCAGTGGGGGGGGGGGGAGGTGCAGGTTGACCAAAGCCTCAATTTCCTTACTGGCAAATTGGCTATAACAGAATCTACCTCTTTTAAAGCCGTGGCAAGGGTTAAATGAGATAATGCATGCACTAGGCTGAAAACCGAATGCCTGGTGCAAGGACAGCATCAGTAAGTTCAGCACTGATTATTTTTATGTTCTAAGAATAGCTCTTTGTCCCTCACCTAAAATAAAAAAAAAATGCCCTGCAAACAATTACTATAAAATGTTCTCTGAGAGTATGCTGCACAGCTTTATTTGCAAAGTGTTCTTTCAGGAAGCAGTCCAAGAAGAGGGGCGCCTGGGTGGCTCAGTAGCTTGAGCGTCCAACTCTTGATTTTGGCTCAGGTCATGATCTCAGGGTTGTGGGATCGAGTCCCACGTGGGACCCCGTGCTAGGCATGGAGCCTTCTTAGGATTCTCTGTTCTCCTACTTCTCCCCCACTGCTCGCACTCTCTCTCTCTCTCTCTCTCTCTCTCTCAAAAAGAAAAGTAGAACAAGAAGGTGGTTGTTGTTATTGCAATGAGCTGGGATGAGACCTTATTTCCGTCGACATCCATGTCTCCTCAGTACAGTGTCTACAGTGTTCCTTGATCCAAAGTGTAAAGTAGGGGCCCCTGGGCGGCTCAGTCGTTAAGCGTCTGCCTTCAGCTCAGGTCGTGATCCCCGGGTCCTGGGATCGAGCCCCACGTCGGGCTCCCTGCTCCGCGGGAAGCCTGCTTCTCCCTCTCCCACGCCCCCTGCTTGTGTTCCTGCTCTCACTTTGTCACTCTCTGTCAAATAAATAAAATCTTTCAGAAGAAAAAAGAAACAAAGTATAAAGTAATATATGCCACCCTCGGTAAGAATTCTATTTTAAGTAAGTTCAAAATGTTATAGACACTTAAATGAAACTGTACACCTACAGCATAGTAGGGCTATCAAAGAAAGCAGAGTGTTCTTACCTCTCTTTGAGGACTGCCCTGAAATAATCTGCCTTAAATTAAGAATCCATAAAGCAACCTGCCTTAAATCCTAAGACGCAGGCAGATTGAAACCTCTCCCCACCCCCCAAGTCTCTGTTTAAATATGGAAAAGAGCTATTCACAGCGAGACTCGAAGTAAAGTTTGTCTAAGAGTCTTGCTGCTACCAGATAAAGAACCTTAATGAGAAATGCCATATTTACTGTGGCAACTGTGTCTATGTGCAGACCTACTTACTCTGAAATCATGCAAACTCATCTTAATCGAGGTCTAGCGTCGTGAGCGGATGCGGGGGGGAGGGGGAATTCACACATTTTATTCGATGCGCTGTTTGCTAAAGAAGCATACCCCGTTCTTCGGTCTAATTCGATTGAAATTACATGACAGAGTATCACATGTAAATGTTCCTATATGTGAGGCTTCCTCTGTCTACTAAATATGATTTATATCTTCTCAATCAGCTGTCTTTCGTTTGAAGGTGGGGATCTTTGGGATACTGGCATATGGGGAAAGTATGTTAAAAGGGAGGGAGGCTGATGGCAAAGACCAGCCAAGTCTACTCATCTATTTTTGCCTTGAGGCCGACCCTGAGGTTAGAAGTAGAAAGGAGTAGAAGAGGAACAGGCGACATAATCAACCAAGCTGCCCTTACATGTACAGAGAAGGAGCCTCCATAGGGCCATCTGAACACTTCTGACGGATTCCACCCCTCCCATAAATGTCCCTTCAGAGAGTCCGTGAATAGTGTTGAAAATTCCTGCAGTATTTGTTTCCGTGCATGAAGCCTTTCAAAGGCTTCGGGTGCTGTGGGGCACGGGAGGAGATTAGGGCACATTAAGATCTTGCCAACCAGTAGGATCTTCATTTGAATTAGAGCAAAAGGCTCACAGAGTTCTGAGGGGTGAGACAAAATAATGAAAGAACAACACTTATGAAAGGTGGTCCGTGTGCCAGGCTATGGGCTTAGAAACTTTACATGAAGTTATCTCATAGCAGGGACTGTTACTATGAACTAGAAACTATTATTATTCTCATGGCACAGACAAGGACACAGATGCTCAGGAAAGTTAAGGAATGTACTCCAGACCATAAAGCTAGGGAGGGGAAGGGCAAATATGTGGACTTCGGGCTGTCTGGCTCAAGAGAACCTTTTCTAATCCGTTCCTCACATTTGGATAAGCACGTTCACATTTAAGACAAGGGCCCGAGAAAATTCCAGTGTGGAAAAATATTGTCCAAAGAGTAACGACCAACAGGGAAATCCAGACAACTACCGAGCTTTGTGTGTTTCAGGGATCAGAGCCCTAAAGGCAGGAAAGCCAGTTGACTCTAATTTGTGACTCCTAATTAAGAGATTGGATTCAGGAAAAGAGCCATCTGTTATCCCATAATTAGCGTATTCAGTAAAATCAAAAGTAAGACTTTCAACCTTCCACTGGCTCTGTGCATCTTCAGGCTATTAATGCTCCCCAAAATGATAGTTCTATTCTACCATATTTTTGAAAGTAACAAGGAGATATGAACAAATGATTTAGATGAATACTTTGAATGGATAAAGTTGACAATGAACTATCATATATTAACCCTATCTTTATGTAACCTTATCTAAACCATAGCTTTGACCTGCATTTAATTTTTGTTCATGACTATTATTTATTCTCCATTCAAAACATTTTTTAAGGAAGCAAAACTGTTGGAGGCAGGAGATGTCTTCTTGACTAGTCATGACATAGATGCTGAATAAAACTAATATGTATTCTGTAGAGTTCAAAGAATTTACTTTTTTGACATGTTTCTTGGAAATGGTAGCCTCTCAGAATTTAAGACAAAGTTCTGGGCATGAATTTACATATTCATAACCCCTGTTGACTGAAATTTGACACCATTAAGGGCAAGTCATTGGTAGCTCATGAAGCTATAGTGAAAGTTTTGCTGAGTGTTTTATGGAAATACCAAATATATTTGCTCATACATAATAAAAATACATTTCGACAATATCATATCCAAATGTAGAGTATCAGCAGTTTTCACTTGACAGCATTAAGCTCTCTGAGCCAATCTGGTGTACTAACACCATGTATCAAAATGATCTATTGCTTGGTAGAAGGTCATTGTATTTGAAACGTGTGTAACGTGTTTTTTTTTTTTTTTCTATAATCGAATCATAAACAATCGCATTAAAAGCTGTCTACCTACTAGGAGAATGTCCTATCTATTTAATCCTCTCATTCTTACTCTAGTAAATTTGTATTTTACAAAGAATACCAATACACAGATGTGCATGAAGACATGATTCCTCTACGGAATAATCACATTGGGAGCATAAGAAGTAAGGATTTGGGATATTTACATTTAGTACCAAATGTGAATTCTTCTTAATATGCGTATTACATGAGGCATATTATGGAGTTATAATCTGTCAACTGCATTTTGCCTCTTTTAATTACAAATACTTATTAGGGATTACTCCTAAGATTTATATTAGTACTGTAATTTGCAATTATAGATTAATGGTTAAGAGGCAGTTTTTAATATGTAAGCCTATTTTTTTAAAAGCCGCCCCAAATTATATCTATACAGAAACATTTCTCCCTTCTGTCAACTATGAACATGCAGTAGACAATGATATTTGTCATTGCATTTAACAATGCTTCTTCACATTTACTGTCTTTGATCTCCATTTCATTTTATATGAACCCAAAGTATACTACATCTCAGTGATGCTACAAAGAGAAATGACTTTCGTGTTTTAAAGCAATGTAGCAATATTACCTTCAGATTTTTTTTCCTTCTTTTTACACACTACACTTTTGATAGTTATGGGCAATCTAGCTAGGGGATGCATAACATATATGTTAGGAATCACCACCAGCCTTTAAAATCTCTACAGTAAAGGGGTGCCTGGGTGGCTTAGGCAGTCAGGTGTCTGACTTGATTTCAGCTCAGGTCCATGATCTCAGTGTCGTGAGATTGAACCCTGGGTTGGGCTCTGTGCTGACCTTGGAGTCTGCCTAAGATTCTCTCTCTGCCCTTCCCCTGCACCCCCTGCTCATGCTCATTCTCTTTCTCTTTCTCAAAATAAACAAATAAATTTAAAAAATAAAATCTCTACAGTAAAAATTAAACATATTCTGTATATTTGATTTCCACTCAAAATTATTTGGCCATTTATGTTAGCCTTTATTTCATTCTATCATTCATTCAACAAACATCACGAGTACTTATTATTGTTCAGTTTATGCTGGTTCCAGGAAATAGGAAAGAGGATATGATGTGATTATTGAGAGACTTAGTGTCTCTATAGTACAGCAACTAGCCGCCTCCATCGGCTAGTCTTTTTTTTTTTTAAGATTTTATTTATTTATTTATTTATTTATTTATTTGACAGAGAGAGACCCAGCGAGAGAGGGAACACAAGCAGGGGGAGTGGGAGAGGGAGAAGCAGGCTTCCCGCGGAGCAGGGAGCCCGATGCGGGGTTCAATCCCAGGACCCTGGGACCATGACCTGAGCCGAAGGCAGACGCTTAACAACGGAGCCACCCAGGCGCCCCTCCGTTGGCTGGTCTTTTAGTCAAATAAAGAATAAGAGAAGTTTGTCAACAGGAAAAGCCAATTAAATTGGAATATTTACATTTTTATTTAGTAAGGTCTTCTAAAGAGCTACTTAGAAATAGCATATGATTTTTACCACTATTTAACTGCATTTTAAATTCATCTGTTTTACTTAGTGATTTAAACCACCCCATTTTCATACTCCGCACTGCAGACTAACCATCAAATGATAAATATGACCGGGAAAGAATCTAATCTGAGATTTTCTGGAAGAAACACTGGTGTAACCCAGTTAGGGACAGAAGAGCGCACCGCGTCAATCACGAATGACAGTGCCCCCAAGCCATCGGGCACCCTCAGTGATTCTTGGAGTGTGCTACAGAGAAAACCAAGAGGGTATTGTACAATTTCAAATCCGCTCCAAATACTCATCCGAACTCTAAATTCCTCAGATTTCTGGTTTTCTGTAGTTTCCACTCTTTAAAAGAGTGTACTTTTTTCATGTCATACTTACTACACACTGTTGCTCCTCACTGGACATTTATTCTTTGCTTTACTGTCACATCAAGACATTTTACAGGGCGCCTGGGTGGCTCAGTTGGTTAAGCAACTGCCTTCGGCTCCGGTCATGATCCTGGAGTCCCGGGATCGAGTCCCGCATCGGGCTCCCTGCTCGGCAGGGAGTCTGCTCCTCCCTCTGACCCTCTTCCCTCTCATGCTCTCTATCTCTCATTCTCTCTCTCTCAAATAAATAAATAAAATCTTTTTTTAAAAAAAAAAGACATTTTACAGACAGATGCTGAGGACTGCATGAAAAATGATAGGACGTGTAATGTGACACTGTTCTGCTGCTGATTCAGCACATTCACTGTACTCCAAATATTATTTCCAGGATGACACACGAAAGCTCCGAGTGGCAGAAAGCTCGCTCCGCTCCACGTGTGGGCAAGCTCCTCACACCTTAGGGCTTTGCGTGTGCAGGTCCCACGTCTGGATGCTCTTCCCCCCTATTTGTCACCTAGCCGAATCACACCTGTCATTCTGGATCAGCATCAATGTCACGGCTTTCCAGAAACTTCCCCTGACACTCCATCTAAAGCCGGTATCTCTATTATAATTTCTCATTGTAAGCCTGCCTTCTCAGCTTCATACTTTTCAGAATTTGGATGTATGTCTTAAGTATTACTTTGATGTCTATCATCGTTAATCATCACAACACCCTAAGAAGTACTAGGCACGCGTATTATCCACATTTACAGATGAGGGCTTTAGCTGCTCACTGCTAACTGTTAAACTCCTGGCACGGTGCCTTGCTCAGAGCACTATACAATTAGTAGTTGTTGAATACGGTGATTGAACCAACCATCTCTTGGAGTTGAAATCTGAGTCTCTGAACATGATGGGGAAGGGCAGACAGAGAGAATGGAGTTTGAAACTGCCTTATTATATGATCCTCCTATCTAGAGTGAGATATATACTAAGCTTCACTTTTTCATTCAGCAAAATGAGTGTTAACATCTCCTTCACAGAACTATGGTCAGGATGTGATGAATTAATGTAACCAAAATAACCTAACCTTATTCAGCATTGATCATTTCTATTCATTTACCCTCATTCCAGCCCCCTGGAGGTTTAAAGGACACACCTCATTTCTCCTTCAGATGATAGCCCTTCAAATGAAATATCTGGTCCTTTTTTCTTCCAGTTAATTAGCCTGTGTTTCTTAAATTGTCCTTATATTTACTGACTTATGAGTTCGTTCAACAAATATTTATTGAGTACCTACCATCTGAATGATATAATTATGCATAAATCCTGGTCAGGATGGAGCATACAACTAAACAGGAAGTTTGCATTACTCAAAACCAGGGTCACTTAAAGGATTTATTAAGACACAGACTTCTGTTAAAAAAAAGAAGAAGAAGAAGATAGCAGGAGGGGAAGAATGAAGGGGAGTAAGTCGGAGGGGGAGACGAACCATGAGAGACGATGGACTCTGAAAAGCAAACTGAGGGTTCTAGAGGGGAGGGGGTGGGGGGATGGGTTAGCCTGGTGATGGGTATTAAAGAGGGCACGTTCCGCGTGGAGCACTGGGTGTTATGAACAAACAATGAATCATGGAACAGTACATACAAAACTAATGATGTAATGTATGGTGATTCACATAACATAATAAAAAAAAAAAAGACACAGATTTCTGGGTGTGATTATCCCTAGACTTTTTGATTCGGACATCTAGGGTGGGCTGAGAATTTTCAATTCTAACAAGTTCCCTGGTGATTCTGATGTTGCTCCTTAGGGAAACACACTCTGAGAACCAATGAACCACACTATAGTGATATTTGTCCAAGACAGATAGGAAATCTGGGGAGGGAAAAATTACTTTAAAAAGGAAAAACCTGCCAGGCACTGATGAAGAAGATGGCATTAGCTCTGGCCTTAAGCGATGAGATATGAATGAGGTTTCATGTTTGTTTACCTTTGGGGTGGAAATTATCATATTTGAATAAATATGACTGACACTTTGATAATCTTATCATTGAAAATAAATCAAAGAAAAAGTATAAATTTGTTCAATGGAAGTAAGTGGCAACTAGTATGTGAAAAGAACTCATGCTGTAGGTTGATCGGTAGAAACTAACATACACCAGTGTGAAGAAACTCAAAGGCATTCGGAATCCATAACTAATACATGCATGAGTTAAAAGAGTTAAATGAGCCCACCTAGATTACGGCACCATACTGACTCTGTCTTAGACAATGCGTGCCGAGTCTAGTCAAGTGTCTTAGCTACTCCATTGCTGGTGTTTCTTGATTCCAGAAATCGCCCGTTCTACAAAACATATTTTATCTGCCACATTATTGGTAAGTTGATAAAGAACTAGCTTGTTACAGGTTAAACTCAGTGCGAATGAACAAGTCCTTTTACACTGTCTTTTCCCTGAGAGAAAAGAAACTACTCATGATGTATAAATAAAAAACACTGCACTTGTGTAACCCAGCGTGCTAACTGCATAAAGTACCCAATGTGCTATTGACAAGTAGGGCAAACTGGTTCTGCACCAGCTGCAACTTCAAAGGTACGACTTAAAGAGAAATTTGAAATTTCAGGGCTGAAAGGAATTGCAGTTGAAAGGAAATCTAACCAATGAACTGCACTAATGGAAAAATGCAGGCCATGAGTAATGAATAAAGGTACAAAGTGTCAAATTAAGGTACCAATCCTACAATTATAGATATGATTGCTTAAGCAGTTCTCTTTATGAAGGGGCATACCCAGCGGTGGGCCAGAGCTGAGTCCGATTAGCAACTCTGCATTTAGGCATGATGTCGGTAGTCTGAAATTGGCCACAAGGAGAGTATTCACATCACAAAAATTGGCAAAGACTACCAACAACGTTTGTTTTTCTTTTCTTGTTGTGTTTCCAGAACCGATTGTTAAACATTTACCATTTTCAATTTCAAGTTCCTGCTTCTTGAGACTAAGGTAATAAAACATTTGATTATATGCACATCTGTGTTTTTAAAAAAGATTTATTTATTTTAGAGGGGGAGAGAGAGAGTGGGGGCAGTGAGGGGCAGAGGGAGTCCAGCAGACTCCCCGCTGAGCATGGAGTCTGACATGGGGCTCAATCTCATGACCTGAGCCAAAATCAGGAGTCGGATGCTCAACTGATTGAGCCACCCAGGCGCCCCCAATTATATGCACATCTTAAGCAGATGAGAAGAAAATTAAATATCTGAATTTCCTATGCTAATTTCTTATGCTAAGAATAATTAGTGTACATTTAAAAAAAAAAAAACGTTTACAATGCCCTTAAATGAGTATTAAGTGTTTCACATTCATGATCCTATCTGGCCCTCCATACAAGAACCTTTTGAGGAAGGTAATATGAATTCATAGTTTACAGGGAATGAAATACAGGTTCATTAATGTTAAATAATTTGTTCAAGACTTTGCTTGACTAGTATACCCTACTATATCCCTAAGTCAAAAACATGGGATTCTTTACTCTTCAATCTTGGAAACAGGGATAATTGAACTGAGGTTGATAAGCATCTCTCCACTGCAAACAATAAAAATAATTTAATTGAAAAAGAGTTTTAGGTTACATTTGTTTAAGCATAAGGGAAACCATTCTCAATAGTAACAGATTTTGTGAAATTCAATTCTCTCAAACATTTTAGGATGTACAGCTTCTTGACCTTACATAGTTGATCTAATCAGGCCTCAAGAAAGATTTGATCTTTTTTTTTTTTTAAAGATTTTACTTATGAGAGAGAAAGAGAGAGCAAGTGCACAAGTTGGGGGAGGGGCAGAGGGAGAAGTAGACTCCCCGCTGAGCGGGGAGCCCCATGGCAGGGCTCCATCCCAGAACCCTGAGATCATGACCTCGGTTGAAGGCAGAGGCTTAACCGACTGAGCCCCTCAGGCACCCCAAGATTTCATCATTTCTTTCTTTCTTTTCTTTTTTTTTTTTTTTTGACAGAGAGAGAGACAGTAAGAGAGGGAACACAAGCAGGGGGAGTGGGAGAGGGAGAAACAGACTCCCCGCTGAGCAGGGAGCCCGATGCGGGGTTCGATCCCAGGACCCTGGGACCATGACCTCAGCTGAAGGCAGATGCTTAACCGACTGAGCCCTCTAGGCGCCCCAAGATTTGATCATTTGAGATTCCTTTAAATCTAGCAATTATTTGATATAGCTGGGTGTTTTCATTATTTTTTAAAGTTTTATTTATTTAAATAATGTCTATCACCAACATGGGACTCAAACCCACAACCCTGAGATCCACAGTCACACGCTCTTCCCATCTGAGCCAGCCAGGCGCCCCTAGCTCAGTGTTTTTAGAAAGGAATATATTTGGTATGATAAACTGAAGAAATACATTTGTCATCCATGGTAAAAGTTTATTAAACTCAGTTTCACTTTAGTTACAAGCGAAGCACTATTAAGATATGAAAGCCAAAATATTTTTACTCAATTTTTTTTCTAATTTTCTTTGCTTTCCTTAGGGCAAAGTTTAACTCAGCCAGTTCTCTCTTGAGCATAATGAGATATGCTTCCATACTGATGAAAGATTTATACATGGTTTTGTGAATCTCTCTATTACTACTATCAAAATATATTACTGGACTCTTAAATATGCCAAGTGATCCACAGCGTGATCACAACATGGTATAATATCCTTCAAAATTTCATCTTCAGAAAGTTGAGAATTTATGTATGTGTACATACACACACACACCCCCCCCATGCCTAAGGATCTTAATCTGAAGTCTGCACAGTCCAGATGATATTCTATTAGATCAAACAATTTTCAAAAGTTGTGGCTTATTAAATTTCAACAGAGGATTCAGAAAGCTTAAAAGACCAAATATGGGGGATTTTAAAAATGAAAGTTTCATCTAGAAGGAAAATAAAGAGATAATTTTCAGAATTAACCAAATGCTTAGTATCTGCTTAAAATTTTTCAGAAGCTACAAGAATAATGTATTATCAATTTTTATTATCCATAATATAATTCTAGATCTAAAGGGAATTTAATACAGCTTCGTGTGTGTGTGTGTGTGTGTGTGTGTGTGTGTGTGTGTGTGTGTGTGTGAGAGAGAGAGAGAGAGAGAGATGTTTTTGCATGCATGTGGGTGTGTGTATAGATTACCTAAAATAAACTATGAGGTTCTGGTGTTGGGGAGTATATTTAGCATTCAAACGAGATTCAGCTAATAATTATTTGTTAAATAAATGAAACACGTGCTCTTTGCTGGCCCCAGGCTAGGCATTGGGGAATGCTCACAAGGTTTCTGCCAAAATGGAACTCAGAGTCTGATAGACCCAAGAGGTTCTTCAATACCCATGCCTTCATATCCTCTTTAGAATTAAAATTCTACTAATAAATTAAGAAAATGTATTTGATACAGAGACCGAGACTTGAAGATGTGCAAATAAATACACAAAATTCAATCATTCCCATTGGAGGTGTTTAGAAAATAGCACGTGGTGTCCTGCAAATAGAATGACCTGACAGGATATATATACATGTACAGATCTGGGACAAAAGATAGGGCCATTTTTATAAAAACATGTGATAAAATGTAATACAACACAAATACCATGTTACAAAGAAATAAGAACCTACTTCCCTTTCATGGTGATAACCCAGCCTGGAGCTTCCCAAATGAGAACGTCCTGTGTGCTATCTCATGGTCACCTGATTAAAAAATACTCTCTTTCCAATTTGTTTTATTGGATTTTATTTGAGGATTAGATTCCTTATTCTAAAATGTATTTTTTAATGTTATATGGTTGATGACTCATTAAAACATCTTTAAACCCAAATACATCTTCGCTAACTTTAAAGTTAAATAGCGCTAGGATGAAGAGGCAACATTTGCCGGCAGTGGAACGTTAGGTGAGGTTTGGAGAATTAGCAGTTTGGAAGAGGTGATGCAGTTTCATTACACAGAAGTGACTCATTCTTTCACCATGGAGTGTGATTTCTGGAATTGCTATTTGGAAGCAAGTGTGTGAGGTAAATACTCTTAAAAAAACATAAATACTCGTTTGTCATGCTTTGTTCATCCTGGATAACGAATAAATGTTAAGACATGGACCTAAAGATCATTGAAATGCCACAGTTTTTCTCCGTTAGCAATGAATACACGTTAAAAAATGTAGTCTGGGGGTGCCCGGTTGGCTCAGTCTGTGGAACGTGCGACTCTTGATCTCAGGGCTGTGAGTTCAAGCCCCAGGTACATGTAGAGGTTACGTTTAAAAAATGTAGCCTAAAATATGAAAAATTAGTTATGAAATTAATTCAAAAGTTTATAGGAGGAAACACAATATCAAGCATAAATTAATTTCCACCTGTGTGATTAACTAGTATTAACTAGTATAATGTCCCCCAAGTGCCCCCTAAGTTTCGTTTTCTCCATTTTAGCAAGAGAATCCCTCACCAATTCTTTACTGGACAGGTGGCTACCTTTGTCGAGATTACTTCCTCGAGCTTCTCTTGTATCTGAGTGCCGGGCGAGAGGATGAGAGTGGGGTGAAGCTCCTTGCCTTCTCCAGCCTCTTCTCCCCTCCCACAGGACGGAACTCCAACATGGTGGTGACCCAGCTTCAGGTCTGAGTGTGATAATCACACCCGGGGGCTTGGGGGCTTGGTCCTTGGAGCAACGGGATGGATGAAAGCTGGGTGCCGGATTAACCACATGGTGTACCATGGCTCCTCTCACCTCAACAATATTAGAGCAAAGAGAAATAAACGTATATCTTATTCGAGCTACCCTGTTTTGAGGGCCTCTGGGCACCACAACTTAGCGAAGCCCTAATGCAACAAATCAGCAAATGATGATTGTCCACTAGGTGTTCCCCCACAGCCTTGCTCCTCAATGAACCTCTTCCATTTCTGGGAAAACCAACGCCATTATTCCAGTTGTTCGGGCCAAAAGTTTGGAATCCTCCAGTCCTGCTTTCCTCTCACATACCACTTCCAGTCCAGTCCATTATTCAACGGTGCTGGCTGAACTTTCGACCCAGTTCTCAAACTGGACCATTTCTTACCACCTCCACTCTTACCATCTTAGTCCAAGTCAGCATTCCCTTGACTGCATTCTTCTTGACTGCTTCAACAGTTTCCCAACTGATATCCCTCCTTCCAATTTCCATGGCTCCACGGAAGCCATACATTAGAGCATGTTGCACTTGAGCTCAAATTCTCCTGGGCAGACCCATCTTGATTAAAAAATAATAATAACAAAGGTCCTTAACATGGCCTACAAGGCCACCTGGAGCTCTGTTGTATCATTGATTTCTTTACCCAACTCCTCACCCACTCCCCTATAATCATTCACTCCACTCCAGCTACGCTAGCTTCCGTGGTATCCCTTAAACATGTCAACCACAACCCCATCTCAGGCCTTCGGACATCTGTATTCCCTTTGGCTGAAACGGTCCTCCCCCGTATATCAGGATGGCCTACGGTCACCTTATTCATTTCTCTGCTTCTGCTCAATGTTCGACTCATAGAGTCCTTCCCCGACTACTATATATAACACAGTGATTCCTTCCCCATCCCGAACGTCGCTCTCTATCCCCTTTCCATGCTTTGATTTTCGTAACACTTACCACCAACCAATTATATATATATATATATACATACACACATATACACACACACTCACACACACACACACGTATATGCATTATAAATGTTTGTTTCATATCTTCCCGAGTAGAGTACAAGCACAATATTAACAAGCATTTTCTACTCTTTGGTCTCTACTATCACCCAAACACTTAGAAAATTGGAACAATGCCTGGCACAGAGTATATGCAAAATAAGTATTTCTTGAATGAATAAGTTGCATGAATGAATGAAACACAGTGTGACCCACGTGCTTATAGAGAGGGACACAAAGTTACACCAGCTTCAGAGAACAGAACCCAACCCAGTAGGGAAGAGTCAGAGAAGGCTTCTCAGCAGAGCCAACCCCTACAGTGCCTCTAAAGAGCAGTAATGTCTTTTTTTTTTTTTTTTAATGTGGGGTGTTTTTGTTTTTTTTAACTTTTATTGTTTTTTAGCTGAGTTGCATCCCAGCCGGGTTCTAATGGTGAATGGTTGAATGCCAACCCAGGTTCAAATGGTGAATGGCTGAATGCCACACCAAATCACAGTTGCATCTGATCAGGCCAAAGAAGAACAGTAATGTCTTAGTGTGTGTATCTCAAGCAGAGGAAAACATCTATAGGGTCACAGAGACAAGAGAACATTCAAGGAAGTTGAGCCAAAGCCACAGAGCGGTGAGTGCAGAACCTAATAGGGAAGCGGGAGCAAAGTTAGAGAATTTCCCCAAGCCTCCTTAACTAGTTACATGGTAAGTAATCAAGATTCAGGTTTCGTGTCTGCCAAATTCCGAAAGCCAGCTCTCTCTTTATTTCACCGCAGAGTTTTCTATCCTCAGGAGTTTGGAATTTACCATGGGAAAACACTGGAAAACAGCGAGCAAGGAGATGACACAAACACATGCGTCTTTTGGAAAGATCTTGTTCACGGTAGCATAGAGGATATACGGAAGTGTAAGAAGCCTAGGGACAGGAAGACCTATAGGAATTGTTGGAAAAATTCAGGCCAGAAGTTCTGAAGATCTGAAATAAGGCAGCAACAGACAGCGACACATGACACTGCTGGGCTGATAAACGGAATAGGATTTGAGGATAAGCAGACACGGGGCCTGGAATCACTCCTGGGTTTCCAGTGTGGGCCAGGGCTGGGGAAGAAAGGAGGTGCCGTTCATGAAGCTGGGAGTGCAGTTGGGTTCAAAGAGGATTATTCCAAACATTTCAAGCTGGTCACACAGCCACTTAATGGAGGGATCTGGATTAAACTCCCAGGATTAATGGCTCTGAGTCCAGTGGCCATTCCTCCGCAAGACAACTATACTACATGGCTAAAGCTCCTAACATAAAGCACACAGAAACAGAAGACAGAAGAAACCTAGTTCAGCAGTCTAGCTGTGTCAAAAAAGTCTACACTCTGTGAGAACATGAAACAGAATGTACTGTTGTAGAAAATAATGAACTATTACTTGCATAAAAAAACACATTCTAAAATTAAGTTCTCATCACAACATAATGTCATATGTGTTCACAGTTGGAGTGAGCCTTTTATCTTCTAATGTTACTTATCTCATAAGAGCTGCCTCTGGGAGAAGAGAAAAGAAACTTGACTTTCCAAGAAAAATAAATGAAAGCAGCAAGTTGTTTTTTTTTAAAACTGATCCCAAGAAAATGCTCAATAACATTGTGTTAAGATACCAAAAACAAGCAAATGCACTAGCAAATGAAAAAGCTCTTTCCAAAACACATCACCAGAGAAATATGTAGAGATGTCACACATTTACTTAGCAATAAAAATTTTAAATGAGACACACAATCAGTAATTGACAATTTTCAGTTTACACATACATTGAGTAGACTACACTGGGACCACGTGTAAAATAACGTATTCTCTTATTTCATCTGAAAGCACTTATGGCATTAGATGAATTATTGCAATGAACCTTCTAACTATAAAATGCTACATCTTCTAGAATTCTTTTAAGTAAGGAATAAGCACAGTATAAAACCATTTTCTTCTCCAAAAATGCTGATTGGATTCAAAGGATATTTGATTCTTTTATTCTTTCGGAACTATGATTAAAGTCTAACTACAAAAAAAAAAAATTCAGTATCCTACTACACTAACTCAGGATAATCACTGAGAAACCCAATTATATTCCCAAATCTTGAACATTAGAAAGTGTGCAAACAGAACCTACAAAATGCATCAAGGATACCTTTCAAATTGTGAAACGGAATGTAATTAACAGAATAATAAGCACTTCAATGCAACTGACTTGCCCATTGTTGATCAGTATTGGCTATTTGCTCTAGATTTAAGTGTCAGTCTTCACAGAAATTCTTGCTTCTAACTTACCAAGACTTTACTTAAAAGCAATTTATTACAAACTTCCAGTTATAAAATAAATACGTCCTGCAGATGAAATGTACAGCATGGTAGCTACAGTTAATAACATTGGAATGCGTAATTGAAAGTTGCTAAGACAGTAAATCTGAAAAGTTCCCATCACAAGAAAAAAAAAATTTGTAACTACGTATGGCAATGGATGTGAATTAGACTTACTGTGGTGATCATTTCTCAGTATGTACAAATATCAAATACCTGTGTTGTACACCTAAAACTAATATTATGTTATATGTCAGTTATACTACAATAAAAAAATAAATTAAAAAAAAGACATTTGTTTTGTAACACGATCCTATGTATGTGCTATTTGGGTTGTGGAGTCACTATCTGATTCTTTTTTTTTTTTTTAAAGATTTTATTTATTTATTTGACAGAGAGAGAGAGAGAGAGAGAGAGAGAGAGAGCACAAGCAGGGGGAGAGGGAGAGGGAGAAGCAGACTGCCCTCTGAGCATGGAGCCAACGCAGTTCTTGATCCCAGGACCCTGAGATCATGACCTGAGCAGAAGGCAGACGCTTAATGGATTGAGCCACCCAGGCGCCCCTCAATATCTGGTATTTTAAACTTTAAACTAATCCAGCATGTTTTCTGAAACAAGCATCCAGTTGGTCATATTTGTCTTCAGGTCATATTTCAGAATCACTTAACACTAACAAAAATTACTGAAAACTTCAAAAAGATTTTGCTTCTTTGGCTTAGATCTACTGATGTTTATTCCATTAGACTTTAAAACGGGAAATTCTTCAACACAGGTATTCACTTGAAAATAAGAAACTTACTACATATAAAAAAGATTTTTTTATAAAATTAACTATATTTTAAAAACAAAAATTTTAATAACAGGCATGCCCTTGCTTTATATTTTCTGGAAATCATATTGATATCTGGCTCAATAGAAGACAGCTTCATCCTCTACTTCCGTTACCCTTCCTGCAGCTACATCACACGTCATATCACTTCTAGAAAACTCTACCACACGCTCGTGAGAGAATGCGATAGAGGACAAAGGACATGCTCATGTTATTATAAAGATAGGTCTGACCTCAAGGAGCCCCTACATGTTTCCCCAGCCCAGACTTCAAGGACAACTCCTTCAAAAATGTTAGTGTGATTATATTGGAAGAAATTTTCGGTTCACTAAGGATTTCTCATTAGAGAATTTTAAAATATTTATGAATATCTCTGTGTATGAAATCTGTGAAAATACCAAAAATCGCTCATTTGATCCACGGCAATGTACAGCAGCTACTCTAACTACAAGAGAACTCCTTCCATCAGTCTCCCCTCTCTGCCCTGTTACATTGATGGGACACTTCCCCCTCTACACTCAGGCCTCTTAATGGGGCTGTCAGACAGGTGTCACCCACGTGGCATCTCCAATAGTGTCTGAACTTGACATTGTCAGGACAGAACTCCCAATTTCACTTCTTCGCTATGAACTCCACACACTTTTTCCCATCTCAGAAAATGGCACCACTGTTCACCCAACTGTTTAACTCAAAAACCAACAAGTCCTTCCCAATTTCTCTTTCTTTCACCCCCATATCACATCTACGAGCTGCCAAAAATGCACGAGCTGTTCCTCGCTTCCCATGCTATCATCCCAGCCTAAGCCAGCGTTACATTTCGCTTGGGTCAATTCTGTATATGACCTCCCAACCGGAATCCCTGTGTACCCCACCACTCCACAGGACATGTTTTCCACCCTTGATTAGTAGTGGAATCTATTTTTCTACTCATAAAACCTGAATCACATCATGTCCCATCTCAACCGAAACTCCAATGCTCTCTAAATCCCTTGGAGTAAAATTAAACCACCTCCACGTCCTACAAGTGATCTTGCCAATGAAACTCATGTCATTGCCTTCTCTCTCTGGACCACACCAATCCTTCCCCACCTTCGCACGTTTCTACTTGCAGCTGTCCTCATCTGCGACCTCTATTCACAATTTCATGTGTCTGGCTCCTTCTTGTCATTCAGGTCTCAGCTCCAAGGATACCCTCGCAGGAGAGCCCTCCCTGACCCACCTGATCATTGCCAAACCTACCTTATGACCCTCTCTTACATCACCCTGTTCTATCAATTTACTCATAACCCTGATAATGATCCACAAGTATCGTGCTTATTTTCGTGAATGTTCTCTGTGCTCTTCCCCTACAACCATCACCGGGCTGTAAAGTCTGGAAGATATAGAACTGTGTACGTCTTGTTCACTATTCTACCCTCAGTGTCCATCGAGACAGTCAGACCTGAGAAAGCATTTGTAGAAACTGAACAGCCGGGATAAATAAATAATGACTTGATTAGCGAACCATAATAAAGAAACTGTACTGCCAAAAGAACTTCACGAAATACTTTGCTGTTCTCAATTGTCAAGGGATTTACGAAGAATTTCATGTATTCATGGACGACGCCCAGTCAAATCCACACACTGCTTTATCTCTAACACCTTTTCTACTTTTGTAGAAACACGCCATATGGAGGGGGAGGAAAGCATGGTAGTTAAGCAAGACCTGCTATGTATATATGCAACCTAATTCTCAACACAAAAATCTGGTGAAACATTTTTCCTATTTCGTGTGGCTTTGACCTCTAGAACTGATGTAAGAAATAAAAACTTAAACTCATAGGATTAAATGCAATGTCAAGACTTTCCATAGAAGTTATCTTAATTTTCTTTTAAGAAAATGGCATGAAATTTGTTCTAAAAGCACATAAACTAAGTATTTTTCCTTTGCAGACTAATTTTTCATTTACTCGAGAGCCTTAACATCAATACTTATGATTACTGTTGTTAATCCTCTATTTTTCTTTTTTTTAAGATTTTATTAATTTGACAGCGAGAGAGGGAACACAAGCAGGGGGAGTGGGAGAGGGAGAAGCAGGCTTCCCCGCTGAGCAGGGAGCCCGATGCGGGGCTCGATCCCAGGACCCTGGGATCATGACCTGAGCCGAAGGCAGACACTTAACTGACTGAGCCACCCAGGCGCCCAGAGTCCTCTATTTTTCTTACAGATTTGAATTTAACCATTAATAGCATCCTCTATACTATATTAACCACCCCATCATCTCCTAAGACATAATGTGGACTCTGGGAAGAAATAATTTCATGTAAATTCATATACACACACACACAGGCACAAAGGATAAATCTCTGTGCATGAATATTTCCAACAGGCTAAGTCGATAAAAATGTCTGCACTGGAAATATTGGAGCAAATTATTACAAATCTTTAAAAAATGACTTTAATTTAAGGGCATGTACTATCATTGAGTGGAGCATTGGGGACAGCATAAATCTATATTAAGAATATTGCTGAAGGTATTTTATTAAATATTCTAAAACAGTATGAAATACAATGTAACAAAAGAATAATATAAAATGATGCTCTGTAAACACAAGTCAAATATAAAATGTAACACTGAATTGTATCTTTCTAACCATATAAATGAAAAAAAAGTTTGATGAGTAAGTGAATGCTTTCAGTAAAAGTTATCACAATAGGCTATTAATTAAACTCTAATGGAAATGAATGCTCACTCCCTTCTTTCTGCCAGTGGGAAATGAGTGATATTTTAAAGAAGCTTGATCAAGTTTTGAAGGAAAATTTTAAACACATTGGCGTTAATTATAATTGTATGAAAAGATTCAGCTTTACTCTATAAATACACCATTGCATATTAGTGAAGTGGAAAACCATCTCTCCTAATACTTGGGCCCCTTCACCAGATGATTCTTCCAGTATTGGCAATCAATCTTTGCTACTGATCAAAGAACAGAGTAACTTAATTGGCTTTGATAATGAAAAATATCAAAGTAACTTAAGTGCTCTCGTTAAGTCACACAAGATAGCACACAACAAATAGAAAGTAAATATTCTGTCTTGTTTTAAAAGCACGTCCTTCCATATATTCTTATGAATAATTATCAAGTAGTTTCATTGTACCCAAAAAACAATCAGCTTTAGTAAAGTTGAGCAAACAAGGCAAAAAAAAAAAAATGGTATTAAGTAAATCATTAATATAGTCAATAATAATTTCTTGAAATTTTAAATATGCATAAAGCATGAATTTTCAGGAATTTTAATAGCATCTTAAATCATCAATCATAACTTTATATCTCCGTGCACTACTACGAAGCTTTAGCACAAGAATATTTTCATTTTCATCAGAAAGGAGTTTACAGAAGGGTCTAAGTATAAAGATCAGACTCAGACTTCAACCTTCCAAAGCGACAGGAGTTAAATTCAGATACAGGATGGGCTATTACAGGGCTGCGTTTCTGAAATGCAGAGTCATGGGAGAATCCCAATAAGGACTTGTGAGACCAATTCCAACGTCCTTGGTCTCTGGGTGGGGTGGGCTGTTGCCATGGCAGCCACACCTCACAGCATCCCCTGCTGCGAAGCAGCTCCTAACTGCCCAGCCCTTTGAGAGCCTGGCAAACTACTGCTTACCATTCAGGGATTTTTCATTAGAGGAATGGATATTAAAAGCATTTGTCTATCCAGCCCCGCCGCCCCAAAATCATTCGAAATCTTGTTAAAAGTCTCCGAAGAAATATATCTATGTGATTTTACATTGACCCCCACAACAATTTCAGACGCCCGTCAAATGTTTAGCATGCAAACTGGCCACCGGTCGCAGGTACTGAGGCCCAAAGTAAGTTTTACCTCATTAGTAGGAAATCAATGTGTTATCACACTATTGCCAAAATGGTGCTAATCCATAGTTTCTTTTCATTTTTTTTTCCAGCTACACTGTATTCATTTTTAATGTTCACGGGAAATGCATTTTTAAACTTTCAAATTTGGCATTCTCTCAAAATCGCAGAATGGAGACATGGATATTTTAGCAAAATGAAGCAGCATAGAAATAAAACCTATAACTGTTATGAAGTAATAGTAAGAAAAAAATACTTGTACCTTTTTTCACATAACCTCTGATTTCCTTTACCAATTTCAGAGAGATTTTTTGAAAAAAAAATGATGGCTCTCCAACTTTTTCTGTCCCAAAAAGAGAAAGGAAAAAAAAAAAAAAAACAAGGACAGTAATTTTCAAGTATTTTAGCTTTTGGGAGTCTTTGAAAGTAAGAAAAGCCACACTATTGCCCTCCTCAATGTAAAACATTCAATTCTACCATTAATAATTTGGAAACAAAACTGGAGAGAGCTACACTGGTAGAACCACAATGTGATTAAGCTATTTAAAAAAAAAATCACACAAAGACGTATGTAAACAGCCTAATGAGTAGTAAGAACATTATCCTTCAAAATCTGTCAGTTTTTCAAAAAGTGGTATCCTTAAAACATCTTGTTAATTTTTCTTGTACAACAAATGCCGTTACTTTATGATGGTCAGTACACACACATCTTTATCTGTATTAGCAACAAAGGAAAAAGGTATTGCTCAGCTTAATCATCTATGCCTTTTCATCAAATCTATCACTAAATGACTTTTGATTATTTCCAAATATAAAAATGCACCCTTCACAGAAAAAAGACACTGTAACCACCAAGCATATTCAAAAGTATGTGTACTATGCTCTAAGGACAATTTATAAAGAATTCTTAAAATACACTGGGGAAAAATATGAACACGGAAATGAAAATGCGTTGCCTTTCCAGTTTCCTGCTTTGAAAAGGACAACTCTCATTTAGATCACAAATGCAGATAAAGCCCTTGACAAATAATTCCTCATACACCTAAAAGGACATGCCTTCACTGACACACACATTCACAGCAGAAACACGGGCACGAAAAATACCACCCTCTAGAATTTCTTAGAAAGATACAAAAAGCACAAACCAAGAAGAAGACTGATATTATTTCACTACACTAAAATGAGTAACTCCTGTTCATCAGACGACACCACAAATGAGTAAAAATTAAAACTATAGATTGAGAAAGATATTTGCAATGCGTGTAAATGACAGGGATTAAAACCTGAAATATGTAAAGTCAACCAATCAACAGAAAAAAATGGGCAGGTTACAACAGATACCTCACGAAACACAGAGGGCCCATGAACATATGAAAAGCTGCTCAGCCTTATTAGTATTCTAGAGCAAAATAACTGGAAATAGTCTAAATATAATCACCAGCAGAAAGGATAAATTGGGTTATACAGCACCACATAAAACTGAACCAAAAAATTAAGCAATAGAAAAATATGTACAGTATTATTAGATTTATATATTATAGTACAAAAACATTTAACACTGCATGCTCAGGTGAGTTTTTGAGCGGAAGACTTTGGAGGGCTGGATTCTCATAAACTAGCCTGTAGGATGCTCCTTCACAGACTCACAGACTGAGAATGTCAGAGTGTAGGGAAGGGACAGGAGATGCGTTATGAGTCAGGCACAGGGAATCCCTTCTTCATCCCCACAAACTCTCTCCAAGCAGATGCTCTGTAGTCATTGCTGGAATGCCTCCTGAGATGGGATTCTTGCCACCACATCAGGCTGCTCACTTCCCTCCTGGAGCATATCATTCAGCAGCAGGTCCATGCCAAAGTCTTCCCTCTAACTTGCATTTCTCCTTTGGTCATGTAGATTCATGGAGAATAATTCCCTTTTCAAGTGACAGCATTTTCAGTATCTAAAAACTACCCTTTCTTCCTAAACTTTCCATCTACTCATGAAACAATGTCACTGAAATATATATATAATTATACTTCCTGGACTTGGTCAAGTCTATCGAAGGCTTTTTTGAAGCTTGGCACCCCAAAATAAACATGAGAACCCACACCATCTAAATATCTCAGACCCTTGTCTTCGTCACTGACTCCATAACAGAAATATAGTTTAACAGTTGCATTTCATACCTCCAGATCCACTTGGCTTATGATCACTTCTTATAAACATATGTCTGTTTTGGTTTTATGTAAGCAGTACACAGGTTTCCTCTTTCACATTAATATCATAAGCTTGGTCCAATGAAAGAACTGCAAAGTAACTTCAAGAGCATTGGTATTTCAACTGTTCTAAAGCTAGCTTTCAGATTAACATGAAAAACTCACAAGGCCAAAAGGCAACAGCTGATTTTGGAGAATGAAATGGTCTGTTTCTCATGTTAAAATTGCTGGGAGAGCTCATTCATATGAAAATGCATTCAATTTCCTCATACTGTCAGGTAGTGTTTTGAATGCCAAATGACATGGCCAGGCTCATCATTAATGTTCAATTTTATATAAAATCCCTCTTTGAATGTCAGCTTTTGTACATCACTTGATTATATAAAGACAGTAAACATGTTTCAGGGGGAGAAAGGAACAGAGCTTGAAGGATCACGTTGTGCAGGCTTACTTCCGAATGGTGGCCGGCATGGTGATTCACGTCCACAATGAAGAATCAACAGTGTTGGACATCAGCCTAAAGGGTAGACTTGGTATCAACCCACTGAGTGGGGAAGCAAGCAGACAACCCAGTGACTTTGTCTACAGAAGGAAAGAGTGCCACCTCAGTGCAGTTACAACAGAAATGTGAGGCTTGTCCCTGAGTGTTGATGGGAATGGTCAAGTATCACTTAGCATCCCTGTACAAAGGCCGTATTAAAAAAGCCTGTGTGATGAGCTTCTTAAAAGGGGGCTGTGAGAAAAACAAAATCAATGCCATTCATTATAGACAGAAAAAAACAGGTCCTTCCAGATACACAGCAGAGTTGAGTCCTGTCAGGACAGAGAGGCCCGCCAAGATTAAGCCAAATCTAAAGCTGCACTTTGGATAAGGAAGAAGTTACGGCTAAGAGGAGAAGAGTGAATGGTTCAGGATCTACGGAGAGGTCGACAAGCAGTTCAGTGTTGAAAGGATGCAGAGACCTAAGAAGTATTTATGGGAACATCTGGGTTATTCTCTCTTTGCCCTATCGCCATTCAAGTTCTATCTTTTCCTTAAAAATAATCAAACCATTTCTCTTTATCCTGTGGTTTCATGCTGCACATCTTTAATGGGCTCCTAAAACTGGGATAATAATACATAACAAATATATACCACCAGGTCCTCTAACGTGCACTTCGAAAGTTAATGTTGCCCCATCAACACGTATGGGAACTCGGGGGCAGATGGTGCAGTTCGCACCTCAATGAACTGGTGGGATGATCTTGGCCAAGTTACTCACCTTGTCCTTGCATCAGGTTCTCCAGCTACTAACATGCAGATAATAGAATACCTACTCCTTAAGGTGGCTATGAAGATTAAAATTTAATACCTATAAAAGGATTAAACAGTCCCTGGCATTTATAAGTACTTAATAAAAGCTATTATCATTAATAAGCACCTCATTAAAAAATTGATGATTTCATTAAAAAGTTTAAGTTAAAATAGCCAATGCTCACAGAACACTCAACAGACGACTTGCAATTTCTTTTTTTTTTTTTTTTAGGATATAAAATGTAATCTATCTGCTTCCACAATGAAACATCACAGGAAATGTGCAAATCAACCACTTTGACGGATACAAATTCGACATTTTTCAATACGAAAATATTTGATTAGATTCACAGAGAAGATGTTTTACTCACATCACCATTGAAACGCACTAAATCAGAACATGTTTTATTTTGAAACACAATAGACTAAAATGTATCCCTATGATAACAAAAGGGAGGGCAACAAATTTTACATCATAATCCAGGCCAAAGTCTGTTTAGGAAAATAACCTGTAGTCAAGTATTTTGTAAGAGTCATTGATATATCTGAAAGCATGATTAAAATGTAAACAGAACCTTAGCAACTTAATCTACTTAACAGTACTGCCTTAAAAAAAACGAATACCAAAAGATTCTGATTCAGACTTAACATTGAAACTTCTCCTAGCCAGCAACTTTAAGTATCTGAAAGTCACACAACTCATTTTGCTTGAAAATATATGATAATATATTTATGCTACGCCCAGATGATTTTTCCCCAGTCATCCTTACCACATGACTCTTCTCTTTTGCTAAAATGATGAGAAATTCTGGCATTTAGGTGTGCAATCCTACTTGGGACACTGCCCAGCTAAAATGAAAACCACTTAAGGCACATGTTAAACAGCATTATACGTAGAAACTTCATTTAGATAAAGAGAGACAGAGAAAATTGGACTGATTTTCCACATAAACTCCCTGGGTGTTTTTCTGAATGTGTGGATAAAAGCAAGTTTGTGAATGATCCTCCATAGCCTACTCATCCATTGTTGCTATGGAATGTTCTTTATAAATATTAATGTTTGCAGATGAAAAAGAATCCATCTCTATCAAGAACACTGCTATCTAAATTTTGAGAAGATTAAATACATTGATAAAAATCTAATTAAACAATGAAACATTTCTTCAATTAAAACTTATAAAAATTTAAATGACTTTTTTTTTTAATTTGAAATTATTTTGACACAAGGATATTAGCACAAGATCAGCCCAAGTAACTGGTTAGAATTACAGCTTGGAGACAGATCGGCCTCAGTTTATAAGATTATAGTCACTTTAGTGAGTTTAACTGAAGGCAATCAACAGCATCACTGCGAAATCTGTGACTCTGAATATTGATACACTATTTAAAACCCTGTTTCAAAAAAGATAATTAAGATGACTTGCTGTTTAGTCAATCCAGCAGGAAAAGGAAGATAAATAAAATTTTTCAAAATTAGCTTGAAGCAATAGAGGAAAATTTAGTAATATTTACCTTTACCTCGGGAAGCCCGTCATGGGTATTTCTTCCTTATTTTGTTATAAATATGTTTGTGTGTATGTATGTGCACCAAATTCTTGGTTTTCTTCTCTCATACCCCCTTAACATGTAAAATAAGATATATTGACTTTACATCACAGTATTTAAGTATTAGCTTTATAACACAGAGTTTAAATTACAGGATATTAAGAAGAAGAGTAAGTATTGCCCAAGAACTCTGTACCCTTTTTTGGGGAAATTGTTAGTGGATTTTCAGTTGTACTCAGAGTCATCATGTCATGGTAGGCGGAGCTGCAACCTTGCTGCTGTCTTTATTTGGAGATTAAGCATGGTTTAAGGAGATGCACACAGGTGCTGAGTTGACAAGGGCAGGACCTGGGATGGTTAATTTCATGTGTCAACTTGCTAGGCCGCGATATCCAGATATTATTGGTCGAACATTATCCTACATGCTTCTGCGAAGGTGTTCTTTAGATGAAATTAACATACAAATCAGTAGACTTTGAGCAGCAGATTACTTTCATAATATTGGTGGGCCTCATCCAATCAGCTGAAGGCTTAATAGAAAAAAGTCAGACCTCTCCAGAAGAAGAAGGAATTCTGCCAGCAGTCAACTTTCAGATTTGAACCGTAGCATCATCAACTCTTCCCTAGATGTCTAGCCTATTGCCTTTACCATGCAGCTTTTGGATTTGCCTGTGTCCACAATCACATGAGCCAATTCCTTAAAATAAATATCTATCCATTGATACCTATCTATCTATCTATCAGCTCTGTTTCTCTGGAGAACCCTGACTAACACATAGCCCCATAGTTAAGGGCTGGAACTCTATATCCAGGTAACCTGGGTTCAGTCCTAATTCTACTATAAACTAGTTGGGAGACACAGGCAAGTTACTTAACCTTATTGGGCCTCTGTCTCCTCATCTATAAAGAAGAATAATAAATATTATCCCTTACCTCATAGGATTGTTTTGAACATTAAATAAATTTTATACATGGAAAGTGTTTATACAAAGCATGCTCAATATGTTGGACCTTGTTATAAGCACTTAGTAAATATACACTATGATTTCTAAGCTTCTTCTAATATAGCTAGTAAACTAGCAGTTAGTCTTAGAAACCAGAATAGTACGGATAAAGAGATTTTCTTTGGAAAAAAATTGCAAGATTGTGTGGAAATCTATTTTCGTAAGAGATATTCAAGATAAAGGAAAACAACATACAGGTTCCGGAAATATCCGGTTCTTGAGTGGATTTTCAATAATTAGCATCTGCAAATGGGGAAGTGAGGTGCACCTTCCTTTATGCAATAGGGATGTTCTTACAAACGTGACTGACAATAAATTATCTAAAAAAATCAACCATGAAACCACTGATAAACTATAATCTAAGAAATGCTTTAAACTTGTTTTTCTAATTGTCAGCACTTCTTAACATCGCTCTCCATATTTATAGTTTATACTTGGCCTCTGTATATTTCTTGCATTTTTCTCATCTTTTCTGCTTACTACCCACATATACTCTGGCCCTATAATTTCATCTCCTTCCCCTGCAATTGTCTGCCAAGTGAATACTGTTTGTGTTTTTGTTTATAGTGTCTTGCTTTTATTCAGAAAAAAGCCTAGTTGAACATTTATTTCCTTTTGGCCTGGGGAAAAACTTTATAATATTGACTCAAAATCTGAAAACTTACGGAGAAAAAAAAATGATCAAAATTATGACTTAAAAGTTGAATGCCTAATATATGTCAAAAAAGATGACAAAGAAAAATTAAAAGATGAATGACATATGCAGGCAGCACATTTCTTATATGCTGTCAAGTATGTGATAGAAAGAGTAATGCATACTGTTATTTTACAATGTTTTACACTTTACAATAACATTTATTCCAAGTATTTCATATTAACTTCAGAACAATCTTGTAAAGATGGTAGAAAGCCGGATTTTTCAACATCAACACTAAGGACAGTTTGGGCCAGATAATTCTCTGCTGTGGGCAACAGCCCAGCACAGCAGCATACCTGGTTTTTAACCATGAGATGCCTGTAGCCACCCCCCATCTATCCCCACTCCCACTGTGACAACCAAAAATGTCTCCAGGTATTGCCAAATGTCCTATGGAGGGACAGATCATCACCCGTTGAGATCTACTGCCAGAAAGGAGTGACAATTGGTAGGACCTCTTGTTTACAAATCAGGTAAAATTCAAAGAAGTTCAGTCCACTTGCCCAAATACACCCCTTCTCTTAATGACCTATCAACTTGACAATTCCAGGACACTGCCATGAATGCTTGCGGTAAGACACTAGCCACCACCTAGAAACTGACTGTGATGTTAGCGTGGCAACTCTCTGATCTTCTGGGCACTTCTGAACTCACTTTTTCCTCAGCTAATCCAGTCATTACTTCAGGCTTGTGTTTTCTCCCAGGAGGAAAACACGGCATTATAAATTCCAAGTTAGAAAGAGACAATATGAAAATTTATCTAGGCATAAAGTGTGTTTGTATGGTGCCTGCCTATAAGCACTTTCTATCTTAATTAGGGCATGATTTATGAAACAATCCATCATTCTTACTAATTAGGTAGCTCATAGGCCATCCGGCCAGTCTGATTTCCTCTTTCACACACATATAAAGCATTGAAAACATTCTCTTTATAGAAGCATGATAGCAAGAAACCTAGCCATACACTGAAAATTAAAGGTAGAGTTGACATTCTGATCATCTGGCCAAAAATACTTTCCAGCTCCTCTGGAAGCTCCGTGAGCTTGCTCAACGACCCACTGGCATGAACACTTACACGGTGTAATAAACAGCATTTCTCTCTTTCACCCTATCAGCCTTTCTCCACGTCTAAAACAATACTAGATTCTCAGCTTAATATTCTAAACACAAACCCTTCATACAACTAGTCAACCACTGTATCTGAGTCGTGTTCCACCTCTTTCCAAACTGCCTCTCAACAACAAAAGTAGGGAAAAACGGAACTGTCCCATGTAATACATTACCATCTGTGTGCAAGCTGAGAAGATGAAAAGGGAATATTTGAATGTCAGAGGATTAGAGTTACAAACCATACCTTCCATGACATACACCAGCGATCCTACATCTCCTTCTTTGATGATGCAACTGTCTTTGCCGTACTCCACTGGGTACATACAATCCACAATCTCCTGGATCTGCGACAGCTCCAGGTTCTTCATAAAGTCATTGTCAAGGATAGCTTCCTTTATGAGATCCTTGGACCTAGGGAAAGAGAGGGAAGATTTATTGGCACATCAGGCAAGCGTTTTCATATTCCGTGAAGTTTAGCAGAGCCGTACAGTGTTCTGGCACACTACAGGGCATGTTCTTGTTAGGCATCCAATCACTTTCCGAAAGACCTGAGAACAAAGTAATTCCGTGGCCATCAGAAAGGCACTGAGAAATTCTCCTTCAAACAAAGTATCACTGAATGCAGGTGTGACCAACCAAAAACAAGCAAAAGCACAGCATACCATTTTGTTTGAGAATGTGTTTTAATCACAAAGACTGTGAGAAAACCAATGGACAAGCACTTGAAATTGATGTTTGCAATTAAAGAATAAATGTGAAAAAGATACAAGAGAATTTTATGGAACAAACGCTATTATCACTATCTCTACATATAATAAAAGAACATCAGGAAGACTTTATGCTCCATGAGGGTGGGATCATTAGATTTTTCTCTATTCTATGCCAAGGGTCTACTATAACGCTAGGGTACGGGTGTTCAAGAATAATATTTTGGTTAAAAACATGATAAGAATTGGATTCCTAATTCGTGGTTTGAAAGAACGGGTAGAAATGTGATAGTTCTTTATCCATACCTTACACATTTTCAGAGAAAATCTATTTCTCCAAGTGGCTTAAAATGAGGTAACCGGGCAGATAAAACCATTGAACAGGATGGTTTTCAACATGACAGGATTTAGACATGGATGAAACAGGCAGTCAGTGGGGAAGATATTTACAAATTCTATAATTGGGATTCAGTGGTTAACAGGAAAATTTTGCAGAGCTTAAAGATGGTGATAATTTGATTCTTGGGGAGAAGAAGTTCCAAATGACTCCCTAAGGATACAAAAATTAAAGAGAAACCAAGAAATGTCTTGTGAGGAGGAGCCTAATCAGAAAGCTGTTGGAGATAAGATGAAAGCAAGACCTTAACAACACAGAGCGAAAGCAGCATGTTTGGAATTTTATATTAAGAGTGTTTATTTGACAAGTGTCTGACTATGAGCTGGTCCTTGTCCACATCTGCCTCACAAGTGGTTCTCAAAGAGATGACCTGAGTCGTGAATACTGACTAAAGCGTTAGCCCTCCCCACTTCCGGGTGCCTTTTCTTCTAGACCTCAGGCCAACTGGACTGTCGCCATCACATGTTATGTTTTGTGATGGTTTTGGTATTTAATAATAAAAAGGTATATATAAAAAATTAAAACAAGTGAAAATTTACCATTATGAAAACTACACTTAGCATGGACGGTTACGATGCAATTAAAATTGTTTATGAAGACTGTTAATGGCATGGGGGAAATTCTTATACTATTTTTAAGTGAAAAAGCAGAATACAGAATTGTTTTTAGAGGAAGAGAATATTTTATAACAGAATGTAGAGATGAAAGAGAAATTTAGAATAAGAGAAAACCAGGAGATATCACTTCACATCTGTTAGGATGGCCATCGTCAAAAAGACAAGAGGTAACAAGTGTTAGTGAAGATGTGGACAAGAGGGAAGCCTCGTGCACTGTTGGTGGAAATGGAAATTGGTGCAGCCACTGTGGAAAGCCGTAGGCAGGTTTCTCAAAAAATTAAAAATAGATCTACCGTATGATCCAGAAATTCCACATCTGGGAATATAACCAAAAGAAACAAACACACTGACTTGAAAAGATATCTGCACCCCCATGTTCACAGCAGCATTATTTACAACAGCCGAGACAGGGAAACAACCTAAGTGTCCACTGATGGATGGACACGTGGTATGTACAGGCACTCGCGACGCACACACACACAATGGAATATAGTTCCACCATAAAAGAGGAAATCCTACCATTGATGACAACCTGGATGAACGTTGAAGCCATCATGCTGAGTGAAATAAGTCAGAGAGAGAAAAACAAATACTGTGTGATCTCACTTACATGTGGAATCTAATTTTACAAAGACACACACACACCAAACTCACAGAGCAGAGATGAGATGTGTGGTCACCAGAGGTGGGGAATCGGAAAAGAAGGAATTGGAGGAAGGCAATCAAAATGCACAGACTCGCAGTTAGAAGGTAAGTAAGTACGGGGGTGTGACGCACAGCGTGATGACCGCAGGTAACACCGCTCTGGGACACAGAGAGAGAACTGTTGGGGGAAACTTTTCTCTCTTTACTGTATCTATAGGAGATGATGGTTGTTAACTAAAACCTACTGTAGTCATCATTTCACAATAAATGTAAATCGGACCACCATGCTGTCTGCCTTAACCTCAGAGAACGACACATGTCAATGATTTCTCAGTAAAATTGGAAACAAATTACCAGCTCGACAGAATTACACATGAAGACCGCTGCAAACAGAATGTGACTCTCAGTAAAATGGCCGGTGAAGAAGGTGGTAATAGGATTAATTGCAGTAGCAGTAAAAAAAAATGGGTAGTAAGAGAGTATGCAATCATGACCTGAAACAATTTTAGAAGGAAATAAAATGTTGGCATCAGTTGCCTCTGGTGACAGAATTATAGGGGCTTCTGCATGGCTCCGACAGTTAAGTGTCTGACTCTTGGTTTCCGCTCAGGTTGTGATCTCATGGTTTGTGAGATCGAGCCCTGCGTCGGGCTCTGTGCTCAGCGTGGGGTCTGCTTGAGATTTTCTCTCTCCCTCTCTCCCTCCCCCCACTTGTGCCCACTCACTCTCTCTCTCTCTTTAAATAAATAAGTAAATAGAACTATGTATTTTTTTCTTTCTACTTTTCTCAGTTGATAAAATTTTCTAGAATGGGCATGCTCTTTTATATTGAAAAATCTTTCATCTTAAAGGTAGTTTATAAAAAGCAACTGCTATGAGAAGAAATAAAAAATAATCTCATTTAATTCTCATTTAAATAGTGACATATTTAATACGGATTAGCTATTATTGGCATATTCAATATTATTCTTTACAATAGATTCTTGCTCATACAGTCTGTGTTTAAATACTAATGGTAGGAATTTTCACCTAATAAAGAGACAGCCAGTCATTAGGGACTTCAGAATAGACTATTTTAAAAGTGAGACTTTTACTTTAGTCAGGCAGGGCTGCTTAGCTGTTTGTTTGTTTAATTTCAGCTTGCCAAAACTCTATTTCCCCTGAGGTAGAGAGCTGTTTCTCTTGAGTCTTCAACACAAGATGCAGAACTCTGTTCCCATCTATGAGTTTCATGAAATTTCCTTTCTTAATTCTCTTCACCATCTCTGACCTCAAGAATTGCAGGAGCACCTTTAAAGTCACTCCTGAGATCTATTGTTCTAGGATCATGTTAGCAAACATCAGGACTTCCTTGATCTTCAGGAACTTAATTTTAATCAAAATAGTATAAATATCCTCTTGACTAAAAATTCCTTTGTTTTCTTTGTGTTGAAGAGCGAGGTCATCGATTGTTTCATATTTTTTTTTTAAAGATTTTATGTATTTGTCAGAAAGAGAGACAGAGCATGAGCAGGGGGAGCACCAGAGGGAGAGGGAGAAGCAGACTCCCCGCCGAGCAGGGAGCCTGATGCCGGACTCAATCCCCGCACCCCCGGATCATGACCTGAGCCGAAGGCAGACATTTAACGACTGAGCCACCCAGGCGTCCCAGGTTCATATTTTCTAATATAATAAAGCCTGGATGCTATCAATGCCAGAATCCCAAGGTGTTTAGCTACAGATGGTATCTTATCCTTTGGGAAATATTTATAGTGCTCCATTAAAAATCTAAGCCCTAGAAATGCCACCAGCTTAGAAGTAAAGCCCTCTTCCAAAAAAAAATAATTTGCTCAGTCCAAGGATGACTGAAGAAAGCTGCTTTCTCTTTTCTCATCAGTAGTGCTATTAACTTGTTTCACGAAGACATCAGGAAAGGTGAAAAACAATGCAGTCTAACACAATCTCTTAGAATCATCCAGATTTTCCAAATGCTTACCGCGAAGTCAGTGGGGAAGGGGAACTACAAGAGGCTCTTGCATCTCACATGTCTTTTTAAATGGAGGACATTCAGTCTTAAGTCTCTGAAGAAACACATTGGAGGTGTTCATCTATGCATTTGTTGTCACTTTAAAACAAACTGAGAAATACACGACCTACGTCTTATCATTTATCCCTCGCATGAGTCTTGTCCAATAACACGTTCGCCTCTGAAACATCACAAATCAACCATCCCGTGCCCCTGTGTGGTGTAACTCGAAGATGTTCTGGGCAGTGAGAAACACTTAACGCCCTGCCTCTTCATGCAATTTTCCCTTAAGTCCTTTCTCGCGGAGAGCTTGAAATGTTAGGTCAACTCTCATTAGTCTCCACCTGCTCCAACCCTATAGACTATAATCAATCGGAGCCTCCACCTCACAATCCTGTGAATCTTTTTCTTCCCCTGAAGAAACAGTCGAAGACGCTCACTGTAACTAAAATATGATGGTGCACGTGAGACCTGTGAGCTGTGTTATCGGTGTGGGAGCTGGGGAGAGCTGCTCTCACAAGTTCCAGAAGGTGGCTATCTCCTCTCAGAGCACGTATTTTAACAACATGCTGCATGCATGCGGCAGCCCGACCTGGGGGGCTGTAAGAAGCAAATACAAAGATCTTGATTTTTGATCCTTCCTGTGTGCTTCTGTGTATAAACAATCTCTTAAAAAATTTTTTTCTTAAAAAAAAAATTTTTTTTCTTACATGCTCCAAATGTGTGGCTTTCAAAATACAAATACAATAACAAGAACTTATTTTGAGCTAGCCCTATTGATTTGTCATCATCAAGTTGTCAGCCTCTGAAATATTGGCCATATATAATGGTGTGCTGGTAAACTGGCTCTCCAGAAGGAAAAAAAAACAAAAAACAAAAAAACCCTGTATTGTAGCATTTGCCAATTTCTATGGTATAAATACTCCCACCATAGCCAATTTCAAGCTACTAATGTAAAGTCAACCTGCTTGCAAAATTCCTCAAAATTTAACAAGCAGTTCCTATATGAGCCAGTAAGAGTTGGCTCCAGCACATCGCTAGAGATAGATTATTTTTCTAACACCCTAAGAATTTAATGTGCCTTAATTTATAAGTGCTGAAACCAACATGACAATCTTTTCCTTCTTTAAAAATTTCATTAGGTGGCATAATATCCCCAGATAATTTAATGCCAGGATTTCCAGCCATGGGTCTTCCAAACGTTCAAGTTTTAGAAAATGAACTGGAAAGTCCACAACCCCATTTACTTATTGCAGAGAAAGTTCCTGAATAGACACAAAGAATATTTGATAGAAACTGTCTTTCGACACAATCTTAGGTAAAAATGGGCAATTCTAGGGAAGTGTAGGGAAATGTGCACCCACCTCTCTAACAAGGAAGCCAGCAATATTCACTATCAGTAAACGGAGCCTCAACAATGTTTTCTCAACATTAACCAAAGGATATTGTACATTGTGGTTACCACAGAGTAGGCTAACAGTAGATATGCAGGGCTAGCCTTATTTCAAAGAGTGGGGAAGGTTGTTCCAGGCTGGGGGTTGTGGCTCATGAAGGCATCTCTGAACTAAGGACTACATGACAATAGGATCCAACCATGCAAAGATTGTGGAGAAGACCATTCTAAGTCGAGAGGTTGGCATGAGCTTGATCTGTCCAGAGACTCGAAAGGAGACCTCTGTGGCTGAAGGACAGAGTGAACAAGAAGCAAGGGGACCGGGGAAAGAGACTGCAGGTGGGCAGGGGGCGGGTCTCACAGTTCCTTGAAGGCTGGGAGAGAGCTTCAGTGTTTTCTAAAGCCTCAGGAGCACAGTGAAGGAATAGAAGAGGTGTGGTTGACAGGCAATGGATCAAACATAAAAAATAAATAACACAAATGTACTTTAAAATATTACTGGCTTCACGGAGGGTTTCTGCCATGTAGTTCATTGATTAATGGATGCTAAAGCTCTAACTTATTACCATGGTAATAGGGAGAACCCCTGTCTCATAAATCCTACATTCTCTTGGACTTTGAATCACTGACTCTCAGACAACCCTTGCATATTAGGAAAGAACGAGGTCTCTTCTCCGATTTCAGGCTATCTTCAGAGGCCTAGAATTTTCTCTCCATTGACAGCCTCTCTCCCATGCCGAACAGGCACCAGGTAATAGCAAATATGACCAAGCGGGCCGTGCCCAGAAACGTGAGAATTAATAACTGGTCCCTCCCTTTGACAAAGACTTTTAGGCACTTAAAAAAATAGTCAAAGCTACTAAAAATGATTACCAAGAGTGAAAATCAGCCAAAGCAGTTGAAAAATGTCATTTAAACCTTCTGCAATCAGCTTCTTGGCTACAAAAGCAAAAACAAGACTCACAATCTCACTAGCTCTCAGTGGTCCGTTTTACACTCATGTGTCAGGAGAAGCAGTATTTTAAATGCAGTTTCAAAGCCACCCTGACCTCAAGTATAGTCTCTGCAGGTGGCACCTCAGAAGTCCAAACCTCCATGGGTGGTTTACTCAGATAAAGTCATCGCAGGGCCCCTTAAAAGTCGCTAATGTGGGGAGTCACTGCAACAGGGTAACTCGGTCCATCTGCTGTGAAATATTCGGGAGTCACCGAATTTCTCTTGTAAGCAAGAGAAACTCTTGGATTCGTCTTCTCGCTGCCCCAGTGGTTACAATTCTGTCCAAATAATGGGTCCTATTTCTTGTCTGGCGGCTTTCCTGAATGAGCTCTGTAGGTAGAAGCTGGCTGAGAGCAAAGAAATATCAATCAGCCCCCATTTCTGAAAGATAACATTTAATCCTGCAAAGCTACTGACCAATTGAGAGATTTCCTCAAAAGTGAAAATCAGCTTTCAACAAGTTTCAGACTGTATTTTCACATCAAACAACTCTGCTGTGGCTCTCCCATCTTGTAGCAAAAACGGTCATGAAGAAATCAAAATGGTTTGCAGCATTCAGACCAAAAATCAGCATCTGATACAAAACACAGGAATCGCTGGGCCAAAATATATGATAGCAACATAGTTCTGATGAATCTTTTATCTATTAATTATCTATTAATCTTTTGTCTATTACATGCATTGTGAATCTTTTGTCTATTACACGCATTGCGAATCTTTTGTCTATTACATGCATTGCAAATAATTTCCAGTTGCCTTTTCCCTTCTAACATTTACCCTATGGTTCTAAAATAGATGAGTATCTAAATGAAATTGAGATATTTTAATTCTAAAGAAAAAATAATGCTTGGGGCGAGGAGAAGATGGTTAACCCATTAAATCTACGTGCCCAAATATCACATAAGCCTTCCCTTTGTTAACTAATACTCTGTGCTCATTCAGACTAACTAGGAACAATATGAAGTAGCTCTTGAAATCACTGCTTCAATGTTAACAGATGGAGCAGACTCGCACTAATTCAAGGAAAAGGAAATTATTGTTCTTTGTACGTGTTCACCAACTTCCAAAAAGTCAATGTGAAAGCCTTCCATTCAACTATTCAAGTCATTCGCAGTCCTCTAGAGATGCATTTCACAGCTACTTCACAGTAGTGAGACTAACTTAAAATAGAACAGTCTCCAAAAGAGCCCAGATCAAACTCCCATCCTCTGAACTTCTCTTTCATATCATGGAAGTTGAAATGTGGGGTTTCACAGAAGTACCATCAAGTGCTTTCCATGTGAATAAGTAAGACCATCCGTGTTACATTACAGACTGTAAGAACTATGTGGCCTGGTCTACTGTGAATTCACTCTATTTTTAAAGTTTAGATCCCTAAACAGCAAAACCGAGCAATGATCAGGAAGAGAACATCTGACATGTATTTACATGCTCAATCACAATTCAACATTTTGAAGCGATTGTTTCTCTCTCAAAACACTCAAACAATTGAGATCAGTTAGGATGTAGTTGTTTCCAACAAGGTCAAGCTGATCACACCATGAACACCCATGCAGTTCCTCATCACCCAGGGGGACCCTGCCTCTAGGGCATAGACCGGGTGCCATGATGTTCTGTCTAGCTCTTGAAAACCCAGTCATCACTGTGTGTTTATACATTGCCATTTCAACGACTCCAATGGCTTGATTTTAAAGCTGGTCATCAAAGAAATCATTTTAGAAAAATTTCCTGTTGTTCAGGTACTTCTCAGATTTAACCTCTGGGATAAATTGCCTTACATTTTAAATTACCTTCCATTTGTTTGAATTCAGCAGCAGGAAAATAACATGTTTCTCTATCAACTGCCCAGCCCCAAAATAGTGTATATTTTCTCTTGGCTGGAAATTACAACTTGGGTCACTCATTATTTCCTCCGGTGATGCTTCCAGGAGAGTCGAGCCAAATTTAGCCTCGTTACCCTGACCCGCAGGTCTTCAGGAGCAGATGCTCTACTTTGATGAACGTGGTTCCATTTCCTCTCCAAACACCTTAGTTTGCATTAGGTCTTTAATACATTAGATGCTTTGAGTTGGCCTGAAGGGAGAGGACATGTATACTGAGAAACTCTTTTTTGAACAATGCACATTTTAAAACTAGACAATCATGCTCCAGGTTGTAAAAGCTCTGTGGTCTCCAGGCTTCTTAACCAAAGTGTAGAAAGTTAATCAATGATGACAGCATGAGATCATAGCAGTAGTTACACTACCGTTGCTACCATTCATCACATGGTTAATCACTGTCCCTCAGCGAGGAGCCTTAGCTCACGGAAATCTCACAAGGACTTGCTGAGTTTGCCGTGGGGGAACTGAGGTTCAGTCCAGTGTCCCGCAACTGGTACCTGACACGTGAGAGTCAGGATATAAAGATAAACCCATCTCACTTCTCAGCCTCACTCTACTAAACTGTCTCACTTACAAGCCCACGATATAAAATTGTATCGGTAATTTGAATAAAGTATCCCAATTATAAAATCCAAAGGCAAACATTCTTTCTCACTTATCTCTACCTCTGCAAAAGTAAGAATGCTACGCTTGGTTAATATGACCTTTTATCTGCAGAGAGCACCGCATGTTTCAAAACAATTCCCCATCTAACATTTCATTCCATTATTGCCACAAACCTGTGCAGTAGGTAGAACAGATGTTACTATTATCCCTACGTGACGGATAAGAATACAAAGGCACGAGAGGGTCAGATGCCTGCCAAGTCCGTGGCAGAGAGTAAAGGAGAACTCGGGTCTACTGACTTCCGCCTGAAATAAACACGTTTCCGACCTCCGTTCATTACACAGACATTCATATTCTCGTGGTCTCTCGTTCTCTCTCTCTCTGTCTCTCTCTCTCTGCTTCTCTCTGTATCTGTCTCTCTCTTTCTCAGACCTTCAGCCACTGGGCAGACTCCATAAATCCACTGCACCAGTATCAGCAGGGAACTGTGGTCATTTGACAACAATTCTATAGTATAAGAAAATTCTGTGATGGGGCGCCTGGGTGGCTCAGTTGGTTAAGCGACTGCCTTCGGCTCAGGTCATGATCCTGGAGTCCCGGGATCGAGTCCCACATCGGGCTCCCTGCTTGGCGGGGAGTCTGCTTCTCCCTCTGACCCTCTTCCCTCTCGTGCTCTCTATCTCTCATTCTCTCTCTCTCAAATAAATAAATAAAATCTTTAAAAAAAAAAAAAAAAGAAAATTCTGTGATGGTTCATTCCGGGAGATTCCCTCTCTGACCTAACTCCTTCTCCACACGAGAGAAGTTCGAACATATCCTGTGGCTCTCACAGGGAGATAACCACTAAGACAGAACCATCCCTTGAATTCAGCAACGGAATTCAACTCATTTTGACTCCAGTGTGTTCACACTTGTCCTCTCATTGGCCTCGAGGACACTCCATTTCCCTCTCTCTCCTTTCCTTCCTAGAAGCCTGCCTCAGATGGACTTCATATACAATTCAAATAGGGGGGGGAAATAATTTGTACAAAAGTTTACTGTCCGTTTGGGTGAATGTCTGTATTTTAAATTCAAAATAAAAAGAGGGGCGCCTGGGTGGCTCAGTCGTTAAGCGTCTGCCTCCGGCTCAGGTCATGATCCCAGGGTCCTGGGATCGAGCCCCGCATCGGGCTCCCTGCTCCGCGGGAAGCCTGCTTCTCCCTCCCCCACGCCCCCTGCTTGTGTTCCCTCTCTCACCTTGTGTCTCTCTGTCAAATAAATAAAATCTTTAAAATAAATAAATAAATAAATAAATAAATAAAAAGAGACCTCCCATTATGCTTATAAGACAGAAATATAATATTCCAAGAAAAAATCCAAAATGTCGCCATTTTGTAATTAGTGTAATTAATGACAAGTAATATAAATATATTTCAGAGAAGTCTGAATATAACATAGTAAGCATTAAATGCTTTCCATATTAAGTATATTTACAGTAGAAATCTGATATGTAGAATTGACAAACCTAACAAAACCTGTTAATATCATGGTTTTTGCACTCTAATTTAATGAGTTAGCTATTTTAAATTTTTGCCGAAGAAGCCAATGAAAGGAGGAAGGGAAGGAGGGAGATAAATGTGATTTTGTCACTTGAATCCACTATTTATTTATCCCCTTGTACCATACTGTCTTTCAGGAGTCTGTCCTGTTCAGTGGCAAATATTTATTTGAATATTTATTATATTTCCAGTGCAACGATTCTAGGTTCAAATTCTGCCCCTGCAGGTAAATACAGATAATAGTGATTGATGGGCTGAAAACGCAACCATAACTATCCACAAAATGACTGAAAAGGTGAGCTACAGTAGCTGCTGACATGAGCACAGTATTTACGGAACGAAGTCATACCTACAAATCTGAAAACCATTCCCACAAATGTGTCCCTCGTGAAATAAGGTCACAGTCATCAGTGAGTGAAGGACAAGAAGAAACAGGGAAGCCATAAAGAAATTTAGGCAGGCCATGAAGCCAAGGAGGTTGAGTATGATAAATAAATACAGAAGACAGAGGGCTCATAACACAGAGTGTACTGGAATTGCAAACAATATATTTGTAGGTACCTGATCTAAAACTGTCTGAATGATTCCAGCCAGTCAAAGAGGGGAGACATCAGGGCTTTGCCAGGCCAAGGTTCCAGAAGTCTTTTTTTTTTTTTAAAAATTTTATTTATTTATTTGAGAGAGAGAGAATGAGAGATAGAGAGCACGAGAGGGAAGAGGGTCAGAGGGAGAAGCAGACTCCCCGCCGAGCAGGGAGCCCGATGCGGGACTCGATCCCGGGACTCCAGGATCATGACCTGAGCCGAAGGCAGTTGCTTAACCAACTGAGCCACCCAGGCGCCCCTAGGTTCCAGAAGTCTTAAACAGGCTATAGAAGGGAGGAGAGCTGGCTGCTGAGCTCGTGGAGTACTGGGTTAAAGCGGGATCTTGAGACGCCTAGCTAAAAGACTGAAGCCAAAGCGCAGAACGGAGCCTGAGACACTGACCCTTGAGCTTGAGGCAGTTGGATGGAACACAAGGATCCAGGGGGCAGAAATGAGGCAGGGCTTGTACAATACTCCCAAGTCAGTGGTTGCCAAGATTTCAAGGGACTCCTTTATGGAGTGGTTGGGTTCTGATACCCACAGGTGAGAAGAGGCTACTGAAAATCCAGGGACTGCTAGACAAACCCTCTGCACACAGCCCCTCCCAGGTTCTACATTTTTGTCAGTCTCTGGAGCGAGCAGAACGTGAACTGACCAAACGGACGTGAAGAGGGGAAGAATCCATGAGAACGCTAACTTTCCTCATGGGCAGAGTCCAGGTACAGGGAGAGCTGCCAAGAAGAAAGCCCCTGCAGTATTTTTATTTGAGGTGCTTTGGGACATGCTGTCTCACCTTATCCTCCCAATAAAAATTTCCAGAAACAAGTCAGTCATGCAACTTGGCAAAATGGTTGATGGTAACATTTCATTTCCATCCCACAGCCCTTCTTCAAGACTCCAGGTTTACAGTCTTATACAGTAGTCTGCAGGTACCCGACCCTTAGATCCATCCATCCATCCATCCATCCATCCATCCATCCATCCACCAAGCATGTCTTGAGTGCCTCATATATGGCACTGGGTGCACAGGGATGAGTGAAACAGAGTCCTTGTCTTCTCAGAGCTACAATTCTAGTAGGAGAGGAAACACGACACAGAGGTCAACACACAAATAATATTGTTCAAACAGAGAAAGTGTTTGGACGGTTACAAAATGGATGCTGAACGCAAACTCAGGAGGAAGGCCTCCTTGGGCTCTGAAATAAGGACCTCTCTAAAGGCTGGTTTAGACGGGGCCTTGAAGACTGTGAGAAAGAACTGGATTCTTGGTGAAATGAAAAGCAACTAACAGAGTGAAACAAGGATAATTAATGACACGGTCTGATCTGTATTTTTCAGAGATCACTTAGGATTGCAGTGAATGAACTGAGACAACTGCAAGGAGGAAAGAGGAAGGAAAGCTCGGGAAAGTGCTACTGCGGTATTTTCAAGCAAGATATAGTGATGGCTGAGGTTAGGAAGGGGACAGCAGAGACGGGCAGAAGTGTAAATAAACTCAAAGTATATTTTGCAAGTAGAAGCTATGGGACTTACTGCAGGTCCAATGAGGGGAAAGGTAGTATTTTGTTAACATACCACCTGAAGCACTCGACAGATTCAGGGCAATCTCTATCAAAACACCAAGAGCATTTTTCACAGAACTAGAACAACTGATACTAACATTTATATGGAACCATAAAAGACCCCAAAGAGCGAAAGCAATCTTGAGAAACTAGAGCAAAGCTGAAGGTGTCATAATCCCAGAGTTCAAGATAAACTACAATAGGGGACTGGCACAAAAGTAGACACAAAGATTAATGGAGCAAAACAGAGAGTCCAAAAGTAAACCCACACTTATATGGTCACAAAGGAGGCAAGAATATACAACGGGGAGAAGACAGTCTTTTCAACAAATGGTGCTGGGAAAACCAGACGGCTACCTGCAAAAAAATGAAACTGGAACACTTTCTCACACCATACACAAAAATAAACTCCAAATGGATTAAAGAGTAAACATGAGACCTGAAACCATAAAATTCCTAGATGAAAACATAGGGAATAATCTCTTTGACATTGGCCATAGAAACATTTTTATAGATATGACTCCTGAGGTGAGGGAACTAAAGCAAAAATAAACTATTAGGACAACATCAAAATAAAAAGCTTCTGTACAGCAAAGGAAACCATCGACAAAATGAAAAGGCAACTACTGAATGGAAGAAGATATTTGCAAATGATACATGATTTGATATGATCTGCCAAAGGGTTAGTAACCAAAATATATAAAGAACTTCTACAGCTCAACACCAAATAATAATAGTGATAATAAAAGTCCAATTAACAATGGGCAGATGAGCTGAAGAGACATTTTTCCAAAGAAGACATACCGATGGCCAAGAGATACATGAAAAGATGCTCAACATCACTCATCACCAGGGAAATTCCGATCAAAACCGTAAGCTATTACCTCACACCTCTTAGAATGACTAGAATCAAAAAGACAAGAAATAACAAGCATTGGCTAGGATGTGGGAAAAAAACAAACCCTCCCCTCATGCACTATTGGCGGGAACGCAACCTGGTGCAGCCACTGTGGAAAACAGCATGGGGGTTCCTCAAAAAAATTAAAACTAGGACTACCCTATGATCCAGTAATCCCACTACTGGGTATTTACCCACAGAAAACAAAAACAGTAAGTTGAACAGATATATGCACCCCTGTGTTTATCACAGCATTATTTACAGTAGCCAAGATTTGGAAGCAGTCCAGGTGTCCATAGACTGATGAAATGGATAAAAAAGATGTGGTATGTATACATACACACACACACTGGAATATTACTCAGTCATAAAAAGGATGAGATCTTGCCGTTTGTGACAACATGGATGGACCTAGAGGGTATTACGCTAAGTGAAATAAGTCAGAGAAAGACAAAGACCATATGATTCCACTTATAGGTAGAATCTAAAGATTCTACAAACAAACAAACCAAACAAACAAACAAAACAAACAAACCAACCAAAAAACAAAAAGCAGAAACAGACCCATAAATACAGAAAAGAACTGTATGATGATTGCCAGAGGGAAGATGTTGAGGGGATGGTCAGAATGGGGGAAGGGGAGTGGGAGATACAGGCTTCACTTGAATGAATGAATGAATGAATCAGTCAAAGGGATGAAAGGCACAGCATGGGGAACAGAGTCGATAATACTGTAATCGTGTTGTATGGTGACAGATGGCAATGACACTTGGGGGGACCATAGCATTAAAAAAAGAAGTTACAGAGAACCCAACCAGCCTGGGACTGGGGTCCAGGGGGAGGAGCTCACAAATATGATGGAAAAATACCAGAAAGAGCCAAGTATAGGTCAGGGAAGGGAGGGAAACGAAGGGTTTCAAGGAAAAGGAATGGCTAACTTTTCCTTCTGATTCTTGCCAAAGGCACATTTCCCAATATGAATGGTTTTAGATCACTGGTCTTTGTAGCTTAATTATTCATCATAAATGAATATTATGCTTTAGACTAGTCACAGTAGGCACTGTTCTCCCCTGTGCTAATTTTTTTGATCACTTAAAAATACTTTTACTATGGCTTTATTCCTCAGATTACTTTAAACACAAGGGTACCACGGCAACTGAAACCACCTGGAAACAGAAGTACTCGAAAGAACGCCGGTAAGACCTATTACCATTGCTGTTATCCTCCACATTTAAAAACACACAGAGAACACACAGATATCGTATGTTCTAAGCAGACCCTGTTAAAGTCTGCAAAGTTCACGGTGGGAAGAGTACACAGAGCGAGGGCAACATTATCTGTCTAAAAAGAAATCCGAAATACTTGAAGAGCCTGGGCTCCTCCAATTATCAGAGCAAAGTCGAAATCAGCGTGAATTAAACCAAGCTTGGGCGGCCATCTTTGGAGTGAGAAGGATCCCTCGGTGTGCGGGGAATGCGCCTGTTAGCAGCTTGACAGCGTGATCCCTACAAGAAATCTTGGTTTACAGATTTGATTCTCAGACCAAGTTCCTGCAGACCAAGAGCCCTTACGCAGAAAAGCAGCCAACAGAGAACAGGGAAGTGACTCAATATTATTCATACGTTGACTCATTCGACATCGCAGAAGCCTCATTAGCCTCCCCTTCATTTATTTCCTGGGCTTAGAACTGTATCGTAAATGATACCATTCAGAGAAATGGCCGCACCATGAGGATCATTAAGATTTCTATACTGAAGATAGTATTTAGGAGTTTTGAAGGCCAGTAAAGAAAAGCTCATGCTTGTAGTTAATAAAATAAAGATCTCATTTCACTTTTGACTCTTGAAACTTTACTACCACGCGTGTTCTTTATCTCTTGCACCTATGGATAATTTTGCCATCAAACCCAGCTTCTTAGCAAACCTTAAATTCTTTTGAAAACATGGTGGAGTGTACATATATAAGTAATACTTTTTTAAAAAAGATTTTATATATTTATTTGTCAGAGAGAGAGGGCACAAGCAGGAGAAGCGGCAGGCAGAGGGAGCAGCAGGCTTCCCGTGGAGCAGGGAGCCCGAGGTGGGGCTCGATCCCAGGACCCTGAGATCATGACCTGAGCCGAAGGCAGATGCTTAACCGACTGAGCCACCCAGGTAACCCATCAGTATAAACTTTTAACTATAATTTTATTTATTTATTTATTTATTTATTTATTTATTTATTTATTTAGAGAGAGCGTGCGCACATCCATGAGCAGGGGTGGGTCTGGGGCAGAGGGAGAGGGAGAGAATCTTAAGCTGACTCCCTGCTGAGCATCAAGTCTGACGCAAGACTCGATCTCATGACCTCCCTGGGATCATGACCTGAGCTGAAACCAAGAGTCGGATGCTTAACCGACTGAGCCACGCAGGTGCCCCTAATTATAATTTTTCATTTCTGTCTACTTTTTTCTAAATGATGACATGCTAAGCCACCTGTCTCTCCACATTCAGTTTATGCCCACTTGGGATTCTGCTGAAATACCAAGGACCAGATGCTCCATTGCGCACTTGCACAAAATTCGGGCAAATAGTTTTCTTACCCTCTCGAAACACCCCCAATCAGCTTGCATAGTGCACTGTGGGAACCCCCAAAATGTTGCCTCCTTTCCAAAATGAAAAATCCTAAAACTAACTTTCAACTTCGCATGGTGCCATGTCATACCTCCTGCAAAATCCAATTCCATTTATTCTCACAGCATACCAGCATTTTCCTGCATGATTTTTTTTAAGATTTTATTTATTTTGGGGGACACCTGGGTGGCTCGGTTGTTAAGCGTCTGCCTTTGGCTCAGGTCATGATCTTTAAAAAAAAAAAAAGATTTTGTTTATTTTTTGACAGAGAGAGCAAGAGCGAGAGAGGGAACACAGGCAGGGGGAATGGGAGAGGGAGAAGCAGACTCCCCGCAGAGCAGGGAGCCCGATGCAGGGCTCGATCCCAGGACCCTGAGATCATGACCTGAGCCGAAGGCAGACGCTCAATGACTGAGCCACCCAGGCGCCCCTCTTGCATGACTTTTTTAACTAAGCCTTGGCTCAGCCTTCAGTTATCTGCCACTTAAACTGGTATGACCTTTACTCCCCATCTAATATCAAATGGTCTTCAAAGACGTTATTCCAGCTTATTATTCTGAACTGGTCACTCAGCTTGTCATAACATAAATCTATCATAAACCAAACCCCTGCCTCACCAACTCCAACCTTGAATCCCCTCTGGGATTTGTGATGATTGCTTCCCAATTCACTGGGTTCACCCCAAATTTGTTGTCTATTTCTTTACCTGTTCCCCCCCTTTTTTTTTTCAGAAAAAAAAAATATTTTGCATGCCCTACCTTATAGCAATATCAATAAGGGTTCTTTTAGGTCCTACCTTTGTTTTGTTTTGTTTTTTTAAGATTTTATTTACTTGAGAGAGAGAGAGCACACACAAATGGGGGGAGGAGGGGCAGAGGGTGAGGGAGAAGCGGACTCCCCGCTGAGCAGGGAGCCCGATGTGGGGCTCAATCCCAGGACCCTGGGATCATGACCTGAGCCGAAGGCAGACACACAACCGACTGAGCCACCCAGGCGCCCTAGGTCCTATCTTTAAGTCACTATAGAGAATGTTCTCACCTAAGATTATCAGCATATTTCCATGTTCCAATTCTTCTCCACCCACACTGGGGGCTGATGGGGGGAGGGTAGAGTCAGTTGGGGAAATGTTTTTAGATACCCAGGACCCACCTCCAAAATCTGATTTCAGTTGTCTGGGTGTTGGCATATGTACTGTCACACACATGTCACAGCGTGGGAAATATATTTTAATCACAGGGTCACATATAAAAGTAGTTTGGGTTTTGTCAAACCTCAACTTTTACGCATAGTTTACTGGTTTTTCTCCCCAGTTTTTAAGTTCCTGTTCCCTTTAAATTAATCAATAAAATACGGCATGATTCAAGTATTGTCTGTCCAAAATCACATCTTGGAAGACACAAACAATGTGGCAGAAAATACCATGCTTTCTCTTGAAGTGCAGTCTGAAAAACTGTAAACGCTAAGCCCTAAGAATAAAAGAATGGCACACACCGAGAGCCCCAAGAAAATCCTCAGTTACGTCTTTGCTTGAAGGCAGACCAGAGACAGAAGTCACCAGGATATTTATTCTCCCAAATACTCTTTCCTTTGTCTGCACGAGATCAACCTAGTCATTTTTGCTCTCCCTCCCTCCCATCCCCCTCCCTCCCCCCACCCCCACCCGCCCCCTTCTGACTCTCTCTCTGCTCTTCCCTCCCCCGCCTTCCTGTGACTCCTCCTCCTTGTCAACTTCACATTTATAGCTCCCTGGGCTCTGTGCTAAGCCTTTTTTCTCTTTTAATTTACCATTTACCATTTACCATACTCTTCTTGGATAATCTTGCTGAAATTACTACCTCTCTGCTGATGACACTTTAGGTATCCCATGTACATGGGACATGTACATGTCCCACCAGACTTCTTTCTAGGATGCCAGCTGGAAGGCTTCTTGCCCACACAGGTATGGTCACAACTAAATGTATCTTCCTTTCCAACAAATCTGCTTCTCCTCTAGAACTCCCGGCCTTGACTACCGGCATCACCACCTGCCCAGCTGCTCAAAACAGGAGTCTGGAAGCCAACCTTGATCTTCTCCCCTCCCTCACACCCCCTGCCCGTGTCTACCTCTCCCACTTTCCAAGAATCTCTCTGCTCCCCATGATCTCCATGCCACTGCTAGTTTAAGGTGCCTTCAGCTCTCCGTGCGACCTTGGCATTGATCTGGAGACTTCTTAATCTCCAAATCAGTCCCCGGCACCCATATTTCAGTCTGTCCTACACATTGCAGCGATGTCTTAAAAACAAAACAAACATCTGCATGTGAAAGGTGTGAAATCCAAATCCGGTTTGTACCGAAGTTAATAACATTGTACCGACATGAGTGTCCTGGTTTTTACACTACGCTACAGTTTATATCACATACTATGATCATTGGGAAAACGGAGTGAACGGTACTCGAAGGTCCTCTATCCTTTTCTTGCAAATTCTTGTGGGTCTTAAACTATTTCAAAATAAAAAGTTACAGGGGAAAAAAACCAAACAAACTGATTATATTCTCTGCTTTCTGCCCCCACTGAGCAGGGAGCCCGAAGTGGGGCTTCTTAAAGCCCTTAGATAGCTTCCCTTAAGTAAGACTGACATCCTTACATTGACTCTCAAGCCCACTCAAATTCTGGTCTGCCTCATGCTCCATTTTCCTTTTTGGACTCCTACTACAACCATACTAGTCTTCTTTTAATTACTCAAAAAGGACACTCTCTCTTGCCTTAAAGAACTACACATAAGTCATTCCCTCTGCTTAGAACAGTTTCCCTAAATCCTTACTGGGCTTATTATCTGCCTTGTTCTTCAGATCTCTGCTAACTGTCCCTTCATCCAGAAAGTTCCCCAGGCATTCTCTAGTGATGCAGCCCATCAAACTAGGCTGGTCGTTCTAGAGAAGCAGATTTGTTGGAAAGGAAGATACATTCAGTTGTGACCATACCTGTGTGGGCAAGAAGCCTTCCAGCAAACTAGGCATTCTCGACTGATCCAGGAATTCTCTACTGATCCAGCCCATCAAACTCTTTTTCATATTAGCTTTCAGGACCTGGCAGCACCTTTGACTTCTCCTTTGATAAAATTCATCATGCCTGAAATGTCTTGCTCAATATCTCCCCTCACTCCAGTCATCCATAAATGTAACATGGTCAAAGAATTAAAGATTCTGGTGAGAAAGGATTTGTTGAGTAAATGAATTAATGAATTTTTTAAATTGCTGCTAAAAATCCAAATTCTTCATCACCTTCACCATTCTCCAAAGGGGTCTCTGGATCGTAAATATATTGGTATATTGAACGATAGTCTACTTTCCTATAATTAGCAATACTTTTATGAACCATCTTATGAACCACAATTTGGGGGCAGCAGTAGACCACATATTACAGACTCTGGCGGGGGGCGGGGGAAGTGCTATGTCATTCCAGGTGTTCAGTAACATCAGAGAGGAGTTCAGAGACATAACTACAATGTCATAAATATCTAATAAAGAAAAGGAATTAAAATAGGTATTTTTGTTCTAGAAATAGCTCTATAGGAAGTCTACGGATTCACATTCAATTAAGCGTAGGTCCTTGGCCTACACTTAGACCAAGGAGGATCTACAAAAGGCTGACGTTGACTATTATTTTCTGCACTAGTACCTGCCCTATGTGCTCACCTAGCCACACTCCCAGTGAACTCACAGAGACACCGAGGGCTTGCTATCTCTGTAAACCATCTACGACTGTATGAACAAATGTACAACGAACACTACATAATTCCAAGAACCAAAGGATTTCCAATAACAAGAAATCATCACTCAGAGAGTCAGCCCCTGGTTTTAAAAATGAGGAACCTGGTAAGATCAGAGTTACCTGCTGCCGCAAACAGGATCAGAACAGAAGTAGCCTGGAATCCCCATGACAAAACTCTACTCCATTTGCACACAGACTGTAGAATTTTCCAGAAGTGCATCCATTTGCAAATATTTCCATCTGCCCTATTTTACCCTTGGCTCCTTCATACTGAGGTTTTTAAAAGTACAAATAATAGCTAAATCGAGAAGTAATGAGAATGCCATTCAGATTTCTGATAAGGGCAGATGTAAGAACCAATTGAGGAACATTAAAACTCTGAATTCGGTTCTGAGATCTTTGAGTTCTTAAGTTTTGAGTTCTTAAGACTTTGAGTTGTTAAGTTTTGTCTTCTGATGTGTTCACTTTAAATTGGATTCTAAATGAGGGAGTGGGGAGATAAAAGTCAGAGAGAGCTTTACGTCAAGATCTGGGAATGAACGCATGAGGAAGAGAAGAGTGAAGACGCTGTCGGGTGGCGCTTGGTTCAAGTTAATGCTCTAACCGTGTGCTCTCTCTCATTGACACCTGTCTTATTTATCTTTTTTAATAGTATTTTTTTCCACAAAAGGCATACAATCCCTATCTTATCTACCCATTGACGCGGCGGATTTTTTTCATCTGTGAATTATTCTTCATCATAATTCACATGAATGAGATTTAATATCCTCCTTTGATATTAAAATCATGCGTAAAAGCTTGTAGGGGTAAGTAAATAAAGAACGAGGCCATCTCTTTTTCACACTAGCTATGTTCTAATGCCTGAGTATCAGAAGTCCAAACCCCACTTCCAGGGTTATGTGAAGATGCACAACAATCAGTGAGATGGTAGTTCACATGCTCGGAACAGATAAGCGCAGAATCAAAGGCACTTATCCGGAAAAGGCAGGGGCAGTGGACCAAGGGCAAGAAGAGGAAGGGTGCCTGATTTTGCAAGAGTGGAGAAGTCCTGGTGTTTCCAAAGTCCTGGGCGCGCCCAGCTGCTGCGCTGGTATGTGGGACTAGAAGCAACGGTGCGAACGGGATCGGGATTTCCTGTCGCAGAAGGTGGCTTTTCCCACCTACAGGCACCTCCCTTCAGACAACTAAGAACATGTGTACTCTAGCCCCACCACCATGGACTTCTCTTTGGGAAAAGGTTTACCCATATAAGGGAGAGAGAGTGAGGGTACATCTACCTAAACATCTACTCTTCTGGACAGGTTAAAATGGATGCACCGAGGCCCCAGCCCAGGGATCAGGAGTCAGTAGATCTGGGCTAGTTCATGGTCATTTGCTTTCTTAACAAGTGCCTTCAATTATATACATGCAGATGTCCAGGAAGCACCCTTGCAGAAACACTTTTCTAGATTCTCTAAGTTCTGTCTCTGTATAAAATCAGACCAGCAGAGTTCTGCCTTTTGAAGAACGATTCTAGCTTCCCAAAAGAAATGTCTTCAAGAAACTACATTTTAATACTAAACCTTGAGCTTTTTATGAAGGGCTGACGTAAGAAACAACCCTACGATGACATTTGTGACATGTAAGACATTGACGGTTACATCTTTCAACGTCTCTTCCTAATCTTACGAAATAGGTGTCTTTTATTATGAATTGACTTAACATTTTTATTTGAAAGTAAATGGAATATAATTAACACATGTGTGTAGATATACGGATATACACACATACGTATGTAGATATATGGAAGGCATACATATGTGCGTATATCCGTATATGTGTATGTGTGTGTGCGCGCACGTGTGTGTGTGTATGGCATTCTGCCAGCTCACTCTCAAAACCAGGAACCAGGAACCCCTCCCCCTTAGGGCAAGTAGTCCCAGGCAGATAGCAGCCGACTAGCTATCTGGTCCTATCAGAACCAAACCCTGGTGAACCAAAGTGGAAATACAGAAAAATAATGGAGGCTCTGCCTTTGATTTTAGAAGGATCTAATTCTAATATCCCTCTAGGCAAGGGAGCTACAGCTCAATTTTTTTTAAAAGATTTTATTTACTTATTTGACAGAGAGACACAGCGAGAGAGGGAACACAAGCAGGGGGAGTGGGAGATGGAGAGGCAGGCTTCCCGCGGAGCAGGGAGCCCGATGCGGGGGGCTCGGATCCCAGGACCCTGGGACTCATGACCTGAGCCAAAGGCAGATGCTTAACAACTGAGCCACCCAGGCGCCCCTTCAATTTTTTTTTTTTAACTTCAAACCTACACATGAAGTTTACAGGGAATTTTGATTTTTGTTTATTTCTTGGGCTAAAGTGTGTGTGTGTGTGTGTGTGTGTAGGGGTAAAGTGGGTCCTTTTAAGTTAAAATATAGCCATTTATTGCCTATTTGTTCATGCAATAATTTCTTAGGAAAACTAATTACAGACAATACTCATGTAAGTCATTATTCTGACATAAAAATTTTGCCAGATCTGTCTCTCTCTCATCCCCGAAACAACACCAAAAAATTTCAAAGTCTTTTTAGGAAGTCTGCACAGAGTGGGAGTGTTTCTAAATACTCAGCCAAGCCTTTTATTTACCACACCTGGCAGGTGCTCCATCAAAGCTGTTTGAATGAAAAAGAAGTTCTGATCCTTATCCTATGGGCAGCTACTACGAGGCTGAGAGGACACACTGATGTCTTGATGTTGGTCCTGTGAGGTCTAAAACAATTAAATAAACCATACCTCATCCTTCCACATTTCCCTTTCACTTGCATGGGCTGAGCAAGACAAAAGCTGCATGAGCCATGACTTATAATTAATTCTACTGAAAATGGTGAGGTTGCCTATGGTACTTTCCATGAGAGTCTGGAGACACGGAGCTTTACATATGGAAAGATAATTCGGCCTTTGACAGAAGCAAAAGAAAGACACAAAACTTTGGTAAACAGCTCTTGAACCTATCTCAGAACAAAAAATGCAACTGACCATTTTCTTTGCCATACATCACCTACTCGATGTCCTGGCTAAACCCTCAAATATGGAAAAGCTAAATAGGGATGGATTGGACATGCTGACATTCTCCTCGAGGAAATAAAACTGGATCATACAAGTAAGTCTTACTACATTCTGAATATCACACGCCATTCTGACCAATTAAAAGTCAAAGTATTTCTTCCTTTCTGGTAATAATCAGTGTTCCTGGTAGATTTTTCGAGCCTCTTAAACACTTACAGAGCACGTTTTTGTTCAATTTCTGTCTTTCATAACGTGAGCCTGCTTTTTGCTTCTTGATGTTCAAGTATCAGATGTCTTTAAGTATACTTCGCAGTATTCAGAATTATTTTATATCTGAATCCACTTTTCCAACAAATAAAGGAAACTTCTTTTTGTAGGACTCGCTCTTCTTTAGCATTCTGAGAAAGGTCCCTATTACACCTTTGGTCTCTCGGCTTTCCTGGAATAACAGCAAAGCAATGTTCTCTCTTGAGAAAGAACAAAGAGGCAAGAGAATTTGTATAGTTGAAGTAAAATAACTGCAAACAAGCTATAAAATGGAATTGGTGGGCTGTCTCAACCATCCCCAGTTTTCTTCGAGAACCCTGTACAGAAACTTAAAGAATGTCATTTTTATAAGTACTGGACACCACTCACCCCTCACATCCCACATGTCAGTACAGGAAAGAGAAGCGCCATCTTGTCACATCACTGGGGGCCCTGCAGGCCAGAGGGCAAGGCCCTCATGTAATGTCTCCAATGGATGCCAACGGCGGGTCCTTGGCTGCCCCTAGCTCACAGTTATATTTGGCCTCTCCGTGGCATTGAAAAGAATGAAATAAAAAGGAAGAAGTAAGGAACACTTTAGGCAACGCTTTAAAATCATGTATTTCACATTTTTATAAAACACCAGATTTCTTGCTTTTCTTGGAAAATGAGCACGTTTGCCATCACTGGGCCCATTTTCCATCAAGTCAAGGGGCGGCTGAAACCGAGTCTGAGCTGCTTCCTGTGGAGGGGGCGTGTGCTCTCTAATTCACTCGAGTCCGCCAACCTGGTCCACCTGACTCGTCTGTGGACCCTACCGGACCCTGGTAGGCATGCACACTAACCACATTTCTGCATGGTGTGGTAAGGGCTATGCCTGGGATACAAAGGGGTCAAAGCAGTCTGGGACAATGGAAGCTCTCCTCTGGCTAACGTCATATTCACTTGCTAACCTTAAAAAAAAAAAAAAACAAAACAAAAGAAAAAATAACACCAGGGCACCTGAGTGGCTCACTCGTTAAGCGTCTGCCTTCGGCTCAGGTCGTGATCCCAGGGTCCTGGGATCCGGCCCCGCAATGGGCTCCCTGCTCCGCGGGAAGCCTGCTTCTCCCTCTCCCGCTCCCCCTGCTTGTGGTTCCCTCTTTCGCTGTGTCTCTCTCTGTCAAATAAATAAAAATAAAATCTTTAAAAAATAAAAATTAAAAAATAAGTAAATAAATAAATAAAAATACCAATTCCTGGAGCACCCCCCACCCCGACCCCAGACCAAATGAATCAGAATCTCTGGTGGTGGGACCCAGACACCAGTACACTTAAAGTTCCCTAGGTAGTTGCAATGCGACCCACAGTTGAAACCCCCTGCTCAAGGCTAAGGGTCTTCATATGCTTGTTCACATTTCTCCTGAAAGAATGTTTTAAACTGTGTACCTCCATTCATATTCGTACCCGGTATTTTTCGGCACAAGTTCAAACAGTTGCCATGGATGTAATTTCTGGCAAGGGATAAATATCAGTATTCCAAAATGAAATGGCTATATCACTTGGGTTGCCCACCAGAATCCATTTCTTAAAATGCAGGACTGAATTCCCAAGACTCAGAAATTCTCTATCATTCCTTTGTCTTTCTTTTTCATTTTTTTTTTTTTTTTTGAGAGCGAGCAGGAGTGCCCAAGTGGGGCAGAGAGAGCGAGAGAGAGAATCTTAAGAATCTTACGGGACTTTTTATGTCCATGCTGAGCGTGGAGCCAGATGCAGGGCTCCATCTCACGACCCTGAGAGCATGACCTGAGCCGAAATCAAGACACAGACACTTAACCAACTGGGCCACCCAGGCGCCCCTCGTTCTTTTTTTTTTTTCTTTTTGATGAAACTCTATTTCTATTCTACTTCCCCCACTGAATGCGAAATATTTTTTAAGCTTCAAGTCTTTTACTGATCACACCTTCACAGACATTTTCAGGCAGGTCAATTTTAGGAAAGAATACATATGGAAGTTGAGAATCTCATTTCTTTCCATAGATCTATGCTCTTGTATCCCTTGTCTTAGCCTGGGATCTCCCAGAAAACGGACTGAGAAAAGAGGTTGAGTGCAGAGAGTTTCTTTGGGGGAACCGGCCAAAGACATGTCCAGGAGGTGGAAGAGAGCAGCAGGGAAGGAGGGAGCGCCAATTCCAACAGTCATGGTATCGTGAGCATGCTGGGCAACTGGAGGTCAGCGACAGTGGGGACCCTCCCCAGACCCTGGTGAGACGCGCCTCAGAACTACATGTGGAGGACACGGAGGAGGAGGAGGTTTGCATCCTGCTGCCCATCCCCCACCGGTCTCGGGTCCCCACGTGGGGTTAACTCACATTCCCTTCTAGGTTCACACACGTAAGTCGAGCTCAGAAGTAGGGTGAGGTTGAGAAAGGCAGGGTCGCAGCTGAGGCATGGAGCTAGGAGGGGACACCTGTGTGCACTCGGGTTGTTGCAATGGCTGATGGTTAAAAAGGTGGGCTGAAAGCATGGGAAGCTGGACACGAGAGAAGTCTGATACCCTCTCGGAAAATCCTGGAGGGTCCCCCACTCTCTCCAAATTGAATTCCCCATTGTCTCCAACACTGAAGAGACAGAAAACGCTTTGAAGAGGTGATCCCACATCCGCAGTAGAAAATGCAAATGTCTTCAGCATGGCCTACACTTGCATGCTCCTGGGAGCCCGACTCTCAGAGAACACCAAGTGACTGCAGCTCTCCAGACCCAGGGAACAGGTGTCCTTCGGAACTCGGAAGTCCTCACAAAAGAGTAATGCACAAGTCAGGAGACAGAGAACAGAGACCAGGGTGGGTGGGTAAATTCAGGCAACTAGGCTAACAAAGAAAGGGCATTAAATCTTCAACTTTCAAAAATGTCACGCTGCCAAAACAGAATGCATGTACGTATGGTTCAAATCTGGCTTGTAGACGTCCAGTTTGTGCCATTTGCAAGTCCAGATTCATGAGACTCTCTCCCAGATGACTTGCCTGACTTCCTCACCTGACTGTCCCATAGAACAGAGCCATAAGTGAAGGAGAGTTGTCATCCACTTAGATTTCCCAGCTTCTGCACACAGCTATAAGAATATGCCATATCTACTGTGTTCCCCTGCTCCGAAAAACCTGAAAGTCGTAGTAAAATAATGAGATGCTGCGTATGAGCATGTCAGAAGCCACGGTGGGCTTACAAATGTGAAATGCCAATGTCACCATCATCATTATCATCATGAGATGAACTGAAAAATTCACCAGGAGGCGACTGCACGAAGCCAAAAGGCCAAATGAAGGTCATATGAAAACTTGGAAGTCAAGATGTGTCCTCGCAGGCGATCATTACCTGTAACTAAAAATGACCCTCATTAAAATATATTTATCTTCATTATATTGGCCTAAGCTTTCATCAAATTAAAGTCTCTGCCGCTAAATCAATGCCTATTAGCACTACACTTGAGACATGACTATTGAATTTTTACTGTTCTTTCTTAAACACTCTATCTGATTCTTATTAAATAAGCAATAAAATCTAACTTCTAATTACCAAGTATTTAATTTCAATTACTGCAAATGTAGAATATATTCCCACGGCAATTAAAAGTAAGATTTTACAAAAGGCTGTTTATCAGACCCTAGAAAACTAGATGACTTCGATTTGAAATTCTATGCTCCCTACTCTAAGTATAGATAGATGCTAGGCATTTCATCTTGAACTCCATTCAGCCTGGAGGGGTCATGCTGCTGCCATGAATTTTCCATCATGTTTATTTTTTCCCTTACTTTGAAAATTAGGAGTTCAAGTTTAAACAGCATTAGTTTCCCAAAGCAAAGCCGCAGACGCCAATTTAGATAAAATAACTTATGACAACACACAGTAAATGGAAATTCCGATAATTTTAATGTCCCACATAAAGATACTGATAAAAATAACTAAGGTATTTTTTTTTAAATATTAGGATAGCTTTTGATTTTCATGCAAACAGAGTGACCTTAGAGTTCAAATTCATGTGAGAACACTTGGGTATATGTGCTAGTCTGGCTTTAACTAAAATTAAATTAGACAGGAAATGGGTCCCCACACTCATCACTCTAATCAGGGCTTTTTAACGACCATAAAAATTGTTCTTGTTTTTAAAACAAAGGAACATTTTTAAATGCCAATATTTTAAAAGCTATATGGATGATTTGGGTAGGCTGACTCATAGGGTCGGTGTAAGAATGAAATGAATTAAAATGCATACGTAGAATATTAAGGGTCAAATATAAATGCAATGGAGAGCTTCCTTGTAGTGGAACTAGAATGAGCACAGCAGCAGAATGCTTTGAGTAGTTGTACCCAAGAGGTCAGAAGAGCAACGAAATGCAAACCAGACTGGCCACTAAACAACATCGTAAATCTTTAATGTGGCCTTTTTGGAGTTTCTCTATTTTTTTCTGTAAACAAACAAAAGGATTATAGGACAATCAGGGTTAAAGCCATATGTTTTTACAGGTTGAAGATACACCATCACTAACCTAAAAACAAATTCCATGCACGAAATCTTCATAGACGATTGCTTTCATACATAAAGTCTTCATATGTGCCTCTACAAATTGGTAAATAAGAACAGACTCTTTAGCATTCTGGCGTTTAGGAATCAAAAGCATGAGGGCTATCGATGCTGTCAAGACCCCCCCCAATAGACATGGGTCAACATCCTAAATCCTCATTCTATCCTCAGTATGAATAGGCAGCCAAGGATCACCTCCATAAGACTAAAGTGAAAGCAACACACACACACACACACACACACACACACACACAGCATCTCAGGGATAGGAAAATGATTAAAATAATAAGAATCATAATGACATCAAATTTGTGTCCACAGACGAGAAAGTCAAGAGGATATTGCATCGACAAAGTCCAAGAGAGTACAACGAAGAAAGGATAATCAGAGAATAAGAGTTCTTGGAAATTAAATAGAGCAGTCAAGATTCTGATTAAAAGGAGTACACTAACAGCCATATCATGCTTCCTGTGGGGACTGGGAAAGCAAAGAACACAAAAGGTGAGACTGTTCTTCTATTTTAATCCCTTCTACTTTTACTGATTGTTAAAACCACATATATCGGAGGGGGAGACGAACCATGAGAGACGATGGACTCTGAGAAACACACTGAGGGTTCTAGAGGGGAGGGGGTTGGGGACGGGTTAGCCTGGTGATGGGTATTAAAGAGGGCACGTTCTGCGTGGAGCACTGGGTGTTATGCACAAACAACGAATCATGGAACACTACATCAAAAACTAATGATGTGATGTATGGTGATTCACATAACATAATAAAAAAGAACCACATATATCAATGCAAATAATAAAACTTAGTTTTGAAGAACAAAGTTAAAGACTGCTATAGAATTTTGTGATGTGGCTTCTGACTATCTGCCTTCAGTCATTGATCTAGTTTTTGGAAATGTCCACGCCCTTGAGCTCAAGATCGCTAGCTGTAGTGGAACAAGTTGGCTCTGTCACTCAGTACAGGGACGGAGAATGCACACCACGGGGAACTGTGAGGCATTTCAGGAAGCAGGTGTCAGCAAGAAATAGGATTGGGCTTTTGTTGGATAATTTGGGGCATGTTCTAAGGAAGTAGAGGTTCACTCTAGATTGGGTGTTGTCAGAAAGCAGGGGCAAATCTGTGCTCAAATATCTCAATCAATCTTTATCTATAGGCTGGAGCAAGCCAACTGCTGTACTTGGTAAAGAAGAAGTCACACACTTAGTGAGAGAGGGAGGTGTCTGGTAGTTTGCTGCTTACCTGGTGGCCCAGTCCAAAATGGCTAGTCTGGAGATTGTTTATGCCCAACAGGAGAACAATATGGCTTAGTTTTAAAGCATCAAATCAGTTTGTAAGAACCCTGCAATCCAGCTTTGAGCATCAGATCAGTTCCCGGATGTCATAAGCTGCTTCTGTTCTTTCTTTGAAGAAAACCAAAAGGATACGACTGATAATGATTACCCATAGCTTATAATCTTGATTTGTGTGAATCAGGTTACTATGTATGAGTTTTCCTTCAAGAAATTACGGTTTCCTTAGAGATCAGATACCAAATCTTAATCCTATGTGTACACCTACAAGAGTCAACTCAGATAGGTCAAAGTCTTTACTGTCCCCAAAGAGGTCAAGGAACTTGCCTAACATCACCCAGCTGTCATCTGGAAGAGTCGGGACTGCAGCTGGAGTTTGAACAAAAGCCTCTTGATGCTATGCTGGAACTGTCTGCAAGTGGTATCCCAAGAAGATGGATGCCTCACTAGCATTTGGGAGAAGGTCATGCCACATAATTTCATTATCTGTTCTATCATACACCTTTCACATGGGTTTTTCCCTTTGCTCGCTACATATGTCGGATGATCAGACTCTAAGGATTTAGTCGTATGGCTTTAGGCCAAAGGGATTCCTGAAGAAGATTAAAGTATGCGCTGCCACGGGCCATCCTCCCTTGACAGGGAGCAGCTACTTTGTTCTTAGGCTAGGGCAAGAGATGTTTCTAGAGTTACTGCCAAAATGTTCATCTGGGAGATACCCTAGAATAGCAGAAGATATGACAGATGTACCTACAATACCGGGGGCAGAGGGATAGCAGTAAAGAGGGCCTGCTGTTGAGGCTAGTGCCAATAACCACCAACATAGACAACATTAAGTAGAGTGAGTGGAGGAGGAGTTCCTTAATACTGTCCCATTAAGTCCATATTTATCTCACCATTAAGTGCACCAGTCAAGAATTTACTGGCGTATATTACTGTGTAAGAGCATCTGGGAACCTAGTGTGCATTCAGTGGGTGCCCACCGTGGACGGCGTGCGAATGATGGATGAGATGTGCAAATAAAGACCCCCATCCTCCAAGAGTTTTGAAAGTATACAAGGGCACCAGTGTTGGGGTCACATTACCTGTGTTCTAATCTCACTTGTCACTCACAAGCTGGGCAACCTTGGGAAAATGACTTAAAATTTCAAATTCTCAATTTTATCATTTATAAAATGGGAGAAAGTTAATGCCCTCTGCAGAGGCTTGTTGTGAAGATTAAGGAAGATAAGGCAGAAAAAAGTTTGCAGCTCTTAGTGTAATACTCCATGAGCATATCTATTCCTTTTTGTACCGAACGTCTTCACTACTATAGGTATTTACTTAGAGGCAGTTTGAATATGCCCCTAACAATGCAGCATGTGGAGAAACAGAAAATCGTAATGAGTTATGGCTACATCTATCAGTAAAAATGGTAGATAACCATTTCTTCGATCAAAAGCCATTTTGAACCATTAAACGAAAACTCTCCATGCCCATGGAAAGCAGAACAATGACTCTCCCAAAAGATGTCCATTTTATAATCCCTGCACTTGCAAATGTATTACCATATATGGTAAAAGGGACTGACAGATATCATGAAGGGTATGGACCTTGAAATGGCGAGATTACTTTGAATTATCCAGCCGCACCCAATGTCATCAAGCCAGAGAGGCAGGAGAACGAGAGTCAGTGACTCCACGTGAGAGAAGACTGGATGGGCCACTGAGGACCTGGGGGATGCAGGCAGTCTCTCGACGCTGGAAAAGACAAGGAAACAGGGTCTCTTCTAGAGCTTCCAGGGAGGAACCCAGCTCCGCCTACTCCATTTTAGCCCAGTGAGACCCCCATCGGACTTCTAGGGGATAATAAGATAATTCTGTCTTGTTTTAAGCCACTATATTCATAGTAATTTTTTTTTTTATAGCAGCAATAGGAAATGGATACACTGTCTCTCAGCTTTATTAAACCATCTGTGCAAAAGGACTAAGGGACATTTAGTACATGTGTGGTGTACTTGCTAATAGGACAAACTGATAGCTGGTTACTGAAGATTCTGCCTGGTCTATTGTGTATCTACATCAAGAGTACCTCTAGTTCATTACAGAAACGTAAATCATAGAACAGCCTACCTGAATGGCCACTGCAAACCACTGGGTACAAACTCCTCTCCACGTGCTTGAGAAAATCCTTGGATTTGACAGAGTCGGCAAGCAGCTAACAAACAGGGACCAGAACATGCAGTGAGGAAATAACTTGAATATATTCCAGAGGAGGGCGGACAGAAAAAAATTGTATATGGTTCCTATAGAAAGTAGCCTTGTACGTAAAGATTGACTTCAGGACTTTTAAACATCCTTCTGTGTCCCATCTTCCTCTCACAACGGACCTTAGAGTTTGTTGTGATTTTTGCAATACCAGAAAAATCTGAATCTCCATGCCCTCGACAACCTCACCCTTCCTGATACTTACAGAGTTCATCGTTACTTAGCTTAAGGCAATTTTCTCTATTAAAATAGACGGAATCTTAGAAGAGTGAGTACACTCACTCCTTTATTATTTATACTGAGATATAAATAAGGTTCTCAATGCCAGGGAGCAAGTTCACTACTCTGTCCAGAACTAACTTTCATAAAAATTTAAAAAAAAAAAGTTCCAGAACTTTTTCTTAAGAGATCAGTGGAAAAAAAAAAAATCTTCCATAAGCCTTCCAAAGATTACAAATGTAAAAGGACAATTTTTAAAGGGAGGCCTTATTGACCCTGCTATAGTGAGAATATCCTGACACTTGGGACCCGAGCTTATCCGTAAACTTCCATACCCAAGTTCATGATGACTCTTTCTTTCCATGAAATGAGAGATAAGTTTCCTAGCTGCAAATGAATACTTACTTCCCCATTAAGGGGCATAAGTTATAACTTTCCTAGATTATTGATAAAAATGTAATTTAGCCAGTATGAATCCAAAAACAAACCTTATTTAAAAATCCAAAACCTCTCAACTTAATTCTAAGTGTTTTTGCTTTAATTTTAAAGTACATCAATGTGAACTTACTGTAAAATGGAAAGATTTGCCTTGTGGTGAGGTTAAAATTGTCATGATATTTTTAGGCCATGAATCTGAACACTCTCTAGAGAGATCATCTTGGAAAAATGTCCAAAATCAAAACAGGAAATTAACAGGGTCATTAAATTAGAGTAGAAAGTGGTTTTATATATTATTTTGTCCCATATTTCTCTATCAGTACATGAGCTTTCTGAGACTAAGGCATGATTCATTTTCTTTGATAAGCATATTTAACTGCACACATGTCTCTGTATGAGTCTAAAATTTGTATTTTCAATACTCCAGATTTTTGTTCAAGATTTAATTGGGCATTTTAGATAATCAGGAAGATTTCTCTAAATACTGAGAGAATTAAGATTTATAAAATGCATTTATATTTTTCGGCAAAAGGACAAAAGAATGAAACCCCAAAGACACCTCTTAAAGATTATGAGCATTTCCTTTCTTTTTCCATCTCTTGCTGAAAAAATTTAATTTTTTCTGAGACATAACTTGGTACGAGCGAGCCAGGCTGATTAATAGGGACAACATGACCTCTATGTTAAAAATAATAGGGATTTTCCAAGTGAGCATCCAAAAGTCTACACTTTCAAACTACTGAGGCAGGCTGCTCTTTGTGTATTTGGAGCGGAGAAAGAAATGAAAAATTCTTCTAAGGGTAACTATTCATTGACCAAAGTAACCTATATTCAACTCTAAGAAACGGCTTAAGGTTTCACATGATTTTCTTTCTATTTTATCTAAAATGTAACAGCCACACATTCAGTTACTAAGAGACCAGGTTCCAAAATAATTTGAAGCTTCACATTCAGAACCAATATGCTGTTGTTTCTCCCTTCAGTTAACCTAGCTTATCTAAGCAAGGATGCTCTAACTCCATGGCAAGCTAACACATACATAAGCACAACAGATGTATTCATTTACTACAGATAAAATAGACTATTCTTCAGAGGCAAGGAGAACAGTAGTAGGCTGCAGAGGACAGAGACAGGAGTGGATCTGTGTTCTAATCAAGATGCTGTCTTTAGGCAAGTTTCTTTACTTCCCTGAGCCTCGAAATCCTCCCTTGAAAACCGATGCTAATAAGTAACATTTATCTCAAGGGGTTAGTGTAAAATCTATAGGGGAAAAAAATCACGTAAAACATTTAGTAAAGGATTTGGCACAGATAACAGTGCTCAATATAAACTTTCTGTAATGATAATAAGTAGAATTATTATTTCTAATGCTTCCTTGTGAAGTTAGGCTACTATAGAACTCGCCGAATACAAACACCATTTGTAGAACCCGCTTTTTTTGGTTGGTTGTTTGTTTGTTTTACTGGCTCTTAAAAAAGAATCAGAGATTAAATTATTTCATACTCTGAAATCAGAATGGCATAGTACTACAGTGATCTGAGGATTTCTTTTCAGAAATTTACCCTTAAAGTTTACCTAATTTTGAACAAAAAGTTACTCCAACTATGTCTCTAATTTTTCTCCCAAGTCCTACGTCTTTGCTCTGCTAAACTTTGAATGGCCTTTGGCCAAAAGCTACTGCTCTACTCTTGACTGTGTCCCAAAATAGTTCTAATGGAACTTAAAATCTCAAAGTATCTCAGGGTTGGAAGAGTTCTCAAAAGCCATTTGGTAGTATTTCCCTTCCCATCATCCGATATTGCTGCTGTCTACTAAGTGATCCTAGAGCTTTAGTGAAAAGTCTCCAATGTTAAAGCTATCACTACTTCAGGAGGCAGCTGATGGTCAGACCACCGCAAATGTGGGAGCCATTGTTAAGAAGCCACCAAATATCTCCAAAGAAAGAAACAAGTGTCCCTGCCTCGTTTTTCAACATAGAACTGGAGTTATGTCTAAGACAGTAACTTGAAAACTCAGCCATATCTCATCTTGACTCCACAGAGAGCCGTGATATGTTTCATTTAAGGAATCAATAAGGTATGTTCTGGGAGCAGAGTGCTCTAACAATGATATCAAGAATCTGTTCTGCTTCAGTAAAGCAATACCTCCATTAGAACTCTACCTTATCTCCTTCATCTGTCAAGTGCAAAGAAGAACACAAGCTGTTTCTTGACTGTTGGGAGAATTACACGAGATTGTCCATGTAAAGTACTTAGCCCACAGTACCAGACACACAGTAAGCATTCGACAAATGGTGGTCAACCCGGCAAATAATGCCTACGGGGTAGCTAGCAACATGCCCGGCACAAAGCATACATTCCAAGAATGTGACTGTTACTCATTAGGCCCTTTGTTTCATTATCCAAGACCTCAAATATCGCCTCCCAAAAAACATAGCTTGATGAGTACTAACACGTTAAGAGCAAGGGAATTGGCGACGATGCTGATATAGCACCAAAATGCAACAGCGCACAGACCTTCTGGGTGAGAAGGAGAATTTCACTATTCCAAGACCCAGAAGTACGATGGGACCCATTGCACAACCAGATCTAAGACTGCTCTACAACAGTGTTAAGGACCACATGCTCTGCTCGAATATTCCAGGCTGTCTGTAACCGAGACATAGGGCAACCCAAATAGGGAAGTTTCCATGAAGTATTTCTTTGTCCACTACAATACAGAACTATTACTTCTTCACGAGTGGCTCTGGAATAATAGGGAGCAGTAAACTAAAAACAGAAACAACCCGTCAGGTGTGTTTCTCCACTACCTCGGATCTACCCACTTGCCTCCTTGCATGAGCCCACAGCCCCCCTTGACTGCTACCTCACTCCTCAATAGCCTCCGACCTGGGGCTCCAGCCTCCGGCCTCTCCTCGGCCTCCACCAAGATGCCAGATGGTGGAGCAATCTTCCCCAGATCTCACTGTGCCACTGCCTTGCTTAGAAATCCCCCCCAATTCCATAGTGCTCATCTCACCAGATCCCACCTCCTTGATCCAGCCTCCCAGCTTCTCTTCCCTTCTCTCCCACTGGTCTATGGTCTATTCACGATTTGAATTCTGCCACCTCCAGGGATTTCAACAGGCTTGCCTCCGACCATTAACCCACCAGTTCCTGCTTTGCCTATTCCAAAAGCTAGCTCAGAATTCAATTCCTGTAAGAACCCCTGCATTAACCTTTTACTGTCTGTCCTTTCACTGCGGGCATCTGTTTTCTGTTGCTGGTATTAACATTCGCCTGTTTCTCCTAAACTTTCTGGAATGCCCTTTCAGGACTAGCCCAGGCCCTCCATTTTATACACAAGCCCAGCAAGCCATGACTTGAGGGACTGAAGTCTTCTAATGCTTTGAAGTGTTTATAATTATATTGTACTTCTTCTGGGTGAAGCAGAAATCATCCCAGTATCTTCTGCTTGCTTTCTCTTTGCAAGAGGCAGGGAAAACCTGGTTGAAATAATTCCGAAGGGCAGGGTGCCTGGATGCCCTGCTGATCTATTGTAGGATAATGCTTCTTATTGATAAAGCATTTTACCATCCACAAACTGACCTTATGTTATTGAATTTGAGCCTCAGGAGAAAAAAAGAATTTTGATAGCCCTTCATGATTTTTACAAGGTGATGTCACACGTTAATTTATAAGAATATCTCCCATGCCCCACCTTTCCCAGATTTAGCTGGAGATAAGTCATTAGTGATAATGTCTCTTCTCTTTATCCATGCCAACTGCATCCGATAGCACTCCCTCTCAAATTTGATTTTCCTCAATTGTTTTAAAGTAATGTTTATTATAACAGCTCCCCTTCTTTAAATCTGTGCCTCTCTGTACTTTGCACATAGGACATCAGTAAATACTCACTGAATGAGTCAGAATAAATATTCAAAAAAGTTTTAGTCTCCATAAACCCCACAGTTATAAACACATTTTCAGAAGAAAATATCACTTTATTGGTAAATTCTTAAATGCTGAATGTAACTGCCCACCTACCTGAGCTCCAAGTCATTTGTGGAAGCCAATAAAATGTTTGAATATAAGCTTGATCTACGCTCTCAATCCACTTCTATTACTAGCCAGTTGGAGAGAGTAAAGCAGCCAGAAAATGAACCAACCAACCCTTTATTAGCTGCCTCTTCTTCCATTCTCACAACAATCAGAACACTTTCTATTTTAATGGCCACCCAGGACACGGGTTCTACCCATCTTCATTGCTGTCATCTGTTTTTTTTCTATTCCCTTTTCCGTATGTTTTTGGGCCACTAAAAACTTAGCTGAAAAGAAGACGGCCCTTTATATTCCTCTCACCCCTCCAGGACTCTTCCCTGTCACACACACACACACACACACACACACACACACACACACACGTGCGCACACACATGCATATGCAGTGCACAAACAATGCACACATGTGCAGGCACACACACATGTGCACATACACACATGCAATGCACACAGGCACATGTGCACACACGCACATGCACGGACACATGCACGCACACATACACATATGCACACATGTGCGCGCACACGTGCACACATGCATACGCACGTATGCACACGTGCATGCACACACGCACGTGCATGCACGCACACACACGCACATACATGCGCACACGCACACATGTACGTGCACATCCACGCACACATGCAACACATGAGCAGCAGCCAGTCAATCACCACAGCTGACGAACTGCTGGCTGCCTCTCTTGAAGAAATCCTAGAACTACAAAGCCACACTATGAAAAATCAATGTGGCTGTTTCTATTCTTCATTGCACAGAAAAAAGCCATCTCCCTTCAGCCTAAAAAACTCTCCTGCATGAGTCTGCACAGCCTCCCGGGCTTTTGTATCGGTCTGTCCTTCTGCATATCTGACCTAGATCATGTCACATGGGAGCGAGATAGTACTGAAAGAAGTTGACGAGAGTACAACCCTCGTGTCGAAAGATGGAGAACGGAGTTGAAGAGACCAGGCGAGGCCAAACACTGGAGGTGATGACATCATAGATAACTGGGGGCTAAAAAATTAATTAAGCGGTCGGGGGCGGGGTGGGGGGGACAGCTTTAGGTCACACAGTCAAGTGGCTCCTCCCAGACTTTTTCCAAAGGGCTCCCCTGGAAAGTCCCCTTCCCAGCACTGTCCCTGCTGGGCGTGTGTGGCTCCTAGGTGTGACACCAGCTGCCACGCCGGAAATAGCGACTTTCAATGGAATTGAGTTATGTTTGGCAAAAATGACATCTTTTATTGAGGCTTTTGGGTTTCTTCTTCTTTTTTTAGTGTTTTGAAATAGAATGTTGAAAATATTCCTACTGCTCTGCCTGCTTTCTGCTTAAAAGAGTTTCTTGCTACTTATAACATGCTAATGCAATCTGACTATGCAAATCGCAAGGTTTAATTGTTTTGTATTTTAAGTAGGATCTCCCTCTTAAAAACCGATTGCTCTCTCTGTTTGTATGAATAAGGATTTTTTTAAAAAAAAATATTTAACCAACAGTTTTTACTTGATCTTTCTCTCCCGTGAGGGGCCAAACGTGTAAGGAAGTGAGAGGGGAAGACAGAAGAGGGTATCCCGGGTTGGTTACAGACTTGGGAGAAGTATTCAGAGTTCATGCCCTGCAGAACACGACGCAGTCCGTATGCTCAGTGGAAAGGCTTGGAAGGAACAGAAAGGCATAAAAACATAGCAGAGGCTGCACGAGCCTGAAGAGTCAGAAAAAGTCATTCCTTTCCCTAGCAGTGCAACCGACTAGCTGGACATCTTCCAGTCGGTCCCTTCATCTCTCTGGGCTTCACTCGCAAGGGACCGACTCGGTATCCATGTCCGTTTCACTGCAAAGCCAAGTGCTCTTTGCCACCACATTGCCCTGCATATCATAATTTAAATTATGAAAAGCGAAGCTATGGGTGTCTGGTAGTTTATGAGAAAAACAGGAAGCTGGCACAGAGGTCTAAAATCACTGTTCCATGTCGCCAATTAATGAGGGATTTTGGTAGCTGTTGAATCAAAATTAAGTTCTCCTGCTGCCAAGTTGAACCCCGTAGAGCTTTTGCAATTTTTGATTCCAATTTCTGCTGAATACAACCTGGTATATATATTAAATGACACCATAATATGCTGACAGTATTTCAAAAAATCAATTTATGTGCCATGTCAACCTGGTATAGCATTCATACAAATCTGGAACATGAAAATTACTTGACCCGATTGACACTAATGTCAGACTATTGTGGACATCAATATGTTTAAGGATGAGCTAAAAAAGACTGCAGACTTGAAATACTGCACTGGGCTCGCTAATTCCACCTCATTTCAATTTTTCTGATATGCAATAAAAATTAAAAATCTGAACAAAACAAATTGGTCTGGCACTTTCATCATCAAATGTATTTCCATAACCCACTCAGATCTGCTTCAAGCCTCCTAGGTCACAGCAGTTTTGTACATTTTAACTAGCAACCTCTCTGGCAATTATGCTTATGAATCTAATGAAAAAAAAAAAAAGGAAATCCAGCTTCAGAAACTTATCAGGATGATCATGCATGATCCTACATACACACACTCCACACATTCCTTTGGAGTGGAAGATCTATTTCAAGATTGTTTTTTCTTCTTCTTTGTTGACTAGAAAAAGCAGCACATACTATTCCAACAACCTACATTTTTATTCCTGTTTTTAAACCCAAGGCTTTTTTTTTTCCTGCTGCAATATTGTATAATTAGTATCTTTGGTAAAGTTTGGTTATACAGTGCTCAAGCAGTGGTTTCCTAGGAAGCCAGTAAATGTTTTAAAAGAATCCAATGTAAGAAGTCTAGGCTAGCCACTGAGGCACAATGACTAGGGTTCTCCACGGCTAGAGCCCTCTAACCCAGGGAGGGTAAAGAAGATGTGATCAATTACTATGTGGGAAAGGCTCTTTAACGGTATTATACAAAACAAAAAGCAAAAAAAAAAAAAACCAACAACACATATACAACTGTACTTAACCTAGTTCCTACCTAAACTCCACCCTCCATCCATAAAACAATGCTTTCAGCACAAAATAAAGAAAACCACGACAATTCTGTCTCGCTCTGTAGGGGGTATATCACCACATCGCAAGAAAAAAAAGACCACCCTTGCCTCTCATTCTTGGTATGCAGTGTAGCTTTCCACAAAAGAGCTGCAGATCAAGAGGGGTATGAAAAAAAACTGGACTCTGCTATAGGCTCTGTAATCTTCTGCTTTTGTAGAAGTATAATCCCTCTGAACCTGAACTTCCTCACGCTCTGCCTCCATGGAAAGCTCTGCAAACATCTCTTCAAAAAATACACCCGAAAGAATGTATCAAGCTGTTGAGGCCTGCAGAAATGCCCAAAATGACTGGATTCCAGCTGTTCTGAACACCCCGCATTCTACCATTTGCCCAACCTTGAAGCCTCTTCTCTTCTCCACCAACTCACTATCAGCCGACAAGCACTGTAGACTGTCCCTCCTGCATCAATCACCTTTCTGTCAGCCAACTGTTCCAACTGAAGAGTTCATGAGCCCTCCCTACCTAGCCTCACTACCTAAAACACCCCCCAAAGCACAGCCCATCCTAGAAATAGCTGCAGATCAGTCTCCCGCATAAATCATCGGAGTAGCCGCCCTATCCAAAACTCTCCAGCAGGGCTTCATGGCCCACCTACAGAGAGTTGTCGATTCTCTAGTGATCTGCAAACCTCTCCACCAACCGGGCTCAGTTCCATTCCCAAATCGCTCGTCCTCACCCTCACCAACTCTGCACTTTAACAGAACTGAAATAGTCAAGATAATATTCATGATTCCCCAAAGCACCATATGGCTTCATGTCTCTGCAGCTTCCCCGAAGTGTTCTTGTAAATCTACCACAGGGGTGACAAAATTTCCCTTTTCCATATACTTCTCCAGATACAGTTGGAGGGCCCACTGTGGAGACAAATTGGTTCCACATATAATTACCAGCACAGTCCACTTCTTCCCAGTGGCCCTGCCCGCCCCCAAGCTGAAGCTATTCCCATCCCTAATGTGGATCCTGCAGTGGGGCTCCTGGCTTCCAGCCCTGTCCGCTCTCCCACAGTTCATTCCCCATTTAGCCTACAGAATGGTCTAGTTCTTCTATTTCTTCAGCAGCTTTATTTATGCATAAATGATAAGCAATAAACTGGGCCTATGTAAACTATATAATATGCAAAATACACAATTTGATGTTCTGACATGTGTATACACCTGTGAAAGCATGGCCACAAACAAGATAACGAACACAGGTGCCACCCCGAAGGCTTTCTCATGACGTCTGCAATCTCTTCCAACCATCCCTCCTTCTGCCCTTGGTGACCACTGATTTGTTCTGTACACCACAGCCGGCATTTTCTAGAATTTTATAGCAGCAAAAAGTGGAATAATACAATATATACTCTTTTGTGTCCAACTTCTTTCACCAGCGTATTTTGAGATGCGTTCCTGTTGTAGTGGGTTTCAACAGTTGATCGCTTTCCATTGCTGACTAGCACTCTACTGGATGAATATACTCTTTGGTTTTCCATTCACCTGTGGGTGAGCTACGGCTGGTTTCCAGTTTTTAGCTACTATAAATAAAGATTCTATGGACATTAGTGTGCAAGTCTCAGTATAGACATCTGTTTTATTTTTCCTGGGTAATTCCCTAGGAGTAGAATGGGTAGATCATATGGCAGATATATATTTAACATTAAAAAGAAAACCTGTATAAATGTTTTCCAAGTGCATGTACCATTATGTATTCCATCAGCAGGGTATGAGAGCCCCAGCGCCTTCAGACTCGGTGTGGTCAGCCACTGAGCATTAGCCATTCTGATAGATATGTAGCAATACCACACTGTGGATGTAATTCATACTTTCCTAATGACTAAAGATGTTGAGAATTTGTACATATGTTTCATACGCTTGAGGTTCTTTTTATATTCTTTTATTCATATGCTTGACATTCTATTTATATTTATATATTATATTCTTTTTATATTAATACATCTTTAATCAGCTATACTATTTAGAAATATACTCTCCCAGTCTATTACTTCCCTGTTTATTCTTATTTGTTTATTTACTTATTTATGAGAGAGAGAGAGCTAGCATGTGAACAGGGGGAAGGGGCAGAGAGAGAGAGGGAGAGAGAGAATCTGAAGCAGGATCCATGCCCAGCGTGGAGCCCAACGCAGGTTTGACCTCATGACCCCGAACGAGATCATGACCTGAGCCAAAATCAAGAGTCTGACGCTTAACCAACTGAGCCCCCCAGGAGTCCCTCTGTTTATTTTCATTTAAAGGCAGAAGCTTTTAACATAATGATGTCTAATCTATCAAGTTTGCTCTTTTGCGGAATGTGTTTTTGGTGTCATCCTGAAGAAATCTTTGCCTGCTCTTACACAAAGGCACAAAGATTTTATTATCTTACATGTTCTAAATGTTGTATAGTTTTAGGTTTTGCATTCAGGTCAATGGTCCATTTAAATTTTTTTTATCTTATATGAGGTATGTGTCATATTTTTGCAGATGGATATCCAATTGTAATTTAACTTTCTACATGGGTGCCAACACCACACTACTTTGGCCTTGTTGCTTTATAATAAGTCTTAAAATAGCATTAGTCTTTCAACTCTGTTCTTTTAAAAGTTGTTTTGGCAATTCTGAGGCCCATATACACTTTATTTTTTAAAGATTTATTTATTTATTTATTTTAGAGAGAGCGAGCGAGCCTGCATGCACAAGCAGGAGAAGGGGCAGAGGGAAAGGAGCTCAAGCAGACTCCCCACTGAGCGGAGCCCAACTTGGGGCTTGATCCCACAACCCTGAGATCATGACCTGAACCAAAATCAAGAGTCGGACGCTCAACTGGCTGAGCCACCCAGGCACCCCGAGGCCCATATACACTTTAAAAATTAGCTCCTCAATTCCTACAAAAATGCCTCCTGGAATTTTTATTGGGATTGTCTTGAAACAATAGATCAACCTGTGGATAACTGACAAAAGTATTAGGAATGACACACAAATGCTGTATATATCTCTCCAGTTTTTTCTTCTTAAATTTATCTCATTAATGAGGGCACCTGGGTGGCTCACTGGATTAAGTGGCAGACTCTTGATTTCAGCTCAGGTCATGTCTCAGGGTCGTGGGATCGAGTCCCACGTGGTGTCAGGGCTCTGTGCTCAGCAGGGAGCCTGCTTGAGATCCTCAGCCTCTGCCCGCCACCCCCCGCTTGCTCTCTTTATCTTTTTCTCTAATAAATAAATGTTTAAAAAAGTTATCTCACCAACGATATGTAGTCTTCAGTACACAGCTCCTTCATATCTCTTGTTGGCTGCATTCCTAAGTAGTGCATATTTTTATGGTACCAGACAAAGTACTTTGGTTCACTTTCTGATTCCAAGTACAGAAATACAATATATTTTGTGTATGGATGTCGTATCTTGCACCTTGGTTGAGTCGCTGCTTAGTTCCACCAGCTTGTCTGTAGATTCCATCACATTTTCTACATATATGACAATCTTGCCCACAAACACAGCCATCTATACCTCATCCTTTCCAGTATGAAGCTCTTTGTTTCCCCCTGAATTAGCTGCATTGGCGAGAATCACCAGTATACTGCACAGAGAAGTGAAGAGAGCAGGAATCCTCATCTTGCTCCTGATCTTAGGAGGAGCCTTTGGGAAGTAACTCCTCCTTTTTGGAAGAATATGGATAGAATTTGCATGATTTCATCCTTGAATGTTTGGTAGAATGAACCAGTGAAGCCCTCTGGACCTATAATTTTCTTGATGGAGAGGTTTCTAACCACACATTTAATTGCTGTAACGGATGTGCTGCTGGTCAGGTTATCCGCTTCTTCTTGAGTGAGCTTGGAGAGTATGTGTCTTTCAAGCAATGTATTCATTTCATGTGAGCTGTAAGATTTATCAGCATCAAATTGTTCAAAAACTTCCTTACTAAAAGGATATTTAGTATCTGTGGAATCCATAGAATGTCTACCTCATTTCTGACAAAGCCTCTCCCTCTACTTTCCTCATTAGATCTGGTTGGAGGATCATCAATTTTACTGATGTTATCGAAGAACCCACTTTGGGCTTCATTGATTCTCGATTGTTCTACTTGTTCTCTGTTTCATTGATTCCTAATCTAATTTTTATTTCCTCTCTTCCACTTACTTTGGGATTCATTTGCTCTTATTTTGGTCATTTCCTGATAGGAAAGAATAATCCTTCTACACATGTAAATCAGATACCAGCTCCCACCAGACAACCCTGACGTTTGCTATTGCTCTGGAATGAAACCCGGGCTCCCTAATAGCCTCACAGAAGCTTGTGTGTACCTGTGTCCCTGACCTTATCTCCCACTGCCTCTCCAACTCACCCACTGTGCACAGCCCTCCCATACGCCCAACTGGTTCCTGCCAACTGGGCCTTTGCACTTGCTCTTTCTTCTCCCTGAGTTCTCCCTGAGGACTTTTTTCTCAGGTCTTTGCACAGCTGCCTTTTTCCCACCAGTGTAATTATAGATCCGGCAAAACCTCTTGCACAAAGGCCTTCCCAGACTTTCCCATCTAAAGTAGCCCACCAACTCACCGTCCTTGCTCATTATTATAGCATCCTTCAAATCATCTCTACTGTCTCCATTTATTTGCTTGCATTTTGCTTTTGGTTTTTGTTTCTCTCTCCCTGGCTTCTGTCTGCTTATGGAATGCTAAGACACTTTTGTCTCTTCACTCTTGTGTCCTTACTACTCTATCCATTGTGAAGCACATAGTAGGTGCTCGGGAAACATTTGGTGAATGAATGAGTGCCCAGGCACCATCAAATGAATCTTTCGTCTCCACCATTAAGGTTTTACCCAAGTAACATTTCAGTAACATATTCCAACAACTAAAATTCTTTTTCTCCATTTCCTGGCTTCAATCTGCAGGTCCTTTAGAGGTGGCCAGTCCCTTGATTGTGGATTCAAGCTTGTTTTATGGCTGGTCCCAGAGTGGGACTTTAATTATTGTCTCTGCTACTGAAAATAGGCAAGGACCTAAGTGAATCTAAGCATGACTGACATAACTTCTCCCTCCCTGGAAAGGTGCCAATTTCTTAAGAAATTGCTTGTCCGTGAAGCTGGGTCAAGATGTAATTCCAAGCTACAACTTCATGAAGGTGTTTCTTTTTTTTTTTAATTGACAAACTTGAATTTTAAAAACCTGCCCAATTAAATTCATATAATTATTATGAGGATGAAATGCAATAAAAGGGACACTCTGAAAACTTAGACATGATCCAAATAAGACGACATTTTGAACAATGAAAATGCTGTGTTATATTAACCCAAGATATGGCATGTTTAATAAATGAGAATTGCACTGGAAGAAGAAATGTGGAGAGTTCATTCCATTGCCTCAAGTAGGAGAGTTTCCAGCCTCTTTTTTTTTAATTTTTTTTTTTACTAACATATAATGTATTATTTGTTTCAGGGGTACAGATCTGTGATTCATCAGTCTTGCACAATTCACAGCGCTCACCACAGCACATACCCTCCCCAATGTCTATCACCCAGCCACCCCATCCCTCCCACCCCCCACCACTCCAGCAACCCTCCGTTTGTTTCCTATGTTAAGAGTCTCTCATGGTTTGTCTCCCTCTCTGGTTTCATCTTGTTTCATTTTTCCCTCCCTTCCCCTATGATCCTCTGTCTTGTTTCTCAAATTCCTCATATCAGTGAGATCATATGACACTTGTCTTTCTCTGATTGACTTATTATGCTTAGCATAATACCCTCTAGTTCCATCCACTTATGAAGGTGTTTCTTAGAATTTCTCAGTCCAGCAAAAAAATGCTCAGCCATGTAGAGTTGTGGGCACTGGTTTTCCTAGCTGAACTGCCCCATCTTGAATGGTGCATTCTCCCAAGTTATAACACGAATCTCTTCACAACTGTTGATCACACCAGCATCTACGGAGAATGTACCATAGGTACCAGGCACAGAACCCTGTGTTTAAACCTGGATTAGCTAATTTAATCTCAACAATTCTGTGAGGTGTGTAGTATTACTGTTGCCATTTTGCAGTAAGGCAACTGAGGCTCCGAGGGGCTTAATAACTTGTCCAAAATCCAATCAGTGTTGAACCTTGTCAAGGTTGAGACTCGATCCATCCAGTTCTCTGATTCCAGTGTCCTCACCTAAACTCTACTTTGCGCCACATCCTTTCCCAGGGGGGACAAGACACTGACTTGCTCATTGCTATTTTTCTGTCATGTCTCGTATGAAGTAGAAATTCAGTAAATATTTATTAAATTGAATTGACTGTTACACCAAATAATATGTTCATAAGTTAGGCTATAATTTATCTTTCAGATAAGTGGCATAGAGCACTAAATCTTGTATATCCCTAGCCATAGTTTTGGTAATGTTTGGGGCTGTGTCCTCACAAAAACAACACAAAACAAAAAACAACGGAAAACAAAACTGAGCAATACTGTCAATAAAATTGACTAGTAATTATATGTTGTCATACCCAGAACCAGTTCAAAAAAATTTATATGTAAAATGACAGATTTAAAAATATCAATTTGTCCCCACTATCTAGATTTAGGATGATGGTTTCTTGACCACCAGGGCTCAATCTTTTTAATTATGAAACAGTTCCAAAACTTTGAAAACTACATAAAATAAGCTGTCCATGTAGCCACAAGTCAATTTTAGTAAACGTTAACACTTTGCAATATTTGATTCAGCTCTCCCTTCCCTCTTTCGGAATCAAAAAAGAACTTGATATAGCTAAAGCTTCACTTCACATACCAATTACCTCCTTCCTTCTTCACAAAACACTACATGCCTGAGGTTGGAGATCATTCTCATGGAGACATTTACAACTGCACTGCATGTCTAACTATCCATAACCAACAAACAGCATCACTTTATGTTTGGAGATTTTACATAAACGGTATCACATTGTACATATCTTCCTGTAACATCCTTATTCACTCCAAAATGTTTTTCAAATGCATCCATAAATTACCATTGAATAAATTTTAATTAAATAAAACACATGCTTTTTCCAAGAAGAAAGAGAAGAGTGCAGCTTTATTCAGAAGCATCAAAAATATGTTCCAAAAGCTTTCTGCTTCTTTTCAGGGTCTCGTACTTACGCAACTGTCTCTCGTCATTCACTATTTCTCCAGAAATGCCTTTTGGTATCATGATATATTTTAATTTGGATTGTATTTTTAGCAAAGTTATACATGAAGATGATTTAAAGACTCAAATCATTGCACAAGGCTTGTTACACAGCAGGTTCTTCCCAGGCCAGCCCCATTATCTCTGGTCCCTAGAATCAACCACGTTTAAAGGTTTTTGGTTTTCCTTCCATAGATCTAAAAAAAGAATCATCCAGCTAACATACTTATATTGCCACTTTTTGTTATTAGTTTTGTAATTATCTATTCACTTCCAACTGTAGGGAAGAAACAGCCTCGGCCCTCCTTCCGCTCCCTGCTACCCCCAATGGGTGCATGCGCATGCACGCGCGCGCGCACACACACACACACACACACGTGCACACACACTTCCCATCTACCTCCTCCTCCCCATATGAGAATGCACCGTTTGTCAGATCAGCGCTGCTTACGCCGCGGCAACCGTGTAAACGCTCTTCACGGCCGATTTGTGCCGCACACCGAGAGTACTTGGTTTCTGAAGAATGTTTTGTTTTCTGATTGTTAACAGCTGTTGTTTTCTGAGTTCATTCCTTTTTTTAGGTAATTGCCTTTTTTATGTATTTAGCTCAGACTCTCCCTGTAGGTCTGTAAATCTCTCAATACATTCATACGAGTCGAGGATGTTGTCAAGTTCATCCACACGAAGTTGCTCCCAAGGACAATGCCGTTCCTTCGGTGGTGGGGGGGGCGGGGGGGGCAGTCCTGTGCACCTGACGTATCGCACACCTTTCACTGTGAGGTGTCCCTGACGTGGGGACCTGGGACTCCTGCTGCCTCTGACTTTCGATGGCTTCCCTGCTTCATGGACCTCACTTTCCTGATCTCTTTTTTTCTGGTGGAGCCCATTCTTCATTATCTTCCAGAGAAAGGGTGTTTGGGGGTAAACTCCAAGACCTCAACTATTTAAAATGTCTCTTCCATCATCACAGTCAGTGACAATGTTATCGAATACAGAATTCTCTGTTGAGGGACCATTGTTCCCTTTGAATTTTGAAAGCATTACTCCATTGCTTTTAACCCAAATACAAAGTTGTGCTGATTCCAGATCCTCTGGATAGAAGTTTATCCCCCTACTTCCCCAGAACCCGAGGCTTCCACAGTATTGTAAAATTTCATAATCAAACGCCTTCATTCATGGGTCTAATTCATCATCATGGGACTTGACAACCTGGAACCATATGTCCTCCACTTCTGAGAATCTCCCCTCCCATGAATGTCCCCTCTTTCTGTTGTACCTCCCGGATGCATCCTGTAATTTATTTTTCCTACTTTTTCCAAATCTTTGCCATTTGTTCAATTTTCTAGAAGATTTTCTCAATTCCAACTCTTAATTCAGCCTTTCATTCTGCTATAATGTTTCTCATTTCATTTCCAAGAGCTGGTCCTGTGCTCTGCCAAATTTTTTTCCCTCTTTCAGCAGTACCCTCTTATTTCATTCATGCAATTTCTTCTCTTCCTTCCTAGAAGTTTGTACTATGGGTGATTACTTCTTCGTGCATAGTCAGTCACTGTCTCTTCCAGGTAGCTGTTTTCTGTGGTAAGCATGTTTTACTCGAATATCCTGTGAACCCTGACTGATAAGTTTGAGTCATTCCAAAGGCTGATTAGAAGCTCTGTGTCTGACGATGGGGCTTATTAACAATGGTCCTCACGGCAGGGGATCAACCCTGTGTGTTTCCTTGTAGAATCTCAATGTCAGCATCTTTACCTTTGTTTCCTCCCCTGCTTCCCACCTCTTTTCAGCTGTCAAATAACCCAGAGAAGATGCTTCTCATCTCCCACCAGGAGGAAACAATTCTGACTACCAACATACTAGGAGCTGGATGGGAGACAAAGACCGAGAAATTTCTAAACTCAGTGGAAAACTTCCATTTCACCTCACGCTTTCAAGTTCACAGTCCCTAACTTTAACTTTACCCCATCTTTCCAAGTCCAAAGACCTTTTATTTTAAATTGGTAAATAATAAACATCTAGTCTTCTGCCAGTGTGGGGAAGGGGCTGTCCCAATGGTATAGAGGAGCCAACTTGCCCCAACTCACAAGGGCCAACTATTCAATTTCCATACGTTGTCATTCTGGTTGTTGAATACAGTCATTATTAAAAATTAAATTATGTGGGGGGCGGCGGAGCAAAATGGCGGGGGAGTAGGAGACCTAGATTTCGTCTGGTCTCAGGAATTCAGCTGAATAGGGATCAAACCATTCTGAACACCTACGAATTCAACAGGAGACTGAAGAAGAGAGTAGCAACAACTCTCTGAACAGAGAAGCGACCACTTACTGGAAGGTAGGACGTGAGGAGAAGTGAATCCGAGGCGATATTCGGGAGGATAGACGGCGGGGGAGGGGCCTCCGTCGGCCGCTTCTGGCAAGTGCTAGAGCCGCGGAGCACAAAATCGGACCTTTTAGAAGCCGGCTCTGCGGAGGGACGTCGCTGCAGTGGCTAAGCGGGGGGTGGAACCCTCGCGGGACAGTGGGGTCTCAGGACCCTCGGGGTCACAGAAAGACTGGGGGTGCCTGAGTGCGGCAGAGCTCCCAGGGATCGGAGCGGGGAAGCCGGCTGCAGAGACGGAGCCGAGGCGCGGGCTCTCAGCTCGGGGTGGCCATAAACTGTGATCCGCGGCCCAGTCGGGCCACTGCTCCTCCAGCGGGGACCCAACAAGCAGCAGATCCGGGGAGACTCCCCTTCCTCCCCTGGGAGGAGCGGCGCGGGAGCGCACCGCAGGGATCTGCTGGGTTTGGAGACTCCACACGGGGTCGGGTGCCAGAGATAGCAACGCTCGGTCACAGGCCGGGTGAGCACGGAGTGCGGCCGGAGACCGGGGACACGGGAGCGACTGCTTTTCTCTGGGGGCGCACTGAGGAGCGGGGCCCCGAGTTCTCAGCTCCTCCGGGTGGAGATTGGGAGGCCACCATTTTTGCCCTTGCGAGAGCTTGCAGGGAACAAAAGCTCCTGAGAGCAAACCCGAACAGCTTGCTTAGCCCGGACCGACAAGGGCGGGGCAATTCCGCCTCCGGCAAAGACATTTGGGAACCACGGCAACAGGCCCCTCCCCCAGAAGATCAGCACGAACAGCCAGGAAGCCAAGACCAAGTTTGCCGATCAAGGAGAACGGGAGAACTCCAGCGCTAGGGAAATACTGCACAGAGAATTCATGGCTTTTTTTACCATGATTCATTAGTTTTTCAAAGTTAATTTTTTAACTTTTTTTTAATTTTTCTTTTTCCCTTATTCAACCAACATCTTATCAATCCTTTTAAAAAGCATTTTTTATTTTTCATTTTTAGAGTCATATTTTATCCCTTCATAGTAGTTACCCTTACTTTTGGCATATATATATAAGTTGTTCTCTCTTTAAAATTTTGAGATACAGTTTCTTCTAACAGATCAGAATATACCCTAAATCACTAGTGTATGGCTTTCTTCTAGTCTCCTCCCTGATCACATTCCCTCTCTTTTTTTTTTTCTTTTCTCTCTTTTTTTTAAATCTTCTTTCTTTGTTCAAAAAACTTATCAATTCCTTTTATAAAATCTTCTATACTTTTCATTTTTACAGTCATCTTCCATCCCTTCATTGTATCAACCCTTATTTTGTACATATATAAATCTTTCTTCCTTTAAAATTTTAGGAGGCACTTTCTTCTAACAGACCAAAATATGCCCAAAATCTAGTGTGTGGCACTGATCTATGCACTAGCCTGATCATATTTGATTATATTCTGTTTTTTTTTTGTTTTGTTCTGTTTTTGTTTGTTTTTATCTTTTTCTTTTTTTTTCTCTCTTTCTTTTGTCTTTCCCTTTCTTTTCCCCTGGTTTCAGGTCTTTTCTGATTTGATTAGAGTATATTTGCTAGGGACGTTGTTAACCTGTTAGCATTTTGTTCTCTCATTCATCTATTCTCCTCTAGACAAAATGACAAGATGAAAAAAATCACCTCAGCTAAAAGAAAAAGAGGTAGTACTCTCTGCCCGGGACCTACTCAATACGGATATTAGTATGATGTCGGACCTAGAGTTCAGAAACATGACTTTAAAGATACTAGCTGGGCTTGAAAAAAGCGTGGAAGTTATTAGAGAAACCCCTTCTGGAGAAATAAAAGAACTAAAATCTAACCAAGTCGAAATTAAAAAGGCTATTAATGAGGTGCAATCAAAAATGGGGGCACTAACTGGTAGGATAAATGAGGCAGAAGAGAGAATCAGCGATTAGAAGACCAAATGATGGAAAATAAAGAGGCTGAGAAAAAGAGAGGCACAGAGAACCCCTCTCAAAATCAATAAAAATAGGTCAACACCCCGACATCTAATAGTAAAACTTACGAGTCTCAGAGACAAAGAGAAAATCCTGAAAGCAGCTCGGGAGAAGAGATATGTAACCTACAATGGTAGAAATATTAGATCGGCAACAGACCTATCCACAGAGACCTGGCAGGCCAGAAAGGACTGGCAAGATATCTTCAGAGCACTAAACGAGAAAAATATGCAGCCAAGAATACTTTATCCAGCTAGGCTGTCATTGAAAATAGAAGGAGAGATAAAAAGCTTCCAGGACAAACAAAAATTAAAGGAATTTGCAAACACGAAACCAGCCCTCCAAGAAATATTGAAAGGGGTCCTCTGAGCAAAGAGAGAGCCTAAAAGCAGCATAGATCAGAAAGGAACACAGACAATATACAGTAACAGTCACCTTACAGGCAATACAATGGCACTAAATTCATACCTTTCAATAGTTACCCTGAATGTAAATGGGCTCAATACCCAAATCAAAAGACACAGGCTATCAGATTGGATTAAAAAACAAGACCCATCCATATGCTGTCTGCAAGAGACTCATTTTAGACCCAAAGACACCCCCAGATTGAAAGTGAGGGGGTGGAAAACCATTTACCATGCTAATGGACACCAAAAGAAAGCTGGGGTGGCAATCCTTATATCAGACAAACTAGATTTTAAAACAAAGACTGTAATAAGAGATGAGGAAGGACACTATATCCTACTTAAAGGGTCTATCCAACAAGAAGATCTAACAATTGTAAATATCTATGCCCCGAACATGGGAGCAGCCAATTTTAAAAGGAAATTAATAACAAAAGCAAAGAAACACATTGACAACAATACAATAATAGTGGGGGACTATAACACCCCCCTGACTGAAATGGGCAGATCATCTAAACAAAAGATCAACAAGGAGATAAAGACTTTAAATGAAACACTGGACCAAATGGACTTCACAGACATATTCAGAACTTTCCATCCCAAAGCAACGGAATACACATTCTTCTCTAGTGCCCATGGAACAGTCTCCAGAATTGATCACATCCTACATCACAAATCAGGTCTCAACCGGTACCAAAAGATTGGGATCATTCCCTGCACATTTTCAGACCACAAAGCTTTGCAACTAGAACTCAATCACAAGAGGAAAGTCGGAAAGAACTCAAATACATGGAGGCTAATGAGCATCCTACTAAAGAATGAATGGGTCAACCAGGAAATTAAAGGAGAATGAAAAAAATTCATGGAAACCAATGAAAATGAAAACACAACTTTTCAAAATCATTGGGATACAGCAAAGGCAGTCCTAAGAGGAAAGTATATAGCAATACAAGGCTTTCTCAAGAAACAAGAAAGGTCTCAAATACACAACCTAACCCTACACCTAGAGGAGCTAGAGAAAAAACAGCAAATAAAGCCTAAACCCAGCAGGAGAAGAGAAATAATAAAGATCAGAGCAGAAATCAATGAACGAGAAACCAAAAGAACAGTAGAACAGAGCAACGAAACTAGGAGCTGGTTCTTTGAAAGAATTAACAAGATTGATAAACCCCTGGCTGGACTTATCAAAAAGAAAAGAGAAATGACCCAAATCCACAAAATCATGAATGAAAGAGGAGAGATCACAACCAACACCAAAGAAATACAAACAATTATAAGAACATATCATGAGCAACTCTATGTCAGCAAATTAGATAATCTGGAAGAAATGGATGCATTCCTAGAGATGTATCAACTACCAAAACTGAACCAGGAAGAAATAGAAAACCTGAACAGACCTATAACCACTGAGGAAATTGAAGCAGTCATCAAAAATCACCCAACAAACAAAGGCCCGGGGCCAGCTGGCTTCCCAGGGGAATTCTACCAAACATTTAAAGAAGAATTAATACCTAATCTCCTGAAACTGTTCCAAAAAATAGAAATGGAAGGAAAACTTCCAAACTCATTTTATGAGGCCACCATTACCTTAATCCTAAAACCAGACAAAGACCCCATCAAAAAGGAGAATTACAGACCAATATCCTTGATGAACATGGATGCAAAAATTCTCACCAAAATACTAGCCAATAGGATCCAGCAGTACATTAAAAGGATTATTCACCATGACCAAGTGGGATTTATCCCTGGGCTGCAAGGTTGGTTCAACATCTGCCAATCAATCAACATGATACAATACATTAACAAAAGAAGGAACAAGAATCATATGATCCTCTCAATAGATGCAGAAAAAGCATTTGACAAAGTACAGCATCCTTTCTTGATCAAAACTCTTCAGAGTATAGGGATAGAGGGTACATACCTCAATATCATAAAAGCCATCTATGAAAAACCTACAGCAAATATCATTCTCAATGGGGAAAAGCTGAGAGCTTTTCCCCTAAGGTCAGGATGCGGCAGGGATGTCCACTCTCACCACTGCTATTCAACATAGTATTAGAAGTCCTAGCCACAGCAATCAGACAACAAAAAGAAATCAAAGGCATCCAAATCGGCAAAGAGGAAGTCAAACTCTCACTCTTTGCAGATGATATGATACTGTATGTGGAAAACCCAAAAGACTCCACCCAAAAACTGCTAAAACTCATACAGGAATTCGGTAAAGTGGCAGGCTATAAAATCAATGCACAGAAATCAGTGGCATTCCTATACACCAACAACAAGACAGAAGAGAGACAAATCAAGGAGTCGATCCCATTTACAACTGCACCCAAAACCATAAGATACCTAGGAATAAATTTAACCAAAGAGGCAAAGGATGTGTACTCAGAAAACTAAAATACTCACGAAAGAAATTGAAGAAGACACAAAGAAATGGCAAAACGTTCCATGCTCATGGATTGGAAGAACAAATATTGTGAAGATGTCAATGCTACCTAGAGCCATCTACACATTCAATGCAATCCCCATCAAAATACCATCCACTTTTTTCAAAGAAATGGAACAAATAATCCTAAAATTTGTATGGAACCAGAAGAGACCCCGAATAGCCAGAGGAATGTTGAAAAAGAAAAGCAAAGCTGGCGGCATCACAATTCCGGACTTCCAGCTCTATTACAAAGCTGTCATCATCAAGACAGTATGGTACTGGCACAAAAACAGACACATAGATCAATGGAACAGAATCGAGAGCCCAGAAATGGACCCTCAACTCTATGGTCAACTCATCTTTGACAAAGCAGGAAAGAATGTCCAGTGGAAAAAAGACAGTCTCTTCAACAAATGGTGTTGGGAAAATTGGACAGCCACATGCAGAAGAATGAAACTGGACCATTTCCTTACACCACACACAAAAATAGACTCCAAATGGTTGAAAGACCTAAACGGGAGACAGGAGTCCATCAAAATCCTAAAGGAGAACACAGGCAGCAACCTCTTCGACCTAAGCCACAGCAACTTCTTCCTAGAAACATTGCCAAAGGCAAGGGAAGCAAGGGCAAAAATGAACTATTGGGATTTCCTCAAGATAAAAAGGTTTGGCACAGCAAAAGAAACAATCCACAAAACCAAAAGACAACCAACAGAATGGGAGAAGATATTTGCAAATGACATCTCAGATAAAGGGCTAGGATCCAAAATCTATAAAGAACTTATCCAACTCAACACCCAAAGAACAAATAATCCAATCAAGAAATGGGCAGAAGACATGAACAGACATTTTTCCAAAGAAGACATCTAAACGGCCAACAGACACATGAAAAAGTGCCCAACATCGCTCGGCGTCAGGGAAATCCAAATCCAAACCTCCATGAGATACCACCTCACACCCGTCAGAATGGCTAAAATGAACAAGTCAGGAAACGACAGATGTTGGCGGAGATGTGGAGAAAGGGGAACCCTCCTACACTGTTGGTGGGAATGCAAGCTGGTGCAGCCACTCTGGAAAACAGTATGGAAGTTCCTCAAACAGTTGAAAATAGAGCTACCATACGATCCAGCCATTGCACTACTGGGTATTTACCCCAAAGATACAAATGTAGGGATCCGAAGGGGTACGTGCACCCCAATGTTTATAGCAGCAATGTCCACAATAGCCAAACTGTGGAAAGAGCCAAGATGTCCATCGACAGATGAATGGATCAAGAAGATGTGGTATATATACACAACGGAATATTATGCAGCCATCAAAAGGAGTGAGATCTTGCCATTTGCAATGACGTGGATGGAACTGGAGGGTGTTATGCTGAGTGAAATAAGTCAATCAGAGAAAGACATGTATCCTATGACCTCACTGATATGAGGAATTCTTAATCTCAGGAAACAACCTGAGGGTTGCTGGAGTGGTGGGGGGTTGGAGGGAGGGGTGGCTGGGTGATAGACATTGGGGAGGGTATGTGCTATGGTGAGCGCTGTGAATTGTGCAAGACTGTTGAATCACAGATCTGTACCTCTGAAACAAATAATGCAATATATGTTAAGAAATTTAAAAAAAAAGAAGATAGCAGGAGGGGAAGAATGAAGGGGAGTAAGTCAGAAGGGGAGAGGAACCATGAGAGACGATGGACTCTGAGAAACAAACTGAGGGTTCTAGAGGGGAGGAGGGTGGGGGGATGGGTTAGCCTGGTGATGGGTATTAAAGAGGGCACGTTCTGCGTGGAGCACTGGGTGTTATGCACAATGAATCATGGAACACTGCATCAAAATCTAATGATGTAATGTATGGTGTTTAACATAACAAAAAATTTTAAAAAATTAAATTATGTAAACATATAATCATTATATTAAAACAAAGATAATACCAAAAAATTCATAACTTCCTGGTTAGTCTACTATCATCCATGCTCTTTAGATTATTTATGTACTTTTTCTGTATGGGAAGAACAGTGTCATACAACTCTTCTCTTTGTTCAGCGATGTCATATTGGCAACTTGAAATTGGCCATGGCAGGAGTATTTACACCACGGAAATTGGCCAATGCTATAAGTTGTACTGGTTTCTTTTGTTGTTGTTTTTTTTTTTTTTTGGACAACTGGTTGTTAAACCTTTGCTAGCATTCCACTGGGCAGATATCTCATCTCCCAAAGTCAGGTAGGGATTCTAGCGGTCTTCCTACTTCCTAAACACATTTCAACCAATTCATCTTTTTAGCCCGACATTTGCCACCAATCCAGAGTCACCAGTATTCCTAGCGCTCATATTTTCTGAAAGTAAACAATGAAAATCCCATGGTTTCTCAGCTTTTCCCATTTTCACTCTTCTTTCATCTACTAAATCAGAAGTCTCTCTCCCTTTTCAGCATCCAAAATGTTCTCGCTGGGACCTCCTCTCCTGTTCTCCCTGTCCTTATGGAACACTTGAAAACACTCTCACTGTTGTTTCAGTGAAAGTTTTAAGAAAAGAGTGGAAATCTATGCCTCTGTTTGATCTTTTCTCTTTCACCGGAAATCATGTCATATACTAAAAGGATGGGACTTCAACTCCCGGAAGCAGATTACAAGCTTCTAGAATCAGAGAACAAGTTATCTGGAGTCCGTCCTTGGAGACAGCGTTGGTCTGCTGGAGGTGACTGGGTGGTTTAAACAAGAGAAATTCATTCCTCACAGTCCTGGAGGGCGGGAAGTCCAAGGTCAAGCTGCCATCAGTTCGGTTTCTGGTGAGAGCTCTTCCTGGCCACCTTCTCTTTGTGTCCTCCCACAGCAGGGAGATGGAGGGAGAGCGCTCTCTGGTTTGTCTTCCATGAGGATATTCTCTCATATCCGGGCCCCCTACTTATGAGCCCATAACCTTCATGACCATCTGTGGACCCCGTCTCCAAATACACTCATGTGGGGGGTGAGGGCTGTGAGGCAGGGCTTCAACACACGTATCAGGGGAGGACAAAGATTCAGTCCATAAAAGGCAGGTAGTTTTGCACCTTTTCCTACTGCCTAGGAGGTGGGTCAGGCTACAGAACCCAGCCAGCAGCTACTTCCTCGGCCAAAACTTCTTTGCCTTCATGTTGGATCAAAACCATTCTGTGACCGAAGTCACAGAAAGGGAACTGAAGGCACTCAGAATCATCCTTTGTACCCAGTTCCAGCAGCTTACTGAAGGGACGCCCAGCATTGGACTAATCTCTAGAGGGTTTGTTTATCTTAAGCAACAATTTGTAATAACCTCCCAGACAATTCTTAGCTACTGTCATCCTCTACCCATGTATGGTTTTCTCCCATAATCTGGGTAACAAATGCATTGACCGCTTCCACTCTTGGTCACTTTGCTCCCCATCCCCAAGGTGTGAAGGGTTTCTTTGGTACCAGTAGTCAGCGTGGTGTGGTCCCTTTAAGGAATGCATGTTGTTAGATAGGAGCATATACAGTAAGTAAGGGCTTCCCTGCTGACAGTCACAGCTGTAACACTTGCAGAAATCCCGAAACCCCACCCACCAACAAGATGTCTGTTCTTCCTTCAGTGCCACATGCATGATTGGAGAAACTGTAGGATTTGCACAGGAAAATGCAGGGGATTCAGCCGTGAACAAAACAGGAAATGTCAGAGAACTCACATTTGCGGGCCTGAGCATGGTTTCTTAAGTCACTGCCATAACTGCAACATGAGACATTCAATAAGTTTTCCAGAATATTCCCTTATAAATTCCAAAGGTTTACAGTATCCATTTCAACACTAGACTGGACACCTTCTATTTTCACCTCCCTAATGCCTCCATATTCTCTCTTATTGAATCAAATATGTTCAGTAATTAAATTTTTTTTTCCTGAAGTCTGAAGTTTTCTTTTTCAAAGGGCCCATGGTAAGTCCACACACAATGAATGGAATTATATTCACAGCAGGATGTTTCATCATAGAATTTTAGTACACTGGAAACAAAGAGAACATTTTATAAGATTCCAGAGAGAATATATTCCAATGACGGTCTCTTTGTACGTGATTTCTAGCAGAGCATCTGGCACGAAAATAAATGATTCTAATATAAATGAATTCCTCACGAACTTTATTCCACACAGCATCAGGTCAAAAGTGTCTCAGTAGAGGTCTTCTATCTCAACTATATTACTAAGCCCTCCTCCTCAGGTTAAGTATTTGGAACACATTTTTCCCAGAGGATGAGGAGCATAACTTGTAGCCAGACTCCCAAGAGAGTCCACAAACATCTTCGTAACACTGATATAACAAAAACATCATGTACTGAAAACTAGAGGGGAAAAAATTACTCCCACTGCTTCAACACTAGTTATTAAAATGGAATATATATGTGTGTGTACACATATGTATATTAATGTCTTCACTTGGAATGCTGGTATGTAAGGCAAAGCCCATTTACTACAACTACCTAGAACTATGCCAAATTATGAAATGGGTATTTTCTCTCAGACCATATAATGTGTAAAACATGACTTCTCCAATTTTTCCCCATCCCTGACCCTCACCCCATCTATTCCCAACCTTCCTTAGGAGTAGGGGTGCATATTGGTATAATGCTCAAGCATGAGATGAGCCGCAGGGAAGGGCTCCCTTAGGTGGGGTTCCCCAGAAGCCGACCCACGACAATGAGTACTGTGCAAGAAATGTATTAAGGAAGGGTTCTCCAGGAAAGAAGCGGAGCAACGTACAATTTCAGGTGAAGCTACAGAGTACAGCAAGGGAATTATGGAGGAAAAAAAATTCTCTTCCGGGCAAAGCAACCAGGCTGTTAGGCTCCCACACCTGTCAGTCACTGGCAAGGTTTGCCCCAAAGATGAGGGTATAGTTCAGACAGCATGGTTTACCCCTTGTGAAGCTACCGCAGGGGAACACTTGGCCATCTCAAAGAGCCAGGAATTTAAGATGTGAAGGTGCTTTTCCGTGTTTGTTTATTTTTCTCTAGACTATCTCAAAAGGTAGGCATATGGGGACACTTTCCTTACCAAACCAACCCTGCTTCTAAAAAAAAAAAAAAAAAAAAGCCAATGCAATAAATAAATAAAATTAAAAATTAAAATTAAAAAAAAAGGCTAATGCTTGTCCACATGTTCTCGTTATGAATACTTCCGGCCATGAAGCCCCCTTTCCAGGAGGAGTTTCTGCACATGACGCCATGGTTTCCATGCCAGCTCCCCTTCCTTGCCCGTTCCTGCTGGGTTCGGCCTCTGTGCTCTGCCACCCACTTCCCATTCCACGCCCTCCCCTCCCCCTTCTGGAGCTCAGCAACATAAGAAAGGTAAAGAAATGGTCCAACGAAGGGACTAAAGAATTTAGACCCAGGGCGCCTGGGTGGCTCAGATGGGTAAGTGTCTGCCTTCAGCTCAGGTCATGATCCCAGGGTCCTGGGATCGAGTCCCGCATCGGGCTCCCTGCTCTGCGGGGAGCCTGCTTCTCCCTCTGCCTCTCCCTCTCCCTCTGCCTCTGCCTCTCTCTCTCTCTCTCTCTGACTCTCATGAATAAATAAATAAAACATTTAAAAAAAAAGAATTTAGACCCAGAACATCATCTAGTCCATCCATCCCGACGAGGTCGGCATTACTGTCATATACATTTCATAGATGTGGAAAACGAGACCGAGAACTTAAGGAACTTGCCCAAAACGCACGAGAAAGCAGCCAAGCCTGAATTTGAGCACAGCCAGGCTCAGCGGCGCGCTCCTAACCACTGGGCGATACAGCCTCTCTTAAACTCTGACATAGGTTCTTCGGGGTATTTGTCAAACGAAGAAATTAATGTCAAAGATATTAAGGGTAATTTGCCCGTGTCCCCATAGCCAGTCAAGGACGTAAGTGAGAACCTGACTTCAGGTCAGAGGACCCCAAAATGCATGCCCTTGCCATGATATTTCCCATGAAAGGAAAGCTGGTTTTTCCACAGCCAACCTGGGGTGGAGGGCATCCAAAGGAGCTGGCTCACTCTTCATCTCTCGGGACTCACATGAGGACCCAAGAGAGGACTAAGGCATTGAAAGTTAAGAGAGAAAAAGCCCCCACAAAGAAGAGTGTCCTCTGTCCCTCCCTGCCTATGAACCTTCCAGAAAGAGTAGCGCACAACTCCACCTGAGCTCGGGGTCCACCAGGAGGTCGTGTGGATCAAAAGTCCCTGGGTGACGGTGACAAGCCACCCTCAGGGAGGGTGGACACGGCAGCCTGTGGGGCAAGAAAGGGCCCTCTGAACAAAGAGGGAAACAGCACAGAAAGGAGATCGAAGGTGGTGAGCAGAAGGAAGTGGGGCCGACGGTCAGTCGGCCAGACAGCCACCAACGCGGACACCACAGCCCTAATAAGCAGGAGAAAGGGCTCAAGTTACAGCCTGCACAGTCTCCTCCAACAGGGACCCTGGCCCCAGGCAAGTCAGAATCGGGGGGTCGGCCAGCATGGTGCGGATTCATGGCAGGATGCGGGTCAGCCAGAACAGACACCAGACCAACGCTGAGCCACAGCTGAAGATCTAGCTCGGCTGAGAACTGACATCAGGGGAAGAGCCACGCTAGGTACCAGAAGCACAGTTATGGGACTGGGAATAGAGGGTCTAGAATGGGGTAGAGGGGTGGGGTGGAATCCGACATTCTGGGACAGATAACGCTTTCTTGTGGGGACTGTCCCCTTCACTGTAGGATGTTTGGCAGCATTCCTGGCATCTGTCTCCCCCCCCCCCCAGTTGTGACAAATGAAGGGCCTCCAGGCATTGCCAAATGTCTCATTGGCGGGGGGAGGCAAAGTCACTTCCATTTAAGTACCACTGGGTTAGTGGACTGATAGAGACCTAGCACCTGCCAAGTGCTCTCGACGTGTAGATGCTGTTCTAAGTGCTTCACACATACATAATCGTGTGCTTGTCCGAATACAGACATCAGACAGACACTACAACTACCCTGGTTTTACAGGTAAGGGTGGGGGGAAGGGGCTGAAGGTGGACAGATGGTAAGCAACTTGCCTAAAGTAACACAGCATGTCATTGGCAGACCTGACATTCCGAATGCGAGGTCTGCCTCCAGAGAGGATGCTCTTAACCCGTACAGGGTGCTGCCTCCCACCTTAAAGAGGAGAGAAATCCAAGGCACAGAGAGGTAAAGAATGCAATCAGTGACAAAAGTCCACATTTGAACTCAGGTTTCTCTGACTCCACAGCCCAGGCAGTAAAGGACCACACGGTAGCCCCTCCAGGTCCTGGCGGGGGAGGGGGGAGGGGGAGGCAGCAGGATCGCTGACCCGGCAACTCCCCTAAAAAGCACGGTCCGCACTGTCTAAGGACAGGCTACCTCCAGCTCATGAACAAATGCAAACCAAGGGTTAATTTCCTCAGCTTCAGGATCGAAAAGCATTTTGCTTACTTTTCCAAAGAATCACCTACTATATTTATTGAATAGAACGATGTGTTGCCTATTTCCACTTCCTATAGAATAATACCACACACCTACCCTTTATAGAAGAAGGTAACATAAATCCAGGCACACACAAATCATAAAAGCAAGCCCCACATTTACAAACATCCCATTTCTACCTCTGACGAAAAGGGCAAAAGTGATACACCCAAAGTTTTCCAGATCCTTTTCAGTCTGCCAACAGCCCTTAATTTCTTTTTTCTCTGAATCAGTTGCTTTCAACAAAATGAAAACTCTGGTGTCTACGTTAAGTGTGAATTTCTCTAGTCTGCTTCAAATCCTTGATGGACAAAATCCTGATACGTTCAAATCTTGTCAGGGAGATGTGTACATCTGGGAAGTGCTCAGCCGACACCAGGGAACTTGCACTGCTCCAGCCCAGCAGTTTGTCTAAAGCGGCAAAGCCATGCATGCTGGTGGGCTCCTATCAGAGAAGTCCCTCAAAGTTGCGCTGAAATCGCCATTAACTATAAGGTTTCCCTCAGTGACTAAGGCAGAAATACGATTGGGGCTCTTAATTTTACATTAAATTGCTTATTTTACTCTTGAAGGCAACGAAGGAAACAGAATTGTAAGACACTCTGGCTGTGCCCAAGGAAAGAAAGCCCCCTGCTTGAACCCGGGGAAGGGTGCTTGACCAGCACGGAGGTATCTGAGTACAAAACACACAGAGAGCCAAATCATTTGATCGCAACATTCTGGAAGCTGATACAGGAAAAAGGAACTATTCAAAATCTGCCTTTACATCTACAAGCACCGTGATTTCCCAGAACAATTTAGAAACATCTGGAAACCTAGCAGTCAACACGGGCAATAAGAAAGCTCAGAAACAGGTCTGAGCGGCTCTGGGCCTGGGCTCTGCCCCTTACCAGGGACATTACCCTGGATCCCAGACTCTCTGCCCCTCTTTGTCACAATCTGTGTGCTAATCCAGCCTCACAGTCTTAACGATTCTAAGGGTCCCATGCTCTATAGTGGAAGGAGCAGAGAGTGTGGAGTCAACCTCAGTTCAAATTCGGATCTCTTTAGTATACAGCTCTGTGACTTTGGTCAAGTTATTTAAACTCTCTGGGCTTCAAGTGCCCCCAGTGTTCATTATGGACCAATACAGCTTTTGAAGATAAAAATAAATCAGAAATGTAAATGTTGATTCCTTTATAGGCAATACTGGCACATAAATCCTTAGGTATAAATTCAAAATGTAAAGCTCTAAAAGCCAAAGTCTTACAAGTTGTCAGGAAACTCACTTTGTCACAAAGCCCAACCTGAATTAACCATGACAAATTCTGTAGCTTCTATTTTCTCTATTTGGGTAACGACTCATATATTCTGTAGAAAAGGTGCAGGTATGTTCATTTTTGGAGTGCTCTCCTAAAATGGGTGTCAGCGAATCCACCCCATGTGTGCCTTTCAGGCCATCCTCTAAAAATCTGGAAAAAAAAAAATCTAAATTCCAAAGCACATTGGGACCTAAATGTATCAGGTAAGAATTATAAACCTGTATTACGTTACAGATTTTAACTGCTTAGCAATCAAGTGAGAAGGTCCCTTTAGGGTATATCTCAGTGTGGAAGAAAATGGGAAGTTTCTTCTTTCGAATTTTAGAAAATTCTGTTATCCATTTGATAAATACGTGCAAATCGGCACACGGAGAATGCTGGCATATTCCATTCTGTTTTCTAACTGCTAATACTAAGCTTAACACTCTGTCCCAGTTGTTACGTTCATCTCTCATCAGGCACAGATGCAGTGCAAAGAAGCATTAGAAGCTGAGCAGATCGAGAACACCGAGGGGAAAGGCGTGAAAAGTTGTAATAATGCTACGTGAACGCTGTCCGTGGCCCAGATGCTCTGCTAGTCTCCTTACTCGTGTATTGCTAATTTAACTCTGAGATGCAAGCCCTGTCCCTCAGGAGCTTGCAATCTAGATCAGGAGAGACATATGGAGACCCCCAGCTTCTCAAAGTTCACAACACTCCACCTTTACCCCCGACCTAGGTTAGTGCCTGTTTGTGCTAACCAAAAGAAGTTCAAAGAGGATTTTCACTTTGATGAAAAAAAAGGCAAAAAGCAAAAAGAGTGTTCAACATTTGTTTTGCAAGGAGGCCTTAAGAGAGGCAGCGAGCACCCCAGGCAGCGAGTGGCCCCCCCAAGCGCCTTCCCAGGGAACTGCGCCTGGGGAAGCATCCAGCTGCCAGTGCTTTGAACTGTGGCTGTGAGCATGTGTGCTTTATCTTGATTTATGTTGTGCATCCATTAGCAAGATGTGTCCTAAGGCATCAGAGAAGCCTCAGAGAGATTATTTTTTGTGTCTGGGAACGCTCAAATTTTTCTCTAAGGAAATAAGGATGTTAAACAAGTCAGAGAAACACAAATACCGTAATACTTCACTTATATATGGAATCTAAAAAACAAAAAAACAAACCCCCCAAAACAACAACAAAAAATAGCAGAAACAGATTCATAAATATGAGAATAAGCTGGTGCTTGCCAGACGGGAGGGAGGTGGGGGTTGGGTGAAGTAGGTGATGGGGATTAGGAGGTACAAACTCCCAATTATAAAATAAATAAGTCACAGAGATGAAAAGTATAGCATAGGAAATGTAGTCCATAATATTTAACAATGTAAAAATTTTCCATATAAATTAATGGTGATTGCGCCTTTCGTTTCTGCCATTTAGCTTATGAAAGGTCTCATAGGCTTGTGGGAGAAACCCGTGTGACTGATGGTTTACTGCACCCCTCCCATGTGCCAGGCACTGACCTGGGACCCCAAATCAACAGTGGTGAGCTGTTGGAGCCCTCTGAAAAGACAAAAAAAAAAAAAAAAAGGAAACAAAGAAGTAATTTCAGATAACGAAGTGCCACGGAGAAACCACAGTAAGGTCGTGGACTCGAGAGTGTTTGGGGGTGAAAGTGACCATAGTCTGTTCAGACAAGGCGTCTTTGAGGAGGGGGGCACCTGAGAGACAGAGAAAGAGAAATAACAATGAATAGAACAAAGGAATTACCATTAAGTACCCAAAGAACGTTAGACCTAAAGGAATTCAAACCTACAGGTGTTCCAAAAGAGAAACGCTTTCGGACAGATGTGGGCAGAGAAGGCCCCCTGGAAGCAAAGGGCAGGGAGGATGCGAACAAACAGGGCTATTCCGGCGCACAGCAGCGCAGCAGCATGCAGGCAGACGGGGACCCAGGGTTGTTCTGGACCCTGGGACCAAGTGCCTTCCATAACGTTTACGGTGCACCTGACACAGAGTCCTAAATTCCCATCTTGTTATTCCAGTGGTTCTCAAACCTTAGGGCACATCACAACCACGCAGCGGGATTGTTAAAATATAGACTGCTGGGACCTCACTCAAGGTTTCCGTTTCGAGTTGTGGTCAGACTTATGCACCTGCCTTTCTGACAAGTTCCTGAGTAACAAGGATGCTCCCCATCCAGGGAGCCACTGTGATTGCCGTATCTATTATGTTCTGCCGGCAATTCAGGATTCTGCAACTAAACAAAACTCGGACAGGCAGCATCAACCTGCTCGATGAATTATGGAGTGCTTCTGAAAATCCTGTGGCCTTGTATGCGTTTTTATGAAACTGCTCTAAATCCTTTGCATGTGAGTGCCTGTTATGTGTACCACTAATATTCTGAATTCCCACTTGCCTCATAGCTGTGTATTTCCCAAAACTGGTCCCACACACAAACCTCACCACCTTCACTGTGACTTATTTGAATTCAAAAATCCGAATTTGGCCACTGGAATTGAAGACTTCCAACCCCATGTGTAAGGGAAGCTCGAATCTGCAGCTTACTGCAAACACATGAAACAGTTTATCATCTCTGAAATCCCTTTTGTCAATTCCCAGTGAATCCTCAAAGTAAGATTATTCTTTATTCTCTCAAACTGAAACTTCATTCCCGGTGCATGAGCAACAAGAAAGAAAGCTAACAGTGCCACCTCATTTCACTGCTGAATAAGCAGCCAACCTGACAAACTCCCCCAATTGGCTGGTTACCCAGAAGCCTTGCACCAGGCAGGGCTGCCTGGCATCAGAGCAAATCCTTCTTTCTAGGGAGTGTAACCAGCCACGCCGCAAGCCAGGGTCTTCAGGGAGACGAGCTGGAGTCCACCGGGCACCCACCTCAGTGTCTCCCTGGGGGGCAGGACCACGCCACCCTGGAGGCCACCCAGCCCTGTTGATCAGTTTGCAGCCCCAGAGCACAAGAATCCGTTTGAACCCTTCCTGCTCAAAGGGTTCCATCCTTAAGAAAGTTTCTACTGAAACCCTCCACCCTCTTCCTGAGACTGCTACCTTAGGCATATCTAGAGAACTGAAATTTCTCTCTTCTGCACAAATCTTGTGAGGCGTATTTTCTCTTCCACCTCGCTCATGTACTCTGATGTATTCTTTTTTTTCATAATGCACATACTCCTCTGTCTGGGCCTCTCTCATTTCAAAACGGTTGCCCGATCCATCCTGTGCATCCACCTCAGGGGTGGGGGCTTCTCTTTAACTCCTTTGACTCTCTTCTTTGTTGGCAGAAGGTGCACGGGAGGGTGGCTTCAAGGATATGTGTTCGTGCTAAAGAAAACAGGAAATACAAGCAGGTAGGCTTGCGAGTTGGGAAGGTATAGACAGATCCAAGCCATATGGTCTGCTTACCATGGTACCACTAGATAAATCACTCCCCGTATGGTAGCTAAATGCATAGACCTAGGACCAGGCAGCGCTGTGTGGTCTTGGGCAAACTATCCAACCTGAGTCAGCTTCACTTTTACTGCCTCTAACATGGAGCAAAGACTCTCTATCTTTCAGAACTATTCTGAAGATCTTTAAAAATGCATGTTAGTCCCCCCAGCGGAATGCCCCAACCCAGGAAATATCCCAGAAGCAGCAAAATGCCATTACTGCTGTTAGTTTTAATCAGGTCATTACCACACGAACATGCTGGATCTAGGCACAAAGCTAAATTCTTCAATTTCTGCGTTACTCCAAACACGACAGCAACAAAATAGTCCACTTAAACTTGTCTGACACTAGTGAGATTCAGTGTTTAATGACAACGACAAACCGCGTGGGTCAACTACAATCTTAACATTCTAAACCTCATGCTAAACCATAAACTGATGTCACACACTTTCAAATGAATTGGTATCATTGGCAAAATAAGATGCCCGTCTGTATGAGATGTATATAAATGGTAAATTTATAAAGAGAGAAAGCAGGTCCGTGATTGCCTGGAGCTGGGGGTGGAGCAGAGACTGAGCGCAAGTGGGCCCCAGGTAATTTGGGGGTAAGAGACATGTTCTAAAACTGGACTGTGCTCATAGCTGCACAACTCCATATATTTACTAAAAACCATTGCACTATACATGGACGGTGGGTGAATTTTATGGTAAGTAAATTATCCCTAATAAAGCTGTTAAAAATAATCTTTTTTATACCACACAACATGTTTCAAAATAAACAAGTATTTCTATTTTTATTTTAAAGCTTTTCCATTATCAGCTCATCACCATAACTGTCAAGAATGCGTCTGAGACCATGAATGTATTCCTCCACAGGCTAACAGGGCTTGTTATCAACTGCTCTCACGCATAATCACATTGTTTTTGGAAAGACATCTTGAGATGTAATATCAAAGTCATTAGCAGAAAGCATTTATAGGTGAAGATTATGTTCCTCATCTGATGGCTTCTCAGCCTGGACAGCAAATATTCAAGTTGGAAATGAATGGTTTTCAAATAGAAATCCATCATCAGTGCCTAACTTCTACACAGACGTTTCAGGAAACAGAAAAGGCACTTTGCTCTAAACATTGCTGATGGATTGAAATGAAATCATGAAAGCAGTGGGTCTTTAAAAATGCACAGGGCTCCCCAGTTGGAGCACTGCAATGGTCGGCGTAGTCCTATGTAGTAAAATGAAACGCTAAGAACAATATTACTATGTTTTCACATAAATGCGTCTGCAAAGAATGACCTCCAAATATGCATCCTGTCTTTGGAGCACAGACAACTTTTAGTACAACTATTTTCATTATGATTCCGTAACATAATTTGTATGCATAGCACTCAGTTCCAGCTTGACCAATCCATCCTTGACTTCTCTGTAGGCCTGTAGCTGATCATTGAATGCAATAAACTGCATTATCATGGAACTTCCAGCTTGCTTCTGTTTGGCCTTCTTGCCCACAGTTAGCCCACACAGAAGTCACACAGGGTTCTCGCCGTCACTCAATTTCCCTCTGAGTCACTCTTCACAAAGCCAAGCTGGGTTGCATCAGGCTCTGCTCTAGCACCTTGACATTCCCAAAACTCTTTCCACCTCATGCTCTTCAGTTTGGCTGGGAGATGAGCACTTTAATAATGGAATGTGGTTTAGTAAACTCAACAAAAAGGACAATGTTTTCTGCTATTTGTGGAGTCCATACTACATTTGGGATGCTGTGCTGAAGGCCTCAAAAACATGATCTCTACTCATGGCACCTGTTACAATCCTCATTTATAACAATGTCATACACCTAGTGAGAATAAAGTAGCAAACGCATCAGAGCTAGGGCCCTCACCCATTGTCCAGGCTGTATTCTGAGCCTACCTGCTTGTATTGCCCAAAAGTGCATTGCTGAACCACAGGACTCTGGATGCTCAAGGCAATCCCACGAGCGCTCGGATACTGCCTAGAGTGTAGATAGAAGGGTGAATCGAGGCTGAGGGCCTACTGTATTCACAGGGCTGTCACATAAGAGCTGTTGGATTTGGGTTGTATCACTTCACCTCTTTGGTCCTTAATTATCTCTTCTGTAAAATGAAGACGATTGGTCCTCCTTTATTCACTCAACTATTGCAAGGCATCAATGAGAGCTTGCATGCATTCATCTTTCTAGCCAATGAATCTAAGTGGTTATCACAACTCACTCTTACAAGATACAGGACACATGGTGGTGTGTCCTGTACATAGGCCTCCCAGGAATTTATCCTCAGAATTTATTTAGAATGTATTACAGAATTTATTCACAGAAGCCTATGATCAGATGAGATGGAAAAAGTTTTTTTCTAGGATTGGGTGCTCTTGGGTTCCACCCTGAGGAGCTGAGAGACAGTATGCCAAACAAAATCAGCCTTTAAGTTTTCTGCTTCATTTTGGCTACTGTTGAGGCACAAACATAATGAAATAGTATTTAATCATGAGCTTGAAGGGCTCTGCCATCTCATAATAAGTGAATTTTTGGGTAGTCAAAATTAGCAAGCTATTATCATAAGCGTGCCAGGATTTTGTTAGTGAGCATCCTGGCTATGTGTGCGAAAGGAATTAAGAATTTGAAGAGACTCTCCTGTGACTATTTCCATTAATCCTAGGCTTGCATTTCTCAGCAATCAACCCATTTACTTTTCAAGGTTAACCAATTTATGAGGTCTTATGTTGCAGAACTTAAGATGAGATATTTATTTCAGTTGGAAGACAAGTATGTCTCCTTTCAAAGACAATTAAGAATCATAGATTATTCAAACTAGAAGGGACTTTTCAAGACTGTATAATCCCAGAGGCACCTGGATGGCTCAGTCGGTTGAGCATCCAACTCTTGGTAATCAGCTCAGGTCTTGATCTCAGGGTTGTGAGCACAAGCCCAGTGCTGGGCTCCACACTGGGTGTGGGGTGGGGGTGGGGGGGGTAGCATGAAGGCTACTAAAAAAAAAAGAAAAAGACTAGATAATCCCAGTTTTTAAGGTGAAAAACTAAAAGAGTTTCAGAGGCCAGGCAGATAATACAAACAAGGGGTTGTGAGGTAGATAAACACAGTATGGCATATCAGGGGCTGAGATGGATTTGTGGAGCAAAAGGGCCTTGCACAAAGGTGTACCAAAGTATCCAGATTCAAAGTCTATAAAGACTCTTCTGGTCAACCCAAACATGCCTCCAAGCTTTGCTCAACCCAGTGGTGTAAGTTTCCCATTTTCAACATTTTAAACTTAATAGTTGATGCATCTGAGGGCTAGGAAGACAAAGAGGCTTCATCTTGTCCTTTCTCCAACAAAGAATTATCAAGCACCTGCTGTGTGCCAGGTCTGTTCAGGCCTCCAAGGATACAACATGGAGCAAAAGAGACACTGGTTTCATTTTTCATGGAATTTACCATCTTCTGTGGGGGAGGGAAGGAGCAGGTGTCAACCAAATAACGATCCACATACGGAAATTCAAACTCCAAAGGATATGAAGAACACAGAATCAGACACTGAGAACTGGACACTTGACTCCAGCCCAGGTATGCTGCGCCCAATCCATTTTGGAAGAGTCTCTGAAAAAAGCAATGTCTTTTTAAGCATATATTCTAAAACCACAGATTTTCAGTTATTAAATAATTTGGGGGTGAGAAAGAGATGCATCTAGTATAGCCCTATGCCAGAAGAGTTACCCTGGTGATATTTTGGAAAATGACTAAACAAATAACCAAACAACTGAAATTCAATCCACAGAATATGTTTATTAATAACCAGAAAAAAAGAATCAGAAAGTAAACTTAATAAACTTTCTAATACTACTCAATTAAGTTAAGATGCTAATATTGAGGGGAAAATAGAGAAATGAATCATTGGTAAATTATGAGAATATTTCTTTAAAATGGGGATTTGATTCAATAAGGACAAAGGCCACTGGAAATATTTTTTTTGCCAAAAAGACCCAAGATATATAAGCACGAGTACAAAATGGGGGAAACTTTCTATGTATGATAGAGCAAAAAAAAAAAAAATGCCTTAGGCACGAGCAGTTGTATTTAACAACAGTTTGAATACAGCAAAAACACAGCTTTATTGTGAGAAGGACCTTCCATGACACTAAGCTGTGCTAGTCCCTAAAAGAGAATGCACCTGTCGCCACCGTGGGTCTACAAGTAGATGGCATATGGAAAATGCAGGTATGTAAAAAATTACTGAAAAGTTTAATAAAAGGAATAAAACTGTAAAAGGGAATGGGAACTAGAACTTGTGCTAAACACTGAGCAGTTGGGACGATGGGCTACACCACAGAGCACATCCAGAACGAGCATGGTCTCTGGGGTCACGCGGATGTGCATCTGAGTGCTGCAGCCCACTATATTATTTGGGGCAAGTTGTTGAATGTCTTTGTGCCTCATTTTCCCCATCTGAAAAAAACAGGATGCTAAGAGATTCCTGTGAGAAAGGAAAGCAGAAAGCAGATGTAGCATACACTCAGAAAAATAATAATTACTACCTGCACTTTATAAAGGATTTCTGTGAAGATGAGAGAAACTGTTCTCCATGCGCAGAGAAAAAAAAAAAGGAAGAAGATGTGAAGGGGGAAAAAATGAGTCTAATTTGAGCAACAAAAGTTTTCCCCTTTATGATGATAAAGCAATGCACTGAACCACAAACAGCAGTTGGAAATACAGAACTGGAAGTCAAGAAAGGGGAGAAGGGGAAGAACCTGCCCTAGATGATTTGAAAACCCACTAGCAAGGATTCACCTAGATATAATTTAATAACCTCTAAATTCATCTGCCAGAGAATACCACTCTTGCCAACACAAATAAATGCATACTTGGGTTACTTTCCATTTATCACCCTGACAGTAACACTTCGGAATCCAGTAGGTAGAGCTCTGCCCTGTGCTGGCTGATGATGTGGAGGGTAGCAAAAGGTAAAAGAAGCCACAGAAGAGAAAGGGTCACCTGAGAAAGGTAGGCTACTCTGTGATGACCAACGTTTCGTCTTATACTTTATGAGGAAAGTTCTAGTGATGCATTCCATTTGATTCACCTCTCTGTACATCTTGAGGTGGTATCTTCACCAAAATATTTCAATACTGGTTCTCTTTTAATCGTTTCGTTTCCGAGGGTGCACAAGCGTACCTCTGGCTTGCTTAAAATAAGCATGATTATACTATAGATGGAATATACGTTTCAGTGGAAATAGGGTACTCTTCAAATATCAGAATTTTCTGAAATAACTCCTTGTAATTATTCAGCAACATGTCAGCAAATTCTCAGACACACATAGATGATGCTTCCAAGTGCCTGAATTCTCCATTTCTGGAAGTTTTTCCTGTAGTTATTATTTCAAAAGGCATGGGCCATACTCTTTTCGCAGTTGCCTATCAAAAAAACCTACAACGTGTTTTTTTTAGGCTAGGCATTTCCCATCAAAACTCAAAGAGAAGGGGAGGGGAACATCTCAATGTCTCCAGCAACGCCATGAAAAAGCCAAGGCTGGATGACTTCACGAAGTATGTAGAGAGGTAGCAAGAAGTTAATAAAAGACGCTCCGCTCACAGTGGGCTTGATATGTTAGTCGCCATTCCTTTTCATGAGGACTGTTTCAAAGGAATGTCCATTTAGTTGTGTGCCATCCAGTGCTCCCTGAGCCAGGAATGGTATAGTCCCTGTCACTCCTTGTCCCCACAAGAGAATGGAGATGTCCAAACTAAGGAATGCTAAAACATCTGGAAGGCAGAGTCAGACAGATAATTCTTCCTGTCATCTTTCCCTTTCATGAAGAACCACCAAAAGTCTAAAGTGAAATTTTGAAGAAAAAGAAAAAGAACTGTTTCCTGATCAAGGCTACCACTATTTTTAAAAAAGTCTCCACTTCCTTTTTTTTTTTTTTTACAATATTCCAAAGCTTTTCAGATCTCTCACAAGAAACATCATTCATACAAATGAATGACAGACTTGTGTATTACATTTTTATAAAGTTGAGTATTAAGTGAATAGCTAGAAACTTTGAGCAATTCTTTCATTTTGTACTGTACCATACGCTATGGAAAAGGAAAAAAAAATGTCCTCTAACAATTCAGAAGTGAAAAAGTTCTCTTAAATACAATGCCTTTACTCAAAATGAAGAGGGATTCACTGAATGGGTCTTCCAGTCAGAAACTACTTTTACTCATCTGAGTTTCTGTGGGCCTGTTCTTCGAAGCTTGCTATCTTCAAACAGTTCCTAAATAAGGGGGGAAGCAATTAGCTCCCGTGAAGACCACGATGACCAGAGAGAACCATGCTTGCTGGTGCAGGCCGCGGACGCCCTGGGGATCACCGAATGGCCTCTCCTTGTTTCTCTCCTCCCACTGACAACGAGTTGCCACTGTGGGCCGAGCAAAATGGAACCTGTCACATTCAGATGTTTAATATTCCTCTGCGAAGGAGTGGAGACATCCTGTCAGGCTGGTACAAGTCTAGTAGAGGGTCATCTTTTCAGCCTCGCCGTAATATAAAATGTGCTACTCAGTTACCAGGGATTTCGGCAAAGCGTGTCTCATGAAGATGGGAGTGTGGAGTCGGGCCGGCGCGTACCCCGTGATCGCCAGCCACCTGCAGGCGCAGGAGTGCGGTCAAGCCTCCCTCCCGTCCGTCGGTAGCCACAGCCCCAGAGGCGCAACGCTCAGAATCCCATTTTTCTTCCTTGTCATGACAACCTTTCTTCTTTCCTCTCAGTCCAGACTCAGAAGCACCGGCAAAGCCATAATTTATTGATAGGGTCGGACCGCTAAGATGATATACAGTAGATCCAGAGAGGAAATGTTTTCCCCTCACGTTATCTCATTATTCTTTGGCCCCCATCTGCTGAAAGCTTGATATTACCATAATACAACTGCTTCAGAAAACAGCAAAATTATTTTGCTCAACTCAGGTGTACTTGTCATCACTGACATTGAATACACTTAACCAAATTAAACTGACTGGCTGACACTGTAATTGTTTCATGTTCAAAGAAATATAGTGCTATGCCTAAAGAGCAGGTATCATCTAGAAGTGGGAACATAAAACCAAACAGTAGAAGGCCAAGAGCATTAGGAGACCAACTTTTGACACATATTAATAATTTAAGCTATTTACTTTCTGCTTTGCAGGGTCTAACTCACTACACCTACGTACAAGTCAATGAAATGGCATCGGTGAAGTTTAATTAGCATTTATGATTTTTAGCGAGGCAAAGGTTTTTAGTATTAACTCATTCTATTTTTGACACGGTGCAATTCATATACATGGACACTAAATCGTCACTGGGTTGTTTTTTTCCCTATACTAACACACGTCCTTCCTCCTGTTCTCAGAACAGAAGAACTCTAACCCAGATACCGTCACAGTGCCCACCCAGGAACTCTTGCCCACCGTTCTGCTTCAAACTGCTAAGCCCAATAAGTGAACAGATGCTTTTTGTGTGTGTTTCTTTATTGTTGCTAATTCCCTCCTATCCTCCCCATTTAGGCCGGCCCCATAACCAAATGCAGGACATGAAGCTGGATTCATAATGCAAGTGTTTACCTCCCTTACGATTCATAAGGAATCATGGATTCATAATCACGTGCATAATTAATGCCCCCAATCCTCTGGGCAGCCCTATTATATCTAATCTGTGCTTCCACGCTATCCACCACCCGAATACGTTTTCCTATTTTAGGAGGGGGAAAGGAGACAAAAAGGTTTCTCGCTAACCCCCATTCTAAGAAGATTATTTTTACCAAAAGACGATTAAATTGCAAATGTAAATAGGCTCCTATCAGAGACAATTAGGAACATCTTGAGAGTTTTTAACAACGGTGTAAAGGGAGAGAAGGCACGAAGAGACCCCAAGAGCTGGCAATCGGGCTGCAGTGGGGTTATGACCACTGGGTGCAGGAATTCCCATCCCCCACCCCCCAGGAGCGTTTCCGGAGGGACACATCGTGGGTGTCACTTCAGACCTCTCCTCTGTCTGTTGGCAGTGCCCAGATCTGCTCACGTAAACCAAACATTCTGGAAAGGGGACTGAGAGAGCTTGAATGTGTTCGCTCTGCTTTCTCTGAAGGCTCTTTGGAAAGTACTCCTCAGCCTGAGCACAGGCTGTTTTCCTTAAAAGGATAAAATATCTGTCGGGGAAAAAAAAACTGTGGCAGGCTGCAGAGACATCACATACCAGAAGGAGAGGCGCTACAAGCCCAGTGCTACTCCTCCGAGGGGCTCATCATTGTCTCACCTTCTTAGACTTAACGTTTCGCCCAAGTATCTGGGACCCAAGGAAACAGTCTTACTGCTTAATGAGGCAGTGGCCCCCCGGGGGGTGGAAAACACACTTGGAATGATGGCTGATCCTAACGTGTGTCATATTTGAACGGTGGCCAGGACTCATGGCTGGCAGGAAAGAGGAAACGCACTTACCTTTCGAGCGGAACTGCTGCCACTTTTGTGTGCCCGGGTCCTGGTAGGTAACCCCAGAGAGCACCAGCGGACCGACAGACCAACAGGTGCAGAGGCTGCAGGCCTGGGGGCAGATGGGAGCCGGAGCTGCCTGGCTCCACGGCAAGCCGGGCATCTGGGTTGCTCAAAGTGGACCCAGGAAAGCGCTTTCCCGAAGAATGGGAATTCAAGTCACCTGGAGTAACCGGGCTTGAATGGACTACAGAGGAGGTGCTCAACACCGGCTGCGTATTAGAATCATCTCAGGAGCTGAAATAATGTATCTATCCCTCCCATGTCCACCCCAGAGCAATTAAATCAGAATCCTTGGACGTGAGGAGACCTCACCTCCCCAGGGAAGATATTTTTTTAAGTTCCCCAGGTGATTCTAACATGCAGTCAAGGTCAGAGAACCAACGAGCTAGGTCGAGTAATGATCACTTGTGTGGGCGGATAAACCGCAAATTGAGGGGGAAAAAAAATCTACTGCGTTTGTAAGCCCCTAGGACTTAAAGGTTTCCACCAATAGAAACGGCCAACTCCTTTAAAGTGGGAAGTGTATCCTGGTCCTTCACATTGGAGCTACCTGGAGAAATCTTTAAAAAATACTGGCGGGTGCTTGCACTCTCAAGCATCATTACTTTAACTGGCTTGGGGTAAAACCCAGGCATTGGATTTTTTTTTTCAAGTTCCCCAGATGATTCTAATGTGCACCTTGGGAAGCACTGTCTTATTTTTCCGCTTCTCCCAAGTACTTCTGCCTCCTATTACAGGTGAACAGACACTCCCCTGAGAACAGCCTATATGCTACTCAGTGGGTTTGGGCGCAACTGCCTAAACCTCACAACCCTTTGGGAAGCAGAAGAGCCTGGTGGCTGGGAAATCAGCTCTGCAGTTGGAATTTAGGCTCAGCCTTTTACAAAGCGTGTGACCTTGGGCAAGTCACGTCTTAGCTTCTCTGAGCTTCATGACCTGTACCTCAGTGCCTTGAAATGGGGATAGTTTGGAGTCTCCCTCCGAGGGCTGTTGGAGCGATCCAAGAGCCAATCTATGGAAAACACAGGGAGCAGTGTCTGACACAGAGTAAGTGCTACATAAATGGTTGCCGTTGTGATGGAGACAGGCAGTGCCCTTCTGACCTGCTTTTTTCAGAAACCGTGATGCACTGACTTGCTCTCCTCATGCTTTTCTTCTGCACTACAACCTGCACAAACACCCCCAAAGCCTCCTGGCAATCCAGACCGAGGGATGTTTCAAAGGGACAATACACGGCATTCAAACGGGGCACTGGTCTAAAGGGAAACATCTTGATGGTTCTCTGCCACAAGCCCAGGATGGCTCCCACTCCCAGAGAAGGCCAGCCTGCGATGTCCTCCCGTCCAGGCGTCTCCTCCCTCCGGCTGTCTTCCTCCACAAAGTGCTGTCTTGTCAGTTCGGTTCCAGTCACTGCCCATTTACTGGCCCACAAAACCCATCACTCCTTCCCAGCGTCTCCACAACTATGGTACGGCTTTAACGATGCTCCTCTGGTCTCGCCCTTCCCTTATCCATCTTGCATGGTCCTTGAGCACTTCCCCAAAATACTCATTTTGTGCACCCCACCCCCACCCACCCCTCTCTCCTTCCCACTATACTGTCCTGCTTTGTTTCTAGTAATAACCACGATTATAAAACCCATTCAGATGCAAGACCCTTCTGAGAGGATGCGAGGAGCCCCACCTCTTGTTAAACACCTGTTTTCGTGCAGCCCCAGTCTTTGTGCCATTGTGTGTACGGGCAGGACCTGCGGGACCGTTTTTGGAGGGAACACATTCCTCCACGCTCACTCACAATTACACCCCGGGAGTTCACACGGGCTGCGCCTATTTAACTTCACCGGGAGTGAATGTGAAGGAGATGTTGAGATGCCAAGGAGTACAGGGAGAGCCGGTGTCGCGGGGCTGGGTGCAAGCAAGTGGAGAGGGCTGTCAGGGGAGAGGCGGCAAGCCCTGCCATCTCCACCATTCACATTAGGATTCAAAATGCCACAGATGTGACTGCATAGTAAGTAGGGGAGCATACTGGTAACTGCGGCTTCCCCCACGTGCTTAATTGATCACATTGTCCTGCGTTCCGGAACAGGGAGGGCTCGAGGCAGAGGGTCTGAGGGCCAGCAGAGGCCCCGGGTCCCTGGATGGGCAACAGCACCTCTGGCAGACCTGGCAGAAAGAACAGCAGACTGGTGTTCAAATCCGGTTGCTAGGATACCATGGAGACCCTCTGCGGCTAAGCAGACAGGGGGGAAAATATGCGTCCATACGCCTTATAACCTGCAAACAGCAACAACAGAAACATGGTGTGCCCAACTCTTTAGTGAAATACTAAGCAGCAGGCGCCTGGAAATGTGGCCCAGGAGAGCAAGGAAGCTGGCCATGGATATTCTCGGGCATCCTCCGGAGCCACTCTGTGTAAGGGCTTGTCAGGGTTTTCATTATAAGCCCCAGTGCAGGGGCACACAACTTCACCGTGTTTCCAAACCCCCGAACCGGGTTTTAAGCAACCTGGTCTCAGACATTTTTCTGAAAGCTTCCACGACCTCAGTTTTAATGCGCAGGCCGTCGTGTCAAATGATCGATGCAACTTCAATGGGAAAGTCTATTAGGACAGCGTTAAGTTGGAATTCAACTCCTCCACCAAAACAAGGGAGATGACTTTCCGAAACTGACTTCAGGCTCCATTCTCATCTCCGGCCCAGGGGCCTCACTATGTAAGCAATCTGCCGTGCTGGTCTGGGGCATGAAAGATGATTCTCCGTGAGACTAGTCGGAAGCGAGGGGGAAAAGAAAAGTTGTTTTCTTTCCGAGCGGGACTCCATGTCTTGGCGAGTTTTAACCGTCTGCTGCTTGGTTCCTTGAAACGCTCTCACCCAGTGGGGCCGGTTACAGCTCCGATCAGGGTTGTGCTTGTAGGAGGTGCAGGGCTGAAGGGACTTTCTGAGATTCGGAGCTTTGCTGATGGGGAACAGTGGGTGCTCAAGGCTGGGCGGCTGGACAGCGCACGCGTGCGCACACGCGAGCCCGGAGTGTTCCAAACACGAGCCGAGATGCCCTCTTGCCTACTTAAAGGTTTGCATTCTCTGCGCCCTAAGCTTGCTTTTCCTCAACTTCTAGTGCCACCACGAGTTGCTGTCATGGTCCCCTGTGTTCTGTCCACCAGATGGTCCTGTCCATCCCCATGGCGCCCCTCCCATCCCCTGAGCACCTGCCTAGGTCAGGCAGCCCCTCAAATGCCTGGATGTCCACCTGACATCCCGATACCATGAAATTAGAGGGGCGCGATTCTCTTCTCCCTACTTTCTAAGGCAACTCCCTCTGCGATTGAACTTACTCTCTACTTTCTAGAATACTTACTTGTGTAGCATTAACTCCTCCATGCGGGGCCTCTGTCTCTCTCACCTCTAACCCCTCAGGATAGCTGCACATTGCAGACATCCCATAAAAGTATTCAGCTGAACTGTAGGGCCCATCTGGAATGTAATTGCTCCTTCTGAATAAATCTGTATTTTAATATTCTAACCATCGATGATTATACCAAAATTCTAGTATTCTCTCAACTTTCCTACAAAATTTAACACACAGGCCTTAGGAAGATACTGTTTCTCTAGAGATGTACTTGTGCCCAGGTTTAAAAGATCATGTAAGAGCTTGTTAAAATCAATGCCTCCCTAAAAATAAGAAAATCCATTTCTTTTTGCCCTCAGCTCTGCCAAAATATTTCACAACCAAAGAGTGAAACGTTACAAAACATATCATCGTTCTCTTAAAATTCAGCTACCTCTGGGGTGAAAAGCACCAGCTGAACAAAAATTCAGAGACACTGACAACTTTTTATAGGAACTTAAGTCTATACAGCCCAACTGAAATGACATGTAACCCCGGGACAGCAAAATGGAAAGGATTTGAGAATGTTTACAACAGGTAAAGGGTTTAGATCAAAATACCAGAGTAAATGTTCTGACCTGTTACAGAGTTTTCAGGAATGAAGTATGATGAAATAAAATTACTTTAAAAGTTCATAAGAACCATCCTGTATACATAACCAACAGACTATCCGATCTCATAAAATGGATTTTATATTTTTTTCATTTTTTGATTTGTTCAATTTATTTCAAAATATATGGCCTAATAGTTTTACATTCTCAAGTAGTTATGCGGTAGTAATGGAATATAGTGCCAACTTCTACATCAGTTCTTTGCTTCACATTCCTAACAGAGGAAGGACTTAAGGACTATTTCTATACAGGTGTGAAAGAAACAAACAAAAACACCCACCAGTCCCCCAAAACACACACACACACACACACACACACACACACACACACACGCATGCACGTTCAGCAGGAGCTTCCTGGCTCTGACAAAGCATTGCCTCCCATTCCCAGCTAACAGGGAAAATTCCAAATCAAAAATGTTAAAAATGATTTAAGTTAATAATTTACATTTTACACTATTTTTAAATGATCAAAAATCATTTAAAAAAGTTTTTCAAAATTATAATCCTCAGAGGGCAATCTCAGTAAGCAAAAAGTAACCATATTTGCATATATCAGATAAATGAACAGAACCTTAGCTGGGCAGTTGCCTACATCTAGTGAAAAGGGAACAGAAAATTCACAGGAAAGTGAATTTGAAATCCATCTGAGGCTATTCAGGTGGTTTCCTTTTAACTTGAACTCACAATGATCTGTGTGTGAGTTTAAGAAAGAGGACTATATATAAGTTGCACTAAAAGCAAAATATAAAGACATAAACACTTGTTGCCAGTCAGCCTATATAATCAGATTACTCAAAGTGAAATAAATTGAAATTCGAGCAAGTCTTCTTTGGTTTGGCAAGTTTTCCTAATTCTTTGTGGAGCTACCTTGCACAATTATTCAAATGACATAAGGTATAATCATTTTGCATACAATGTAACTTCTCTTTCAAGAAAGGTACACTCTACCACTTAAGCCAATTTTATTCTAGTTTTCTTTATGTAAGTGTGAAAAAAGAACAGATGTTTTTCCAAAATTATTTAAGCTTGGAAGACATTCTATCCTTTTCTTCAATATAATCTTTCAGAATCACCAAAACCATCATGGTGATACCTTAAACAGCTGATTTCTTTAAAGCACATTATTAAATAAATATCAGAACGCACAGCACTGTTCCATAGACAAAATGTTTATTATAACAGAATGCTGTGAATTATTTGCCAAGCTAATTTCATTTTCCACCATGGACTTGTAAAAAAAAAAAAAAATCTACTTGTTCTACATGTTGAGCACTAAGAGATTTCTACAACTTACCCCATTCCTACAGCTCAAACTGGTACTGCCTAGATTCCTTCAGATCTTCTCTAATCCAATGTTTAACTGGAGTTATCAGCTGGCTTGATCGTGCTTCATTATAAAACCTATTAAAATGGTCTTTTTATAAAAGCAGAGTTTTCTCTGTGTTACTCCAAAGTCCTGCAGATACTAAAATGAGATCCTATGCAATGCTTAAAAATGCAGAGAGCTGTCTTTGAGTTATTTTTTCATTATGCAAAACTTGGCCCAGGAGAGATGGCCATGTACCTCGTTAGCTAAAACAGGCAAGCATGTTGGGACTGCAAATTAATTTACCGGAGAAAGTTGAAGTAAATGCGAATCATTCAGGTTCCTAAGGCAAATCTAAGTCTACTGATCGGGGCAACTTGCTGAGGTCAGAATCTCTGAAATGTGTAGCCTCACAGTTTCTTCCCTACACTCTGGGAGAATACAAACTCCGTCTTAAGCCTGCATGAGGAACAGCAGAAGCTCTATGGGAACCAACAGATGTAGGTATAACTCTTAAGTTTTTAGAAGTATAATCTGTACATGCTCGACAAATACAAATGGAGACAATCATGTATTTGCCCTTTCTCCTTACATTAATTTCTTGTGTTTGCGAAGTGCAGGGTTCCCAGGGGGCTTGCATTATTATGTAACACGTGTCATCCAGGCAGTGTGATGTAGTTGGGAATAGAGTAGCAAAATCTTTCATTTTATCAATTATGTCATTACCTATTAATTAAAAATACCATTCCTTTGGGTGCTCTCCCTCATTCGATATTAATCTCCTGTTCCTGCCACTCTACGCTCCATAAGGTCTCTGCGTTGAGAAGTGTATAACAAGTTGGATTCAATTTTCCTACCCAAGTTATGGAACCCACTGACATCAGAACATAGTTCTCTAAATGCAAGAAGGATACCAGAGTGGTTGCATCAGAAGCCAGGAGTAAGGCAAACAATGTATTCACATTGTCAATTCAGGTAAGTGTACTTCTCACGCTTGACCCTGGAAACATGCAACCCTCTTGATAGCCGGAGGCACCTCACTGGTAACATTATGCAAATTCCTTAAGGAAAACAAGCAACATTCTCCCTTGGATGGTACGAAAAAAATATTTTTTTAAAAAAAACTCAATAGACTGGGCTTCCATTTGCGGGCTGTAAATGCCATCCAATTCGGGAAATCAAAAAAAATCTTCCCTTTTCTATGCGTATTTGCTTATTTTTGACACTTTGATAATGACAGCCCATTCAGGTTTGAGGGGTACCGGCGAGAAATCCGGGAGAGCCACAAAAGCAGAGAAAGTAAGGGTGGTATCAGACGCATTTCATTTCAAGTCTGATGAGCCTGCATTTAGGATTTTCCGGCTGGGCAGGGTTGCCAGGGCATTTGGGAGATGGGGCTTTTTATTCCTCTCCTCATACTCACTCACTCACACGCACAAACACACACAGACACACACACACACACCTGGGGCGCGTTCAAACTATGTGCGGTGGGTGGCATATACGAATGTGTATGTCTATTTTTTAAAAATAGCTTGACATCTGACAAAGACACGGAAGGCAAACGTAGGTGCAGCGAGTGTGGCTCTGAGAAACGTGCACAGCGCGCGAGAAGTGCCCGTTAGAATGCAACATCTCTGATGAGGACAGACATGGCAAGCGCGAGGGGCGGGGGCCGACACACAAGACAGAGACCCGCAGCTCCCCACCGACAGGGCGCCGCGCGGACCCGGCGCCGCACCCCTGCTTACTGTGGGCTCTTGGGGTAGAAGGGCAGGGTCACATGGCTGAGATCCTGGAGGTCGAAGGCGGTGGGCTCGGCGGAGATCGCCTGCCGCTTGGTGCGCGGCTCGCCCTGCAAGGTGCCGGCGCTCTGCTTCTGCGCCTGCTGGGTGGCCGGCCGGATCACCGAGCGGTACTTGTCCAGCTCGTTCTGCAGCTTCTGGATCAGTTCGTCCTTCTGATCCAACTCCAGCTCCAGCTCGTCGATGAGGGCATCCCGCTGCCTCAGCTCCTCGATCTTCTCCTGGAGCGCGTACTGTAAATCCCGCAGGGTGCCCATGCTCCTCCGGGCCGCCGGGGCGCCTGCCCGCCGCTGCCGCGCGCCTTGGGGCTTGCTCCCCTCTCCGGGCAACTTTCCCCAAAGTCGCCGCCGCCTCCCGAGTGCAGACGCTTCCTACTCGAGCCCAGAGCCAGCCCTGGCTTCTGAGCATGCCCAGTCCGCCGCTCCGGCGCCGACTTTCGGTGCAGCTCCCACTTCCCGGGCCGCCGGAGAGGCTGAGCGCGGGGCCCGCAAGACAGCAGGTCCAAGCCGGGACTGAGCCGAGGCGCGGCGAGCGCAGGGCCGGAGGCGGGCGCAGGGCGGCGGGCGCCGGAGGAAGCGGGCGCTGCGCCTGGGGCGCCTGATAAGCCGCGCGGCGGGGCGGAGCGGGCGGGCGCGCCACTTCGGGGTGGGGGAGGTGGGGGAGACGCCGGGGAGGACCCCGCGCAGACCGGGGAGGCGCCAGCCGGGGCACCCCCTCCCCCCCACCCCTCCCCGCCGCCCCGGCACCCCGGCCTCGAGGCCGCTGGGCTACGGTCCCGGCCGCGTCCTCGGGCCGGGCGGGCTCGGCATCCGAGAAGCTCCGGGGTCCGGAGGTGTTCTGGCCGCCGGCCTCCCCGGCAGAGGCTCCCGAGCTGCGTGGCGGCGCTCTCCCCTCGCTCACGCCACCCTTCCCACGGGGAGCGCCTCGCACAGGTGGCTGGAGAAGAAACTTGCCTCCCGCCGCAGAGGAGCCCGCGCCCCGGGCGCGGGGTTGGGGGGGGCTCCCTGACGCGCAGGTGCCTTTGGGGAAGGGGCGAAGGGGCGGGGCTCTGGCTCCTCTCCCCAAGTGGGGCGGCTCTCTCCCACCCCTGCCAACTGCCCCCCGTCTCAGCCCCTGCCAAACTCACACGAAGGAACTCTTTTCAGGTCTGGGCCCGAGAAGGCCGCTCAGCTCTCCCTCCCACCTGAGCTAGTGTCTGCGGAAGAGTTTCTGGCTGGGCCTCGCGTCTTCCATTTGCTTAACTTGGGGTGGGGGACAGGAGGGGGGTGCAGGAGGGGGGGAATCCGTGCCGAGCTCCAAAAAGTCCATCCTGAAATTGAACTGTATCTTTAAAAATATTCCCTCTGTGACAACCAAGCTGTTAGAAAGGTCTCCTTACACTTGAATGGCAAGACACAAACTGAATATAGGAGGGATCATGAGAAGGGGGAGCTCAGATGGGTTGCAGAAAATTGTGCTATATCACCCCACCCCTACCCATTCCCCTCATCCCCGCCCACTTAGTCTTTCCTAAAATGATGACAACTAGGTTGCATCTCTTCTGTGGAAGGGGGATTCTCCCATCATCTGAACACATGTTCAGAATCCACAAATGTTTGCTTAACTACTCACCTAAATTCCTAATATTTAGCTAAATCTTCACCAACTCATCCAACTTTATACCACCTTTATTAGCAGCCCCCTAATTACTATTCCTGAGCACCCCGTGTTATAAACCAGTGCTCTATTTGGCCATTCCTTAACACTAAAAGTCGACAGAAAATACATTAAAATCGAATTGCAATCCAGAACTATTCCCTGGAATCTAAACTTGGCCAAGAATGAACATATCAGTCTCAAAAAAAAAAAAAAAAAGTTTGCTTTTACTTTTGAATACACTTTTTCTATCCGAGCTAAGAAAGGGAAAAAACAAAAAACAAAAAAACCCAGCTAGCCAATGGCACATTAACCAACTTTTTGATTCGAAGTGTTCTGTTGGGGCGCCTGGGTGGCTCAGTCGTTAAGCATCTGCCTTCTGCTCAGGTCATGATCCCAGGGTCCTGGGATGGAGCCCTACATCGGGCTCCCTGCTCAGCAGGGGAGTCCACTTCTCCCTCTCCCACTCCCCCTGCTTCTATTCCCTCTCTCGCTGTCTCTCTCTCTCTCTCTCTCTGTGTCAAATAAATAAAATCTTAAAAAAAAAAAAGTGCATCTGTTTGTAATTAGAGGTGTGCAGGACAAAGGATGTACAATCCTAAACAGTCTTCCACTCAGGTCATGATCTAATGCTCTTAGCACAGGTGATGTAAGACACTTAATTTTTCAGCTTTCCAACACAGACATTTCCAGAAATGCATTTATTTCAGAATGTAATACATAAAGTAGATAATCCTTGAAACAGTTTCATTGGTAATGAACAGACCATGAGTAACTTACAAATACTCACATCAGTGAAATAGTTCTGAATTGTTTTTTTAACTAAAACTAAATCAAGCAGAAGGTCTATGGCTTTGTATAACTGACTCTATCCTAAAAGAGAGCTTATGTGACAATTTCCTTGTCCCAGGCAAAAGGCCAAGTTCTTACTTTATTTAACCTATGGGGACTCTTCCATGGGAAAATGTTTAGAACTAAATGCCTTTTTTCCCTATAGATCTATATAGGGGTCCTTGAGGCCAAGAGTTTATGTCTAGAAATAGAAGCAATGTACAGGGGATATCCTTAGACAGTTGCTAAGCCGGGTTATGTTTTAAGGTTCATTTGAGGCTTAAATGGAGTTACTTATGGGCAGCACAAAGTAGAGAAGATTCTTCATTTGTAGAAAGCCTGTCTATCTTGAGAGTCAGGAGTCTGTTATAACACATGCAAAGAAAGTAAAACGGCCAAAACATAAGACTATTACAACTGACTTACGCTTTTAAAAAGTATTCAAGGTATAAGGATGTATCAGGTTATATTAGCCTATACTATGAAAAGAATAATTTAATTCCCCCCTCACTTTATAATCACATATGCAAAATCCAGAATTCTCAACCTTTCCATTCTTGAGGTCAGAGTGAATATTTTAAGTAAGCTTTGCAATGATGTTCTTGACTGGTTGTTTAGATATTAAGGGGCCTGGTTTTCCAACTCAACCTTTTGAGTGACCCCAAACTTTTTTTTAAACATCTTTTGTATTGTCCTTGGTAAATGCTGGAAATAAATTTTATGTGAAAAATCAAGGTCCCGTAGTTACATTTCAACAGAAAAATGTACTATGTGTCTCATGGTAAGTTAAGTTGGCTAAACTATAAGATCAGAGATCAGGCACAAGTCTACTTTCTGCTTACTAGGAAGTGAATACACAAATCTGAAACGGAGTGGAGTGGGATCTACTGAGCTCTCCCACTGCCTATATCATGGGGTGAGGTCTCCATGGTAGATGCTAAAACACAGAGCAATGCAATGCTGAAGGAACTGAGTTCATACTCTAGAATTCCATAGTCAACTCACAACCGGCTCTTTAGCTGGTCTCTCTTTGTCCCTGCCCTAAGAGGAGCAGAGTTCTACCAGTAGCCAGACCCACCTCGGCATATTGATGTGCTTCAATTTTGCACCCATCCCTCATGACGGAGAATACATTGTATCATGCCTTCCGGATTCAATCTCACCACCATTTAATGAGGCATTCAATAACGCAGCTTCATAGTGGCTCTTAAGAAAATAAAGTCTGTAGAATTTATCATCCTTCACGAAAACCATAATTAGCCTCAAAAGGACACTCATCCAAGTGTCCATGCTACTGATGCCACATTTCCCGGAAGAGTCCTAAGTATGAAATTTTCTTCTGCCATTTCACGTACATATCTTGAGTAGAAACAAACAAAACACAGCTGAGCTTTTTAGGTGATGGAAGCCACCCCTTGTAGAAAAGGGCTGCAGCTAACAAGTACCTCTAAGAAAGAGGAAAGTGACCATTACCGGTAGACATGCTGGCATGCTCTAAATTGCTAATCTTAATCAGAGGCCACAATAAACATAACTTCCTTGAACTCTTAATGCATGACAGGCACTGTTTAATGTAACCCCACCAGGGAGTCTTTATTATTACTTCCACTTACATTTGAAAAAATTGGAGGCAGGTATCACCCACCTAATGGATGGCAAAGCCTGGATTCAAATCCAGACCACGGGATACAGAGTTCAACCTCCGACTCCCTCCCTGC